>NW_026913049.1:1405004-2107507 GCF_034315485.1 Pezoporus occidentalis
CAAATTCTCAATGTAGAAGTCCAGGGGTAGTAATTTGCCTTCACCCTCAAAAACAATTCTTATCATGATGTTCTATTTTTCATCTTCAGGTCACAGACACTTAAAATGGCTGCTTTCTCTTTTTAAAAGCAGGAAACTGTGGCATAGGGTATTACGATAGGATAATTTGCCCAAAATCAGACTGCAAGGTTTAGACAAAAACTGGTATAGAAATATACGTTTCTAAATCCCGTAGGACAAAAAATCATGTTCCTCCATGTCCCTTCACTCCTCTTCTTACTTTAGGAACTCATTAACAAAAGTTAACACCATCAAGTGCCAAACCTGGAAGCTGTGAATCCTACTGTTAAACAACTGATAACAAAACAATTCCAAGAAGGAGATGAACAATCTCAGTAGAACAGCATTTGTCAGCATTGTAGGCAGGGATCTCTTTTCCTCTGGAAATAAATTTGTGATGGGAGGAAAGAACCTTTTTAAACATGAACATGGCATCTTCAAGCTGAGTTTGTTTATGTAAGACAGAAATAGAACCAGGAGGGTTTTTTTTTTCTTTCTCTTTTGATAGCATATATTGTTTATGTCAAATAAATCTTTCTAAGACTTTCATCAATCTAAAGTTCATTTTTAGCTCATACTGAATAAGAATTTATGTCATAAAGTGCTAGACCAGGATTGGATTTTGTTCTTATTTTTCAGGCTGGATTGATTTCTGCCTTCCTTGAAGTGGGCTTGTTCTTGCATAGATTTCATAATGCTGCTACAAATATTGCAGTCATTCATGCAATGTAATAAAGATTCTTTGGTAAATCTCAAGAAGCACTACCAGGCCATGTTATGCCTTGTTCTGACTAAATGCTTCTTGTGTACATCTAAAAAATAAGAATTAATTGTTTTTACCATATGTCATGTTGAAAGTGGGGAAATAAACCCACCAAACTGCAAATCTCTGTCAGTAGAATGTAATTTTTGAAGAAGCAGTATTACCAATCCCTTTCTTTCTCTCACAGCCATCAAAGAAGACTTTTAATGCTACTACAAACTTTGTTCAGTAATTCAGGTAGTTTTGCTTTAGGTTCAAAGGTGGACGAGTGTTTTGTTCTTTTTTCACTCTGAATTTACAGTCCAGAAGCACATATGCATGGGGAGTGATGGCGATAAGATTTGCATGAAAAAGAGTTTGGGAATGAGCACTGAGGCCTTGGTCCTTGACAAGCCCTGGGGCGATGAGTTGGACCACTGAAGGACAGGAAAGGTCAACAAGCAAGGCTTGGGAGGATGGGCCAGGATGTAGCTGTGGCTAGAATCTCAGTTGGAGGCCAGAGGATGTGGGGGTTGTGAGAGGGTCTGCAGCATTGTGATTGGACTAGTTACCTGGAGAGTTTTACAGGGGCCAATGAGATTGAACATTGTATGTATGTGCAGGTTGGGAAAGTACCGAACAAGGGGATGAGAAGGGCTTGGTGGTAATAAATGGGGATTTAAGTCTCTGCATCAACTTGAGTCCATGTGGTGAAATGCCACACATATGTAAGCTTTCTGTCTGTGCCAGAGGTAGAGAGGATCAGGAGGAAACATATTCTGTCAATTGTCAATGGTAGGCCCCATAGTTAACATTGTTGTATTTCTCTTCAGGAATTCCCACAAAGAAATAAATGCATATAATAGTATGTGGTACAAGAGCTTTAAATCCAGCACTTCCAGAATCATTGCTCTCCCTGTCTTCAAAATCTGTAGCTGATCAGCAGTTTCAGATCAGCAGCCGACCAGATTGTTCAAAGGTGTCCTGCACACCCCAACCTGGGTTTACATTATGATTGGTGGCAGACCTTTTTTTTTCTGGAAGTCCTGGAATCATTGTAACTAGCCCTCTGGAATTATGTCTACACAGGCATTAGCCATATCTGTACAGCAGATTTAGGAAATTCTCAATTAATGTGCCAGCTACAGAAATTATGCCTCGACAAAGTTAGGAAAGGAGCAAAATGACATGAGAGATGGCCAGTTATAAAATAGCTTTACACAGGGAAAGTAAACACTGTTGTACTGTAGTATTGTGGATCTGAGAGTCCATATGAACATGTGTTATCCATATGAATATATATTATCCTCCATACTAACACAGCAGATGTCATGTATATATTTTGCTTTTCAAATTCCTTCAGATTATCTTCTCAACAGCCTTGATCAAATCACAGGCTATTATTTGTTATGTCTTTAATACTTTCCAGAAGAATGTCCACTTATTTCAGAGTGACACTGGCCAGCAAACTGATGTAGGATGTCATACAGAGACTAGAAAAAAAAAAAGGATCACTGAATGGTGGAGTTAAAAACAAAGCTCACTTGTGTCCTTATTTAATAGTTGTAGTAGCTCAACATCTCTTCCATCCCACAATATAGCATCTGCTATAGAACAATGACATAAAGGTAATATGGAATTTTGCAATGTGTCCAGCACTGAATCAAAAGGAGGAGATGTTCAAGTATTTTCTACTAAATTTTTCATCAATAACAGCTAAGCTGTTATGATTTTATTAAGAGTAAATAACATTTTTCTAAGTTTCAAATGGAGAAACCAAAGACTGCGGAGTAGCTTTTTTCCTTTACTCATGACTTGTGAAGTCAATACCTCACCTATTGTGAATCTCCTGTTCTCTTGATTGATTACATTGGAATCAGATGACTCTTGTGTTCACTATTAACTTGAATTTAAGAATTTGGAAAAAGCTTGAAGTAATTGCTTTAGGCTCTGATAAGTCAGCAGAGGAAATCTTTTGCAGTATAATTCACTATGAATAATGAATCATTATAGGTAACAAATCATTATCCATAGCATTGTTTTAGATGTTAGAGGTGCTCTGTGTTAGGACATGAAGTGTGGAGAAAATGACATGAAGCCAAGCAGGCACACTGTCCTTGCTCTGTGCCATAAAGAACAAGCCAGCAGAGAAAGCATATCTACATTAGTATGTGACACTGATACATGCATCGTATCTTTTTAGTACAGTAATAGATGTGTTGGTGGGACTTGCAGACCTAGACTTGTTCCTGCACACAGGCTTCAAACTCATCATCATTTCCTCCTATTTCTATTCTTAAATCACCAGTACTCACTGCTGCTATATTTCATGAATACTAACTGTCTTTTAATAATGAAATAAAAGGAAAAGTTATTATCTTGTCTCCTAAATCTCTGCAGCTTACCCTAACTGATTTATATGGAACATTCTAAAGGTAGAGTTGTGTGAATAGCTGATGGTCATTTCTGGAAAGTATGTGATGGAGAGAATTTCATGATACTCCTTGACATTTTAATCCTATATAATTATTCTATAATAATTACAATATATTTAACTGGGATGCAAGGCTGGAGGGCATAAGGAGAAAGGTTTTCTTCCTAGTGTCAAATACACAGGCATGATTTGGTTTTCAAGATACGTTATGATGTGAACCTGTGGGTTTGAAGGCACAGCTCAGAACACTGATGCACAGTGAAGAGAAATAGTGTGGAAAGAAATTGAAATTACAGTAGAAGGTAAAATATTTCAAAAAAGCACATCCATTTTTACCACCCAAATATAGAAAAAGTAACCTATACATTTGTATTTAAGATACTGCTGAAAAACTAGGAACTGCGATCCATGAAAAAGGTATTTTAAAATTCAGGCTTTACTCTCATTTCCGCCTCACCATTTTCTGGAAATAAACAAATTCTTTATAGATCTAATAAATTATTTTTCAGGTGAAATAAATAAATATATAAAATTGCTTTCAACAGTTTTTTTTTTTTAAATGATTTTTATTTCCAGTGAAACTTGTGTAGAAGTCCAAACAAAGTCAAAAGCACTTATCCAAAATAATATACTTACGAAAATGGGCACTTAGAATATTTTCTATATGTAAATGTGAAACTATAACTCATATTTTCTTTGAAGTGAATAAACCCACAGTAATGTTTATCATAGTCACCAGTGACCTCTCAGAACTTACATGTTTAACGATGATATTTCTGGAATCAAGCAGAGGTGTTTTTTCTCAATGGTGCAAAGATTTACCAGTAGTATTCAACAGATTCTTTTCAAAAGTAAGGAGAAATCTGAAAATCTTATCTTTGAACTCAGTTGAAACTTGAATCAAATTACTCCAAGGGTTTGAATGTTAACAGAGTCATAATAAACAAGGAAACTCCATTCCCATAGATGCCCGCTGAGACCAAAATAAAATGGATTATAATGATTATAAGTTAAAAATTATGCATATTGCATTAAACTCATATTAATGTTAGAGATACTTCTGCTGTTACTCTATTTTTTAAAAAACTGTGGATCATTTGGAAAGTATTAAAAATATATGCATACTTTAGTTAGTTTTTATGGTGGATTTTATGAGTTTTCTAGAACAGCCACACAATTTTATTCTTTCACATCCTCAGTCAGATATATTTCATTTTATTCTCACACAGTTACAGAGGAGAAGTAGGTATAGATACATTTTTATTTCAGATGTAAAATTCATGTCTCAGTTGTAACTTATGCAGGGAAAATAAGCTTCATTAAACAGAACTACAAGTTGTCGGTGGATAGTGATTTGCAGTTTGGAAATACTTTCCTTTGAGATCATTAAATTTACATGGCTAAAGTAACTTTATCTCTTTGAAAAACCACTTACTACCTCATACTGATGAAGAAAAAAGTGATTTTTTTTTTAAATTATGTTTCTTAATGACTCAGAGAACAAGTTTCCATTGTATTTTCCATGTTATACACATTTACTTCCTGAGGCAGACACAAAAGCAAATTAAAAAAAAAAATAGTTAAATGCAATTTAAAAGAAATTTTCTAAATACTTGATTTTCAGAATAATCTCATAGCAGCTAAATGAGACAATTTTCACAGTTTATAATATGTTCATTATTTCTCAGAAATATAGGCTATGAAAAAATTCCACTTACCAGTTCTATTCAGCAGAACCAGTTTTCTTCCATGACAATACAGCAAAAGAATTTTTGTCACTAATGTTTCTGAAAGTAGGGCTGAAGGACAAATAAACAACAATGGGCAGCAAGTATGGAACCCTTATGTTGCCAAATAAAGTGTACCTGCACATCTGTCTGTCTCATTCATAAAACAGCAGTTGCTGAGTACCATTGCACTGTACCAGCGTAGAGTTCCTGCTGTGGGCTTGTGTTGTGATTGATAATGACTAATAAAACACTTGCTTGGCCATGGTTTGTTTTGCAGCCAGCAATCATGACATAATTATATTCTGCATAGAAAGAGAACAGGCGTATAAGGAATTTGCACTTACAGCGGAACACAAAGCAAAAACCAGACTTACTTACAAAATCTCCAGAAGGGCTATAAATCTGAATATCAAATGTGCAATTAGAAATAAAATATGAGAACTAATAAATGGGAGGAAAAAAGAAACCAATATTGTTATTTGTGCTACTACTAATATATACTGTCAAGGTATAGTAGCCATGAATGTGACATGAATATCGTAAGTGGTAGGGCTGAAGACAGTAAGGTTTTTAGTGCATCAGAGACAGAAATACCCTGTTAATACCTCATATTTAGAGCTGAACAGTTGAAGTACTTGTGTGAAATAAGAATGGGGAGTTATTTTAATTGTCTAGCTGAAAATTATGTAAAATAATTTCTAATAGGAAGCAAAATTTTTAAATAAGGCCCATACAACCTGCACAGAGAAGTCCTCACACCAAACCTACAGGACACCAAAATTTTCTATGTCAGCAAGAAAGTATTAAAATTTAATTATAAAATTATTAAAATTATTAAAATTAAAATTTGAGTTTAAAAGTATCTTTTGTCAGGTGAACTAATCAGTACAGCAAACTGATAAGGGAAATGATGTTTGCCTCCTCATATATTCAAATAAGTAGTGTATACCATTCTATATGTGACTATAAATTGACTTTGTGAAGGTAATTATGTTAATAGGCTCAATGAAATTCAGTTATTTGTGATATTCGGGAAACAAGATTAGAGAAACATTCTGACCTCCAACTACAAGCCTGGGAAATTTCTGAATCTCTGTAAAGTACAGGAATTTGGAGCATTTTGTCTGGAATTGTGAGAACAGTTGCAGTCTCACAACCTGATTTTAACTTTCTGAAGAATAGCTAGAGCTTTTCCCATGGTTGGTTGCCATGTCTGTATTTGTGTGTCTCAAACCCTTAAATTCTTTGAGAAAGGTGATTTTTTAATGCAACTTCATGTAGTTACAGTAAGAGGAAGTTAGCAAATTATGACAGAAATTAATAGAAATTTGAATTTGTGCTATTTCCCCGCCTAAATTGCCTCAAGATCCAGCTGTGTTTAAATGTAAGCTCAAACTTTAAAGCAATAAACATTTTTCTTTTTTTTTAAGTATCAGTTACACTTTCTCTTCTTTTTTTTTTTTCCCTTCCCACTTAAGCATCTGCCATATTTACACAAATGTATATCTATACCGATAAGCCCAATAGGTGCACAATGAATGATGAGTGCTTGGGCTGGAAAAGAAAATTGAATGAGTGCAAACAACATTTAATCCATTTCTTCCCTCAGTATGAAAGATACAGACCACTGTGGAATAGCAAACCACAATGAAAAGCCCTTTCACTCCCACAAGCAGGCATATAATGCTGTGAGTCAGAAGCAGTAGTGCATACATACTTCATACACAACCAGTTTTGTAACTTAATATTGCAGAAAAGGATTGCAAACTTTTGGTTACCTTCATTTATCCAAGATAGAGCGGTACTGAAATCCCCCACCTACATAGACATTATCACTTACTGATCTCCTGAACTGCAATTTCATTGCAGGAAAATTGAGATGTGTTGGAATTTGCTAAATTCATCCAGATTTTGAAGTTGTTATTTTCTTTTCCCTATTGAGTGTAAGTGTTCAGGAGTAAAACATAGACTTGTAAAGAAGATCTAGAGAGAGTATTTCAAGTGATTTATTTGATCTCAATAAAAATTTGTCCTCCCTTGTGGATGAAAGAGTCATTCCATGTAGCAAACCATTTAGTAGGGATTCCCTACAGAAAGCGAGGTATATCAAGCATTATATGAACCTTAATTGTGGTTATATTTTATTGCTACTTAGATTATTAAGTGTTTAAACTACCAGCTAGCAGAATCTATATTCTCCATAGTGGAAGTGTGCTAACAATAATTTTATTAAATATTTCAGCCCTGTTCCAACAATCTCTTGGAAGAAAGTTAATGGTCATAATCCAAGTAAAGCCCGCCTGAGAAAATCCCAAGCTGTGCTTGAAATACCTAATGTGCAGCTAGAGGATGCGGGAATGTATGAATGTAAGGCTGAAAACTCTCGTGGAAGAAATGTCTTCAGAGGACAGCTACAAGTGTACAGTAAGTGTAACTGCACAAAGTACTTTGCAGTAATGCTTTGTCCACGTTTAAGGCTTTAACTACGTATGAAGGATGCTAAGGTCCAGCAGAAACAAAATATCATTCTTCTAAACTAAAATTATTATTGTATTAAGATATATATTTTTATTTCTTAGTAATGCATTAAGGTGAGATATAAACAAAGTTGATTCTCTCAAAGAACTGTCTTAAATACAATTTCATACTTGATGTTTATGGGGTTTTATAGGATTTTTTTAAAAAGAGTATCACTATAATTTTAAAAGTCCATTTTTTTCCTCCTGTTATGATATATAACAGTGACATGCAACCTGAACATGATTTATCTTGGAGCTTGGAGAACTGCTTCTGATTTTGTAGAAAATTCTCAATCTAGGCATGCGCAGTATCTGAAGGTTCTGTTTTTCAGAAAGTGCTGAACATTTTCTCTCTAAGATTGGTCTTTCTAAAAGTTTTGTGAGTAGGCATAAAAAAATGCATCAGATTGAATACTTACAACCCAGTTTCCCTCATTGAATGTGTGGTTGAGACCCACATACTTCTTATCAATTAAAGCTGCTCCAATTGCTATCATTCCGTGAATCCTACTAGCTTAAATACTTAAGAAGAAAGGTCTACTGCAGGAGGTCATGCAGTGAATCTTTCAGACTGAATTGTTTTCTGGCCTTAAATATCACAGTTAGTGGAATTCCAACTGCTGCAGTTCAGACATGACCTCAGGCTAATAGATACCTTTAAGAAGGAGTCTCTCCTGTTAATCAATTTTATTTTTCTTTTCTTGATCCCAGTCCAATGCTCCTAGTGCTTTCTCCCCATTACTAACTGTACACAGTTCTCTTTGTTACACATTTTCATCAAATAACCGTAGGCTGGCATCATATATTTGGTTTATTTTCCACATATGTCAATATTTCCAGGTCCATAATCAATTTTCCTGTCTCCTCCAGCTTTCCAGTGCCTTTATCTTAGTCCCTTGGTTTTAGTGAGTATCAGCATATCTCTGAATGGTGATTCTCTCCTTGCTTTTGGTTCTCATCCATCTAAAGCCAAAGGCAGGTTTTTTTGTCTTCAATTTTTTTTGCATAAGGTGGGAAAAATATTTGATGACAAAGATGGTAGTTTGCACCTTTCATTTTGGACATGCCATCTATACTGCACTGGCAGCAAAGTTTTTATAAGGTTTTTGCTGAAAACAGCAGTCAAAGCCCAAGAACTATTTGATGCTTCCTCCTATGCCAGTATCCCAGTGATACTTGTTTGGTATTACAAATTCCTATCATCAATTACTTCCCTGGAAGTAGAGTAGGTCCTTCTAGGGACCTGGGGCTGGGGAATCTAGCTGCATACATGGTCTTTTTCAACAACATTTCTTAAAATGTCTAAATTAAAAAATAATAATGTTTTATTAGGTGTATCCCAGCTCACACACTTACCAGCTGTTTTCTAGTGCTATCTTTGCCTCCCTCTTTCAGAGTTAAAGGAATATAAAAGGTGCTGTTCAAGACAGAAACTAAGATGCTAAAAAATGAATTTATTTTCTCAAGACCACCCTGCAGACCTGTGGCATAATATCACAGCAACATTATGTAGAGTTCTAAACAACTCTGCCTCCCTCATTAGCCTGGACACATTTTTGTTCTGAGAAGAAATAAAGGTGATACACAAACTAGGAGTCCATAGAAAACATTTTCAACATAAAAACCCATTTTGTTCTACTCTGTCCAAGTGTAAATACATATTTTTACTTCTCCACCATTGTCAAAATTATATTTTTTGCTGTCACTGCCGTTATGAATAGTGTGAAACTTGTGCTAGTTGGCATTTTCTGCAAAAATATTAGAACTTCTTTAACAATATAGAAAGGGGGTCCACTTCAGATTGTCTCATTCCTCTGATTAACAGATATGTGAGACTAATATGTTATTAAGTTTCTCTTAAGTCTATTATTATAATTTAGACTGTCTTAGAGATAAGCCAAAACCAGATCTGAGTCAGAGTTTCACCTATATGCATTAACAGGGAGTAAGGTCAGAGCAGGCATCAGAGGGCTTTCAGATGGAAGAGACCAGCAGTGACCTCCAGTACAGCAGAAACACAAACTGTTACTAACCCCTTAAAAGTGCCTTTTCTTGGCCTTGAGATTAAATACTCCCCAGTGAGCCTCTTGCAGCCTTCAGCGCTCCTGAAGAGAGCATTAGTGTCTCACTGGCCTACTTATCTCGGCAACGCTTTCCAGGGATGTAAGAGAGTTTGGGTAGGAAGGTTTTTAGCAGCACAAAGTTTAGCCATATGTTACTTTCAAAGATTCTCATTTTCCTTTGCTGACAGCTGATATGGCAAGATTCAGGGGCATTACCTGAAACAGCATTTCCTGCCCTACCTCTTGTTCGTAACAACAGTCAACATGAATTATTTACCTTTAAGCTCATTTTCTTTTCACTGACATCCTATTCCTCCAGGACACAACGATTATTTTGACTCCAAAATTCAGATGTAGGCCATCATTTCTTTCCAGGGGATTCTTGTAAAATTTCAGAGCAGGCTGGAGGACCAGCTGTGTCATACTGCAGTCCCACTATCTGCATATCTGTAGGAACTCATTCACTGTCTGTTTTGAATCTTCTTCATTTCATCTGCTGCATCTGATCTGAGTCACCACAGAGGATTTTGGAGACAGCCCAAGACACCCAGTCTGGCTGTCTGATCACATTTAATAACAAACCAGTGTTTTTTTTTCATTTCTTACCTGCTGCTGCAATCCAGATATACCATGGCTGCCTGATGCAGCTGACACTATGGATGTTCAGAAAGTGGTATTTCGGATGCTGACAATTTCAGATAGTTGTAGTCTCAGCATTTTATGGCAATTCAACTGTAGAAATGACAGTCATTAAAAACATAATATTGACAATGCAAGACATCCTCATATGCATTGCAACCTATTTTGTGAGGTGTGATTTTTCCCCAGGTGAAGTGTTCATCTTGTAAGTTTTGATTAAATTTTCTTCAAGCTCAAATTGATTAATAAAAGAGAGAACAACAATTAAAACTTGGGTGGAGAAATTAGCCGTTAACGTTTTGTAATTACAGTTGCACCACAAATCCTGGCTAGTAGCCTTTTCCCAATGGTAGGAGCTGTTCTGTGCAATTCCTGCCCCTCTCTCAGTCTTAACCTTTTGGGTTTTTTTCTGTGCTACCTACTCACTAGTGCCAACTGAGCAGCCAGTGGGGATATGAAGCAGACCAGAAAAACACTTTTTTGGCTTTTTTCTTTTTGGCTGTATCAGTTCCCTGATCCTGCTCACAGTAGTGCCCCATGAGCTGAACTGCTGCTACAGCAGGAGGGAAGGTTTGCCATAACAGAGAGTGGAACAAGCTGAGGGCAGGAGCATTCTGTGATGCAGTGCAATGGACCATTCTGATTTAAAAAAAATAAAAATAAAAAAAAATCACTTCCTTATGAAATCCGTATGGAATAAAATCCACTGGTGCCACTACAGGTTACCCCCTGGCTTGAGAGGAAGAGATTTCTGTAGTCAGAATTGCACCTTTAGGTTAAATTTGCTATCTTATCTTTCTCACTGTAATAATTTCCTATTCTTCTCCTCCTATATAGTTCCCAATTAGCTTTGTGTCCAGAAAACTTCTCTTTTTTTCACCCCAAGCTCTGTACTCACTCACATTTTAGGACGCTGTCTGAATTCATTTCTCTTTGAAAATTTTGTCCTCAATTTTCTCTCAGTCAAAATGTTGATGAATAATTTGAGACAGGAGGCTGAGTTTTCTGCATCTGAATTTCATTTTGCACAGAGGGTGTAAAAACTGGCCTGTAAGCTTGCAGATTTATTGCCAATTTATGTTTGTAAAACATTTTGACATCCTTGAATAAACAGGTGCAGAAATGCAGCATAAAATAAATCAAGGATTGGACAGTGATTTTAAAATCTCAGGAGTGCTGTGTAAAGCTGTGGCACGATATCCATAAAGATTACTGAATAAAGAAACGCATGCTTCTATTCTTACGTTCACCCAAAACTCTTTGCTGGACAGATAAAACCCAGGCAAACACGCATTTTTTTTCCCCAAAGTAAATGTTGAATTTATAAAAAGGAAAAAAGAAACATGTGACATTTGAAATCTGTTTAAATGCTTCTTAGAATTGATATGTTCTAATTAAAATTAAGTGCAGTCATGGAATGAAGTTTTCTTTGCCTGCATGTATATCAGTTAGAATTTTTGCACCAAGTTTCACTTTTTTAAGCATTACGATGTTATGAAAAGTGACCATATGAGCAGAGACGGAGCCCTTTGTGGCAAAAGAGCACATAGAGGGGGAAAAGGAAACCCAATAGCTATGAAAATATTTATCTCAGTCATGCATTTAACTCTATCCCTGCTACATCTACCTATTGCTTTGCTACCTTTTTCTCAAAGGTGTGGGAATCTGTGAATCCAAAGGCCATTTAGGTTGTACGAGAAAATACAGGGTAGAAATACCCCAACTAATGAAAAAGGTTGCTAATACCAATCTGTCATAGCACTGTTATTTGCAAGTATGTGGTTACAGAGGAAAACCTGTGCTATGACTATGCTATCAAGACAGAGGGTAGGGAATGACAGTTGTGTAGTAAGGAGAACAGTTCTGCAGCCAGGCTGGGAAAAAACAGTTTTATTTAAGAGAAAGCAGTTGCTGACTTGTTCTGAATGCTCTGGTTCATGATGAGATCAAATTCAACATGTAAAATGAAACTAGATATGCTCTGGGTCATTTGGTAGAATTATCAGAAAATCAAAATAATAAAAAGAATGAAATATACATTGGAACTATTTAGCACCTCTTTGAAACTTCATGATTTTGTGGCACCGCTGGATAACTTCTATGGTTTTTTAGTTACTCATTGAACTGTCACATCTTCCAGAATCTTATTAGCGTATTCATTTTCAAAGGAAACAATTACTTCTTAGCATGCTCCTTTTGTGCATACCAAAAACATCAAAAATAAAACAATAGCATCAAATATGCAATAGGGTTATATTTTTAGGACAATTAGTAGACAAAAAGTGAGCAGGGACTGCTGCAAGCTGCTTCTGAGGATTTCATGGGACCCTTTGATATAATTTAATAATCAAGTAACTCAGTGCAGTGGAGCACATATGGAGCATGTCATGCATTGCCTTGACTGTAATAAGAATAATATGGGAGCAGATGGTTTTGGTCTTGGGTTTGGGAGTGAGATTCAGTCACTCTTATCTCTGTTTTCCTCTATTAAAAGGGATATGAGTGATTCTTCTACTGTTTCCAGCTTCTGACAACTGTCTCATCAGGGACTCTGAAGCAGACGATTCTCTGCTTAGGAATAATAGACACCTCCTTCACTTTCTTTATCATGCATGCACAAAATGTAAGCTAGAAGCAGTTAGTCACCTGTCATGCCTTTTCATATCTTCTCACGTCTTTGATTGGTGACCTGTCAAAAGCCAGCTAGATTCAAAGATTTATTTTTACACTCATTTCTCCATGTTTAAGTACATTATCAATTATCTGATGTTTGAAGCAGAGATTTCGTTGTGACAGATCTGGACTTCTATTCATACCAAGCAGAATTTTACATTCTTTTAGCAATGAAGACCTTTTAGCTATTTATTCTTTGCTAACTAAAAAAACCCACAGCTCAACACTTAATATCATTAATCAATTTCATTTATCATTGTCTTTGCTGTAAAAATCAATATGGCTACAGTGTGAAAAAACAAAAGATGGCTTTTAAACATACAGTTTTATTCCTGCATATGAATGCTCAGTTCCTCAACGAGTCATACAAAGTGTTCCAACCTTATAAGATTCTACATATAGCTGTCTGATCAGCTGCTGCATTAAAGATCTGTTTTTTAATAGATTATTACATGAAATTTAGATGATACTAATGATCACATACATACCTGCCAACTGTTTACCTTTAAAAAAGACTAGTTGTTTTATTGTGTAGTACATGTTTCTGATGAATGCTAAAAATCTCATGGGTTCTGTGCTTTAAAACATTGCAAGCATTTTCAAATGGATTTCAACTCAAGACACTTTAACAAAACTATGTGCAAATACCTTACCACATGCCCAGTTATTCCTAGCTGAATAAATCGTGATTTCCTAGTAAACTGAGAAAACTGCATGAAACAAAGTCTGTGATGACTGGCCTACTTTCCAAAATTTAAATAGCTTAGGTCTTGAAAAGTTACTAAATACGCTATTGTGACTACCAAGCAAATGCTCTGAAATGCAGTAATAATTAATGCATGAATAGATAGTACTGTAATTTAATCCACTGAACTTTATGAAATGAAAAATATTTTTATTCCTTGACATGATACTGCTCACTTCCTTGTGCCATTACAGCATTTCCTGTAAAGTTATGGAATTTTGTTAATTTTATAACTTTTGGTTTTGGCTGTTTATTTAAATGTGCTTCATTCTCAGAGTAAACAAAACTTTATAAAGGCCGTAATTTAAGCTTTTTAATTGATTAGGTTTTTGCACATCAGCTAGAGACTTACAGTTTATACCCTTTGTATATAGTATGGTATTTTTTCTTGCAGCCTACCCACATTGGGTGGAGAAACTTAATGATACTCAATTAGACAGTGGAGATCAGCTTCGATGGGAATGTAAAGCCACTGGAAAGCCAAGGCCCACATATCAGTGGCTGAAAAATGGAGTTCCTCTCTGGCCACAGGTACATTAGACAAGGAGTCACCAGTATGTTGCATGTTTCTCTTTTATTCAGATAAAGCCTGTTAAAGAAAGTAACGAAAAGCACTTTAGAAATTACTGTTTTCTGTGTTTGTTAGTTTCTTAAGTGTTAGTATAGAGACAACGTTTCTATGGATGTCCCCTCTGAACCATCTCAAGCGATGTAAAATTGCATTCATCAGTAATTTTCTGTAGTTCAGGAATCTTTGGGAGGTGGAACCTTCTGGGTTGTGTCTGAAGCAGAATCTGCCATTGTACTGTAATACACATCTAAGCAATCTCCTGTATGTTTGTTTCTTCCTTTCTTTCCTTTAGGTAATGCTATTATACTATTTTCTTTTTTAGAAAATGTTACTGTGCCCTTTTTTTTATTTTTAATAAATAGATAGTAGCAACTCAAAAAAGTGCTTTATTTGCTGAATCACATTCCTTCATATTTCCCCAATGTAGGTTATGTTATGTTATGCTGTTATGTCATGTCATGTCATGTTATTATGAGATTTACCACATTTTGCTTGTGCATGATCCTACTTCTCAAAACACTTCAAGCTAATATAAAAGGTACAATGACTTTTTTATTTTCATCTGTTTCCAACTCCATGAATTCCCTATAACAGGACTCGTCATCAAGACCATTCAAATGCTCCATATAAAAATCCTAGAATGCGAAGTCTTTAACTACAGTCAACTACTAATGTATTTTAGAATTAGGTCTAAATAAAATTCTCATTTCTTTCTAAAAGAACACACATGGCAATGCTGTCTTTTATTTCATTTTGTTCATTTTTCTCTTACTGAATTGTCAACAGGTCAGCCCACATCATGTGGGTTTTTGCCTAACACCTTTACATTTTTATAGTGTCAAATTATTTACAGTAGATAAAAGTTTTGTAGATTTATTTATTTTTCCAGATTAAAATAAAGCTGTTCAATTCTGGGAGACAATGTCTTCATTTGGAAATGAATTCACAGAAAGGATTTATGAATATAAAAGATGTAATGATTTCCTTTTCAGTGAATGCCACTTCCATTTGTGAAAATCAACTGATTATGCAGACAATGAGAAAGGAAACAATCACAGCTTACTTTTCAAGTTGTGAGGCACTGAAAATAAGGTTATATGCCTTTATCCATTTCTGCCTCCATAGATGGAGTTATTAGTCCTGAAATTGAAGCAATTTCAATATCTGTTCTTTCTGGCAAACTGTTAGTTGCAACAGGCTCTGAAATTTCAAATTAAATTTCAGTTAAACCGGGGGCTTTTAACAGAGAGAATTTGTTTTCACAGTGTCCTCTGCATTCCCATACACTTTATTCTTTATCAATTTTTGATTAAACCTCCAACAATTGCAATAATGAAATCTAGAGATATTTTATAGCAGTTCAAATTATACAGCTCGTGAAGTATACATTTCCTTAAACAGCTTTCAATGCCCTTCTCTTCCAGCTGTGGTAACTGTTTTCTGCTAGTGGAATTTTAAAATAATGAATTTGCACTAATGATGAAGACAATTAGGCCCTTTCACTCTTATTCATGTGAAAAATCTTACACATATATATTTATGAATGTAATACAGTGACTGAAACCAAACATTTGCGAGAGATGTGAAGATCATCAGATATGTGACACCCACAACTGGCTTCTTGTCTCATTAAAGTTCCCAGGATGAACTGCTTTCAAAAATCATGTAAGGTTAATAGTAGACTAGCAAGCAAACAGACAGAAGTGGGCCTTGGAGATGGTGAATTTGCACTGAGAAATGTTTATTTTTAAATATTTTTGGATTATTTTTTTTTCTTCCTTCCCCCATCTGCTTTATCCTTGTCATTCCTTATACAAAAAAAAAAAAAAGGGAATCCCAAGGAAATTTGTTGCTCAGTTTTATTTTAGCTTAATAATGTCTTTTGTCGCTTTGCCTGAAGCAAATAGCACAGCAAATTTCCAGTGCTTGTTTGCTTTTATAGATTTTTTTTTTATTACTATTCTATTACAGAACAGGATTGAGATGGTTAATGGTGTTCTGGTGATCCACAGTGTGAATGTCTCAGATGCTGGAATGTATCAGTGCTTAGCAGAAAATAAGTATGGTACCATTTATGCCAGTGCGGAGCTGAAGATTTTAGGTGAGTATTATTGAAAGAGAACAGACCATTATTTCTTTTCCCTTGGATAATTATACTTGTTCTTGGTCTGTTTTAATAAGGAACAGCTTCTGCCAGTCCAAATGGAGCACAGCAATGAAAGTGGGCTCCTTTTTACTCTTTCTTATTTATATATCAGTGGGTCCTTTATTGCCCAAGAGCACACAGATCCTTCTATTAACTGATTTTATCTTTTTTTTACATAAATAATTGACTTGGTTACATTTTGTGAAAAATTCTCATATAAGGCATTCCAGTTCAAATAAATGAAAAATAGTTTTTAGCCCCTCAAAAATAAGTGAAGAGAGGAAACTTAGAGAAAAGAAATGTATTTTAGTCTCTGTTAAAATTAAGTTATTTCTACCAAGGCTGTTATTCAAAGGCAATTAATTATGATCTCAATTTTAAAAATTTAAAAATTTTCTATGAAGTCCTCAGGACTGATTGAATACTGGAAATGACATACTTCAGCTAATATCATCCATAGGAAAGCAAATACACTACATAGTGCTACCTCGAAATATAGTAAAAATTTTGGTATTAAAAATTTGAAGTGGGGCTTAAGGAAGAAAACTTGAAGCATGTCTTTTGAACACTGTAGTTTTTCTTAAAGCAAACTAAAAGCAAACTATGGTAGCATACAATTAGACAATAGTGATAAGAAGACTTCCCCAGGGTTAAGTGAGGGAGACTTGTAAGAGTCTCATGATCTTTGTTAAAGTGCTGTATAGCTGGAAGACACGTATCTGTCAGAGTAATTCAGTGGCCAAATCAGATATTAGAGGTCTCTGCACTGTTCAAACCTTGCATATTTCAAAACCTGCATCTAGAATCATTCATGTAAACTCCCAAATGAATAAGAAATCTGAATTTACTGAAACAATAATACTACATATGAGCCAAGATTTGGTTCTTCTGAAGAAGAATCTGTCTAGAAGATTTCCATTATTTGCCAGCTGGCCAACTTTAGAATTTCACTGATAGCTCTTCAAATATTTCTGTCTAGCCATATTAAAACCCACTGACAGTGGTTGCTCTCTTTCCATCACTTTCCTTTGTCATTTGTGATTCAGTCGGTCCCTGTTGCTTGCAAGATTTTCTTGTTAGTTTTTTTACATATATTATGAAACAGGCAGTTATACACTTTCTCTGTTACTGGAAATGGACATTGTATGTTGCTGCAGTAAAATCAGCCTTTGGTTTTGTCACTTGTAAAATTGTACCCTTGTTAAATTTTAACCATTCTGTTGTATTAAAGAAGCAGTTCTGTTTGATTTTCTGGATTATTAAAGGGAAAATAACAAAATAAACTACCCATATAAATAGCTCTGGTATGAAAATTACCCAAAGTAACAGTAGAAAATTTCTACCTTTTTGAGGCAATGGGGTGTCATATGTTCCTTTATCTGTAGCTGAGGTAGTTACAGAGGGGGCTTTGGTTTTGCAAAACAGGTCTAAGAAAAACACAGACAAATGAGATTACTTGAGAACAACAGTCCTTTCTTCATGTGAAATCACAGTAATTAGTGTCATTTTGGGACATGTGTGTTACGTATTGTAATTTTATAATACGTTTATCATGTATTGTGATCAGTGGGACTTCTTGAAAAGTGAAATGCTAAGAACAAGACATAGTTAAATATCCTTTACTGTGTTGTCACTTTTCAATTGAAAGTTTTCAGAAGAATACTGTGCAATAAAAAAAAAACAATAAAATTCCTCTAAGTAATAGTTTTTATCAGAATTAACTCTAGAGAGTGCATTTGGTATAGTTGTGGAATTTAGACTTTTCATTTTGAACTAGTTACTTCTAAGAAGTTGTCCATGAAATCCGAACACTTGGAAAAAAGAGTAGCTAAATCAGCTATAGTATTTAATTTCTAAAGTTGTTGAATTTCATAAGCGATCTTACTTTGGTTCTGATGTAAGGGACATCTCACTAATTCATAACTGGATTAAGTTGTAGATCTGTCACCTAGTCTTGGCTCCTGCTTGTTTTTAAATATTTTGTAAAATTACATCAAATCCGCAGTGTAATAATTTCCTCCAAATCAAAGTTATTATTCTAATCTTCTATTAAAATTTAATGAAAAAGGAAACTGTGATTGTTTTGTGTAGAGTTAACACACTTCTTTTTAACAGCTTCAGCTCCCACTTTCCCACTCAATCAAATGAGGAAAACAATAATTATTACCAAGGGCCAAGAAGTTCTCATTGAGTGCAAGCCACAAGCCTCTCCAAAGCCAACTATCACTTGGAAGAAAGGAGACAAAGCAATAAGGGAGAGTAAGAGGTCAGATGCCTGTTCAGTAAACTAAATACTGTGTTTGTGTGTTTGATTCTGTGGTAGGATATGAAAATACAAGTGACAAGAACATGCATATGTTAGCATGGGTATGAAATAATAATTCTGTCAAGCTGATTCGTCTGACAGTAGTGACTTTATTATTTCCACAATATTGAAATGAAGAATCCTAAAATTCTTTGGAGATGTAGAGAAATGAAAACTGTTATTATTTTGGGGTTTTTCTCTATTTTCTGTTACTAATTTCAGAAATGCTTCAGTTACATGTACACTATCAAAAGCATAGAGGCTGAACTAGTCAGGACTGCATAAAATATCAAATGTGCTTATTAATTTGAAATAATTTTAATAAGGCACATTTGCAGCTTGATCGCAATGCAAATCTAAGAATAGCTTTAAAATGATTGAGAGAAGAAAAAATATGATTTCATTATAGGATTTAATTATAAAAGTAATTTCTGTACTCAGCAGCACATCTGTTTAACAGGATATGTTTAATTAAATCAGGTCTGTCCGGCTCTGTACATTAAACTTACTTACTCTAAGCCCTACAGGTTACTACTGCCAGCTGTAATGGCACTTTACAAGATTGCATGTCTGTACACTAGACTAGTTTTGCCACCCTGCACATAGTCTTTAAGTACACAGAGCAATCTTCTTTCTGGTAATGTATGTGACTGAACCATTTAAAGTGACCTGTATGACATTAGTCAAAAAGATAAAAGCAAGTCCTGTTTGTTCGTTTGTGCAATACAGATGCAAGCAGTAGAGTGCATCTATACTTCTTAGCTGCTAAAACCATTTCATTCAGGTGAGTTTTATTTTCATCTCATGACATAATTTTTTTTGTTCTGAGAAGGAAAAATGGGTAACATTTCATGCCACATTGGGTTGAGAGGGAGGAGGACAGAGCAAAACAGCATTATATACAACATTTTGCTAACAGGTATGAGTTGTATAGTACATATTGACAAGATGACAGAATGATATTACAAAGATTCTGATATCAAATATTGTAAGACTGATGTCTCTGTTTTGTGGCTACAGAGTTAACTGTTTTCACTTCATGACATGAAATATGGAAGATAAAAAGCTGGCTGAACTGTTTCAGATATTTGAAAATATTTGGGTTGTATTCAACTTAATTTTTAGCCTGTTGTTCAGAGAGTATCTTGTGTCATTTAGAGCAGTTCCTCTGCATCTACTGTTTATAGAGGGGTGGGGAGAGGGGAATATCAGTTTCAGTGTAACTCAGTTTTACCTCTACATACAGTGTGCTTTAAACAAATGGCATTTAAAATAGAATTTGTTTGAAGAGGAGATGAGGAAGCCTATTGCGATTTTGGGAAATGAAATGTAAACCAATAGAGGCAGTATGTATGTTTCCATGTTTTGGTCACTCTGGCAAGGAAACATGGGAAAGGAACTCTGTAAAACATTTTTAAAAAGGAATAATGTGACATGATGAGCACATGTAAATACTTTTAAAATGGGCATTCTTCATAGACTGCTGATAAAAATCCCAGAAAAAAGAAATAAGGATCTGTCATGTGATGAGTTTGCATGGAATGCTAAGCCATCAGAAATTTGGGGGGGGGAAAAAGGAAAAAAAAAGGCATTTTGAATAAATGAAAAGGAAGGGCAAGGATAGAACAGCAGAATATATCTTTTTATTTCTGCCACAGCTTATTCTGCTTCTAGAACGCTTGTACCAAGTGCATGTTATATTTTTGCTAAGTCTGCCAGCCCAGAAAAAGAATTTGCTTCATTTATCTATATCTCTTAGAGAAGGGTCAACACAAAAGAGATCTTCCCCTCTACAGAGAAGAAGAAACTCCATTTGACTAAGTGGGTCTGCTGTCACCTACCTCTTTCAAGCTGTTTTGCCTCCTTAGGTGTTCTTCCAACCAAAAGCTAGTTGACAGAAGTACCTGAAGTGAATTTCCATTTGTTACTGAGCAGGAGGCTGAGTTCAGTACAGTTTTTACTGCAGTCAGACCTTGACTCTAGCATATGGAATATGATGCAGTCTGAAAGCCTCAAATGTTTCAAATTAATTCAGAAGCCTAAAGGCACTTGGCAACATAATTGTGGAAGGAGTCTTCATGCGCTCCATCTCTTGGTCTGCTTTTGCCTTTGAACAAATTATCCATATACACACTGTCTATGCTAGGTTTGCTTTCCCTGGTGGGCAGTCATTATTCTAAGCAGTCAGATCATTTGATTCCACTTGGAATATTATAACAATATATACCTATAACTTGTATATCATAACAGCTCTTTTGAACTGTATTCTGAATGAGCGGTAGGTCTATAAAATAGAGCAAAAAAAGTTGGATATTCACAACTATTAGCTGTCAAAAAGTATCATTCTGGGTGTTACAGTCTCATAAATGTTTTAAATTTAATGAGATTATTCCTATAGAAACATACTTATTTAATAAAGATTCCAAGGTATTCACAATTCATTCTAGCAACCAGATGTAAAGATCAAGGCCCACTGCAAAAGCCACATTTTAATTAAATAAAATATATGCTACTGGAGAACTAATATGCAGATGATTAAAACTTCCAAAGAACAAGGCATAGTCTGTGAAGCTTACTGATATAGGACATTTAGTGATCACTATCAGCATTTGAAAGGAACTACATGTAAAATTCAAGTCTCTTTCATATATCGTTGTGTGTTGTTAATGCATTTAAACAAATGTAAGTTCATCAGTATTTTCACCTGAAAGTTAAGAGGAGGGAAAAAACCTATTGCTATACTAATGTTCTAATTGGAATTGGAATTAGAACACACCTGAGCACAACAGCAATGGGAATTGTGTAGGTACAAAACTGTATTTAAGCTGCACATTTCATTAGTCATCTCATAATAATTAAAATTAACTATCTTTACTAACCACTTTTCCCTGGACTATAGTACCTCAAAGACTTATAGATGACTGTGAGCCATTTGTGGAAGCCTGCAATAAACTATACTCTGGTTATTGATTTGAACATCAAGGTCTTTAGTCCATAAGAATTTTGTAAGTAATTTTTGAATTTTTTAGCTCATAAGTAGTCTTTATTTTATAGAGAGGTGTATTAGATTGGAATCCAAGTCTGAAAAAGTAAGTCTATGGTTTGTAATAAAATGTTTTGATGAAACTTTGATTTAGATCCTAAATAGGAAGAGTTGGGCCCTTGCGCAAGATGGTGATTGACTAACATTTTTGTGAGATTTCTGAAATATTCCAATCAGATACTTCTTAATTTGTAATCAACCACTCATTTACTATATTAGCCTCAACTTCTAAACAAGACTCAGACCCAGACAATTCAGATCAGAGAGTGAAGACTTTTCAATTAAATATTTCATTAAACTTATATAATATCAAGCTAAAAGAAGACAACAAAAGTGATAGTTATTATTATTTTATGTAGACAGTAAACTTTATAATACGCAGTAGAATAAACTGGAGTCTGCTGTCAGTTACATCGATATAAATAATGAGCAATGCTAATAAAGTCAATGATTAAATTCTGGACAAACATTTTTTATAAATTATTTCAGTCCCTGTTTTCAGGCTTCCATAAATGCAGGTATTTTCTAATCATGCACATTTTTTTGTTAGCCATTAATCCATAAACTGTAATCCCTGTTTTCATTGATTTCTTAAAGCCATCTGCATTTCTTGTATAGATTATCCAATAGTAGTGACTAAAGCTGATGTTTAAACAGATATGCTTGAAGAGTCATAGGTATTAGGTATTAAAAAGCATTATAAGTCTTTGCTCATCTGTTCTTTTCTTTCTTCTGCTTCTAAAATATTTTCTCATTAAAATTATATTGACTTTTCACTCTTAACTCATTATTTCCATATCCATTAATTATAGTTAAAATAAAATCAATCAAAAGTGCTCTAGCAGTGCAAAGAGTTCTGTTCAGTCTTTGGTTTTTCTTCTCCATTCAGACCACCAAGAAATTAAAAAAAAAAAAAAGAAAAAGGCACAATTAAACCAACAAATAGGTAACTGAGGACACGGGATTTTCATAGTGCTAATTCTGTGCTGCTTTATTTTGCTTTTGTTCCTTTTCGTTTTGAAGCTTATCTAATAATAATACCTATTTTATCAACATTTCTTGTATATCTGAATTTGTGTGTGGATTAATATGTAGTCTAAAAAACCCCCTAAATTCAGTGATGTCTAAACATACATGTATGCACTGATAATCTAGCTCTGCATTTATTGACTGCTCCCTTTCCATATGGCACAGCCTAAACTTTCTCCTTCTGCCAGAATAAGCTTTGCAGAACATTAGCAGTCTCTGAAGGTCATATTCACAATAGACCACCGTGAGCAGAACAGCAGTGCCAGTCTCTGTCCATTGTACAATTGCTTATATTCATCCACCCAGGTCAAAGGTTAACTCTTCCTCAGGACCTCAATGTTTTAAACATTTCTGTGAGGAAGACAAATGGTAACAATACTACACCTGCCACTTCAATGCAGCCGCTTTTCCTATAGTTAGTTCCCTGCATTCAATTTCTGTTTGAAGGGTTCTGGAGGTAGGATGAAGAAAACCTCACAGAATCATAGAATAGTTTGGGTTGGAAGAGACCTTAAAGATCATCCAGTTCCAAACACCCTGACATGGGCAGGGACACCTTCCATTAGATCAGGTTGCTCAAAGCCCTGTCCAACCTGGCCTTGAACACTGCCAGTGATGGGACAGCCACAACTTCTCTGGGCAACCTGCGCCAGTGTCTCACATTTCTCACAGTAAATAACTTCTTCCTTGTACTTAATTTTGGTCAGGTTAATCAGCAGAGGGAATTTTAAATAGTTTGAGTGCAATAGCCTGGCCTGGATTTGGCCAGGATACAAACCTTAAAATCCTTATTCCTGCAGTATACGTCGTGGTTGCTTTTTTATTGATTGCCAGCTGGTAAAATCTTTTTATTCCATATGATGTCAAGGAGTCATGGAACAGCTGAGGATGGCATGGACCTCTGGATACCATCTGGTTCAACCCCGCTATTCAGATCAGGTCAGCTAGAACAGCTTGGTCAAGGTTGTGTCCAGTAAAGTTTTTAGTGCCTCCAAGGATAACCTTTATGTCAGTTGTACCTATTGCATCTTCTGTCACTGGGCACCACTGAGAAGAGTTTAGCTGTCTCCTTATTCCTTCCCATCAGAGTGTGTATTAGTTGATCAGTGTGTTGATCAGCTGGGAGGCTCTTATCTATAATAAATATGGCCATATAGTAAAGTATCAATATTTATTCCATGACATGTTACATTCTCTGTTCAGGTTTGCCACAAACCTTCTTGGACACTAAAATTCATAGAATGGAGCTGTTACTCATACAAAACTTGCCTGCTGTTTAGTGCTGTGTAGCAAAGTTACTGCCGCCTTGACATGTTCTTCATTCACACAGTAACGTGTGCCTGTGCAGCCAATAGAGAAGCCTGTAGGAGCTGCACATCGAACAATGAAGTACTGGATGTTAATAGTATGAGCTCTGACAGTCAGTCTTTAAATATCACATATCAAAAAAGTGGACACTGAAAATAGGAAGACAAATATTTGTGAAGCTATCAGGCATTAAAAACATGGAGAAATATTAACAAGGAAATCATGATTTTGTAGGCCTGTGGATATAAGACTTCAAGTTGCACATTGACCTATGAAGAACAGGAAGACACTAAATAATGCCCTTTAAGAATCATTGTCTGTAGGTACTAAACCAAGGATAAATTCACTGGAGGGGACAAAGTGTTTGAGCTGTGTGTAACATAGTACATGAGGCAGTGAACTCAGCCTGTGAAGTTTTGCCTTTACCTGTTTGCAACATTTTGTGTTCTTTCAGTTATGTTTCTCTAACATTCAACAGCTGTGAAGGAAGCCAGAGAGAAGAAAGACATCTGGTATAGGAACATTAAATTCCAAATACTAATACAGGATTGCTATAGTGTTGCTAGACAGAGACACAGGGAAGCCTGAAACTATTGCCTTTTACCTACCTTTAGGTTAATACTGAAATCTGAGCTAAAGTAGTTTTCCTGTATACCTACATATTCCATCTGTCACACTTTGCTATGCAATTAGTGGAAACTCATAGAGCACTTAAATCTAAAAATATCATCATTCAAAAACATAGAAATGGACATGTTTTAATATTCCTCTGGTCTCTCAGACTCCTTCATTTTCAGTTTTGACAGGCTCTTATTACAGTTTTATTCTTCACTCTACTATATTTAAGGATCTGTCAGTGTTTCCATTGTAAGTTCGTATTTTCACAGTATCACAGTATCACAGTATGCTGGAGATTGGAAGGGACCTCAAAAGATCATCTAGTCCAATCCCCCTGCCAGAGCAGGAACACCTAGATAACGTTACACAGGAATGTGTCCAGGCGGGCTTTGAATGTCTCCAGGGAAGGAGACTCCACAACCTCCCTGGGCAGCCTGTTCCAGTGTTCCGTCAACTGAGAAGAAGTTCCTTCTCAAGTTTAAAACCTCTTGTGTTCCTGCACCCATTACCCCTTGTCCTAAAGTAGACACTCCCCCTTTATATATTTATAGACACTTATAAGGTCACCCCTCAGTCTCCTCTTCTCTAAACTATAAAGACCCATATTCACTCCCTTAATCATCTTGGTTGCCCTGCGCTGGACTCTCAGCACTTTTGAACTGAGGGGCCCAGAACTGGACACAATATTCCAGATGGGGTCTCACCAGGGCAGAGTAGAGGGGAAGGAGGACCTCTCTCGACCAACTAACCACCGCCCTTCTAATACACCCCAGGATGCCATTGGCCTTCTTAGCCACAAGGGCACAGTGTTGGCTCAATATAGGACCCCCAGGTCCCTCTCCCCTACACTGCTCTCTAGCAGGTCGTCAAAACCTATACTGGAACCTGGGGTTGTTCCTGCCCAGATGCAGGACTCTACACTTTCCCTTGTTATATTTCATCCCGTTATTCCCTGCCCAACTCTCCAGCCTGTCCAGGTCTCGCTGGATGGCAGCACAGCCTTCTGGCGTGTCAGCCACTCCTCCCAGCTTAGTGTCATCAGCAAACTTGCTGATGGTACACTCAATTCCCTCATCTAAATCATTGATGAATATATTAAATAATACTGGTCCCAGTACTGACCCTTGAGGCACTCCACTAGTTACAGGCCTCCAACTAGACTCAGCCCCATAGACTACAACTCTCTGGCTTCTCTCCTTCAGCCAGTTCGCAGTCCACCTCACTACCTGGTCATCCAGTCCACACTTCCTCAATTTAGCCGTGAGGATGCTGTGAGAGACTGTGTCAAAGGCTTTGCTGAAGTCAAGGTAGACCACATCCACCGCTCTGCCATCATCCATCCACCGTGTTATTTCCTCATAAAAGGCTAAGAGATTGGTCAAACATGATTTCCCCCTGGTGAAGCCATGTTGACTGCCCCTCATAACCCTCTTATCCTTGATATGCTTTAAGATGGCACCAAGGACAAGGTGTTCCATCACTTTCCCAGGGATGGAGGTGAGGCTGACCGGTCTATAGTTACCCGGGTCCTCCTTCTTGCCCTTTTTAATTTTAATGGCATTTTAGCTCAGTTGCTATGAAAAAAAAGACAATCAAAGGAGAAAAGAAAAAAGAAGGGTGTTTCAAAGGAGAAAAAAAGAAAAAATATTTCAGTTTGGAGGTAAATTTTTTATTCAATTATATAAAATGCTTCAGTTAGTGCATGTTGCTTTTAAATGGGAACACGTATTCACATGTAACAGAAGTACGTCTTATATGTTTTTCCATAATCATGGTAGTAACTTTTCATAAGAATTTCAGTTCCATCTAACTTGTATGTAATGGTTGTTTAAACTGAAACCTGTGCAGTGTGAAGGCTGAGATAAGAACAGTTTAGTAACTAAAATAATGTAAACAATATTGATAATAGAAAGAATACAAACAATAATAATAATAATAGTAGGAAACAAGAAAAGAAATTAAAGCTCAAAAACCACAAATGAGGCACAATGCAACTGCTACCACCCTCCAGCCGATAGCCAGCCCAACCCAAGCAGCAATAGGTCCCTTCTTGGTGACGCCCCCTTGTTCATATACTGGGCATGATGTGCTGTGGTATGGAATACCCCTTTGGCTAGTTTGGGTCAGGTGTCCTGTGTCTTCTCCCTCCTGCATTCATGCGCTCCTCCTCACTGGCAGAACATGAGAGACTGAAAAGTCCTTGATCAGGATACTGAGCAACAACTAAAACATCGGTGTGTTATCAGTATTGTTTTCAAACTGAAGCCAAAACACAGCACTGCACCAGCTACTAGGAAGAAAAAATAACTGTTACAGCTGAAACCAGGACAAATGGATGGTAGATTACTCTGTAACAATTGTGACAATTGTATGTTGGTCCCTAATTTGCACCAGGCTCAACTTGCATCTGGCACAAGCTTTTCTTCATCTGTGTGATCAGTCACAATAGCTCAGCCCTTCCACTTTTTGGTGAAAGCACTATATTTATTTCTTTTCCTGGTAATAAAGAAAGACCTTGAGAATTAACCCAACTATAGGAGCAGATTATTAAGCAGTTTGAAGATTTTATTTTGTGACCCCAGCTAAATAACCAAAGAAAATGGCCACATACCAGTTTAACAAATTAGTTTGACAAATAACATTTCCCATAGACTACCAAATTCATCCTGTGATTATATTCAAGGGAATTGTTATTTACAGGATCCAAAATGATTTCTCGGAACTGAAGCATCTCAGTCTTTCTTCCCAGGAATGGTATTCAGGACAATACTTCCTATTATTTCTCCTTAATACGGTGCTTTATATACTGCTATACAGCTATTTAGACAATTGCTGACTCTTTTTAGGGGAATAATGCTAAATACCAATAAAGATGTGTATGTTTAGGTAACATATCACTGAACTATACATTATGTTAGAAAGTCATTCTATTTACTCATTGAGTTGATATTTGAGGAAGTTCTGCCATATCTTGCCAATTTTCAGTTCAAATAGCATTTAATTGTGTAAAAACAGATACAGGGTTCATTACAATAACCTCCCTGGCTGCCAGCTGCTTTGTCAGTCTCAAGTAATTACTCTGAAGTATCCACCAAGCCCATGTGGAGGTTTTGGACCACTTCAGGAGCTGAGTCCCACCCTGTATGACTCAGTGTTTTGGTATTTCTATAGAGCTGTATTTCTTGCTTGTTTTCTCAGTTACTGAACTGTTAGGTATCCCATATATATACAGATATATATCCTACAGCCCTACTGAAAAAAAAAAGCTGAGGAACTCAACCTTTTAAAGTTGTTAACAACCACAAGATATTTGATCTTCTACATATGCCTTGAATATCTGCTTACACAAGTAATTATCACTTGAGCAAATAGTTCATGAATTCTGATTCTAACCATGATTTGCTTCTTTGCTGTTATAAATGGCTGCCTGTTTTTGCAGCACACAGGCAGAATATGACAAGTCATCAGTCGCCTAAAGGTTTTTCTTTGCTTAAGGCTCTTCAGACTATGACTTTCAGCATAATTTGTCCTTAATAGAAACTTAATTTAAAATTCTTGGGAATTTAAACACTTAACTTCATGCCACCAGCTGATCCCCAGATTCCCAAGTGGCAATTTAATGATCAAAAAAGTAGTGAAGATAGAAACTGCTGAGGACATTAAAAAAACTTCATGACAGAAACTCTTGTCTTCCTGTGAGAGTTCCACAAGTCACTTCTTTTCAATTTTTGCATAAATCATGGTCTAATTTAGCTGTGGCAGGCTCATAATGGGAATTACAGATCTGGTTACAAAATAGAAAGAGGAAACAATAATAACCTTGACAAAATAGTAAAAACAAATGACAAGATCATCCCTTCACAAAACAGGATCTTTGTTCAAAAGCAGCACTGTTTTACTAATTGATCATATTACACAACATGAGTTTTGACAACACAGTGATTTTGTCCATGCTCCTAAACAAGTCTTAGTCTTTATGGATGTCCTCTTGCAGAGAATGTGATTAAAGAAACAGTCATTCCTGCTTTGTGGACCTTAGGCAAGAGATTTGATTTTTTGCTACTTATGAGTTCAGTCAGGTCTGGTTTCAGGGACAAAATTAAATTGCTGAAACTTCCTTCCCTCATCTCAGAACTCTTGCTTTACAATGAAAAGATTTAGGGATCTGAAAGATAGTCCCTTATTTCCCAAGGCTGGTTTTTTGTTAGATCATTTCCCTTGCCAGTTGGTCACACAGATGCAGACATGCATGAGCCAGAGCCACCCAGAAAGGACTGGAGTGGCTGGCCATGGACCAAGAGAGGTTCTTAGAGCAGAGGAATGTCTAGGACAGCACAAAAAGCAAGTTTCCCCTTATTCTGCCTGTATGGGTGATACACCAGTTAGGGCAGATGATTTACCTGCACGACTAAATTAAAAGCTGCTTTTTAACGCTGCCTGGGATTGCACTGGGATGCAACCAGCTATGTTGTTAAGCAGTTAGTCCCTTGCTGGATTTTAGCCTGCATCAAGTAGCTGTCCCCAGGTAGTCCTTAAACCTTTTAGTAGTTTGTGCATGCAAAAAGCCATTCCTGCTAGGCTGTCCACGCACTGCCAGCATGTTTTAAAGGCTAAGAGCTTTTAATAGGATGGAAACAGTTGTGCTGGCTTCAGTATATTTCTTCTTAACAAATGGTAGAGAGGAAGCAAGAATTTCAGAATACTTATAAAAGAGAGCAGCACGAATGATCCATCACTGCTTACAAACTGTAAACCCATTTACCACTGTGAGAGAATTTTTTCTGATATGATCTAGTTGTGTATAACACCAGTTTTGCCATGGCAGTTCACTAGCACCAGTGAAAATCAAGTTAATCTAATGTTATTGACTTCCATAGAAGTATATTTCAGATATGTACATAGAAGATTCCTGTATTTCTTGTTTTCTTTTCAGTGGCTATATACAGCTACTGTTCCTAACCCTTGCCCTTCCGTTCCACTTTCTTCTTTCAAAACCCCTTTTAAAAAATATCTCTATAGTTTCTGTTTTTAAACTTTCACAAATAATAGCTTCCAAGTTAATTAATATTCTATGTTTAACAGATTATTAAAAATATTTAATAAAACTACACCAACATTAATATCTGTAGCACTTCACTGGACCTCATATAATACTACATTTTTTTTTCTACCCCTGCCACCTTAGCCTGTCATCTCTGTATAGTCACCAATATGCTTTTTATATTATGCTCGTTGGCTGTGACCTCTTTGCCTATGTTCGCAGGAACCTAAAGGTGGGAATGTGTAACTTAAATTTTACCACAGTGTCATTAAATTAACTGTGCTAAAGCCATTGAATAAGAATTAAAATTCTACAGTTACTAGTTAAAAACTCAGGAAGATCTATGATAAAAGTGTGTTATTTTTATATGTGTGACTTAAGGTCACAATGCATAAAACCCCCTCATTACATAGTCTAATACTGTCTGAAAATGATGATATGGTATACTACCAGTATAAAAAGGTGATATGTATGGTGGAAGTATGCTTATGTAGGAATCAAAGACATACACCTTCTGAAGCTGCTAAGTGTTTGATGTAGCTTCCATAAGCTTTTCAGTTTACTAAGTTCTGAAAACACAGAGCAGAAAGACCTTTCAGTTGTCCTTTTTTGTTGTTTTTTGTGTTTTTTTTTGTAGGAACAACCTCTTTCAGTGTTCTCAGATTCTTTGGCAAGAACAATTATCACTATTCAGAGGAATCTCAGACTTTTGATTTATGAATTGAAATATGAATTACTCATATATTTATCATTGTATTTTTGCAATTTCATATCAATATCCCCTTCCTTTTCTAAATTTTCTTTACCACTCAGTATGTACAGCAGCTACGTAGCCCTATGAACCTCCTCTGGTGTAGTTCATTTGTCACTACTTGGCCAAGTGACATATACTTAGTGATAATATATTTTTGTATTATTTTAAGAAACCATTTCCCCCGTGGAACATCACCTCTTAATGTTTTTGAGTTAGAACTGAAAAGGTTTTCTGTAGCTTGCTGGAATTCTACCATAATCCAAAAACTCAAAACTTCTTGTCTAGTAAAAATCAAAAGATGGCAATCCCCTCACCAAAAAATGCAAAAATAGGTTCCAGGCTAGAAAAACAACTCAAACAACTCTACAGATAATTCCAGCCTATCTTCATAATTCCTTATTCCTCCACCTACAGAAATTAACATCCTCAAATTTCTCTCTTATTGACAGGCCTGTTTTTCCTGATACAGTAATACACAACTTTGAGATGATTACTTTTTCATTCCTTTTTTTTTTTTTTATCAGCAGCTTTCTAAAGTTTCCTTTTTACATCATTGGTACCTCTTTGCTGTGAATGAATCCTTACATACCTTACTAACAATGCCAAATCCAAGTCTTTCAGTCATCACTCCAAAGCAAAATGTGAATCCATGAGGAGCTAGTTAGTAAAGACTTATTATTAAAAAAAGAAACAAACTGCCTCCCCCCTAATGTTGATGTACATTTAATTTACCTTAGACCATGACTGGATTCAGAAGAATCTATGCTAAATGGTTCAGACTCTATGACTGACATCATTGTAGCTGCAGACAGATCTTTCTCAGCCTATCTCCTTCTTCTGGTATTTCTCCTCATTCTGATTTCATGTGTCATAAACTCTGAGCATTCCGTGTCTCAGAGCACACCATGCACTAATTTTGCTGTCACAACCTTTTAATGGGAATACTTACTGCATTTTTTTCTAGGTAAAAACAGAAGTAAAAGATCCTCTGTGTTTACATTGCCTGGGTTATGTGACAGCAAAGATGCTGGTTTTCACTGTGAGTTCTTGGGTTTAATGGTTATTAGCCATAAACTGCACCATATACTTTATCTCTGTACTGAAGATCCTTCAGATGAAAAGTAGTATTTCTGGGGACTTAAAATGCCTAGTACTTCAAGAACTACAGCAGCATTCAGGATGGTATATCTGTTGAAGTTTTTATCACCATATTGCCCTTCGTGGTGATTCTGTCTTGAATCAGTTTTTCAGCATTTCCCTGCTTTCACATGGAAGACAAAGAGTATTATTGCAGTTGTGTTGTTGTGCTTGAAGTTTTCATTCTGTGTCTCTTCTCAGGATCAAGGCCAATTTAATGATTCTTTGTTGTCCAATGTTATCCAACTCAGGGATATTGTACATACTTCTTGATATTGCGTTAATACACAGTGGTTGCTAAACTCTAATGTCAAGTTAAAAGGCTCATGATTCAGACTTTTCAATTTAAGCACATGCGTTTTTTTCTTTAAGACATCATTTCTGCCTGTTTGCTTCTGCATTGTGGCTCAATTTCACTTTCATGTGACACTCAGATAAAAGCATATATCAGAAAGTAGAATCCAGATTTTGTATCAAAGAGAATCCCTTGTGTCTAATACTAACCCTTATAAAAAGAAATACTTGCAACTACAGCAGTCAGTTAATCTTTATTTATTAAAATTCATTTATTCCTTAGCAAGGGGTTTCCTGTCTTTTTTAATGTAATTTTCTGTAAGATACTAATGAAAAAAATGTCACTGCATAAACATAATATTGAAGCAAACTAATACAGACCCTTCCAACAGGACCCCATAGTGTAGAGAACTGTGTAATAAAACTGACTGTACATAGGTCAGACAATAAAACTGGGGACAGTGTCACTTGCCAATTGTGTTCTCAATTGTCTAACCTTTAATTCTGTAATTAATCTATTTTAATTTAGCCCTATCTGTCACTTTTTTTTTGTGGGTGTGTAGTGATTTTTGTGTGCATTTTTTTTGTTTTTTGAAGTTGAACTCACACATGGGAATTATTGTGTCCCTTTTTATCACAGTTACATGGAATTTGCACCATTCATTCAGCTTTGTGAACACATAAAAAGTTTAATTGCCTATATCCAGAAGTCTTGAACTGCCCTCCATCTGTTTGGTCTCAAAGTGTTTGATAGCAGAAATGGCCTAGTGGTGGGTAGCTTTACCTTGCTAGTAGCTCTTCTCTAGACTACAGCAGAGAGGAAGTTCTGTTCCCCTTGTCAGCTCATCAGTTTTGTAACTATACAAACAAGGTGTTTCTGTTTACCTCTATGTACCATCTGGTTTCGTTTTCAGAGGACCAGTCTTCCGTTGCCTTTCTTTCCATGGACATGTTTCTCTTCAAAGCCAGGCATGTGCCCTAGTAGTACATGCAGTTAGCTTATTTGTGATGTGAGGTCAGCTGAGAAAATGTGACAGATAATTTTGGGTATTGTGTCCTATATTCTGAGGGCTCTTTTATTCAGACTAACACACATTTTAATACTTTGAGTCATTGTATTCAACATGATTTCAGGGACATTAATTGAGAAAGTACTGTAGTTTAGAGACTTAATTTTGTTTTCCTTTCAAATGACCCAAACAGCTGTTCTTTCTCCCTACTTTAATTCCCTATGCAATGCATTATACAGTTTTCAGTGCATAGCAAAGCTGTTTACTTTTCTCTATATTCCCTTTCCCCTCCATCATAGCCTCTTTTCCAATTTCTGTGATAAGTTTCAGTCTGTTTATTTATCCAGTTTAGTTTTGGAGCCCTTTCCCACAAGTAAGTTTTCCCCTTTGCTTGAGAACAAATTCCCTATAATTTTTGCAACCTTTAAAATAATAAAAATCAGTTTTCTGTACATTTGGGTCCTTTGTCCTGTTAGTGGCTTCCCAAGGTTTCATCTGTAAACAAAGTCACTTTGCTCCCAAGTCCTGTTTCCAGAATGCTGGAGGCAGTAAAAAAGTAATGTGGGAGAAAGAGTCATTGCTCTGTCATGTTCAGGATTAATTGCATTAACCATGATTAGTATTTATTACTAAATCCAAACTGCTGTCTTCAACTGTGACATAATTTTAGGAGGCATTTTCAAAGTTATCTGCTCAAACCCAAATTTGATTCTTCCTGCAACTGCTTCAGACTTACAGACTCCTTTAATTGATCAAATTGAAAGAAATGACCTCTAAGATGTCTATTATTTCTAATAATAATATTTTCAGTACTTAAGCATTATCAGAATGTAATATTGACAATTAAATTTCTCTCTGTTCAGGGCTTCCAGTAGTTCTTAAATTACCCGTCTGCACTATGTTGTGAGCAGAATAACAAAGGGTCAGATTTTATGAGAGCAAGCAGGCTGCAGACAGACAGACTGCCCCATCAGCCCCATCTGGGAAGAGCTTGGGTAAGAGAACCACTGGAGGGTAGACTGGAAGAGGATTTCTATGTACTCTGGACCCTCTGGATAATTATTTCAAGATTCTGCTTAACTTTTATGGGGAAACCAAAAGAAAATTAGGTAGATACTTTTGTAAGGTATCAAAACTATGTAACTAATTATACTTTCAAGCATCTTTAAAGGAAATATTTGATGGCAAAATTGATATCATGCATTGAACCAGCAGAGCTTTCACTTTAGTACAAAATTAACAATTTAATTACTGATGCATTTCTGTGATAATATTCAAACTGCAAGGTTTTCATTCACATTTTCACAATGCATATTTCAACTAAAAAATGGAGTACAGGATAAAAGAATGTTAAGACTGATCAAGAATAGGTCATCCAATAGTAGAAGTGGCTCTTTAATGAACACAAAGTGCAGGAAAATGTACTCTGGTTTAAAGCTCTTGATTCTGGGCTTCAGAAGCAGTTTCCTTTCTCCTTAAATGTTGAAGATAGGAACTTATTCTAGATTGCAGTTTAATGTTCTTTAGTATTATGTTAAACCTTGGTAGGAAGCAAGAAACACCTGCCATGCTTTTAATGCACATTATGGAAGTTTAAAAATGTCTCTGCAGCTGCTATCGCTCTCATAGCAAGGTGATTTAAAAAACGAGTATTGATGCCCTGAGTTTTTAACAGCACTCTGTGGAGCTCTGTGGTAGATTACTCTGCGGCATTATTATCAATGTACTGTTAAGTTGGATTTTGCACTTAGCAAGTGGAGGATTTTGATTAATAGGAAGGATTCTACACAAGGGACTCTGTGAATAGGCATAAACTTACTGAAGCAACTAAAGGAAGTCTCAAAGAGTCTTGACAAATTACAAGCTGCCATTCTTGTCACATTCTTAGAAGTAAACTGACCGTGAGGAAAGAGCTGCCACCAGAGAAGGCCAAAATGAGAAACAGTTAAAGCACTGCAAACTGGCATCTTTTTCATTTTGCAGGAAATATCAGATCTCCATTAAAAGATTCATAGGCTGAGCGCACAACATGATGAAGAAACTGATATGTCTGACTGAATATTATCCAAGCTGATTATTTTTAGTGTTTAAAACTATCCCAGGGGATTTCTGTCCTACATCTATTGAGAGAAAATGTGTTATATTTCAATGTATGCAAATTATTCAAAGCCATGAGAGAAAGATCAAAGAAGATGCAAATTGAATTCAGGTGAAATCAGGGATCACAAATGTTGAACAGCCACCTTACATGTCATTCCACGGGTCCATCAGTTTGTAACCGAAAGGTGCTGGAACATAACCTGAACTGATCCATAGTCTTTTAAATTCATCTACTAACATCTGAATTGAGATCAACAATTTCATAAAAGGCTATTTAATAATCCAAACAAAGGCAGAAAATTGAATGGAAAGGAACAAATAAAATTGCATTTATTCTTTCTGAAGAACTTTTTTTTGTTATAACAATTCAGCTACCAAACGTGTGCAAACAGCACATTTGGTATGAATGTTGTCTTAGCATCCATTGTGCTAGGCAATGCTTGAGCACATGCAATTCCCAGATAAGAATGCAAGTTGGTACAACGACTGATGATTATGCAAGCAGGTTTCAATCTTTGTAGAAGAAATACAATTCATTTTTTAAATTCCAGAAGTTAAGATGAAAAGCTTATATTTTCCATATAGAAAAGTTGGCACTTGCAGTTTTTCCCAGGACATATTGCTTGTCATGAGATGCAAACATAGCATAATAAAAGACTTTGAAGTATTATTAGTAGTGTTAGTGAGACTGAGACTCAATATGACACATGAAAACAGCAGCAATATTTTCTTTGTCACATGCTGAAGATCCTCTTTAAATGCTAAACAATGTTCATAAAAAAGGGTAGAATTTGAGATGTGTTTTTTCAGTGCATTTCTTGATTAAATTTTAATCCAGAAAAATTATATCTTAATCTAATTTTTAAACCTTCTTCTAGACTCTAATTTTCTACTGCAAGATAAAAATCACTTCTGTTTGTTTATCAATAGCAGCTTGAAAAACTGTACACTTAATTAGACATCTACTGACTGATCTGATCACCCTGGCATATCTTCATAGTTTGTGATTTATAGACAAGGAAAGGGTCATGGGAGACATTTACCACATTAATGTTGGTATATGAGAACAGTCATTTTAGTCTGCAACATTTTATTAAAAATCTTCAGGCACATGTTGTAACTATGGTGCAGGTTTATTCTCTATCTGCCTTTATGTGTGTTGCCTCTAAAAACAATAAGAAGCTTTGATTTGGAGGACAAGATCTGAGGCCAAATCAAGCCCTAAGAAACAGATGCTGTGTAAATGGGAGCTGCATGAAACAAACTAGCAGAAAAATGAAGATGTAACTCAAGACCCTGTGGTACCCAGGATTGAGTCATGTAACATTTCTTCTTTCAAACCAGAAACCTAGAAGCCAATGAAACTCATAAATGCTTTACAAAGCCCAAGTTGGCCAGAGTCATGTTCCCAGTCACAAGGTTTCTAGTATTTTGTGTCTTGAATAAACCAATTCAGTGAGAATGTCTATTAACTGTTGCTTTATTCCGGTGAGTTGTTAGCCTTCGCTTCCTCATCTCTTTTACAAATTTCTCACATTCTCAGCTGTCATCCCCTTGTTTTACAAGTGCATGTATTTTTAGTTAAAGTTACTTGAAAAGCCAGTTCAAAAGCTGGGCTCTTGATTTGTAGCACAGGTAACTAAAGAAGTTCATTGCTAATAGTTTATTGACTAGAGATATTGCTTTTGGTAGCTCTCTTTTCACAATGCTTTCTTCTCAGCCCTTCTCCTCTTCAAGATAGCACAGGTAACTACATTTGTCACTTCTGTCAGGCAGAAGGGACTGCATAAGTAATGTACTATACAGGAAAAGCCAGAGGGAGTTTAAAGACCTGTCCCATCCCTGCATGCAATTCAGAAACAAAGCACATCAAGTTTCACACTCTGTTTTGAGATGCTTTCATGAACGTTAGGAGTGTTGTAGCTAGTGCCACCTCATTTTCCTTGACTCCAGTGTCTTTTTCTCTCATCCTCTGCTCCTGTACACAACACAAATCTTGTTCATCTCCTCTCCATTAAATTCTTTTGTTGTTTTTCTCCAATGCCTTGTGTAGCAGATGTCCCTTCTGCATTCATAAACACTATAAATGGCTATATTGAGAAGTAATCTCATGAGCTTAATGGTCACCACAACTCCTACAGGTGTGACACTCTCAGCACAGGAACTACAATGCCCCTGACTATTCTGTTTCCTCAACTCCTCTTTGGGCAAAACAGGTTTTGTTTTCCCTTTCTCAGCAGTGACTGAGATTTTGATTCACAGCAGGCTTTAGCAATCCAGGAGATCGGTTCTTTCTCTAAGCTAGTCATCTGTTCTTTTGGTACGCGTTAAAGCAAGAGCTGGTCAGAGTGCTGCACACAGGCCAAAATACCCATCCAAGACTAGTGATGTGAATTATCCCCTGATACGCTTATTTCTGTCCACTCACTGTAAGGAGAGAGAACAAGACGTAGTGTAGACCAAGACTGGATAAGACATATCCCATCTGCAAGATCTCACCACCAGATGCAGTTTTTCAGTGAAAATAAGTGCACATCAGGTCCTGGGCACAGACCTAATATCTTTCTATTTGAAGAGCATTCCAAATTGTAATGACTTTCGTGCCCCAATTACTCAAACAGACCTTCACTTTCATGGCTGCAAGCTTACAGAACCAGTTTTATTCACTCCTTAATATTATTTTCTTCATCCCACTGTATTTATAGCAGTGGGACAAGTGTCTGGAGTTATGTTTTTTCTCTGTTTCTCTCTTCCATCTTCCTGGAATTTTATCTGCTTTTCTTTTATCTTTTTTTAGTTACAGTTTAAGTTTTAATGTAGCTTCAGAAAAAGTAAGAAGCAAGGTTCTGATGGATTTGATGTTCAGATACAGCTTTGGACCACTGGAAACTGGTACATTTCACCAACATTTTTAGTTTTGAAAGTCTCCCATTTCAGTGAAAACAGCATTACTATGACTTGTGTCATATGCATTGCAACGTTATTGTCCTTGGAAGTTTGTGGATGTAGAAGTTGACTTTGTCCAATCATTTTTTTGAAGATTTAGGAAAACCATTGGTTGGTTTTGTTATTGGATTTTCATGGTTTTATAGGGATTTTTATAGGACAGAATTTTTTCTGACAGTAGAACTCTTTGATGTGATTTCAGAAATTAACATTTTTTATTGACAAAGAATAATATTGAAAAATGTTCATACATATTTACATAGTATCACTTATACTGTTTCTGACATTTAAGATGCTTAAATATTTGTTCCTATGAATTTATGTTCTTTGTACTTTCACGTATAAGTCAAATATTTATTTACCTGCACGAAAGCTTCTGTCTGTGCAATACAGAATCCAGGTTATTTTAGTGTCTGTTAGCTTTAAACTTAAACGCAGGAAGTATAAACATCAGATACAACAAGGTAACTTGGTATAAATAATTTTCTAAAAATTAAGCTCATTTTAATGTACTTTGAGACCTTCAAACAGATCTTAGATTTTATGATAAAAACTGCCAAACAACGTACAAATTTATTTCTGACATTTATTTTGTGCTACTTTTCAACATTTCACTATAAACAAAATACTTTTTTTATTTTTACTTTCTTTTCTGCTTTTCTCCAGATACTTTTTCTGCAGGTACCTAATGCCTGATATGTAACAATTTGTTTCAATTGATTCTGGACACCTGCAACCTCTAATTGATTTGGCACTGGTATAAATTTCCTGGCCCAAGTCCAGCTATGCACTGGATATTCATATTCATGTTCAATTTCTCCTCTGGATATGGGTTCATACCTTAGTATGGAATTAATGGATTTTTGTTTGGATTTTTGTTTTGGTGGTTTAGCTTCTTTTTGTTTACATTCCCTTCCTTCTATTAATGCTTAGAACTGCATATAATCACAAGATAAAATTGTGCTGAAAATTTGCACAACTGTTAACTTGGTTAAGTGGGGATTGACTATCTACAGACCAAACCAGAGTGTAAATTTGTTTATTTAAGGGTTTAGAATACTTTGATTATAATTTGGAGATTGTTTTTCTCCTAACTGAGCCAAGTTTATCAACAAAGATTTTTTTTTTTTCTTGAGCAACCAATATACACCAGAAACAGCATACATGAGAATCATAGACAGGCACTCTTAAACTGAAAAGATAAAGGTTAATAAACCAGGTATATGCTAGATTAGGTGTTGGTGAAATGCCCCATGCACTGGTTGTCTGATAATCTCATAAAGGAGGGGAGAAGGTGTGTACCTTTCTACTAGTCTCATGAATTCCGCCACAGAAAATCAACCTAAATTTAGGAACAGAACTCCAGCAAAAGGCGGTTGTCAACTCACTGTGCTTCCATGTCTCTCTGAACCTTGACCTTACAAGAGTCTTTTATCATTACTTCTTTTTCAATACACTTCCAAACTTTCCACTCAGTAGAGATCAAAACTTCTGGATAATTGTCTGAAATGATCTTAATTTCTTCGATTTTTATATAAAACATTCTTAAAATGTCAGTGCGTCTTCTCTCTGAAGAGAGAGGAACTTTGGGGACTAAAACCTGACTTTGACAAGGACTGCTATTAACCTAGGTGACTTAACACTTTGGATTCCTCATCTTGTCTAGTAGGACAGGACTAATGTTTCCAGTTCACCCTGCAGAGGCTTTCAGGATTAACCATTCATAAGAGCCTCATTCAGGTTGGAAGGGACCCTGGAAGGTCACAAATCCCAGTCACTCCTGGTCAAAGCAATCACGGAGTAGATCAGGCTGTCACAGTACTTTGATGCACTTTTGAAAATTACTTTTCAATAAATAATAAAATCATTAGCAAAAATCTGGGGAAAAAAATAATGGGCCTTCATATTGCCCCAGTGGAATAAACTGAGTTTGTGAGAGTGTCATCAAAATAAAACTTAGTCTTGAGATTGTATTTACAGAATTTCATTAATGTGCCTACATGTACTTTTTATTGGAAAAAATATGATGAAAAAGACTATGGCAGTATGTTTTTTTGAGCCAGATAAAAACTACTGAGACTCCACATTTTTTATTACTGTAATTAAAAAGAGGTTTTGAAAGTATTAATTTTATCTTAAAGGTATTTATTTTCAAGTGATTCAAGTGTTTCTAGTGCAACCTTATACCAGGATGTGTGGCAGAAAATTCCTATTTTTCTGAACTCTAAGACAAGTCTGTCCCTAATTATTCTTTTTTTAAATGTTGCAGAAAAAAGAAATATATCTGAGCAGATTTAAAAATTGCTTATATTGAAATCATGTGGGATACTAAGGTAATTTAGAGCTCTGTTCTAATAGCTGAGTTTTTTGCCCTAATTTGTGAGTTAATATGCTAGGATTGTTCCTGCCTGATTTTATCTATATTCAAAGCTATAATAGTAACTGTAAATGCAATAAGTAAACTTAGAATTGGGTAACATATTAGCCTTAAATCTGTCCACTTACTCATCTTCTATAAAGGATAAAACATTCTTCTGTAGCTTCTGGACCTTGCACTGTTATGAATTATTACAACAAGCTTATTAGAAAACAACATGGGGAGTTCTAAGTAGCAGCATTCATGAGTAATCCTTGTTTTCTGTTTCTTACATTGGCAAAACACTGGCATTGCCTTTCATGCGCAGCTTTGTTGCGGTTACAGGTTGATGCTTTTTTCCTGATTATCTTTTCCTGTGTTTCCTATTCTGAAAATAGCATGACAAAATTTCTCATTTCTCCCCTGACCAGCTCTGCACATGTTCTGAAGCAGCACACTTGTGCCCTTGTGGCACATTTTTCAGGGCAAGTGAGCAAGTCTTAACTGTCTCCCCTCATGTCTTTGACTGACAGGGGATTTCTTGTGTGTGGTGGGTCTGTGCACAGCTCTTCCTCTTACTAAAATGAAAACTGCACTAAACTTTATGCATTTGATACTTCACTTCAGCTTATACTGAAAGAAGCCAAATACGTCTGTGAACCTTGCCTCTTCCCTTCATACAGTGTGCAGACATCTTAATCTGTGCAAAAAAAAATGCATACAAGTGTCAAGAAAAATATTTCACTCCGGAACGGCACAGTTCTGCAACAGAAGAGATGAAGTGCCCAGTGCCATCTGAACCCGTCATGCCCCATCATGTATGATCAAGTGAAAATTTTCCATTTGTGTACAAGTACTCTTATAGTTACGAACTGCATGGATGCAAATACACATGAAGGCATGTTTCATAGCATTATTAGTATTTTTGATACATGGGTTAATTAGCTTTCTAGTATTACATCTTCTGCCTATACTTATTTTTGGTTCAGTCAAAAGATAAACAGTTGTTTCCACTGATATGAGAATGAAATATGTTCCAGAAATACTTGAATGTATATTGCCTTTCCTTTAAATGCTGTATATGTTCTCACTACCTAAATATAAGAATCTTCCACAATGCATATAAGAAACAGGAGTAGACACAACTGTATTATCTTTCCATCAGTCAGAAAATCTGCAAATGCTTTATTATTAATGACCACCTTCAGGCCTGGTATAAATACAACTCCAATGTCTTCAGTTACCTCACTCCAAACTATGGAAAGGTTGATTAACCTTCTCACATGTTGTTCTTGTAGTGAAATGGCTGTGTTAGTTATCACGTGCAATCTTCTTGTATTGTTTTTTATTAGATGTATTTTTTCTATATAACCAAATATTAGATTGACTGAATTAGTGTATTCAGTAAATTTTATCATACTATACCTTTATGTACGAAGGCAAAACATATTGACATCAGGTATAGTTACTGTGTTGAGTATTGCTTTGATTTACTGCAAAGAAATACAGAATGAAGAGCTTTTACCAGCTCAGTATAGATCTGCTTTTCTGAAAATTTAAAACACCAAACAGATCTTACTGTACGTTGTAATATATCAAAAGAGCTATTTACTATACAGGTAGATAGCGACTATCAGATCCAAGGAATTATAATCTCTGCTACCTCAGAAACACTGCTAAATGGTCTTAAATTTGTTGTGTCATGAAGTGTGTTGCTGAATGCAGTGTTAACACCTAATGGCAGACAAGCATATGCTTCTTTGTCAGTGCTAGTGAAAAGAGCCTGAAAGAACACAATAGATGAATATTTCTTGCTTTTATAGAGGTTAGAACTGTAATGGGCAGCTAAATAACCTAGCCTATATTGCTTTATACCTCAGATCCTTCTAATTCCCTGCCAAATAGAATGTTTGAATATAGGATATCTTCTTTTAAAAAGGAACCTATATTTAATACAAATACATAAAAAGATGGATAACCAGCTCTTTCCTTGATAGTTTGGGGGATTTTCTTCCAGCAAATGATATCTTTCACAGTTTGAAATGTATTCTTCTAATTTTAATTTGTTTGTTCTTAGCTTCTTGCTATTTGCACTTTTAATCCATTTCTCTTCTAGGTTATGAAGCCCTTTGGGATCTAGCATTCACTAGCCCCCAAAAGATTTATGAAATAAGTCTCTTAAAATAACCAAGCAGATGGAACTCTGAGTTTTCAATATATAAAGCTTTCCCTGCATCTTGATTCACATGGAAACTTTTTTCTGAATTCTTTCCAAAAGTTATTTGTCTGCATAATGTGAAAACATTTTGCAGAACTCCAGTGTCATTCTTATAAGTGTAACCTGTTAAAGTAAAATCACTGTTCTCTTCTTTCTCTACCTAAATATCCCACAAGTCTAAAAAGAGTTAGTGAAATTCAGAAATAAGGAATTAACCATTATTTTGGAGGAGATCTGCAGGCTGCAGTAGCAGCACCACTATCCAAATTCAGACTTGTTTTGTTCAAGACTGAGAAATGCTCATACTTCCAACTTCTCTAGCAAACTCCTAGCTACTATTTAAGGGTAATAAATAGTGCCACATGTGATTGCTGTCCAAATGACAGTGGAAGAGTATGTGAAGGTGTTAACTTCATATGATGTAGGAGAGGACACCATGCACTGGTGTGATATGAACGGATTAGGGCTAAGTTGCCCATTCAAAATTATTGAATTGTCGTAATTTATTCATCTTAAATAGTCAATAGACAACACAAAATCCTAAAAAACACAGAGCCATCTTTCAAGTTTAGTAGCATGTTCATATGTGGCTGTGTTTGTCTTACCCCTTGTCAAATAAAGATGGAATAAGATACCAGTAAAATACATAAGCCATGCTCAGCCTCTGTACTGAGGAGTGATGGATCTCCGGTATCAATCAGAGGTAGCAGGGAAATCTCTCCACTCAGGCTCTAAAATACAACAGATACTTCTCTGCCAGTTTTCATTATGCTAAAGCAGTGTCGCAACAAGGTTGCTTCTGAATTTTTGATTTTGATGTTACCAGTTTTCTTGGGAACAGTAACCATTTCCAAATTCTCTTTCTCCATTGAAATATAGCACTTCGTACCAGCCAGCACCTCTGCCACTCTTACATTTAACAAAAAAAAAAACAAAACCAAAGGAAAATAGACTATCTTAATTTTTGAAGAGATTTTTGGACATTAGAAATTATTCTGCAAGTTATTAATAAATTACTGTTTACAAGACATTCAATAGCAGGAGTTTGATTGAAAAGCAAGCTGTTCTTAAGACTTTTATCTAATGTCCTCAGCTGTGCAGTGTAATGAAGGTTTGCAATTACCATGAATTTTAACTAATACTCAGGTTTATTTTTAATTCTTTTGTTTACAAAATGCATGCATTAATCACATTAATGTCATATTTTATCATTCTCAAAATTGCCTGATGGCAGTTGAGGATGGATAGAACAGTTTGTTTCTGTCTTTTTGAAGTGCATTATGAGAGGTGATACGATAAAAATAAATATTCTTATCAATTTATTCTTCTGAAGAGAGTTCATAAAAGATTTTGGCATTAGATATTTTTCCAGAACTATTTTGTTCCAGTATTTTATGGCTATAATTGAAATCACAGACCTGTAAACCCTATAGTTAAATGCTCCTGAAAGGAAGTCTTAGGCAATGAGCAATCTAATGTGTTATAAAAAGTTAAACCCTCGCTGTAAGTATATTAAAGGCAATTAAGCCACTGGTTTCTATTGCTAGAGAAGGTTAGTCTTGAGTACTGTATGGCAAAAATATATATTAATAATACCAATACATACTAATAAATCTGTTATTGAGATTACTGTAAGATTATTTCTAATTGCAACTCTCTTCTTGCATCTCTCCTTGCATAATTACAGAATGCATAATTACTTTTGACATAATTGATACTGTTTGGATCAATAGCCCTCTGACACAGTGCAGATAAGAGACCTCAGTGTGGTACCCTACAAATCTGCAGAAGTGTAGGCATGTGAAACAGAGGGCAAGATCAGACAGGGCCTCCTAAGTTTATTCTACTTTAATCCCTTCCATGCAAAGCCATAGATGTACAATTACTTTCATAAGCATTTGCATGTGCATTAATAGTGTTTAGTGTAGTTACTGGTGCAGAACCCACCAGCAGTGCACAGCAGTATGTGACACTGATTTTGCTGTACAGTGCAACAGCTTGGTGTGACAGGGGCAGATGTGAGCTCAGGCTGCCTGCATGAGCATGATGAGCATAAATGTTGAAGTCTATAATTGAGTTCCATTTGAATATGATTAAGTTAATTCTTCTTTTACAAGGTTTGCCCCTTTGTACCTCTGTAAGCAGATGAATTAAATTTGATAAAGCAGAAATGGAGCTGCTAGACACATAGCATAGGGTATAAAGGAGTCAGACCTTCTTTTCCCATAATGTCTTACTTTTTACCACGAAGTATTTAACAGAAAGCACTGTTTAATTCTCTTCTTTGTAGACTGGGAGACACCAGTCAAACGTTTCACGATCTTTGTCAATTAGTGTGAATGTGAAAGCTGGAGTGGCAGTTTCAGACAGGAAGACAGCACTGATGCATGCTGCTTTTAAGTCCTCTCAATTCTTCACTTTGGATCAAAGGCAAATTCCATCGCAGTCATCTGAGCCTTGGGGATAGCTGATATCCTCACTAAATGAAGTACATACACATTTGCGAAGGTCTGACTCTTTGTACCTGTCATTCTTCTGATTTTATGCATCAGGCAATCACTGTGTTTCTGAAGAATAACAAGCAGCAGCAAAATCCACTCCATGACCTTGATAACAGAAGTGGGAAACTGAGAAGCCTTGAAAAATGATGCTTTTAGCTGTCAGTCGGAGCAATTTAATAATTTAGTGGCTAGATAAAACTAGCTAAATATGTTTCTTTTTAAAGTTCTTGCTGCAAAATAAGAAACGTTTTCAGCCCTCAAAGCAAAAAGTAGATTTTGCCACTGATTTTGATTGGTTTTGTAGGTTTTTTTTTACTATTATGTATATCTTGGATGAAAATGAATTTTTTTCCCTCAGTGGCTTATAGATCTACTCTTAATATTTTATGTTGAAGGAGAAATCAAATTCATAAATAATAAATCTAAACCTTCTAGGTGGAATACACAGGAATATAATGAGGTTTTTGTGAAAAAATCACAGATTTAATGCAATAATGTAGGCTTTTAATGTCAGCTATACGCATTTGCTGCTACTGAACAAGAATAAATTATCAGTCATTAATGTACACATTCAAATGAAGATAATTACTATATTCTTCACTGATTTTACCTACATCACATTACAGGAAGACAAATCTTAGAGATTAAAAAATGAACCAGTGTACTGTAGACGGTGGGGTCAAAATGAACGATCCATGATAAAAGGTTTTGTATTATTTCACAAAATCCATTAGGTTATATTTGAAAGCCTAAGTCATAACCACAGTTAAACGAGGGAAGCAATTAGATAAGCCAAAAAAAAAATTATCTCAGAATAACATACTGGTGATAAAGGAAAAAAAAAACAGCTATAAAGGAACCAAGCTCAGTAGAAGTGACTCAAAAGAAGGTTTGTGTAGGAGTAAAATATAGATGCCAGCCAGCACACTCAGACTGAGAGTTTCAGAAAGACTGGAACACTCATGTCCTGTGTTTAACAGGGCCAAATGAAACATAAGCAAGGATTCATCCACATAACAGACAGATGAAGTTGTGTTCTGCCTGTGGTCCAGACCTTTTAAGAACTGTGGAGCTGAATTCCCATAGCTGGAGCTCATAATGGCAATATCGGCTTTGTGCCTGTCGTGGTTTAAACCCAGTCAGGTAATTCGTTCGCTCACTTCCCCCCCCCTTTCTTGCCCTCCCCCTGCTCTCGGAGGGACGGAGAGGAGAGTCAAAAAGAATGCAACTCCCACGGGTTGAGATAAGAACAGTTTAGTAACTGAGGTATAACACAGATCACTGCTGCTACCACCAATGATAATAATGATAAAGGAAATAACAAGGCAAGGGAAGAGAATACATCATCTCACCACCAGCCGACCGATAACTCGCCCCCCCAGCCCGACCAAGCTCTGACCGATACCTCCTCCAACCCTGCAGTCCCCCAGCCCTTCCGGCTAACTCCCAGTTACATCCTGGGCATGAAGTGCTGTGGTATGGAATACCTCTTTGGTCAGTTTGGGTCAGGTGTCCTGTCTCTGCTTCCTCCTGGCTTCCCCTCCTCCCTGGCAGAGCATGAGGCTCACAAAGTCCTTGGCCAAACCAAAACATCCTTGTTATCAGCTCTGTTCCCGAGCTGAAAGTCAAAACACTGCACTGCACCAGCTACCAAGAAGGGGAAAAATGACTGCTACTGCTGAACCCAGGACAGTGCCTCACTGATAGGAACATAAGAATTTAAGCAACCAAGCGCAAGGAAACAATCCCAAAAGGCTAGACTGTGTGAGCTAGAGAAATCTCATTAGGCCCCTCTGAATGTAGGTAGAATTTACTTGGCGATACTGTATCTAAACTGCCCCACACCGAAGATAAAGAAATCAAGATTCAGTGTGAAGTAGAGTGTCTGGAACATACAGAGAAGCTGAGAGGAACTCTTCCTAGAATTAACACGATATTGAGTCTGACACAAAATGCATTGGCTGCTGACATCTTGATTCAACAGTCCCGAACAAATTTTGCATGCAATAGTGAGCAAAATTTCACCAGCAAAAAATGCCCAAATTGAGGCTGCAGTGTTAATGTTTATTATTTCTTCTGTCCCTTGACTTCCAAGGAAGACAGCAGAGCTGACCAAATAAGTAGGTACTTATGAGGTCATTAAACATTTAGCTCAACATCTATCATTTTTCACTTCAGCTGTCCAGTCCTCCAACTACTGTTGGGATATAGATTTTCTCTGCATGAAATGCCTCACCAACAATGAATGTGCACTAAACTGCCATTAAAGATCTATAAGCATGACCACCTGGCTAATGTCCTTGTCTTTGATTTGTTATCAAAAACACTGAATGATTCAATTTCTCTTTACTTCAAAAAGTTGTTTCATAAAACCCATGCACACAAATGTGTCTAGATAAACATCTATATATAAATTTACTGGCAATGTAATTTTTGAGATTCCTAGAAACTTTCTAATTCTGGCTGTACGTACAAAAGTGGAGTCAAAATATTTCAGTCCAAGCTGTTTAGTTGCATTCAGAATGCATTTTGGTATAGTTATCTTTTGTGATGAAAAATCAGTTTCTAACTATGCCCATTGTCATGTGTGGTAAATTAGTCCCATTCCAGATATTATAATCATAGAGTTTATCACAATAGACTATCACTGAAGCTAAGGTTATAACAAGATTCAGTGAAGGATTAGATATTTAATTGTATAATAATATCCAAATTGTAAGAACATATTTATTAACTTAAAAGAGCTTTCAGCCTTAATCTCTAATGTGGATTTTAGAAATAGACTGTGATAGATTTCTTTGCTTTTCTAAAGCATCTATTGAACACTACCATTAGAGATAAACTCTTGTTTTAGATTGTCATCTACCAGTTATCTTCTTAAAGCAGTGGAGCTGGCAGCATTGTCCTGTATGTGCTGAGCCTCACTCCTTCAACTTTTGTGACTGGAATAACAAGGAATGTATTGTAATATTATCTGATGTTCATCAAGGATTTAGACATGTTAGAAGAGAAGTAATTTTTCCCTTGTCAGTTGGATTGAGTCGTATACGAATACTAAGGGTATCATGTTCCTATTGCTGTTACTGATAGTGCCAAATTGTGTGGATTATTCAAATTTTTCTGTGAGGATTTTTTAATTATTTCATAAGACCATTTAAAAATCTTATCTTAAATATTGTCTACATCTAGTGCTAGTCCAAAGATAAATGGCATTATTTTTTAAAGTTACTGCAAATACAGTAGGATAAAACTACTTCTGCTTCCCCTCTCCCTCCATTAGCTTATATTATATGTATACCGCTCAAAACTTCTACAGGCTGAGATTCTGTTATGCCTCTCAGGAGCCTGAGGCTATGCTCTTTTTCATATTTTGTGGATTTGTCATTGGGAAAGAACTCTGTAAACTCATTGGAATTTACAAAAAGTATTTCCCTGACATCACAAGTTGAGAAATTAAGTTCTTTCTGGTTTGCTTTTGGACAGCATGTGCTGTTTCCAGCAACACACTGTATAATGGTAGCTCTGGCAAAAGTTGCAGACTTCTGCACTGTGTAAGAACACTGTGAAAAGAAAAATATCTGAATTCAGTGTTTTAGGCAATCTTTTTTGAGGGTGGTGAGAGGCAGAAAGTTCAAGTGAGAGGATTCACACCTAGATAGTGGAGCATTCATACCAACATCACTGGCTGGTGAGGGAGCTAGTAACAGTGCGCTTTCTCTATCATTTTTAGTATCAAAAGTCAGAGAAAGTTTCAAGATATGCCAGCACTAAGGCACTCGCATTAGTTTCATGAATAAGTACCAAGTTTGGACAGCTGCTCTCACAGTTCTCATAGAGGGCCCCCACACTTTTTTTAATCTTCTTCATATTTACAGGTACATATAGTACAGTATAAATACCAGTCTGCCCATCTGTCTAGCTATCTGTGAGCAGTCTTTGGCTTGCTCAAAGATTCTTCGTTTCAGCCCACCACTCCTTCCTGAACTTCAAACTGCCCATTTCTTTTGTATCTGAAATGTTTTTCAACCTGAAGAAGGCAGTACCCATGGATTCAGAGGTAGAGTTGCACCCTCCCAGTGGCAGTCAAACATGAAATAAGTTTCAAAAGGGAAAGAAGGATATTCTTTTTCCATCCTAAAGTTTAAGAATACTAGTGTTGGTTTTACAGGAGTAGCTTTCATCTGATACATCATCATGAGCTTGCACTAGTGTGCAAAATTTTGACCGGTAACTCCCACTGAGTACAGAACAAATCACACCTGGGCTTCAGGTTTTAGATTTCTTCTGTCAGTGTTAATGGAGACAAGTAAAATGCAAAAGGTAAACTACTAGAAATAACTAATAAAACAAAACATGAAGTATCATGGGATTACAGTGGTGGTTGCTGTTCCATGAGTGTTGCCATTACCTGCTGGTTCAAAGGGTTTGGGGCCACCTGTCTTCAGCACAATAGCACATGGCAAGGGAACCTTCCCTTGAATTCACATGGCAGCAAGGAGAAGCAAGCAGTCACTGGTTGTGCATAATATCCCTAAGCTTTCTCTGGGTCTGTGCCACAAGTGTGGTGTTGAAAAAATATGGGCAACCTGCACTACTGAGACGGGAACATATGTTCCCAAATCTTGAAGAGAAGATAAACGGTTGAAAGGACCAAAGGCAGCCTTGGACCTTCCTTTCCCTTTTCCATTTTCATTTCCCCACCCCCCCATCCTCTTTTTATATATGTGGCTGCATGACGGCTATCACAAAAAATCCAGTCAACTCATGTTGGGTGGGATTTAACTTTACATATCAGGAGGAATTTAAGTTGCTACACAAATTTGTAACATACATGTTCTAATTTCTGAGGCTTCAGAACAAAAATTAATACAGGTGAACTTGTGTATTTTATAGACCAAAAAACTTAGGCATCCAGCTTTGTCTTGGTTTTTTGATAATGAATGATAATAGAATTTTCATTAATTGTCAACATTTGAGAAGTGTTCTCTTTTTGAAGAGCCCTGTGATACTTAAATACATGTTTAGATTTAGAAATTACAGAAAGTGAGAAAGAAAAAGAGAAAAATCTCACATTTGCTAATGAATGCTTTGTAAAGATTCAATCTACAAGCAATCGGTACCTTTTCCTGATATTTCTGCACCTGTTCTTTTCATAGCATGTTGTTATTAGCATCAACCTTTTGGGTTCATGGTCATTTGTTTGGGTTTAGTTTAATTATGTCTAACATAATGTCATCTCATCCACTTTGCTTAAAGTGCTATAAGATTTAGTCCTTTGTTCATTACTGCTCGTGATTTATTTGATTTCACTATGTGACTTGTCACTGTTATCTGTGCAGTTACAGATATACTGTTCTTTACCCACAGATTTCTCTGTTAACTGAGTTAACTTTATAGAAACGATATATTCAGTTTACTCAGCTGGATCTGCCAAAATCCACTGCTGTTGGGAATTTGGATTAGGGCTCTTAGTCAGTGAATCTGAGGCTTTTTTTATTCAAAATAATAAATGAAGATGAGACTTCTATTTTCACATTTGAGCATATACTTCATCAGTTTCTTACAGTGTCATTTTTTATTTCTTATCCAATAGTACAGCTGTTATTCATCTGTGCATTGAAGACATTGGAATTTTGGAGAAAACATTTTCTTTTCCTTTTATTTTGAGCTTGAATTTGGAATCAAAATGCTTCAGTGCTTTATAGAGATAATACATTTAAAACTAGGTATGACAATAAATCCCATCTCTATCTTCCTTCTCTTTTTATAATAGAGGGTGTAAAATTTTGTTTAAGTGAGAAAGTGGATGGCTTTGTCTGTTACCTATAATACATTAATTAAAAGTAAGAAAACCCAATATTTTTTTAATCAAATAACTACGAAAGCATTGAAGGAAATTCTTAGTTATTGCATGAATTACTCCAGAGTTGCTGCACAATGAAGGTCTAAAGATGGAAATAAGGCAAGGGAAAGGAAAAGGGCTATCCTTTTTAGCCAAAGTATAGAGTTGAAAATCAGATTACTTTTTTCAGATGTCCTAAAGCTACAGCCAGCTGCTACAAGTTTTGTCTTTCTTGAATTCCCAAATTCATGGGTTTCTGCACATTTATCAGCTGTTGAATTGTTTCACATTAGTAGTTATTACAAGAAGCTATGGTTAAATAGAACCCAGGTGATACCATAGTTATCCCATGATGGATAGCAGTAAATATGTGATCTACATTCACAGGATTCTCTATTTGGTAGAATGACAGCAAAGAACATGAAGATCATAATGTTTTTCCATCAGTAGTTTTTCCAGTCAGAGCTTGCTGACTTCAAGCTCTACTATCATTCAGGAGTATTAAATAGAAACAGGATGCCATGCATGTGGTCTGGCTAAACTACAGATGTAGTCTTACCAGTTTTGACAGAATGAGCAGGGTCAGAGGGAAAATATTTTACATTAAGAGGAATTCTCTTAGATATAAATTAAAAAACTAAATACTGTGGGGGCTGGAAGCAGAGCTTTCCAAAATATCAAAGTAATCAAGTGTCCATGTCAACAACCCAGAACTAAGTTTTTATATTCTTTAACAGGGTAATTGTCCAGTACCAGAGAGGAACACAGAGTAGTCTGTAGCACTCAGATAAATCCATTATCACTACACTACCCACCGCACTTCATTCTGACTGCATCTTCATGGTACATAGTGCAGACATTTTGCATGTCAAACTGTTTTATAGTAGAATTGCAATATTGAACTTGTCATGATAAAAAAATGATGTTACTCCAGTGATTTAATTATCAGTGTTTTACCAGTTTGAAACTGAGGAAGGCTCTGTGTTAAAGACAGGTAGATAAAAGAAAAATTGGAAGCAGTTATTGCATTTATGAATTAAGATATTTCAGCTATTACTGAGAAGACTTTCCTCTTAATCTTACATCAAACCTGAAAAGCATGCATTAGGGGGAAATTCTATTAGTATGTTAAAATTAAATAATTTCTCTTCTGTGTTAACATACTGATTTTAAATAATACATGTATACATCCAAATTCTTGTGCTGTGACATGGGTAATTTCTCTCTCTACAATGCATTGAGTTCAAATCTATTCTGTTAATTAGAAGGTCTGTCAAATGCACTGGAAAGTGACAGAGCTTACTCTGTGGAATCACTATCCTACACTGGTGAAATTCTGTTGCTTTGCAGAAACTTGTCCTATGTCTGTAACCCACAAGAAAGTAAATATCATTATAGACTGCTTTCTCTGAAAGCAAACATGCTGAAGTGCTGTGAAATAACCCTGAAGCCAAAAAAAGCAATCTGCTGATTCACAATTGCTTAAAAAAACAAACAAAAAAAACCCTTAAAGTTTACTACTTTGTGTGAATTAAGTCATCTGCCCTCCCATGCCATTGGAAAGCCAATAGAATCATAGAATCACAGAAGAGTTAGGGTTGGAAAGGACCTTAAGATCACCTAGTTCCAACCCCCCTGCCATGGGCAAGGACACCTCACACTAAACCATGTCACCCAAGGCTTCGTCCAACCTGGTCTTGAGCACTGCCAGGGATGGAGCATTCACAACCTCCCTGGGCAACCCATTCCAGTCCCTCACCACCCTTACAGTAAAGAATTTCCTCCTTATATCCAATCTAAACTTCCCCTGTTTAAGTTTGAACCTGTTACCCCTTGCCCTATCACTACAGTCTCTAATGAAGAGTCCCTCTCCAGCATCCCTGTAGGCCCCCTTCAGATACTGGAAGGCTGCTATGAGGTCTCCAAGCAGCCTTCTCTTCTCCAGGCTGAACAGCCCCAACTTCCATAAAAACATAAGATGGTCATAAACTCTTAATATTGAATTTAGGTTAATTGGATGGAAATGACATTCTTTGGTTCAAAGTTATGATGGAAAATTATCCAGAGTGATTGTGGAATGACAGTGTAAGATCCAGTGACACTAGGAATAGAAAGAGTTCTTAAATCTGTTTAAAAAAAAAAATACACAGTTCCTCCATAAGTTACAGACCTGAAAATAGCAAATTCGGGTTAAATATAGTCCTGCTGTGCAAGGTATTTTTAGCAGTCCACCCTGTTTCTTTTTTAAGTAGATCTGTTTCCAAGTGCAGTTATCTATGTATTAGCTATCTTTGATCAGGCATTGAAAATTCAAACTGAATTTCTGTATTTGTGAATTTCATTTTAACAGTTTCCTATTAATTAAATCAAATTAAGTGAAATCTTATGGCTAGTGTCCCAACATGAAGACCAAGAAGTAGTGTAACATACAGTGAAATGCAAGTCATTATTTAATTGCCAAGATACTCATTGTTTAGACATGGTGATTAATTCACTTGACATTTACAAAGATGGAAATGGTACTTCTATAATAAAGTAATTAGAGAAGCATATTGCCTTGAATGAAACAAGACTCAATCTCTAAATTTCAGTGAACACAGGCTTAATCTAAATGGAATCCTTTAAAATTCCTAATGTTTTATATTTTCTGATGAAGATGGTAGGTTTTGCCCAGTGGGTGACCTTTTGCACATGAAAATAATACTCCACTAGCAGTTCAGCAATTCTATTCAAGCAGCTATGAATTATTTAAACAAATTTCCATGCATAGGAATATTGATCTGTAAAATAAGCTGTAAAGAGGAGGAGGTTAGGCTTGGCATTAATTTGGAAGTTGATTTTGTGACTTGCTACAAAGCTTAGTCAGATAATCCCTGTCAAATTAATTTTTAAAGTCCCTATTTTTGATCCCAAAATTTACTCTTCTCCATTCATGCCATTCTCACAGTGAGTACTTTGACCAAATACCGAAACAGTAGTTTAGGTCTCAGAGTGCTCAAGATCATAGATATTTTACATTTTTTAAATGTCCAGCAATGTAGAAAGTTGAATATTAAAACCATGTTTTTATGTATTCAGTTCAAAATATACCCTCTTTATATTTTCAAATCCCATGGAGTTCTGGAAGTCTAGGGAGGGGGAAAAGTAACATTCTGTAGCAAATTAGGCTGGGCTAATTCTACAGAGTTAGCTACCAGAATGTTGTCTCTAGAATACCTGAATATCATCTAAACCTTAACCATCTGATACTAGAATATTATTTTAGAATATTGTCTCTTTTTCTGACATGCAAATTATTGCATACATGGAAAGGAAATTAGTCTAACTTTTATTTTAAATGTACATTTCTGCCATCATGGCTAAGAATGTGGTGCAAGGCCAGTGTTGCAGCCAATAATTTCTTGGTCTACATTTTTCATGCGATAATGAAGAATGAAGTAGGGAGCTAGTGAATTATGATTGGATTTGAAATTTAGGGAGAGCATCAGCCATAAATTTCCTTTATAATGTATCTACACCAAAAGTTGAGCATGGAAATCAATGTCTTCAGTGATCTGTTGGACTTCTGTCCTGCTTACAGCCTGGTTAGATTTCTATAGTCAAAGCAGAAGCAAAGCAGAAGCAAATGTTTGGTAAGTAATGTGTGTTCCAGGAAAGGTTAGCCTTCTGGAAGTATTCTTAGAGTTAGATGATTCCATTTTTAAAGGGAAAAGAATTAGAATTCGATTAAAGCTAAGCTAAAAAAGAAGAAAAAATAAAAACTTGAGGAATCACACAATTGTGAGAATTAAAGTGTAGCTGAGACTGACCAAGATTTCAAGCACTGTATCATAGAATCATTGAATAGTTAGGGTTGGAAAAGGCCTTAAGATCATCTAGTTCCAACCCTCTGCTGTGGGCAGGAATGCCTCACACTAGACCATGTTGCCCAAGGCTCTGTACAACCTGGCCTTGAACACTGCCAGGGATGGAGCATTTACCCCTTCTTTGGGCAACCCATTCCGGTGCCTCACCACCCTCATAGTAAAGAACTTCCTCCTTATATCCAATCTAAACTTCCCCTGTTTAAGTTTGAACCCATTACCCCTTGTCCTATCACTACAGTCCTAATGAAGAGTCCCTCTCCAGCATCCCTGTAGGCCCCCTTCAGATACTGGAAGGCTGCTATGAGGTCTCCACGCAGCCTTCTCTTCTCCAGGCTGAACAGCCCCAACTTCCTCAGCCTGTCTTCATACGGGAGGTGCTCCAGTACCTTGATCATCCTCGTGGCCCTTCTCTGGACTTGTTCCAACAGTTCCATGTCCTTTTTATGTTAAGAAAAATGTCTAGTGGGATTAAACCTATATCTTGATTCGAAACCACTTCCTGTCATGTTAATTGTGGGCTTCCTTTTTTAATGATGTGTAATATTGACCACATAAACATTCTCATTTTGAGGTTAAAATAACTATAGAATATGTGTTATTAGCTTGCAGCAATAAGGTTCCTTTATAGTCCAATAGGAGCACAAATCTTTCATCTCACCCTTTGGTTTTTATTTTTTTATTATATTATTTCCTAAGGGCTCCAGTGTGTAGTATTTTCTTCTTTGATAATTTCAATACTACTTAGTCATTGATGCTCTACTTAGTTTGAAACCTGATTGTAACTTCTGAATCATAGTGCCCAAATTTCAGAGTAGTTCAGAAGACAGCTTGAATTCCTCCTGAGGATGCACAGGCTGCAAAAGAACCTCTGTCACCTTCTCCATCCCAAATTGTCCTTCCCCACTCTTTTCTAATGTCTGCTGTCCTCCTTGTGCAAAACTCACAAAAGTGCCTGGTCCTTGCAAGAAATTGCTTGGAAGGTAATAAGAAAGTTTCACTGATATTTGCATATCTTTGCAAGGCTGGCAATAATCTCCCTCTTAATGAATTCATTTGTTTAACAGTTAGCAAGCCTTGAGGTAAGACATGCTTAATAATTTAGACAATCATTATTTTGTTGATTAAATAAATACCAAATGTGGAGAGACAAATTATAAATACAACTAATTCGAGCCTGACCAAGAAAAGCTTTTAGATGCAAATCCTAATTAGGAAGGAACAGGTGTCGGTGAAAGAGCAGTCAATGTACCACAGTTCATAAATGACTCAGAGGTCCCAAACTCTTCACACAGGTATTGTGATCACTAATGTCCCCATTGCAATAATTACTGCAAATCCATACTTTTTTCATGTTTGGCAGTAAGACCAGCTAATTAACAAACTGATTTATTTACTGCTTGTGTCACAGCTGAACAACTGAGGAGGAAGGCTGTCCATTTATTCAGCTTCAGACTCCAGGCATAAAATGTATCTTCCTGCTTGGATTACAAAAGTAGCAACACTCTGATTGCTGAGCATTCTGCAATCGTTGTGTCTTTGTATGAGACAGAACCCATAGCCTTTTATCATAAATTAAGTCAGTTTTCTTCTTTTCCACTAACTGCTCCTATTTTCATAGAATCATAAAATGGTTTGTATTGGAAGAGACCTTTAAAGGTCATCTAGTCCAACCCTCCAGAAATGAGCAGGGACATCATCCAACCATTGTTTATTCTTGGACTTAATGATATTAAAGGTCTTTTGCAACCTAAACGATTCTGTGATTCTATCTTCAGGTAGATCAGGGTGCTCAGAGCCCTGTGCAACCTGCCTTTGAATGTCTCCAGGGATGGCACATTCACCATCTCTCTGGGCAGCATGTTTCAGTATTTCAGCATATTCATTGTAAAAAGTTTCTTCCCTATAACTAGTCTGAATCTGCCTGTTGTTACTTTAAAACCATTACTCCTTGTTCTATCACTACAGACCCTATTAAAAAGTCTTCCCCCATCTTTCTTATAATCACCTTTTAAGTACTGAAAGGCCCCTTTTCTGAGTATGAGGGATAGCTGTGGAAGATTAGTGCTAAAAGGCACAAAAAGGTAATATTACCGAATTATAAAAGGATACTGAATTGAGCTAATTTTCTCTAGTTGTCTCCCAATTCACACCAACAGTTTGTATCTGAATAAAAATATCATTAGATTCGATATTTGAAGTTCTAAATCAAAATACCTCCACAATAAAGATAAGCCCAGAGGTTGAAGTGCTAAATAAAAGTGTATATGTGATCTTGGAAGCTGTCAAGCAACACCTTAAATATACAGATATTCTGGGGATCACGTGTTACGCCCTATCTAGGCCAATCCCCCCATTTTATTAGTTTCTAAACTACGACCCTTTCTCAAATTAATGGTTTTACCTCATCTTTGTAGCAGACTCCATCCTTCCCATGTTCCTTTCCACAGCCCTGCTGCTAAATGGCAGTTTAGTTTTCCATTTTCAGTAAAAGCAGTAAATAAAATAATGTGCTTTTGCTGATTGTCCCTGAAAGGAAGTGTGAAATCTTGAATTAAAAGAAATGTCATTTTAATGCTTTTTAGTCTTCTACTTCTGTGCAGCTCATAAATAACATTATAATCATATCCAGTAAACTATATATAAGAGCACTGCAAAGGTTCCAATTTCAAAGTAATCTCCATTCAGCAGGAATCCATATAAATGTGACAGGAGCATGAGGCAGCCATGGTTTTGAGGATGTCTGCAACTTCAAATCAAAGTGAGCACCTCTAAAGCACCAAAAGTCTTTGAACCATAGGAGCTATGTTTTCATAGAAGTGAAATAAAATCAAGGAACATTTTTTAAATGAAACAAACTTGGAGACAGAATAGTGAAGCTATAAACAGATTATCCCCATCACTGTGTCCTTGGAAGGCTCATCCATCCCTTCAGGTTTGCTCTTAGTTCAGTAATCTTTCATCAGGTTTCAAGAAATCTCTATGTAGTCCTCTCTATCCCTATGAAAAATCACTTTCTTTTCATCGCCTGTGATTCCTGACTGTGTTTGTTCTCAGACCTCAGAAGAGAGAGAAGGAGAGATACCTACATAGTGAACTACAAAATGACAGGCAAAACTGATGCCATCTGTCACTATCTGCTGTAAGGACAAATTCACACTACTGGCTTTAAATACTAGCTTAGCCTTGCCAGGTCCCTGGGAAGATGTCACCTGGTCTAGTAGATGCAGAGGATACAAGTAAAGTCATTAAAAAGAGATCAAAGTACTTTTGAATAGCTATAGAAAATACTGTGTGCAAAAGTGAGATGTGCTTATATAGTTAGCAGAGAGGTCTCCATTTATTCAGTACTCCACTATCCTGAGAAGGGAGCTTATAAAATGGATTTTTCAGATTAATCTGTCTGTATAAATATAGGGCACAACTGCATGTCTGGCAGTGGGTTATCCCAAGTGACATAGTAACTTTTTCATCCTGTGTTCTATACTCTATGTTCCTAGCTCCACGCCAATATCATTGATAATGCACTTTGTAGGTAAGGTTAGGGAAGAATAGAGGTGAGGCAACAGTTAAGAAGGCCATATGCTGGGAAAGAGATTTAGGGAAGAAAGATTAAGGGTAAAAAAGGTTGAACAAAGCAAATAGAATTTAGGAAAATGGGGAAGGTTGTGTCATTTAAGAAGTATTTTGTTTTTGTTTCAGTGCTGGTGAGAGAAGGTGCGTATATATTGAGGCTGTTGATATGAAGAGAGCCAGGAAGTCTTGGAGTTGTGTACTACATGAACTCCCTAGTATTGCTTTGACTCTCCCAAATAGGAAAATAGGCCCAGCTTTTTACGTTAGCATTTTCCGTTACAATTACAGCAGCAGAGACCTTGTAATGATTGCACAGCTGCTGTGCCACCAGTCTGAAGGTATGACAGAGCTAATGCCACACAATTCACTGCTGCCCCTAGACCAGTGTGGGATCCTCTGCAATGCAGTGTGGCACTGCAACCATGACATCTTATATCTTGAAATTAGCAATCCACAACTGGCCTCTGTATCATCTGCAAGTATGTGGTCTCGCCTGCATGATGTAATGCTGTGCACTCAGACATACCATGCTAAATAAGTATGAGCTCAGGGGTACTACGTGCTACCCATCAGAGAGCTTGTGGCTGTCAGCAGGAAGCACAATACAAGAGCAATACAAATCTGCGAAATGATGTGGTCATCCAGCATCATGGCATAAGTAACTGGATCTTCTCCCCAGGTGCTCCTCACTGGCTCTCACTGGCTCCATAGTCCTCTCTGGACCATGTGCCTATCACAACTTGCTGTCGTCACAAAAGCAATTCAGACACTGAGAGAAATGGGGTAGAGGCTGTGCATGGACGGTTTGTGCATAAAGGAATGAGCTGAGCCTGAGGGCACCCTATTTTGCATATACTGTTTCTCCCAAAGAGGTCTGTGACCATCTCATTGTGCATGATGGAGCAAGCCAGTCTAAAACGAGAACCATCTTTAAGAGTAGCCTGGCAGAAGTAGCACAGATAGTGTCACTGATTGTTTTTTTCCTTGTATCATTATTACATTGTGTCTGATGCTCTATTTCACATAACTTATGTCACTGGGGTAATTCCATCTGTTCTCTTTCATGCACAGTGATACAGCTGTAGATAGATATGTCAGCTTTAAAAAGAAGCACTTCCTACTGAACTGTTCTTACATCTTGTAATCAAGATCTTTTCAGTTGTGGCTAAAGTGAAAGGTATTCCAAAGCAAACTAAAGCTTTTAAGGTTCAAACAACCCTAATCAATAGATCAATCAGTAAGAACTTTGTACCCTTTTCACCCTTAGTGGCCATGAAGTTCTCTGAAGGGAGCAGATGACTTTTTAACTACCTTTTCTCAGTTAGAAGACTGTATTTCATCTTTTGACACTAGAATAAAATAGATTGTTTTACCTAGTTTTCCAGCCATGGTACCAGATTCTTTTTGAGACTGCAAAGTGGATTCAACTGACCTGAAAACTGGTGTCAATAATACCCTAGTTAGTTATGGTCAAAATCCCATTTACAATTCCTATGGTCTAGAAATATTTTTGAGCTGAGCCAATGCTTTTAAACTGCATCTCAACTGATTGTCTCTCCATCATGCAAGATGTCTCCATCCACAGGTCACACTGGCTTTCACATATCAGGAAGCTAAGGTAGCTTAGTCAGCTTTACAGTTTAGTTGGATATATTTTCTAACATCCCCACCCAAAAAAAAAAAAAAGGTGTAAAGATTCCAAGACCCTGTCAGTATAATCATTAACCTGTGGGTTTGCTATCACAAGAGAAACAAAGAGAAAATTGTCGATGATAAGAAACAAGGTAGCATTCTAGGAAATCTGTCTTCCAGATCAGATATTCCTGTGGTAATTTTGTATGTGTTGCAGAAACAGCACAGCTTTTAGTCTGCACTGCTATTTATAATGCAGGTTTCTGAATTCTCAGCTTGTCTTAACAGGCAACCACATGTTCTCAGGAGCTACTGGCTCTTAAGCACACCACCCATAGAGGATGCAGTCAGGAAGTGTGTTGGATGCAAACAAAGTAGAAATCTATAGCTACTGTCACTATATCACAGCTACATTAGAGCAGCGTCATGGGACTAGAGAGGGAAGGTTGTTTGTCAGGTGTGTACATTCACTTCTCACACTTTTTGTGAAGTCTGTTCTATCACACAGATTTATCCAATTAAAAGCTCCTGTTTCAAAGTATGAAGTAGTTGAGAAACAAAATGTAGCCATGAGACAGCTTTTTGCCTCTATCCTTTGCTTTCTTTCTGGATGTAGTTACAGATCATTTAGATCTTTCCTGATAGATCTAACTGTCAGTGGAGATAATAGAAGAAAGAAGTGATGGAATTTCCAAGAGTAAACTCAGAATTATTGCAGAACTGAACAAACAAGTAAGGAATGCCCCTACTGCTCACGGCATGATGATCTCTGATTTGAATAACCAGAGAGTTGGCAGGGACCTCTTACTACAAAACACAGAGAATTATATTATCCTATAATTTTTATCACTATGCTAATCCATGCAATATTTGTTGCATACGGTCTAACAAGCTTCTCAATGCTACAATTCCACAGACACCAGTTCAAGAGCTAAAATAATCTAAACCTCACATGATCAAACTATTATTTTCTCATTTTCAGAAGTAATTTTTCTTAGAATCAGAGAATGGTTTGGATTCGAAGGGATCTTAAAGATCATCCAGTTCCAACTTCCTTGCTATGGGTGGGGACACCTCCCACTAGGCCGGGTTGCTCCAAGCCCCATCCAACCTGGCCTTGAACACTGCCAGGGATTGGGCAGCCACAGCTTCTCTGGGTAACCTGTTCCGGTGTCTCACCATTCTTGCAGTAAAGAATTTCTTTCTTGTATCTAATTTAAATCTACCCTCTTTAAATTTAAAATCATTCCCCCTTGTTCTATCCCTATATATCCTTGTAAAAGTCCCTATCCAGTATTCCTGTAGGCCCCTTTAGGTACTGGAAACTGCTCTAAGGTGTCCCCTGAGCCTTCTCTTCTCCAGGCTGAATAAGCCCAGCTCTCTCAGCCTGATTTCATAGGAGAGATGCTCCAGCCCTCTGATCACCTTTGTGGCCTCCTCTGGACTCCAAGAGCTCCATGTCCCTCTTGTGTTGGGGGTGAGTTATTTTACACTGACACAACAATTCTATTCACATTAGAGCAGTGCCTCTAGCAATATAATTTTACAGGTAGGTGGGTAAGATTGAAATTCATTGCTGTGTTACATGGAAATACCACTTGCAGTTAATATTCTAGTAATGTTGCTATAGTCAATTTGACTGGACGTTGTTACAGAGCTTACAATAATAATGCTTTAACTGTTGCCCTGAGCATATGAAAACTTCCCATGTAAACATCTAATTAACGGTCTTAAATTTACAAGAATCTCATTTCAATAAAATTAAAGTTTCTGCTGTTCATACTGCTGAAGTTCATGTTAACACCTTAAGCACAGCATAGTTTGGCCATTTTGAGCTGTGTCTTAGCTTAGTAAAAATAAAAATAAATCCATGTAGTTGAATGAGTTCCAGTGAGGCAATAGAACTGGATACACAAGGAGGCTGTGAAAGCTTCATCCCCGGCAGTGTTCAAGGCAAGGTTGGACAGGGCCTTGAGCAACCTGGTCTACTGTGAGGTGTCCCTGCCCATGGCAGGGGTTTGGAACTAGGTGATCTGAAGGTCCTTTTCTTGGAAAATAGAAATTTCCATGGAATCACAGAATGGACCCTAACTATTCTATGATTCTGTGAAATCATGTCATTGTACAACTAGCTAAAGTTCTGCCCCCCTGAGCACCTGGTCTGTTTGAACTTTACTTCTCGAATATCAAGTCTTCCTTCAAGTACTGATATTGCTTTTCTAGCTAGCAAGTGAAACATGGAAATATCTTGAAGTAACTAAAGTTTTTCCATGTATTTTTCTTTTCCTGAGGGAATTACAAAGTACTACAAGCACTTTATTATTTCTAAAGCTTCTGAGGAAAACAGAATAAGTTAATAATTCATTACTGTCACTTAGGAACATGGAAAAAAAAAACACAACTGTGATAAAAGACTTTTCCTTGAAAAGCAAGGAACCCAGCAGAATATTTCTGGCATTGAAATAGTGTGCAAAAAAAAGGGAAACAAATTTAATTATTAAAATAGTAATATATTAAAATATTTTTAATTTTAAATGGATCAAGAGTATAATATGGATTGTAAAAGTACAAAAGAATATTTTCATAATTTCTGCATAATTTCAACATGTTTAGAGATATACTGTCCTAAAACAAATGGATTTTATAAAAGCTTTTAAAAGTACTTTTGGACTACAGTGCAGAGCAGAAAAAATCTTAAATAGTCTTTCCTACTCTCTGGGATACTTACCCTGAAATATCGTCTGAGGAACTGTTTTAGCTTTTTACTTTATGCAAGACCAAGCACATTTTGAATCAAAATAGCTGGGCAGAATGACAAGGTGCCAATTAACAAAGTGATGCTAAATTTTCAAAAGGTAGCAGTTGATGTTTCTTACTTGAGTGTACCAGAGAAAATCTAGAGTAATTTAAGTCTTTTTGTTTGTTTAATTTCTGTAGGCAATAGATTATTCATTTGATCCTCTGTCCCATTAGCAGTTAGGCTCTGATTCAATTTCAGACCTTAGCAGATATTTAAATTTTAGGACCTTTGTATCATTATTGACATTAATGTTATTAGCAGAGTTTTTAAAGCAAACTATGTGCTGACGTACTGGTCTGAATAAGGCATTAATATGAAGCACCGTTTAAACGAATAATGACCTGCCTACTCATACACATTAAACAGCACTCCAAGAGACCATGTTAATTCTGACATGTTGATAGCGTCCAGCCTTTACTGCTCAGCAGCACTGCAGAAATCATACTTATTGCCTGTGCTTAGAGCAGAAGCCACATTTGATAACAAAAACTGACTTTTAGTGTCAGCCACTTGAAATTATATTTGCATAGGTGTGTATTTTCATGCACAAATGTTACTGTGCAGCAAACGACAAGGACAAAATGAGAGACCTGGTTTCAGCTCCCTTGAAAAAAGACTGCCCTAAGACAGTTTGCATAGATTAGCTTAAATAGAGCTAGAAGTAGTTTGCAGTACTTTAATGATAAGTCTTAGCATATTCCTATGCATATAAGAATTGCGCCATTATAAATGTTAGAAAATCTGAAGAAAATCCAAATAAATTTATGCTTTGCCAAGGGACATGGCCAAGCATAATCTTGTTTCTAATTAGGTCAATAATATTTAAATAAAATTATTCTATCTAGGGTGATAATATAAAATATGCATATGAAGTGGATGGCATTCTGCATTTTACTATAGCAATAACTCATATCCATTTTCTTCATAAGTTAGATGCTTGTACACCTATTGTAGAGGAACAAGAGAAAACAAGGGGAAATGAGAGAGCCTACAGCCATTCATGGAGAAATAAAGGTTTCAACTATTTACAAATACATGTCCTGATTCTTTGTAATCTGCATTAAAGGATACTGAAATCCCATACCCAAGCTAATGTTTAATGAAGAGATTGCTCAAATCAGAACACTGCGAGAGGCCACAGGCTAAATGAGTCAGTGTAGCTTCTCCTAATTTGCATCTTTAAAGTTCTTTTTTTTTTCCAGGATGCACACAAAACAATTTCAAGGGGAAAATTTCTAATCACTTCAATAAATTACACTTTTCTTTTACCCATTTACTAGGTGTTAAAGTTTGGAAAGCTTTTAAGTAACCTCAGTGCTTCCCTGATTGCTCTATTTTTTAAAGTCCTATAACAATTTACTGTAGTCTGAAAGACAACGTAAAAATAAATATATAAATAAATAGATAACTGAGAAAAATAAACATATGTATTGCCTCATCAAACTACAGATTACTAATTCTTCCCCCCCCCCCCCCACCAAAAATGGCCACACAATTGACTTCTGGGTTTTTTTTACTCTATAATTGCTATTTAAAGAGCTCCAGGTGTAAGCTGCCTGGTATTCATTTTTATTAACATCCAGACACTGTGTAACTCCTCTGCTCCAAGACTTCAGTAAAATCCTGAAGGTTGTGTAACAATTGTAACATTTCCTGCCTTAACTGCTCAGCTCCTTCAGCATCAAGACTGCAGGGTCCACTGCAGCAGTTTTAAACCATTTCTAGCCACAGCATCAAGATATTTATTTGTGAGCATCCCTATGCAACAGACTGAAAATTAGAGTTTCCCCTTCTCATTATCTGTATCTTGATGGAAGTCTTTGTTCACAGATTTTACATGTGATAGGGACAACAAATGCACATCCTTGCCCTGGTGGGTCAAGGTAAAATTGTCCCTGGTGATAAGGAGAGATGAGATTTTTCACCATCTAAACCACTATGTCCTCTGCTGTCTGTAAATAATATCTGAGACCTGTGGTGGGTGGGACCAGAAATTTATGAATTAATATTTTGCCTATAAGACAGTAGAGCAGTGAAAGTATCTGGCCTATTAATAGTTTTCATTTATCTTCAAGAATTAATAAAAGAGAAAATAATCACAATAATATGGCAGGCAGAATAAACCTCCCTTTTTTTATATCAAAACAATGATGACAGTATTTCCTATTTCTTTATCCTTCCACTCAAAATAAAGCCGAAGATTGTGGTCACTCTCACAAGCTTTCTGTGCATAAAACAGCAGAAAGGAAAAAACTTGCTTCTTTTTAACCAAAATACTGTAAAATAAAGGACACTTCTTTAAATCCTGCCAAAATCCCCATATGAATAGCTCCTAACTATCCTATTCTACCCAGTCTTCTTCTCTGAATCACATAGAGCCCAAAGGAACCTGAATTTTGTCATTCTCATTTACAGGGAGCTTCCATTCTGATTCAGGTTAATGTTCATCTTCATCAGCACTTTTTCTTACCTCTCAGTCAACACTGATTAAGAGAAGGCATTTCTGACTTCCAAACACCATCAAAGAACTTGGTCTCAGAGAACACCTTTCTGTTCACATCACCATCCCATATTCAAACAGTATAAACTTTAATCCTTTCAGATAAAACAGCACATTCTTTGTCAGGGAACTACTCTCCCTGGTATGTAATTCAACGGTAAAAGAAGAACAAAATTGATGATATGACTGATCTTTGTGAGCTAAAGCATTTTTATTTAAACAAATGTATTAAGAATGTTTCCAATTTTATGTGTTACTGCTGAACAATAGCTTTGAGTAGATTGCAAATATTTTTATAGTGAAAATAAATACTTGGAAATATCATGTGAAAACAATAATTACTGAGTATTTTGCAGCCTCCCAATGTCATTCTAAATCCAATCCTCAAGCCTTAAAGAAGAAAATTTACACTCTTATTCATGCTTCTATGGCTTTGTAAAAATTCTCAACCTAGTTCACTGGGTTATGCTGTCATTAACAAAAAGAGCATTATAGAAATACCACTAATAAGAATTTCCAAAATATAATACACACAGATATCTGATATACTTTCAAATTCAAATTCATTTTCAATGTAGCTTTTTTCACTATTAATCTGGTTTTAACAATAGCTTCATGGGCATAAAGTATTCAGTGAAGCTTATGGTTAATTTATTTCTGAGAGGTTTTCAAAGACCAGCAGCACACTTGATGCTCACCACCACCATCATTAGCAGACTTTATATCCCATAATTCTTTAGACTGCCTCTAACATTGCACTATGGGCTTGAGTCAGCTACCCACACAAACTCGTGCCACCCTTTGAGAGCCCTACAGTACCATCCTGGCTCACATCTAGGCTTCAGAGAGTCACATTTAACACCTGCTGCAAACATCTGTGTCTCAGCTGCAAGTGATTAGGTCCTCTCACAGGTCTTGTGTCACATTTGTCAGCCCAGTCCAGCTGTCTTGGATACCTTACAGCTATTTCTATATGAGCACGTAGTATGGGTTCATAGAAGAAGCAAAAACTTGAAACTGTCCACATTGTCTAATTCTGCATTTCTCTTTGGAATAGTTCTAGTCCCATTCAACATACTGGATGTATATTTGTAGCTGAAAACCAATGCTTTCCTAAAGCATCCCTCACAATTTAGTGTCAGCTGAAGTTCTTGTGCTCAGACTGCTTCATTTTACAAACCAAAGCCACAAGTGGGGACAATTGGGAACTTAATTTCCAAGTCACACTCTTGATGGGAAAACCAGCTGGGATTTTGCCCCTCAGTCATGTCAGGTCATAACAGGCACATCTGAGTAAGTCAAGATTTCAGGTGAAATTTAGTTTCAGGTTGAAATATCTGAATGTAGTGGGAATCAGACATTTAAACTTTTTTACTGGCTACTGAAAAGATCCATGAATTAATATGTAAAGTAGAAACTCATCTCACTTGCAGACACCTTGGCTTTCACCCTACAAACAGCCTCTAGAACCAAAGGTTTTCTTTCCTCTCTGGTCATCCTGATGACCCTCCTGAGTGCCAGCTCAATTGGGATGCATACTGAATACTCTTAATCAAAATGGTCTTATATCCCACATTATGGTTCCTCAGCACCTTATGAATTAATTCATTCATAATTAAAATTGCTGCAGGTTGTTATCTGATATACACTGTTGCATTTGCCTTTGCCGCATGGTACTGTTAGTACACAGCCACAATCAGTGCTTTTCTATAGTCTGGTGTTCAGTGTCATCAAAGCCCTCCTGTTTGATATGCTGATCTTGCTGTGTCAATGAACTGATTATTTCATCAAATTTCTTTTTGCATCCTGGTCATTACGAAAAAAGAAGAAAGATAATAGCACAAAGGACAATTTCTCTTCCAAAAATTATTTTTTCTCTTCTATTCAACCTCTTTCTTAACCATCTTAAATTTCTGTGTGAAACCTGTTTAACCAGGCATGCAAATTTCAGCATGAAAACCATGCTCGAAACCCATGGAAGATCAAATCTGAATTCATTTTCTCTAGAAAATGTTTCTTCTTATTAATTGTTATAACAATTTGATCTGGTTCCATATACTTTAGTTACGTTGAATTTTATCCCATGTCAATTTGCTGTCATAACTCGATTGTTCTTTCCTAATAATTCCTGCGGGAATCTTTTTTGCTAGTGATCTTAAGCCAACATGCTTATTGACTCCAAGACAGTAGCACTCATCTCTTTTTCTCCATGATACTAGAGACAGTTTTCTGTAGAGACACTAAGGTCGTGTGCCTCTTTTCTGAGAGTCCTTGGATGGGCAACATCTATCTCTATATGAGATTATAACAAGTTTTTCTTAAATATGGTAATTGCCTAACTATCACCTTGGTGACTCTCTCCATCCTTTCTCTATCCATTCATCTATCATCATCTTTCCCTCAGTTTCTAATAAACAAAAATGTAGGATTTTTTTCTTTAATTATCCCTAATTCTATCCCACCCCCTTTTCTTGTCTCTGCTTACCTTTTGTTTGTGAAGCTAAAAACCCTTTTGCTATGGTATTTTCTTATTAAAATATGCAGGCATACGATGCAGGTGGTCTCTCTGTGACTGAGAGATATTGGCAGGAAGGAGGAGAAGTCTATGTTCCTGCTGTGTGCAGCAAGTGTTATGTGAATAAATAAATCATTTCAGTTTCCATCATAACCAGCCTCTGGCTTTTTTCCCAAACACACAAAGAAAGAACAGATGAATGTGAGGCATTTTAAGGAAAGTATTAATTTCTGAGCCAAATAATTCACCAGCAAATGTGTTTGCAAATCCTTTGATTGAGAGATTACTCTTTTCCTCATGGATAGCAAGAGCTTTTAGCGAAATAGAAATGTAGCTGATAATATGTATAAGATTAATTAGATAATCTTCCATATGCATCTGAATTTCTTTTCCTCCAAGCTCAGAATGAAAAACAGTCTTATATCAGGACTTATGCTGCGTATAAGCTTTTATAATTTGTAAACATTGTAGGGATGTCCTTTCATTTGTCTGATGCTGACAGCATATTGATGAAAACTATTACTGTTCTGCAAAGGATATTGTCATACTAATGATACGGTGTCCTCAGAGCATTGATCAAAGAGCATATTGATAGGAAAACAAAACTTGCACCAAAAGGAAAGAAAGGACTTACATTCCTGTCAGTTCCTAAAGCAGATCGTTGTAAGGTGTGACATATTATAACAAAATTTCAGCCTTTCTTGTTTGTTGGAAAAAAAATCCCAATACTTCAGAACTCTGATACAGAGGCATTTTCTTAATGCGACTATGTTTTCTATGAAATTATTTTTAGAAAAATAATGTGACTGAAGTACTGATATGTATTTGTTTAGGGCAAGATGGGAGATACATCATCAGATTGCACTAGGGAATTCGAGAGCTGACATGTCCTTCCTCTGCCCCATTCACTTTTGAAGCTATTATTTTTTTCTGTCTCTCTGCTGAAAGCAGTGAATGGTTTCACATCTGAAGTGAATAGAAGTACATTTTTCACTGGAATGAAATTCTGTTATCTCCACCACAATGTTTATAAACCTCAGATAATAAAGCACCATTTTTTCACAGAGTTAGAGAATGGAGGTATTTTTCTTTTTCCGGGGGGGGGGGGGGAATGCAGTCTCATATTAGTGATTTAGTTTGGCACATTATTTAATCTTAAGCCTCTGGTAAATCACTCCTGGTTTAAATCAAAGGTAACATCTTTGCATTTTAACATGTCTAGCCTAGAAAGGAAATTCCTTTTTTTGGCTGCTGAAATGCCCAACCCAGACCTGTTAATCAGGATGATCAAAGCACCTTACTCCTGGTTAAATACTTCTCAAGAGTAAACAACAGCATCGTACCCTGCATGATTTCTGATCATAGACTCAATAGGGGACTCCCAGCAGAAGGAGTGCTAGCAGTCACTACATTGACGTATAGAAAGCCGTCTCTGGAGAGGTATACCTTAAAAATCCATCCATCACTGGGGAAGAGCCACCCATCTACTTAGTTAAGACTCTTTCTCTAACACAGAGAGAGGTGTTTCAGTGTCCATGCCTGCCAAAGGGCTTCCAGCCTACATCTTCCAAGTACTTTGAGAAAGCCAGAACCACTACCCAGCCTGGGAAAGGATGTACAACATTTGCAAGCAGGGCTTTGTTTAAATGCCCTGTTAAGAGTTGCCATGTTCCTTTTAGGATTGTAGTTCTCTGTCAGAAAGGAGCAATGATTATTTAACTGTCTTCCAGGGCTGCAGGTTTAACATATAATAAATTCAGGGGTTTGTCATTTTAGAACAGAAAAAATGTTTTAATTTTCACTTCTATGTAGCTTCATGATCTTTAGGATTAATACTGTGTAAACAAAACCAAAGTCTGAAACTCCTAAAGCAAATGATTGAAGAACATTTCTTACGAGTATGCTTCAGTGAGGTTACTTACCTAGAGATGTAGTGGAGCCGAAATCATACAAGACTCAAGGAAAAAATAAAAGCTGAGCTACAATAAAGCAGAGCTATGTAAGCCCCTATGCTACACTGTATAGTGATGCCATAAATCATATTTAGACAAGATACAATTAATTTTATGTATTTTTTTTCCTTGTCCTCTTTTACATTTTGCTTCCCATTCTTCTCAGATTTAATTTTTAAGGTCATTTTTGTCTAAATTAAGTAACCTGCTCTTGATACTGAAATGTGATTTGACACTAATATAGCAGCAAAACTTTAAAGACAAATTATGAAGAATCACCTTTTTTACTTTTTACAAAAATGTTCATTAAAATTCACCACTGATAAGTGTCAAAGGATACTAATCCACTGTTGCTTCCCCGAAACGTTTTGAATTAAGGAAGGAGAAGGAGTAAAATAGGTTTATTAGAACCTTTTTGAAACAGAATAGAATCCAATTATCATCCATTGCTACAGAGGCAGCAGTCCTTAATCCTATTTATTAGCTCTAAAAGATATCATCATGGAATTTGGCTGCTAGTATGGGAAATATATTTGTATCTTCCATAAGAAATATGGGAGATGAGTGAGCTGGGTGCAGGGTGGTGAGGCACTGGAATGGGTTGCCCAGGGAAGCTGTGAATGCTCCATCCCTGGTGGTGTTCAAGGCCAGGTTGGACAGAGCCTTGGATGACATGGTTTAAAGTGAGGTGTCCCTGCCCATGGCAGGGGGGTTGGAACTAGATGATCTTAAGGTCCTTTCCAACCCTAACTATTCTATGATTCTATGATTCTATGTATTTATGTATTTATCCTTTTCAGAATAACTATACTTCCACATGGGAGCCTGCGAATCCTTAACGCTTCCAAGTCTGATGAAGGTCGGTACTCATGCCAAGGTGTAAATGTATTTGGATCTGCAGAAATCATTGCATCAGTATCTGTTAAAGGTATGAAAAAAATAATGATAATGATGATTTCTCCTTACCAACATTTCATTATTGCTTAATATCCCCTGCCAACCATAGAGCAACACTGTACAGGCAGAATAAAGTATTTTTAACAAGCTGGGGGCGCTAACCTCCATCTGATCAAACATCCTATTCCTGCAACAGAAAGCAAACCCCACCTGCTGTCTCACAGTTATATGTCAGAAGTATTAGTATATATAATGAATCACTAAGGTTATAAATAATTCTATATGTAAAAGAATCAATATCCCTTTTAACATATTTTAGCTTATTCCTACCTCTTCCTGCATGGGAGCAAAGATTAGGATTGAAGCAATAATTGTATCAAATATAAATCTAAGGCAAAGTAGTTCTTTAGGACAGTGATAAAAATCGAAACAGTGAGTTGCAGTACATTTCTAAACCACATTTTTGACACTTTTCAGATAAATTCTTATATGATCAGAGGTTTTATTTTAGGTGTTCAAGTCTTCTGACTTTATTTTTCAAGCTTCTTCCTATATTTAGTGTGCCTGGAAGCACCTTTTTCTATTTTAAGTAACAAAACTGAGATCTTCATGCAATCACAAAATTCCAGGTGCTTTTTCTGACTTTTTCTGAGTCTCATAAAATCAATTAATTAATGCATCTCAGAACTCCTATAGATTGTGTTTAGGATCCTGCCTTACTGCTTCCTGTACCTTCCGTTCACCACCGCCATGTGTGCATTATGAATATATTTCAGTATTTGACACAATGTATTTGAAACAAACAGTAAATGTAAGCTCTTAGTAGACTAAACTGAACTCAATCATATTATTTTCACCTTGTATTATAACTAGACTTTCATCTAAGTGTTCCTAATCCATCTATATTTTAAGAACCTACAAGAATAGAGCTGACTCCCAAGAAGATAGAGTTAACGGTTGGAGAAAGCATTGTCCTCAGTTGCAAAGCCCTTCATGACAGCACACTAGATGTCACTTTCTATTGGACACTCAATGGGCAGCCAATTGACTTTGAAAAAGAAGGTGGACACTTTGAAAGCATCAAGGCAGTAAGTGACCATGCGTTCGGCATCTGTATGCAGTGAACTGATAGAAAGTTGCATGCTTTTACATGTCTCCCATTTATCAAATTCTGACCAAATTGAAATATAACTGGTTTCTTTAATGGTTGGAAAGAAATACTACCTGGAGGAGGTGCAAACTGCAGGTCACTAGAATTACTGCAAGTAGTTCTAATCAAGACGATATTGAATGTAAAGTTATACATCCTATTATTAGTGAGGCATCTGATGATCTTTGTGAGGGAACAGAAAGAAGTTTGAATGTAATTCTCCTTATTTACAATATTCTGCTGATTTTGATACAGAAAGGATGCGGCTATAAGCATTGATGTCTTTCTCACAGATAAAATGGCTGTTGGAATGCCTTCACCTCCCAATGCTTTTATCTGCCTAGTATATATTTTAATACCTGAATAGCAGTGTACTTAATTTTCCAACTGCCCTGCATGAGGTAAGTTCTAGCTGGGTAGTCATTATTTAAGTCAATAAGAATCATATGGAAAAAATACGCATACCAATTTCAAATATTACCCCTAGATTCAAAAACAATCTGACCAAATAGCATGATAAAGTAATTCAGCTTTGGCTGTTGAATGCAAAATGGTTTGAACTTTTCTTAGTAGAAAGAAATCTCATAGTGTGAACAGGTTTGGAGATAGAATCTACAGTCATTTAACTCAATCTTCCCACTAATGAAATGTAAATCAAATGTTCATGCTATGTTAACAGAAAAAAAAATGAAGCTCACAAAGATCAGGAAATTTTAAAATTTAATGTATCTAATATGAGTACAATGTACTGAAGGTATCTTAGCATTAAAAACCTTGTCAGCTGCAGTAAATTTATTCTTCCGCTTACCTCTATGGAAGTTATAACATTGTTTTTGTTTTTTTTTAATTTAGTTTTACTTCAACAAGTTTTCAGTTGAAAAACATTAGTCAGGTGTATCTTAGTTTGAAGGTTCTTGCTGTACTTATCTTCATCCGAGGAAGTCCAATACTCAAAATCCATCACTAAATATATAGGAAGGAAACCTATCTGAACTGTCTTACATGGCTCCTTCAGTGCATTTCAGCATCTTCTGAGCCGAAGAGAATTTTTAATCGGTGGGAAAAATCCTCGGACTAGGAAATTTTCAAAGTAATTAATTAAAGTAAAGCTAATTTAATGTAATTTCATTCCTTTCGTGAAAACAGGACTTTGTAGATTTTTCATTTGTTAATTTCATTTCTTCAAGAGAAAGCCCTCAAACTGATAGAAGTAAGACTCATCCAAAGGGAGAACCTGGTAGATGACATACTATGACTATTTTCAGACAAATATTCATGCAAAACTCACTGAAATTGCCGATTTGTTTATTGTCCTGATATGCCGTTGTCATTGTTACAACTAAAATTTTGCCAAAACCTAGTAGGTTTAACCAGCTGTTTTAGCATGAGTTTAGGACTTCCTTCTCCCTTTGTTGCTAAAGAGTCACTGCTCCTTGACTAGGTGAAAATGGTATTAACCACTCGTGAAAGTCAATGCTCAATGTCTAAATGACTAAGCGGATTAAAAAAAAAAAAGTTATTAAGTAAATGTGTCGGAGTCGCGGGAGACAAGCCTCATGCTATCATGGTCAGCAAGTCTCGTTTATTTAGCAAAATACAGCCATTTTTATAGTCTCAGTGTTAGATACAATTTCTGCTAGGGTACAATAAAATCATTGGTTAGTTTGTGCTAACGCAGGGGTTTCTAAATAATCGCGACCGCTTCTTGTTTCAATATGTTTCAATCTTGCTCAAGCATTACCGTTGCGCTATCTCAGCAAGCATACATCCTGTCCTTGAGCAACCATTGACCACACAGTTGCTGCTGTGTTCTTCGGCCTAGATCTTGACTAGTTGCACAGTTTCGTGGCCTTTGTCCTGCAGCCATTCTGCTGTCAGGCTCTCTACATAAATGTATGGCATCCTTCTTTTTAGAGACACACCAAGAAATTTTTCTTTTTTTCCTAAAAAATATTTTTTTACAAATAGCAAACTTTGAAATAAAAAAATAAAATCAGGCTGAAGAGAAGGCATTGCATATTTTGCAAAATATTACAAAATTAGTTCCTACCTTGTCACTGTTAAACCAGTGCTGAAATAGTGAAATCTGTGCAGCTCTAAAGAAATACCAAAATGAAGCATAAGACCCTTATATTTTTAGACTGGGCAATCTACATTTGCCTTTATAAGATTGCTCATACAAGAGATGGTCAGGCCATGCTAAATTTACTTACATTCCTAACTCATTTAAGAGTCAAGGCATTTCTGTTACAGCCGGGGGGGGGGGGGGGGGGGAACACTCCTTTTCAGAACAGAGCTAACAAAACATGACCCGCTTTTATGAATGCTGTTGGAAACATAATATGACACATCCTTCCCCCTCTTTGAAAAGTAGCAGTTAAAATATATGTAGATTTCCATTCACCAAAAGGCATATCTTGATTTTTACATTGTCCTAAAATAAAGATGAATCAGTTGAGAGATGCAAAACTCAAAAGTAGCAATTGTGGTATTACAGGATTTTTATTTATTTTTTTGTACACAAAACCTCTATAATTCCCATAACTACTCATTTGTGGAATGTTGTCAATTGTATCTCATTATCATTTCCATTATCCACGTAAGTATGTGAAATTAATCACAAGGATGAAAATGTATTTCTTTACTTCATTAAAAACTAAAGCATGATCAAGTGCTAAGGGAAAGCAAGATAAAATGAAACTCTTCTATTCTTCCAATCATGTACCCTATTTCAAAGGAGTGATACACAATATGATAAAGACACAGGTTTAAGAACGCAGAAAAAAGGAACTTGAAGAAAATTTGAAATCTGATAGAATTCCATTTATATCCCTTATTTTGAATTTCTGGATGAAATATGTTTTAATTGCATGAGCTAATCCTGAACAAAATGCTTTTTTTATGCAGGACACTTAAGATAAATAATATCCCTTCTGTGCATGAAGTTATACATCTGTTTTGTTCTGCAAGCACTGACACTTCATCAGATAAAAATAATGTTCAGGTTTCTTTGGGTTTTGTTTACTTGTTTGAAAGACTGACAAATTGAACATTCTTTGAACGAGTTTTGTTAATAACAAAACCATTGTCAACCTTTCACCACTGGTTGCTTTGCTCATACTCGCACTGTGGGACACGCAGGTGTTAAGTATGATGAACATTTTGATGCTTAATGCAGTGTTATAAAAGCTATCATTAAAGTAACATTTATTTGGGCTGTAGATAAATTTCCATTTGCTAAAATAGCACACTCCCCAGCAAATGCAATTAAAAGGAAAAGCTCCTCCTAATAATACATATTGCTTTCCTTGCTTATAAATTACATCTGCAGCCTTTACCATTTTTCATACTGTGAACTAATTTTTATACAAATTGAAGGCATTTTCGCTGTTATTTACTGAGCTATCAAGGATTTAGTACCTGTGGCAATTTAGGTACTTCAGGGACTTGCCTGACAAAAGGAGAAGTGTGGAAAGGATGTCAAGTAGAACAAAACTGTGCATGAGAGGAATATTAAGGAAAAGAGACCGAACTCCATTGCAGTGATAGCTGTAGACTGCACTCTATGAAAGGAAAGCATCCCAAAGGCTGTGTGTGCTTAACTACACAATATGCTTACTTTATAGCAGAACAGTAATGCAAAGGGTTGCATATGCCCAGAGTCTTCTGGCACTTAGAAAGTCTTGCTTTGTCTACCAAAAGTCTTGATAACATTTTAGGTTCTGTGAGGGGCAATTTTGCATGGAAGCCTGAATTACTAAGATTTTGTTTTATCAACAGTTAGTACTTGAGCACAGAAAATATAGACCTGCTTGCTTTTATTAGGTTAACTTTGATTTTCTGTCTGTTGTGCCAAATCCAGAAGTCCTGTAGAATTTTCTTATTCTAAGATCTCCACTAACTTAATTTTGTCCTATGGGTATCCCTTTTCTAGCTTAAGACATCTTATTTTGTAAGGAGGTTTTCATTCAGCTACCATCATTCCAACTCTGTGTTTGAAAGCCAATACTGTTTTCATGGCAGCCAAGAAAAATGATTTATTGTGGTTATCCACAGATCGGTAAGCAGCAGCATTGCTCTTAGTGTCCCTCACCTTCACCTCCGTGAGTACCTTTCAGACTAAAAAAAGTGATTTAGTCTCAATATCTTCTTGGTCTTTGATCTTAACTTAAACTGCCACCGTGGGAAGCAATAAGCACAACTTGTCATGTTATATTTTACAGTGGTCATTTTTCCACATGGAATTGAATTGCAATCTGCGGTTTCACTTAGAAAAGACCAGTAGATACAGACCACCCAGTACTTTAACTACTCTCTAGCACTGGAGACTTCAATCTGATACCATAGAACCTGTGAAAGAGCATAACTTTTCACCTTTCCTTACATTTTCAAGTATCTCCTTAGCTTGTTGAAGTACTTTGATCATGTTTTAAAAGTTAAGATTAAAATTTAATAAGCAATTTCTAACTAGGCTGCACTAAGTTCTATGCTACATGGAATCAATTAAAACAGCAGGCTGTTAATATTAATGTCTTTCCTTTTTATTTGACATTAAATAAAGCTAATAAAATAGGTGGTTTATTTAACACCCTTCTTCCTCCCCACACTGAGGAAAACAGCGATATTCACAAGTCTTGTAGAAGATATGTGCTTTTCTATTCAGGGTAAGACTGCTATATCAACCTCATCACTATTAATTTGCTTCATTGTTTGTCACAATACTTCCCTCCTGATGGAAGAGGCTGAACACAGCCATCACTGTCAGCTCAGATCTCCAGGTATTTCAGCCCCATGCTCATTACCACGTTTTGCCCATTTGCACGCTACAGCAGTTAAATATTCTAGTAATCAGAAGCAGTTTCAAAATAAAAAAAATAAAAAAAAAACAACTTTTCTTTTGGTAACACAGATTTGTCTTAAACTAGGGAAGGTACAAAATGGAATAAAGACTTCTGGTCAAAATACTTTGAAATGTGTGTTTTTTTAACTAGTAACTACAAACCAAAACCTGAACACAATGAAGGCCACAGTCTAATAATGAACTTTACCATAGGTTGCTTCCGGGATATAAACACTCCCAGTGAACTGATTGAATTTATAGACCTACCTGCACACTGTGTTAGAATGGAACATGCTGGACATTTCCCAGAAACAAAATTGCACATAAAACTGGTGTACTCAAGTGCTTGTGGCTTTGGCTATGAATAGAGAGCAAGGGAGAGAGATGATAAGTAACACCTCCTCTACTTAATTTTACTTTGGAGAGGGGAGATAGATGAGCATTTTGGAAAATCTCAACATTCCTGAATACCAATTATTATAAAAAAATTATTTCTTTTTATACCAGTTTATTCTATTAAGCTATTTTGTACCATTCATTGTTTACAAGAAGAATTCTAAAGAAAAATATCTTGGAATAAATAGAAGACTTTTCATGACAATCCATTTTTTCCTGTTTGTTTGCAGCTGATGGGTCTTTTAACTGCTTGGCACAGTGTTAACCTGTGTAATAACAGCACAGCCAATTGTTTGAATGCCTGATCAATATCTGCCTTCCTAATGCTAAAGCCTTCCATTTATACCCCTGCTGTCCTTTTTTCACTTGCAGCATTGCAACCTTTCTCCTGTGCTGTTGTAGCACTCCCTTGAAGTTCTTATCCTGCTGATCTTCTTGTTTTGTTCTCGTGGCCTTGCAGCTGCAAACTCCAATTGTGTTCCTGTGGTGGGGTCACATCGGACAAAGCTCCCACTGGCTCAAAACTAATGAAATTTAGGATTTCACTAATGAAATCCTAATCACGTGTCTGCTTGTCATTCTTCCTGTTTTAATGTCTTCTCAAAATGGCACGTGTCCCATATGAGTTTTGCTTTCGTTTCTGCCATTTTCACTCATCCCTGTCACCAGCTTTCCACTCAAATCGTATGTGTAGCTTGATGCTCTTTTTCCCTCTTGCTGCATCTTTGAACAAGGCACAGGTACCACGTATTGTTCAGTCTTTCTTCCTTTTTTTCTTATGGTAAAAACAATTCAGATACAGAACATTAATTCAGTAACATGAGTGTAGTGGGCCTCTCCATCCTGAAGCTTGCCATTTTATATCCCATCTTTTTTCCCTTTCCTTCCCATTTTCATTAATTTTTCTATGTTTTCCTTAATCCATAGATTTCACAAAACTACCCCAGTACGTGACATGCTCTCTAACGTTTGATACTCATTTAATTTCAGCTCTTCCTCTGCCTTCTCTCAATAAAATGAATCAGTCATTTGCAGCAATTCAAGTTACACCTTAAAGTCCTCCCTATCCACTCCTAACACCCCAGACTCCCTGGCATCTGTTGCCAACAACCAGTGCTCACCCAAACCAAATGTTTTCATTATTCTAGCATTCTTTATTCAAAATGCTCAAAAATGCTGCCACTGGAAGGGCTCACACATCCCCTGGAAAATTCTGATTGATCCAAAAACCTGAAAGCTTTTAAATCATCTTAATTCTTACACATGGGGAAAATGCAACTGGTGTATTACCAGGTATCCCTCAGTGAACCTGTGTCAGCCTGGACACTACCATTATAATAGTACCACATGACATTAATCACAATAAAAAAGATACCAAAAATTTTATCTTCTTTGTTCCAACTGTGCTTATATGATTAAAAGACAGAAATCAGAATATGATTTTCCATTATCACTATATCAACAGAGATCTGCTGCTTTTTAACAGATTAAATATTTGCGATTTGTAAACATCATAAAGAGTAAACAGGCAAGTGGCTGATGTGTTCAAAACTGAGAATTTGCATAAAATGTCACTTAAATTGTCCTGAATATATTATGAACAGAAGTTGGCTTGAAGCCAACAATCCATCATAATGTACAAAGATAACATTTCTATGAGGCTATTCTGTAATATAATTAGTTTGCTTCAGATAAATTCACCAAAAAACAACTCCATTGCTAATCAAATATGTCAAACAATCAAGATCCTAAGTGTGAAATCTTTTTTTTTTTCGATTTAATCTGTCTAAATTTCATTACTAAAGGGTATTTTGCTAAATAACATGTGCTAGTCAGGAGTTAACCTAACTTGTGTGTTATCTGTAAAAACTCATATATTTTAAATAATCATTTAAGATGAATAAGATAGCATCAACAATCCAGGTCTTTCATGTTTAGAATCAGATTTAAATCACATTTAATTAGTGACCATTGTATTACTGTTATCAGTTTATACAGAATATGACCTTTCAAAAAGTTTTGGTACTTTTCAAGCTTTCAACCTCTCAAGCATTCTCTTCTGTATAGAAACCACTGTATAGAAACCACTTTGTAGGAAAGCATCTTCACCTCTCATTATCAAGAGATTTAAATGACAGCCAGCAAGCCTCGGTACCCCTGTGGTCCATAGTAAAGACTTTCATCATAAAAGTCTTCCTGCACTGGCAGTCAGTGTTTGCCCAGTCTTTTCTTTTCTTTTTTTTTTTTTGCCATGATTTATGCTTTTGTTGAATCATGATCATTTATAATAGTCTCAGTCTTTTTTAGACATATTCTTACCAAGCAGAAAGGCAATTTTCACTGCATGTTGTCCAGGTTGAGTTCCCAACCCGAGTCATAGGTACAATAATAGGCAGCCCTTCTAGACTCCAGGTCTTTGCAGTGCGGAAGCTGGGAGCTGCAAACCACCACATTATCTCTTTTGACTACTCAGTATTTTGAACTTCCTTGCCTTTTTGTCTCTCTTTTCAAGATAATCAGAGCTTCATTCACAGAACTGCAGTTGGAGTGTGGAAGGGAAATATGACGTTCAATGTGGGAAATGAGCAAAATTATATTAATGAAAGCTAGGATTGATATAATGAAAACAGAATGATTTAAGGCTCCTTGGCTTCATGTGTATTTTCCACATGTGATCCTGTAGTTTGAACATATGTGGTGAACTGTGTAATAATCAAACCAATGTTTAATTCTTCCATGGAAGAGGTAGGGGGAGTAAACAAGAGACTTACTAGATGATAAAAAAATGTGCTATGGTGTAACTGTGAGCTCCAGTTCAAATGCTGGCAGATTATAGATTTTTCTTGTGTAAAGACTTCAAAAGAAAAGGCTGGATACTGAACCAACCACTTTGGTTTAGAGATAAAAAATAAGTAAATGAATGGACAGATTAACAGGGAGGTTTCCTAGCAACTGTCTCGAGATAATGAACTGACTCTCATGGGAAGAATAAGTGTAATTCTCTTCACTTGAAGAACCACATGTAAAAGTTATTCTACTCCAAAGTAACTCACAACCTCTTAGGATTTATGAAATGGAAAGGAAAAAATCCACATACAATTTCTCTGTGGGGATGTGAGATGGCTGAAGGCATATTAATAACAGTAACCTCTGCATGTTAGGGTTTTTTTCCCCCTTCTGCAAATGGCCATCACTAGGGCAGTGGGTGCAAAAGGTGATTCTCATTGAGCAAAGTATGCATACTATGTGCCTCTTGGAACCTTTTTAAATTTGGGGAGGTATCTCCGCAAATGCTATGTATAGGTGGCACCAATTCTTGTTTAAAATTACTTCAAGCAAAACACCTTACAAGTGAGGCTAATAAAATACATTGCACACACTACTATGACCTCAACAACTTTCCATGCTGGAGCAGAGAGAACAATAGATTGACACAGCACTCAGCACTGGAGCCACTCAGAAGCTGATGAATGGGATACATGTTAGCATAATATGAATTAGACAATAATCTGTGGTCCTAGAGAGAACCATTAGTCATGACAGATAGCATTGATAGCTGTATTATTATTTATTCACTGCTTAATGAAGACCAGAAATGTGTTCATTATTACACTAAATCCATAGCTGATGCTGGCCTTGAAGGTTACATTTAGCTTTCCTTAAACTCATTAGAAGTTGGTTGTTAAACCTGTTTTGTGTTCTTTTATATTGTTTTGTTTTAGGACTTAGCTTCGGTAAATTACAAAATATATTCCACACAGAAGAAGTTTATACTGAACAAATATAAATACTTTTGATACTTTGCTGAATGGATAATACATGATATTCAGAGACCAAGGAACATAGATTTTTCTAATAAAATGCTGCTTGGAACTAGTGCGGTTATTGCAAAATGCAGCCTGTCAGAGAAGAGCGTGAAATTAGTGGATTAAAAAGCAGCTTTTAAAAACATACACTTAACAAAGTTGAAATTTATATGTAAACACCTCTTATTTCAGCTTTGAATGTCATTGAGACCACATAGTTGCTGATACACCAGGCTTTTAGTCTAGATGAGAGATCTTTCTACACCGATTGCATCCATGTCACCCAGGTTTTGTCTTCCCCAAAGGGGAGGGCATGTCTCTGCTTCTACTGAAGTATTATGTCTTTTTCCACTGAGAGAAGACTAAAAGCAAAAGATGAGGTTTCTGATCTTAGATACTTTTCTTCATGAAGTGTCTGCTGCATTCCTGCTTAGCAGTTGGGGTTTCTTTAAAACTGACAATTGCTCAAGTTTAAGCAGCAGCTGCAATGACATGGTGTGGAGATTTTCTTAAAACCAGGAAGACCAGCACACCAGTTTAACACCCCAGGCCCTCTTGTGGCCTTGAACCTTGTATTGCAGCATAAATTGATCAACGAAATTATCTGTCTTCCAAGACCTGGAAAAGTCTGTAAAATTAATAAAGACCACTTTATAAATACCACTGAACAGCAAATAAAAATTACCATAGAGGTCGAGGTCAAACATAGATCCTACTTATCTAAATAGAAGGTAAAATGTCTTCTTTCCCATGATCAGAAATCAGAGCATATATCCATTTGTATTAAACACAGTGAGATTAATTTATTTCCACTCAGACATCCTAAACAATGCCGGCTGCACATCCTGTTGTGCTGTAATAAATGTGTTTCATGGGGCTCTATTGTACTGCACTGCTCTCCACTTACAGCAATGATTCTTTCAATTGCTGCTTGTCTGCCCAGTTACAAAGGTGTAGAGATGAAATGCATACATATTTTCCTGATAAGAAAATTAGGATTCACACAGTCATGAACCCTTTTGAAGATAGTGACAGCCAAGATTTTTAACAGCTCCTGAGCAATGAAACCAGACAGTTGCTATCCATTATGCTTTTCCTCCCACTTAACAACAAAACCCACATTAAATGTAAATTACCCTTGAGAGGGGACAAATGTGGACTGATTCTGGTGTTATCCTTGTAATAGCTGAGGCTTTGTACCAGAATTACTAATCATCTTGAGCAGCCCATGTTTCAATGGCTAATAAATGCTGCAATGCTGGACAACTACAAAAGAACTTGTATCCTGAAGTTGACTCCTGATAAGAGTGTGTGCTCTTCTTTTACATTTAGAAATGTAAAGTACTCAGATATTGTTTTCCACTGGTGTGATTTCTGATATGCCAGAGCAAGAATACAGGAATTTCACTATACCCTGACTAGTCTGAGTATCTTCCCTCCAGCAGCATCATATTAACAAGGCCACTTCAGAAGGCAAAATACTACCTTTGAATTCACACTTTTAGATCCAAAGGTGCAATGGATCAAGTCTTTTAGATCTTCACACATTCCCTATGGTCTCGATGGCCCACTTGATGTCTCACCTGTCTTTCCCTTCTTTGGATGTGAATATACTTCAGCGAAGATTTTGCCTTAGTGCTGCATTGAAAATTACGATAAATTCAGTTCCAAAGATGCAAATGAAGAGAAGATTGGCTGAAGAAGGAATGCCAGGGATGTGATGAAAGGGAATTCTTCTGCCGAGAAAGGAAAAAAAAAATATATATATATATAAGATTGGATCTTGGAACAAATCCTAATTCATCTTGTCTTTGATGAGCTTGGCATAAGAGATAGAAGTATGCAAATGACAATTGTGTGGTACAAAAAATCAGACATGTTACCAATAGAGCAGATGATGAAAATGACACATGGGGACAGACAAGAAATGTAATACTTTAAAGAACAAGGTCATGTACATATGGACAACTGGTTATAAAGTGCAAGCTTGTAACTTTTAAATGATTAAGGATAAAGTTCTAATTTTATCTACCTAAGCACAGAATAAGTATGTGCCAAAAAAGGCAAATATGAATCTAGATGAAGTCAATGACATATTTGCAGCACTGCTTGAGAAGTATCAACTTGTACAGCATTTAAAGAATTTATTTTGAATGCAGGGAACAGTCCTACTAATTCAGGATTGAAACTGCTCAAATTAGAGCTACTGCACAGGAATATTATTACACAGGAAAGACTGCTTGATTAGCAAAATAAAAACAGATGGATAGATAGATAGATAGATAGATAGATAGATAGATAGATAGATAGATAGATGGATAGATAGACAGATAGATCTGAGAAGGGAAATGCCAATACTCAATAAATGTTTCTTAAAGTAAAACACAAACGAGTTGCCTATAGCCATTTGTATATAATACGTATCATACATTAATTTGTATTATACTATATTAGCTGTGTAGTAATCAAGTATTAATATGTAACATATAAAATGCAATATAGGGTATATGGTAAATATAATTAACTATAGAAATATATAATGTCATACGTAATATCCTACTATATTTATTACATTATACCAGATTATACTATATACTACATATTTTTATATATATTTTATATATACATAGTATTATATAAGCTCTAGATAATGGTTAATAGCAGAATAATATAATAGTGGTTTATATAATACAATATTATTTATAATATACTGTTATACATTATAAACTATATTGGGTTTTGTAATTATTAAAAATATGCATTATATATCGTAGGTTGTGTATTATATAGTCCATAATTATATTATACAAATGTTATGTGGAATGTGTAATATAATGTTATTCAAACTGTACATTTATGCTGAAAAAACTTAACATTTTAGTTTCACATATTGTGGAAAGTAGCAATAATAAGATAATTTTGAGATATTTGCAGGACATTGTCTACACTCAGTTAATACATTAAAGTTATTTCCATTTTAATTTCCATTAAAGTTATTTCCATTTGTAATTTTAAAACAGTAAAATTATTTCCATTTACTCTTACTATTAAGAGTAACAAAAATGCTTTGAAAAGAACAAAAATACTTTACAGTAATTTGCTAAAATTATAACTGCTTACCTTAAATCAAAAATGTCGCAAGCATTTTTAGGATGCAGAATTGAGAAAGTAAATTGTAATTGCTACACCATGCGGTCCTGGTGACTTCTGTTCTCACTTACCTGTTCTTTCCCTGAGTAGTGACTACATTAAATCAACAATATCTATGGACTTGGGTTCTGAATCTGATTAAGTGAGATATATTGACTCCATTCGGTTTGGATATAGCAGTGATTTTGTACAAGTGAAATCCAATATTACTGCTTTAAAAGGCAGTTTGACTTTTCCGTTCTTTTCTGCTCATAACTTTGGGAGCTTGTAATTACTGTTGGCTGGAATACTAAAAAAAAATTGAACTGATTCTCTGTGTACACTCATTCAGGGTTTGCCTAAGACAGATTTTGGTATATAACAGATTTCAACAGGAAAAATGTGAATCTGTTCATATTCAATCATATTTAGTATTAATTTCCTCTATGTTAATAAAAAAAAAAGAAATTATCAAGTTACCTTAATTTCATTGCGCTAGCAAAACATTCTTGAAATGTCACTGCACTGTAGGGAAGAGGAAGAAGAAGAAAGAACCCTTCATTTCTAAGAGGGCTTTTTTAATACCAAGGATTGTGTCTAAAATATTTCTGTTCATCTCCTTAATGAATTTCTTTGTACTAGTTTGGGATAATTTTCTTTGAGCATGCAAATATGCACAGGGTGTTTTAAGCGAAGTCAAAGTTATTAAAAACCTGAAATCCTGTTCTTTAATCCCTATTAATAATTGTATAAATGCAGTGTTCTGATAATCCTTGAAAGAGAGTATTAGGGCGCATACATTTTTAAGATGAAAGCTGCAATGATGAGTTCCTCACACTGTGCAAAACTCCCTCACTACCTTGAACACAGATTTACTGAATTTTAAACTGGCACTTCATCCCTGTTTCAGCAAGCATCCTCTGCAGATTTAATGATCAGAAACATCCTCCTGATGCATGCTGGGAGATACGGCTGCAGGGTTCAGACGACAGCAGACACCGTGTCAGATGAGACGGAGCTACTTGTTAGGGGTGAGTATGCTTGCAGTGCCACCTGAAAACGCAATCACCAGAAACTATTGTATGAGGAAATTTAAATATGAGGGCTTCAGGGACACCTGTGCTACGCATTAATCTTCAGGTTTTATATTATTAAAAACAGTTGTGATTAACTTCCTGTCTTTGAAATTAGTTTCACCATACACTGACCTGCAGACATGGCAATGAGAAACAAGGGACAGCTCATTAGTGGACATACAGTATTAAGAGAGGTAATTGCACAAAAGGTATACTGGATCAGTTAAAATGTAGACAATTATTCACATGGTAAGGTAGATGTGGTGAGTTTTGTGCTATTTTCTGTGATTCTTTTCATCTTATGGTTAAGCCATTCTCTCAGGTTTAAGAGCTTAGGGATATTCATTCAATCCCTAAGAGATGGGATCATGCAGCATTTTGATGCTGCATGATAGATATATGATATATGCATATATGATATATATAGAATGATAGATATGAACAATGAACAAAAAGCCCCATAATATGACAGGGCTTTGGTGTTTTTTTTCACGCATGGAGTTGTCACCGGCAAATTTTTACTGTATCTTTAGACCCAGTCTTTCAATCTGTTGCTTTACCTGTCATTTAACATTTTTGATTATACACAGGAATGCAAAGTCATTGTCCTGCAGGATCACAGATCATATCTGCGACACCAATTTGCTTACAATAAGCAACAAAGTTTACCATAAAGGAGAGCATTAGCATCATAATGTACATTCCATTAAGCAGAGTATTTTTTGCATTCTGCTTGCGTGTGCATACACATGTGTGTTCAGTGCCTCATGGGACTTGAGGACTTACAGTCCACTTACTGGCATTACAACCAGTGGGTCCTGCAATTTCCAGATAAATGGGTCCCTGTTCGGTAGCACAGCTAGTTGGGCTTACCATGGATTTACATTTTGTGAAAAAAATAAGGTAGATATTTTATTAACATTTGAAAAACTCCAGATTAAAAAAAAATAATCAAAACTATTTTGAGATAATATTTTAAAAATACTTATTCTGCCACATTCATCCATATTCTTAGATTAGATATGTCCATATCCATCATTTTTAGGACAAATATATGCTTTAAATGTAAAGAATGTTTCTGGCTGACCGCAGGGCTCTTCACATTTTGATGAAAGTAGCTGTTAAAAATTTCCATGAAGTCACTTTGAAGACCATCAGATTTCTGTGAGCTATGGCACTATTGGGATGGTGGTATTCAGTTGCCTCGACACAGGCATATAATGTGATTTCAGCTGCCTTATGAAATCTGATTCATCCTCGTGGGTTATGCAGGAGCTTGCGTGTTACCTTTACCTCTCAGACCGCTGGAGGCTTGATGGAGAAGCAAAGCAATCTCAGCTTTAATGCTTACTATGAGTTAGGACACTGCAAATGGGCTACAGGATTATTTTCTAAAAAAATGCAGGTTATATAAATGAGTTCATTACATTTGATGTAGAAATAAATGCTATTCTGAGGAAGAGATTTGAGATTAAAAACAAAGGGTGTTGTAAGCAGAATCAGAATGTATATATGTGGGTGTCTCATTACCGTGCCACCTTGCTGATGAAATGAAAACTAAAACTGCTTTATAATGGAATTTAAATTCTTGTTTCTACAATCGGATAGTTATAGGATACAGTAAGAAATATTTACATCGCTTCCACAAAATGCTTTAAACTGTGTGACTGCTTTTTTCCTGATGTAAAATTCAGTTTTCATGAAATTATAGGATGCAGTTGGTTTGCTGAAGTAGTTAATTTCCTTAAGATATCTGTGAAACTTATGCAAAAAAGGGCAATAAGATCCTACAGTGTCAGTATTTCTTTCACTAAAAAATGGTTTTGTTTTGTATTGCAGAAAGTCTAATGCACATTCAGTGCAGAGTTGCTAATAATTACTCTTTATAGACTTCAGCATTTAAAAAATCCAAAATATTTAGAATTTAATTTATCTCTTCTTATACTGTTGCAGGCATTTCATTTTCATTTTGGTGTCTAATACTTTTTTCTCCCCCTATCTCAGTATATAGATTGCATTCAGTAGTCTGCAGTTTGACACTGTGTGATGATTCCAGATTGCGGAACCTTTCAAGTTTGTTTAGGTTTCGGTTTTGGATATACTGGACTTTACTTAGGAAAAGAGACCAGCAGCAGCAATTTCAATAAATATTTCAATAAACTCTGAAGAATTTGACCCGACAGAGGAAATCATCATCTATGAAGAAAACAAATTGCCACTGAAATCCAAAGCTATATTCTTTCTTTCCAGTATAGTTTCTAGGTAAAATAATTTCATTTTAAGCGTATTTCAAAACATCTTCATGTTTTAAATGTTACAGCACGTGGCCAAACTGAGCTAGCAGGAGCTTTGTTATGAACTCTTAGAAGTACCAATATAAGCGAAGTTTCAGTGCATTCTTGTCTGACCTTTCTCTCTTTTTGCCTCTGCAGAAAATGACAGTCTGGAATGCTGATATCATACCAGCATACAACAGCATTTTAATCATTAGTTATATTGTAAGGTTCATATGGTATTTTTAATATATCATTGTAATTTTTACTCAGCATTCTGCTTACACCATTTCTACAGAAAATAAGTTGGATATACAGAATAATTAAAATAATCTGATTTTCCCTCCTTTAGACATTAATGAATATCAGAATTATTGCCATTAGTAAAATGACTAAATTTATACTGAATTATGTATTCAGCTGGTGGATTATTTTTAAGTCAAAGGACAGATTTCCAGAACTTTATTACAATTGGCTTGGAAGACGACTATGACTTGCTGCAGCCTCTTCAGATGGAGGAAAGAGAAACAAACTCTTTGCAGACTCCTGTTGTGTATAACTAACATGCTGATCTTCAGCAGACATTCACCACTGCATTTTCAAGCAAGTGCAATGTCTCAGTATCAGTTACTGTGGACAAAGAATGGAGTATTCTTAAACCATATGTATCTTTTTGAAACCATTCTTGCTGGTTGCTCTATTGGAACATCCCTTCATATATGCCAGAGAGCTGCGTCACTATTTTTGCCTTTGTTCTTTGCTCTGCATCATACAGTAGAAGCTGAATTACAAAAATGTCACCAGTGAAAGGCAACTTAAAGAACAGAGAATTAATTAAAGTAAATCTCAAATATTTTGAGTCTAATTACTTACAAGAAGGCAATTAATGGTGTAAGAAGACTTATGAATTTGCTACATGTGTGTATGTGTGTGTGTGTGCGTGTGTGAACAGCAAAAGAAATTAGGCAGCTGTAAGTTTCTATTCTGCAACTTCCTACAATAGGTTATAGATTTTTTTAAAACCATTTTCCATTTTCAAGCCATTTTCAAGTTTACTACCTTGCGGTTCTTGATTTTAGGTAAGTTGCAGTGAAATACATGTCTAATATTATTTCCATAATTATTATTATTTAATTAATCTCTTTCAGGAATACTTCAAGACTATATATGAAAGTATACTGTATATCATATTTGGTCAAAACGTAGATTCAAGTCCTGTGCACATCTACTAATCAAAACAAAACCTAAATACTTTTCTTAGTGTTTTGAAAATATGATTAAATTCTGTATATTAAAGTAAGAAATGACTTTTTAATAGCCCATATTAATTTCTCTGCTCCTTAAAGGCTGTTTTTCCAGCCCAAGTTATTTATTTTTACATTTCTATTTAATTTTTCTAATGCTACCAATAATGCAGATTCCATTAGGAAGAGATGTTCTCCTGGCAGCTGGACCTGTCAGGCTTTCCAGGCTATGTGTCTTGCATTAGAATCTTTGAATGGGTTGTGAATTAGAAGTATTATTTCAGAAGTCTCATCTGTCAGAAGTGGCCTTCAGAGATCTGCTGTCCTGACATAACTGACATCATCTGTTTAGATTCAGGTAGGCTACTAACTAACTTGCAAAACACTTCCTCTCCAAATTATACTTCCACAAAATTCTTTGCTATTCATCATCACAACATGTTCTTATTATTAGCTACCTAAAAAAATAAGTTACAATCTTTTATTCATCCGAGCTCCCTGACTCTATGGAAGTCCCCAGAGTCTCTGCACCCTTCACTCTCTGAATAAGGGTAGGATGAGAGAGGATCCAGCTCAAAGGCTTAGCTTGGTAACTGCGCTGCTCATCTATGAGGTAGGATACCTCTTCTTAGCTGTCTCTGACCCAGCCTTGATATCACACTTGTCTGTCCTCGAGGAAATTCTATACCTGCAGGCAGTACATTAGGTAGGATCAAGATGTGTTCAATCCTCTTTCTGAGGCAGAGTAGCTAGGAGCACAGAAGTCAGGAGACACTGAGGGCTTGACAGTGTAGGGCACAAGTTAGGGTATCTCCAGCAACCTAAATATTTGCTTCTTCCACTGAGTTTACTTGTGCCCAAAAAATTAACGTAGTCCTCAGAGGAATCACTGTCAGCAGCTGAAGCTAATACCTTGAAGTGTGTACTGGGAAAAGGAAAAGCTAAATAACAGGCATGGGTCCTCCACACCGGATTTGCCCTCCAGCAGGAAAATGACAGACAGTGGAAAAGCCTTAAATGCTACGATAAGATTTCCTGTAAAGCAGTCACCACAGCTCATAGCAGCATAAGAAGCCACATAGGGCAGATTGATACAGCTCAAGGACATCCAGAAGAGAAAATAGCTTTTCACATAGGGTGGCAACTGTTCTGGCAAGAGGCCTGCACAAATGTCCTACTTCAGTGGAATCCCATAGTAGGAATTATGTATGTCTGATAGTCAAAGAAATAGTTTTAGTGGAGTGAGTGAATATAAATAAATAAATAAATAAATAAGTAAAATCACAGCTATGGACTCACATTCCTGACACCCAAGCTACTGCCTTATTTCACTTCTGTTTGCTCACCCAAGGAAAATATGTGCAGAACAGCTGTTTGCCATGCAAACAAGGATGCTTACAGGAGAATGTGGATACTCGCTACACAGTCAGTAAATGTTTTCCCCAGCACATGAAGTCATCAGCCATTTAAGAAAAAAAAATTGATTTATGTTTTTTTATGAATGTCATTCCTGTTCCTGACATCAGTCCAAGAATAGTTTTCCCATGTCACATGCTTTGCCTGGCTACCAGCCTTTATTTATCCACACAGATCTTCAGCTTTCAGTGAATACTAAATAGCAGAGGAGCAGAATAGCAGAATGTTTCAGCTTGGCTGGTTTTCCATCTATCATTGGCACAGCAGTAGTCGAGCTGTTTCTATACTGATTTCTCACAAAGAAGTGGTTACTAAAGCAGAATGCTCTAATACAAGATAAATATGCATGTCGTGTTCTGACACTAATGATATGATCACAAACACGGTTACCAAACACCCAAGGACCAGCCAGGAGACTTGCATCTCACAGATGTCTCAGGTGATCTTGTAGTCAGCAATATGTCAAGTTACCTGAAGACAGGGCCTCCTTGGTAAGTTAATTTGATTTTTAAAGCCTATCTTCCAAAAAGGGCTCATTATATTCTTATTTCCCCATTATGTTGCAGAAATTTGAAGCAATCTGTACATTCAAATTATCATTACAGAGGATATTTTTGTGATTCTGATCTTCTACCATGTTTCACTGTAAAGACATTTAATGCACCAAATGCTTCTGCATAAAAAAGGTAGACACTGTGAAGGGGCTAACCTGTATTACATTATGGGGTCTAATCAGCTACATTAGAAAAAGGTCAACAGTGCTTTTCACTTTGTGTTTATTTAATTCATCAGTACAAAATCTGTTACTCATCGATGGGGATTTTGAAGAACACCAGCAGAACCCATAGCTAAGAGCAGAAGGCTACTTCTTACATCTGCTTTTGGCAGAAAGTGTTCCTTTGCTCTTGAAACACACAGTTTCTAATGAACTCATTTGAATCATCGGTTTCCCAAAGACTGCAATAAGGAAAAGTGTTAGTATAACATTTCCTACAAAAAAACAGTTGGTTTAAATTCCTTGCTGTTTCTCCTGCAAGTTTGGAGGTATGGCTTAGAAAAGCATCTGTACAGTTCAACAAAGAAAAACAGTTTGAGTCGGGAATGTCACATGAGAGTCTAACATGCTTTCACAAAGACCAGTGTGAGGCTCCTCTGTAGGCTGTAAAGAGCAGAGATCCCTTTTACCTGCACTGAGGTGGGTAGGACTCCTGGTGCAGCAGCATTTTCTGAGAACAGCAGTTTCCTGCAGATTAGAGGATCACTGCAAAATTTACCATGATACTGTTGTCTAATGTGGCTGGGACAGTGCTTCAAACATTTAGAACCAAGGGATTTTTCCTAGATAAATCTCTATATTGCTAGTGATGATAGTGGTGCCACAAACACCGGTGTAGGTTATTTTTCAGAGTTATCCCTTTCCTGCATCGCATTAGTGTTAAGATCATCAGGACCAAATTAGGAATAGAAGGTTGTGAACTTAAAGGTTTTTTTATATATCTGTCAAAGCTTCAGTGCCTAATCAATAGTACCAAGTGTCCAGTATTTTAATATTTATTTAATCAAATGAAAGATTTTTATCATAATAAATTACTGGGTTTAGTAACTTTAAGTCATCAAATGAATTCCATCACTTAAGTCCTGTCTGTAAATTATTCTTGCAAATCTGATTTACAATACATTATAGGCAAAAGAGTAAGCAGCATTGATTACATGCTACTCAAACAGATGCTGCATTAAACATTGCCTTAAACCAGTGTATGGATAAGCCAGGCTGCCTCCAAATTACCAAACTGTCTTTCAGATTGATCCATTTGTTCCAGTTACACTGCAGCCTTATCCCTGGTTTTGCAAAGGATCAAAGGGTACTAGTCCCAGAATTACTCATTTGGTGTTTGACTTTCTGCAGTGTAAATAGTGTGAACTGTAACCTGTAGCAAAGGTTGACGCTACAAGGTAACTAAGTCTATGAAAGCATAGCAAACAAAAAGACCACTAGCTCTTTGCAAGCAAACTAAAGTAATGCAGTAGCCAGGCAGTTTGTTCATTTTTTTAATTTGAGATGATAAATAACAAAAAGAGCCATCTTCTGTAACAAAAAGAGGTAAAATAAAAAAAAAAAAAAAGAAAAAATATTTCTGCATGTTTCCTTATATTCAATGATCATATAAAAGACTTCCAGCACATCTAGTACTTTTAGTATTTATTTTATTACAATATTTATAGAAATGATTTCATATCTTACATATATATCATAAAATATTGTTTAGGAGATAAATAATTTAGTGGTCTTAGTCATGTTAGAAATAGACCTGGGATCTCTAAAAACTAACACAGTTAATTTTGTTTCAAATACTATCTCATTGGGCTATACTGAATGATTTTAGTATATTTAGATGGCAGATATTTTCTGTGTATTTTAGTGACAGTTTTTTCGCTGCAGTTTGCGCTATCTTTTACACTCTTAATGCTCAAAATGTGTTTTCTACTGTTATGAATGTTAATAGACTTTACGCTTTTCTAGATGAAGAAAAAAATAATGTCCATTCTTCTTAATTCTTTGTATCAGTGTTGTACGCTCCTGGAAATTTATTAGAATATACAAAGCTAATTAAAATCCTTTGAACCATACAAATATTAGTACAACATTCATGGCAGGAAGATTCCTTAAAATAAGCTAAATATCAACCTGCCTCTAGGATGTATAACATGTATTGTAAGACTGTGCACTAAAAGCTAACTAGATCACTGTACATACATCCTGTAAGTAAAATGAACTTCAAGATCAAACAGCTGCCTGGAATCTTTAAGATCTTGAGCAGAGAGCACTTGTGTAGTGTGAAGGGATGAAAGCCTGTGTGACTACAATCTGTGGTTTAAGAGCACACATTTTGTGGTCTAAAAATAAAAAAGAGGTTAAAACTATACATCTTGTAGACTGGCAAAACTACCAGTCTAAGCAAGAAATCCACTAGCATGATATATTTTTGGAGAAGTAATGTTTCCTCTGAACTCCACTGACCTGGAGCAAATATAAAGCAGGAACTGCTGGTTAGGTTGACCACACTGCTCTTTTCAATTGTGATATTGCCAATAAAACTTAAAGACAAGCACTTAGGTTTAAAGGCCATCAAACACAACATTATTAAATGGAACGTAAACAAGGTCAGCATATTCTTGCTGGTCTTTGAAATTACATTTGCGCTGCAGCAGAGGCCAGGAAGATGCCCTAAGCACACACCCCATTAATTGGACTCAAAGAATATGTCCATAATAGTTTACTGCTCCCTGAGACCTATAGGTACAGCAGAGTTCCCATCCACACAGCTGCATTCCCCTTCCCCCACTCTTCTCAGAACAGGTTATGCATGACATGCTGCCTCCTGGGATCTGCCCCAGCCCAGGGTAATCAATTAAATGTGCCAAGGCATTGGCAGGGAAAGTCATAACCATACAGCGTCAAAATTACAATAGCGACTGGCTGACGACATAATAGAGTGTGTTCAGATCTGTGCTTTGGCCCTATTCAGCATATCAGTATAGCTTAAACATTTACAAAATACTGCGAAATAATATGTTACTGTAGATGGAGTGTCAGCCCTTTAAGCTACAGTCTCCAGACCAAAACATTTCCAGCAATCTCATCTTGTAACAGGACCTTTTTTATAATATCTTCAATGGTGTGAAAGGGAAAGAGATTCATATCTTTAAAAAATTGTGGGGTTTTCTAGGAGTTTTAAAAAAAGCCTTTGTTCTAAGAAACTTTTTAGAAACCTCAACTTAACTCATATCTGTAACTTCAGTCAAAAAGTGCCTAGAAACAATTACAAAAGTACAAATCGGATGCGATGTTCACAAACTCAGTGCCTGAGAGACTGATGCAGTGCTGGGAGTGCTGATGCCTGCACTGTGACTGCAAAGAGGAAAGGGGGCAGCACACATCAGAATTGGAACTTCTGGCAAGTGATGCCCTAAAGTGCTAAAGGTAGTCAGCAGAGCCTGCCATTGAAAGAGACATGTCTAAAACTCAGGGTCTTGCTCTGTCTGGGACCTACTAGGTATGCCATTCACAATACAATTCATAGGCTACTGGTGCTTTTCCTCCTGAGGTGAAATTTCAGTTCATGTTTGCTGCACTGTCCATCCATTTTGTGTCAAGTCACAACTCCCACTGTTCAAAGATCCAGTTTAGAGGTTCTGGTCTGGCATCTAAGCTCACAACAGTCAGCAGCTCTCTAAGTTGTCTTGTACAAATCCTCTATTTTTAGGTTTGTACAAGGCAGAGAAGTTATCAGGGCAAAGGAGCAAAGCATGATACATTTACTATGAAAGGTCTTCTCAGGCAGGACACCATGGATTTCTCCTGACCCTCATCCCTTGAATGAGTCAAGACTATTCAGGCTAGAATATCAGTATCTTCTCTTTCTTTCCTTTCAACCCTGAGTTTAACCTCCATGTCTCTCCTGCTGCTGGTTGGGGTATAATCTTTCCATCTGCCCAGGACCCTCATGTAGCTATCTTACAGAAACTACTCAGGTACACCACATGTGGAGGGACTGGGGATACGGTATATCCACTAAAGCCATAGTGCCTATCACATTTACTATACACTGAACTTTCTCTCTGTACTCTTTTTCCCCTCCGTGTGCAGACACGTCTGCCATAGGTGGGCACATCAACAGGGATTTATGCAACAACAGTCAAGCACCCGTTTTGTCAAGCACCCTTTCAGTTATTCTGAAGTTCCTGCCTCTTCCTTTTTTTCTTGACGTTTCATCTTCTTGATGACAAGTCAGTACACTTCATAATTCAGAAAGCAAAATCTTCAGGTCAAGAAATCTGTGTTCTTGAGCTGTTACATTTCAAGCTTTTAGTTGTTTGGTAAAAGTAAGAATTAACCTGGTCAGGCAGCGGTGGAGTAGCACATGTTCTGCAGCACACATTCTGGGATTCACAGGAAAGTGCACTGCCTCACTGACTGGCTAAGGCAATTGTCGGTAATCATCTTTCAAGAACTTTCACATTAACATTGCACCATGGCAAGTAGTCTAAAGGACCTCTCAGGATGATCATTCCAACAATAGAAAGGCACATAAAACAAGTTTGCCAAAATGCAGTCACACATGTCCTGAAATGAAGCATCAATCTATGGAATTGCTCTGAAAGAAGGTAACTGGTTAATATCCTTGATGCTGGGTTTCCAGTGCTCTGAGAGCCACATAAGAGCCTATCACAGCCCCAAATGTCTTCTCTATGAAGGTCGACTGCCCTGTAGTGCATTTATGACCAGTCATTTTCTGTGTAGTTTCCAGAGAAGCATTTGAGCAGGCTGTGCATTTGTTCCTCAATTGGCTATTCTCAAATAAAAATTGTTTTAGAGATCCTGAACAATAACACAGCCCTTGGGAGAAAAGCTTCTCTGCATTAGCCATCAGGCTGACACAATGAATGATTACATCCAAGCATAAAATTTAATGAGATTTCTACAAAAATGAGTGACATCTGCATAGCACTCAGGTCCTGGCTAACTGTCATACATTTGTCATCACCAAGGCTTTTGTCCTTTATTAATCTGCTTTCAAGAATGCCTGCTGTTGGAAATGAAAATGCTTTTTAGCAGTCATCCTGCAGGCTGTGTCAGAGCGCACATCTCAGAAAGCATAATGACACATTGTCATGCCTAGGAATGCACTTAAAAGGTTTAAAAAACATGAAAGAACTCCGAAAACAAAATGTATTGAGAATTTAGCAGGAGATGTCTGTGTATGTATACTTTAGATCCTTTAATATAAGCAAGATGCTTGTTCTTTTGCCTCTAATACAGTGGCTAGAAACTCTTTAACAACATTCAGTGTGCATGGGAAAAATAGTGTTGTAGACAAAAAGTAAAAAAGTATTTCCCTTTAATCTTGTTTGTGCTTGGGACCAAGATATAATTCTAGGCCTAGGGCTCCAACCCAGTAAAAGCATATGATTGTATCAAGATCCCAGCTTTCCTTTAAACTTTCCCTCATGGCTACAAATAAAAATTTCACTAATATTTTCCTACATCAACAGATAGCCTGAAACAATAGGTGATGGAGATTGAAGATCACCCTATTTTATTAAATTAGCCCCAGGACTTGCTATTCTGAGATGAAGGCCTGACCTTCCCATCAAAGGCTTCCCATCAAAGAACAGCAAACACTTGGCAGGAAGGCAGGAGTGCAGAGGACACGTTTACTCCTGGGAAGAAAAACAAGTCATTTCAACTGCAAATGAAGATGGGAATCCAGAAGGCCAAGAGTCACAAGGTGTCCAAAGGCATCTACAGCATCAACGTCAAGTCTGATAGCACTCAAAGCAAGCGAAGAGAAGAGACTCCCAGCACTGAAGCTGCTCACCACCATCCACGGAAGTGGAAAAACTTGTTTCCTGGGCTTCTGTGAAGCAATTGCAGCGTGTGATGGAGCCAGTCTTTTTCCATTATACATCCATAATACTAGACTTCACTGAATTCCTTCCATTCCAGGGATGGAAGGAATTGAATCCCTTGAATTTCAAACATTGATTTGTCTTTGTTGTTATTGTTGTTATTTCTAAACACCATGCATTTCCAACATTTTAATGTCAATTGTTTGTAGATCACTGTCAAACAAAGAGAGGCAAAGTGGCTAATGTAAATTGCTTTCTCATTTAAAGGATTCAGTGTCTCTTTCAATTCTGAAGCTACTGAGCCCAGCTATTACAAAACTCTGATCATACTGTTATCACAGTTCATGTAAACATGCTTTTGTTGAAGGCATATCAGAGGAAATATAAAGCTGCTTGCAGCTGCAAATGGCAAAAAAATCACAGGAACTAAGAATATTTCTGTTAATGGGGATTCTTAGCCTTTGTTTTTAGATAAACTTGCTTCTACTCATGAACTAAGGATTTTAGCCACCAAAAGATTTGATTGAATGAAATAGCACTAAAATATAATAATGCTGAGCTCAATGATGCAGAAATCCTAGCTACAGCTGCACCAGACCTGAGTTTTTGCCACCGTGATTTGCAGTTGCTAAGCTCTGACAGTTCAGCAAGTGGGACTGCACCACTCATCACGGCTTGTGGCAACAGAGGTATACAAAGGGTCTGTTCCACTACAGCTCATGCTACATGCAAGCAGCATTGGGCTTCTACGGAAATGTAACAGCAGTTGCTTTCTATTACTAAAGCTGTTTCTATCACCACCCTTCCTGCAGTTTCATTCTGGGAGAAAGTTTCCAGTAGCGCATTTCTGATTCCACAGTCCACCATCTCTGTAGGAGCAGAAGCAAAACTTCAGCCTTCAACAACAGGACGGAAAAGAATCAGAAGGATTTTGGATGCTAAGAGAATCCAGATTTTTCATAAATAAATATAGCTATTAATAATATTAACATTAAAACTACAGCAGTTTTAAGTCCTGCCCTTCAGTACTTATATAGGCTTCTACATGAAAGAAACCAGAAGAAAGATGTTTATTCTGCTTTTACCCATGACAGAGATGCGCATTTTCCCCTAAACATCTGATTACAGCAACTGTGGAAGAGGATCCTGAACCAGGAGAACCTTGCCACTGATTTAGCTTGGCAAGTGCAAATGAACAATGTTTTATAACACCAGTAATATCAATATCAGAAAGAACTGAAGAAAATTGGGGTGGGAATGGGACATTACAGCCACATTTTAATTTGCAAAGTCATGGTTGTTACCACATGCCTCACTTATTGGATGAGTTACATGGCCTGTACAAATGGTGATTAGCATATTCTCATTTGGTTCATCTAAGTAGAATAAATAATCCTTTAATTTCTTTAAAGTGAGAAGTTGTGGGTTTTTTTGCTTGTTTTTAATGGACCCATAGTAGCTCTCTGCCTTCAAAATATTTGGGTCTGGGTTTTGTTTTTGTTTTAATAGCTTTAAATCAAAGAGTTGAATCAAAACAGCTGTACTTCCAGCAGGATAGTAATTCAGGAGGTTTCCCTGAATGAGTGAATTTGAGAAGGATGAATGCTGCATTCTTGATTCAGTTATTACCAATATTATTGTTCTTCAAGAAGCAATCCACCTGTGCTTCATTTTGATCACTATTTGTCTTTCCTGCTGACAAGGAAATGCTGACAATATTCACACAGAAGATGTGACTGCAACTGTTCAGTCTAACCTGCATGCTTCTTTTAAAGTTCCTCATTTTTTCCTTTAATTTCAGGTTCAGAACAATTATAATGGAGGATTGGAGGATTTATCTTTTTTTTAATCTGTTTCTATTTCTAGTTCTTCCACTGTCACTCTGACAAGTTAATTGATACTCATCCATGCAGCATTTAAACAGTAGAAACAATCACAGTTTACCAGCAGAAATCATGGAAATGAGGTACCTCTGTGATGTAGTTGTATTTTAACCCTTGTATTTCACGGATATTGAACTCCAGGGAGTCCCTACAGAATGCATCTCCTCTACTATTACTGCTCCTCTGCGATGATGGTGTAGTCTGTTTGATTATTCCATTTTATTTCTAGGTCCTCCTGGTCCCCCAGGGGTTGTAATAGTGGAGGAAATTTCAGACACAACAGCAACACTCTCCTGGAGTCCTGGGGCAGACAATCACAGCCCTATCTCCCTCTACAACCTGCAAGCACGCAGTCCATTTTCTCTTGGCTGGCAGACAGTAAAAACAGGTGAGAAAAACTTTCAAACAGAGCAACTAAACTGTTCAAAACTCCTGCTCATCACAATAATAATCACTGGCAACTGCAGGGACAGATAGAACAATGACAAATTAAAAGCACTGATTGTTTTTTTCTTTCTTTCTTCATTCCTTTTATGTTACTTAGCAACAGCTCTGAAAGGACAACACAAAGACACCTGCCATGCTGCATCTGTGAATAAGTAGAAAGCTCTCCCCTATATCTTTCAATCTGTGTCTTTTCAGGAGTACCACAGTGCCAAAAACCTAGCTGTGATTTATGACATATTAGATCCTTGATGTTTATCATTTCTAATGGCAATATTATATCAGAGTCCACTTGCCATTGAGACACTTGCATGTGAGCCTCAGATTTTTGAGTGAACTACACATTTCTTTACTGTCTCCAGTTCCAGATGTGATAAGTGGTGACATGGAGTCTGCTATGGCTGTTGAACTGAACCCTTGGGTGGAGTATGAGTTCAGAGTTGTAGCAACCAACAAAATTGGGACTGGAGACCCAAGTACACCATCGCGAGTGATCAGAACCAATGAAGCAGGTAAGAAGAGGATAAAAAAGTTAATTTTCTAGGACTATCAGAAACAAGAACTTTTATATTTAAATATATAATAATAGGCCTATACCCTTCTCCCTGGTACGCCTCTGTGTGTTCAGTAATCACTGCTCCAGGGTGATATTTTTTGTAATGAGGAGCCATTTTGTTTTAATTACAGGAATAATGTTTAATTATTTTAAATAATATATTATTTAAATTATTATTTTGATAGTAAACAAAAATGTCAAATAAACCCATTTTCTGCTGTCTTACTCCATCCAGACTACTTTACTTTTCATCTGGTTTACGCTTAAGCTATTGCTGCCTGCCCTGTAGCAGGCTTCCACTGCTTTTCAGCTGTAGGCTTTCAGTCTCTTCAAACAACTGCTTCTGAGCATTCTTTCCCTCCTTATTTTTCATAACTTCTTTACTTGAAGGTGCACAGAGTTTTTTTCAGCAAGAGGGGAAAGTCATGGAAAGCAGCTTAATATGAAGTATCTTGTGCTCTAAGTGTTTCTTTGTCATGCACACTCTACCATAAATTGTTACTGCATTTAAAAAAATTTCATTGTCTTTCTAACTGGGATAGTACTGTGAGAGCCCGGGAAAAATGTTTTGCATCCTATTTGGGACTCAGGAAAATTGCAGTGGTCTCACAAAGCTTGCAATCATTGTAAGTAACTTGGGCAGAATGAAGAGACAAAAAGAGGGATTGGGAATCTGAGAAATATCCTTAGGCAGCTTGAGAAACACAGTTTAAGAGGCAGAATGAGATAGAGAGAGGGTTTGAATAAAGCCTCAAAAGAGAACTGCATCTCAGAAGACTTTCAGATTATTCTTTATTCTTTGTTATTTAGGAGGCCTAGAGAGTTTTGATTTGATTTTGATGTTTCTTCAGATGAATAATTTGTAAGTATTTTGTTGATCATACCTAATAGAAGAGTGCCAAATTCAAAGATTCCACTTGAATTTGAAAGTGTGATTGATTTTGTAGTTGTGAATATTCTGGACAAATACAGCAGTTGTGTTGCACTCTTTCTTCTCATTAAGGCAGATTGTAAGACTTACAAGTAGCAATGCCAAAATGTGTCCACCTCTCGCATTCTGAAATAAAATTCTTATCCTTTAAAGTATGTTAATCCTGTGCCTCAGCTCCATAGTTCACCAGTCTGTGTATATGCCATTCACATTCACAGCAGAATTTTCAGGCTGGTTTTCTTAGACAGGACCACAGAATTGACTGAATAATCAGGGCTGGAAGGGATCTTGGGAGATCTCTAGTCCAGCCTTCTGCTCAAAGCTGGGTAAACTGGCTTCAGAGCAGATTGTTCAGGGCTTTGTCCAGTGTTGTCTTTGTAACCTCCAAGGAGGGAGATTGCACATCCTTTCTGGACAACCTGTGCAAGCAGTTAACTAATCTCATTGTGATTTTAATTTCAATATATCCAGCTGGAGATCCCCATATATCAACTTATGACCACTGTCTCTTGCTCTCCCACTGTCCCACCCTGCACCACTGTGCAGACCCCATCTCTGTCTCCTCAGTGACCTCCCCATAGGCACTGGGAGCTACTGTTAGCACCCCCAAAGCCATCTCCGCTCAAGGCTGAACAAGTCTGAACCAGCTTCCCCAGCCTTTCCTCACAAGGCAAATGCTCCAGTCCCACCATTCCAGTGGCCTCCTGTGAACCTCCTCTAGTCAATCAATGTCTTTCTCATTGTGGCACCCAGAACTGGCTGCGCTGTTTCAGATGAAGTCTAACAAACCTATCTTCAGTTGTATTAAGACTTTTTTTTTTTACTACAAATAACTGTGTAGTTGCTGGCTGATATTAAATTTCACTGTGCAATCACCTAACTGCACTGAAGTGATTTGATTCCCCTTCATGCATGTGGAAGCATGCTTTCTTTCCAACTATCCTCCTCATCTTCTGAAAGCTCCCCACAGTGTGAAACTTGGTAACTATATAGCAGAAAATTCAGATGCTACTCATGTTGTTCTGTAAGAAAAGAAGGAAAGGGAAATGAAATAAAAACCACCAGCTACTTTCATCTCAAATGATTTTCAAAAAAAAACTCTTATATTTCACTACCATTTTTCTTTTCTTGATTTTGTTCCATGTTTCATTGGAAGTGAAAATACTTCTAGACCCAAATTTTTGAATGACTATTTATTCAGGGGGTACTTATCACAGGGAACAAAAATATTCTGGAAAAAGTTTATCCTGGAATAGGGATTATGTTATCCTGTAATAGGGATTATTTTTTTTCACATATATGAATATGTTCCCTGTGTTTGAAAGGATGGTTCAGGATTTCAATCAGACAGATATATTTAACTTGTGAGTGAATGTTCTTATCATAAACTGAGGTTTGAAAATGTCAGATTTCCTCTAGCTGTCATGTTTTTGAGGTTTCTTCTTTTTCTTTCCCAGTGTTTATTGAACAAAGGCTGTATTTACTAAAACACATTCCTACAACACTAATGAAAGTTGTCTTCATGCACATCCATTTTTAGCATTCCTTTGGACAATCACTGCAACTTCACCTCTGTAAAAATGAATTAGAATCATAGAATCATAGAATAGTTAGGGTTGGAAAGGACCTTAAGATCATCTAGTTCCAACCCTCCTGCCATGGGCAGGGACACCTCACACTAAACCACATCACCCAAGGCTCTGTCCAACCTGGCCTTTAACACTACCAGGGATGGAGCATTCACCTCTTCCCTGGGCAACCCATTCCAGTGTTTCACCACCCTTACAGTAAAGAACTTCCTCTTTATATCCAATATAAACTTCCCCTGTTTAAGTTTTAACCCATTACCCCTTGTCCTGTCACTACAGTCTCTAATGAAGAGTCCCTCCCCAGCATCCCTATAGGCCCCCTTCAGATACTGGAAGGCTGCTAGGAGGTCTCCACGCAGCCTTCTCTTCTCCAGGCTGAACAGCCCCAGCTTTCTCAGCCTATCTTCATACGTTATTCATGAAATAGTAATCCTGGGACAGACAAAGCATGCAATGTACAGTGTATTTTCACTCAGTGTTTGGTATTAATTTCTGGGTAATACTCCACTATTGCTGCTACCAGAAGGAACAGTTTTAAACTCAAGTGGCAATGATCTGCACTCCAGTATGTGGGGGTCCTCCTGATAAACAGCAATGTAGCTGATAACAATATAGGCCTTCCTGAATAATAAATCAGCAACACATTAGTTCAAATAGGAAAAATGGCACACTAGTTGCTTACTTGCACTTTCAGCTTCCCAGTTAGGAATAGCTTTTTGCTACCAGATTTACAGCTGCAAAATGTCATTTTAGAAGGGAGCATTTTGTAGTATGACATTGAAATCCAGACAGCTGCCAGTAAAACAACTCAACAGCCTTCAGAGAAATTGAAACTGAATTTATTTGGTGTGCCTGCTTAACACGGCATGGAACAGCAGAAGTTTGTAGCCATCACCTCAATTTCAAAAGACTTTCTGTAAGAAAAGATTTGGTTTCTGTTTCAGTTCTGAATGGTTTGGGGGTTTCCGTTGGTTATTTTGGTGTTTTGTTTTTTTTTGTAGAAAAGGTAGGTTCAATATTCTATAGAGGGAATGAGAAGATGGGAGTTACAATAAGACATAATTGCCCAGTTTTTTAGAATCTGCAAAGAGCTGTGAAGTCAGAACACAATGGACTCTGCTTTAAACAAAGAACCATTAATAAAAAAAAACAAAAAAACAATCAACTTGTTACACATACAGTTCTCTGCAAAAGAGCATGCTGCTTATTATTTTTATGGCACTTTTGAAATGACTTCATAGAATCATAGAATCATGACATGTTTCAGCAGAAGCATTTTTTTGCTAAAAAAATAAAATAAAAAAGTAGCCACTTTTTCCTGATCTTCAGATATTCCCAAAGTGCAGATCCTGTTTGGCTCTCTCCTCTGAGACAGAGACTGTGTGAATTATCACCCTTGGTATAGTTTTCAGATGCCAACAGGAAATCTAATAATAGTTTTCTCTGGATTTCATATCTGGTTTTCCAGATTAGCACATTAATATCTGTCTTGGTGCACCCAGTCATCCATTATTTTTAAGAATGCCTCTAATAGCTATTTTTATCTGAAGGCTTCCAGGGAAAATCTCTGTTAAGATGGGATCCAGTTCTAATACCATAGCTTTCAAGTTGTAAAAGACATATACTTGAAAGGACATATTTCAGAAAGAACATGGCATCAGTCTCTCTACTTACGAACCAGGCAGAGCAACCTGGCTATTTTCAGTGATCACAGATGTGCCCCACAAGTGAAAACAGGTAGGCTGCCCTGCACTGGGTAAAATTCCAGAAATACCAGTCCCCCAGTGGAGAAGGTGACTGTGTCTCATGCTTAAATGAGAGTTGAGATCCACCAGGCTGAATGATAACTGTGTAGACAACCCACAGAGGCAGCAAATCTGTGATTCTGCTTCCCGTATTTTATACTTAAGTGGAAATTGTCATCTTTAATTTAATGGCACAAGCTAATTTGACTGGAGACTGAAGGCTTTTTCTCTCCCCACACCTCGCTTACTTTATCACTTCTTCCCCATGATGAGAGCAACATTTCATATTAGACCATTATCTAAAAATACCCATGAAAACAATACTAGGGATGCTATAAGGAAATCAACAGAATAATAAACAGGTTTCCACTTGCTTTAATTTTCTAATTAAATTCTAATCTTATTACTTAGTTCGTATTTAGTTAACATGATTGCTTTTCATAGCTACTTTCATCAGAATGGATAATACTGCAATTTTCTGGCACATCTAACTTTTAGCCAGCTGCTGCATTTCTGTCAGTTCTAGCCTTGATACATATTTTACAGGTCTACAAGGTGAAAAGAGCCAATAACATGAATTTAAACATGTCTGGCATTCCACTAAGGCAGTCGGTCATTTGAAGCCTGGGGCAAAGCATCAATTACATTATCTATTCATGGGAAAACATGGGGAGAGAGAAATTGAGTAGAATCAAAGTTTAACCTGCTAATCATGCATGCAAACTTGATTTTACAAGGTAACAATGATGTAGTGCACTCTATTAGTAACAGGTTATACTCAGGCTTTATCTTTAATAAGTTCTTATTTTCCATTATGTTGCACTTACTTTCAGCTAGAAATTCTTCATAGTGTAACAGGAAAGGCCTCTGTCCAGGGGAAAAAAAAAAAAAGAAAGATACCTGGTTTAGACTGATTTTGTTTTAGGGTTTTTCTGTTGCTGGGAGTGGTGCTCTCTTTGTTTGTGACCTGTATAAAAGAAGCTTCAGCTTTTCCCATTGTCATAAGTATTTTTTGCTCTTAAAAAAATAATTAATAACCTCCTGTATATGTGACATTTGGAGATGATTACATGGGCTACTAGAAAATGTGCTTTTCCATAGAGAAAAACAAAGGAGGATATACCCATGATTGCATGGGTATATTTAGAAACAATAGGCTGCTAATGCATACTATTGCAGGCTCAATATAATATGCACTATATATTGGCAAACAATCAAAATGTGTGTGATGCCAAAAGAATAACAGGAAGGCTAAGGAATTGGTTTTCTGGCATATATATAATAGCTTTTGAGATTTCAGTCCTATATGTGGGGATCTGGAGGCTGTTCAGACACAGATGACACATGACAGGATTATCAGTGAATAGATCTGAATTCTGTCCCCTACTAAACTACTAATATTAAAAACACAGATGAAGTGAGAAAGGAAATGCAGATCCTGAGACCAGTTGGGGCATCCCTGTTTTCCACTAGTTGAATAGAGTGTATTATCCACTTCTGAGATGCTAGCACGTTTTGCATTCCTGAACAGATGAGATGTGAAATGTTTCGTGGGAGGGTGTGAACTTGAGGGCTGGCCTTCACACATTGAAAGGGTTTTCACTTATCATCCCTGTTTTCCAGATGTGTACTGCAGGAGATACAAATAGGAGACAGATACACACACACACACACATATATATAAAATCTATATAGAAAGGAAAAGAACTGAGAAGAAAATGGCCTTGGGTGATATGATTTAGCGTAAGGTGTCCCTGCCCACGGCAGTGGGGTTGGAACTAGATGGTCTTAAGGTCCTTTCCAACCCTAACAATTCTGTGATTCTATGATTCTATGAAAATACTGATGAATGTGCTGTTGCTTTGGTCCTCACACAAAGAAGTGCTGCAACAAACCCTTTCCTTCTAAACCATACATTATCCACAACTAAGAGAGCTAGTTTTCAAACTCCATTTGTACTTTGAAATTCGTAAGGTTTGGGTAAGATTTTGGAAGTGGTAGTTAATATCATAGCTATGAAACCATGACTATTTGGGGTGGATGTTAGCTTCCCTTCAAGCATTCCACTGTGTCCAATATTTTGAAAACTGCTCTCTGCTTGTGTTTAAACTAGTTCTAAAAGTTTCCCTCTCTTCACTCTGCCCTTATTTTTATTTATCAATGAAAACTGTGGGTTCTGGTAGACCGTAAAGATGAGCTCAATCAAAGATTTTGGGTACTTGCTTTTGGGCAAAATATTGAAAATTGTTATATATTTCATTCTGACATTATAATGAATGAAATATAGCCATTTGTGTTTTAAAAACAGGTACAGTTTGAATTTTACACGTAGGTGGCATTATCGGCACTTTTCGGCACTTTATAACCACTGCTCCCATACACAAAGCCCTCAGCAGCACTAGTTCTGTGCGTACATTTTGTCCTAAACAAACACCACAGTTTTTCATGCATAAGATATGCCTGAATTATTAAACAACTTGCCTCAGCTTCATATATAAGCTTTACCTTTCCATATCACCTTTCCTTCATTAATAGTTTAAGCATATTGTCAAATGCTCCATAGGACTGCTGAGGGCTACATTCTTTGTGCCTGCTCTTAGACAAAATTTTGAAGGTTTTTTTTGTTTGGTGTAGGGGTTATAAGTTTTAATAGTGTTTAATTTCACTTTCATTTTCAGCATATCACAGTACTTCCATGAAAATGTAAACACAATAAAAAAAAAACCCTGCTGTTTCTGTTTAAATCAAACTCCTGGCAGAGTCATTTCAAGATTTTTGTTTGTTTGTCTCAAGTGGATGTTTCAACATCAGCTTGTGCCGGCATACACCATTATTTACTTTGACCTACATCTGGTAACTGTGTCTTTCAGAGCACAGGTTTTAGTGACTATTTGTTGTTCTCATTACCGGAACAACAAAGAGACCTGGATTTTAACTCCCAGCATTGCAAGTCGTTGCAGAAACAAATAAAAATAGGAGATGACCTGATCCCAAAGAGCTTATGGTCTAAGAATAAAACAGGAGACAGGTGAGAATAGGTAGCTGACAAAGGGGCTTATGAGAAGGGTTTGATCAGAATCACAGGCATAGGATCAAGCTAAGCATAGTCACATTTTATGATCCTAAGGACCAGTTTTAAGCAAAGGAAACATTCATTTTCCAGTTGGTGATGTTCTCTCATCTTCTTGTTAAATGAGACATACTAATACACAAAGAGCTCTTTGCTACTAATTGGGGTGTATTTATCCAGAAGAAATGATACTGAATTTCTCAGCTTTGATAAACATTAAAGAAAAGAGTTCCTAATGTCCTCATTCCCCAGGCTCAATGGATCCTGTCCAGGAGCCAAGTTTAGTCATCATGCTTTGGTGCAAGTGCATCTCCATGAGTGTCACTTCTGAGAATTAACAACTTAAAGACTGGAAAGTCACTAATTGCATGGCAATAAACGTAGGCTATGAATAAGTAAATTCAGATATAGCACTGATATAAAGGTGATGCTGCTGAAAGGTTTGCTAGTATGTAAGCTCAGTGCCTTGCAAAAACTGTTTTCTTTTAATAGTTTTCTTCTCTTAATAGTTACTTATTTCCAAATGTCCTCCTCTAAGTGTGTATAATCTGCTTTGGTGCAGTGCAGAGGAAATTTATTCCTTTGACACATTTATTCTTTTAATGGTTATTCATTTGAGAGAGTTTCACTGTGTGAATGTACATTTTAGTTTGGTGCAAAAGAAATCCATCGTTTTGACAGTTTTATTCTTGTAACATTTATTCATTTAAATAGGTCTTCAGTCTGCAAAACTGTTAATAAGAAAACTCTAGAAGGAGGACACTGCAGGTTAAATAAGCCCATCATGTTGTGTGCTTCAAAGGAGTACAGCATACTCTCTCATCAGGAACATGGCACCTACATAAAAACTTCATCTTTATAACTTTATCTTTATAACTTACCCCCAAAAAATCTCTTAAAAGGCAAGAGAAAAATGGGTGCTACACAAGGTTTAAATATGCTCCATTAGAGATGGCCTCACAATTTTTGCTTGTTAAATAACTGACAGATGATTCTTCATCTGCATCTTTTCACTGTAGAACATTCATCCCAGTGTTGCACACTGATTATTTTTGTTTATTTATTAAATTAAGGAAGGAAAAGAACACAGATAAAATGTAAATCAGAAGCAATTCATAAGCTTTGTGGGTCTGCAACATTTATGTAATAAAACAGAATAGGACTTAGGTTCTTTAAAGGGGAGTTCAGAGTTCAAACAGATAATACACAAATGAATTCTGAAATTTTATGTGAACTTCCAGGATCTAGTAAAAACTACACTTTCATTGATCTTAATTTGTTAATGATCAACATGGAAAATAAAGAGTACTGAACATTTATTTAAATGTATTTTTCTTTGTATAGTTCAAAGGCACTGTGCTACACAATAAATCAGCTAAAGAGAACACTCTTTCTCAGTTAATGCCTCACAGTGTGTTTCTACCAATGACCTATGTACTGCTGTAAAGAAGAAAAGTTTTTCACTTAGGACATATTTAATCAAATAAAGAAAGCAAATGAAATCAAAACATTAATCATTTGGAAAGCACTAAGTAAGATAAAAGAAATCATACAACTCCAGTGGAACAATTAAGATTTTTAGTTTTGCAAAATATGATAACCAAATTCACACTGTTGGTGATAATTATAATTACTTTTAAAGAATTTCATCAGCTGCTCATAGGTGCTTTTAAAACCATAATTGTAGCCTCAGTTTTAAAGAACTGTGTAGTACTGATTCCAGCCCTATGAAAGAAATGATAGAGGATGTTTAAGCATGGTTACTTTAAAATTTCTGAAAATTGCCTTCCTGATAAAGCATACAAGAAAGATTTGCAAGAACTGACATTCAAAATCCCTAATGACCTGGAAACAGTAGAGACATACCATTTGTGGCCTAAGACTTTACTTGAAGTCTGAAATATGTCAAGCTCTTCCCTGACATTTGTTTTTGAGTTGTCTATTCAAAAAATACAAATATTATCACGATAGTTCCTGGTTTGCCTCTTAGATGATCTGTATATTAAAATTCTGACTAAGCTGCAGAAGGCATCCTACTTAAGCAGCTTTTTTTCAGTATTATTTGTCTTCTTAGCTGATGCTTTGTTTGAGTTTACCAGCTTGACTGTAGCTCTGAAATGAAACTGGAGCAAATTTTCTTGACCACAGACTGCTATGTTTGTTATTTCTGTTCTGATTTAACAGCCTTATATCTGCTGCAGCAACTTATTACTATGGGGAAAACTTTAATAACTTGGACATTTTGTTTTGTTTAGCTTTGTTTTTTTTTTGTTTTTCCTTTTTGCTCACAGTTCCAAAGACACCTCCAGCTAATGTAAGTGGCAGAAGTGGAAGGCGACATGAATTAGTAATAGCATGGGAGGTAAGGGAATTTTCTGATTAAAGGCTTTGTTTCATGTTTACTTCTTGAGAGCAAAGTAAAGAGTAGTGTACTGGGGTTTCCTTACATCAAATCTTGGCAGGACATGTACACAAAATACTGTTCTCTAAATATGTTCTAAAGTTTTGAAGCAATGTGCATTTTCATGTGGTTTGAGTAGAGGACACTATAGTAGCAGCTCAATAGCTGTGCTAATTATTAAATCTTTTCTTCCTGGCCTACTGCTTGGGTTGATTTTATTTTTCTGGATCTTATGTAGATGCTACATTAGATGAAATAATAGCTATGGGAATAGAGGGAAAGCCTTGTAGCTGTTTTGTGCTTTTTGGTTTTGTTTTTGTTTTTTAACTTGAGAATTATTTGGTTTAAGCATTTAGTAAGAATATAAAACTAAAGACTTGAAATAGACCTTTATTTTGGGAAGATATTTGTGATACAAGATAAAACGCAGATGCGTGACTGCATTAGTGGGCAACTGCAGGAATTGCTTTCTCTGCTAATCGTAAATGATGCAGGAGAACAGAGACTTTTCTTGAGGACTTTTCAAAACTTCTAGATTCATTATAAAGTTTCAGATTCAGAAAATGTACATGTACCATATACATACGTATAAACCCAAGAACAATTACATCAAATAAGGACATGGGATTTTAATGATAAACATTTTAGCCTAGCCAACTTTAGGAGAGATTCAGATAGTAAGAAACACACAGAATTCTAACTGCTTAAAATGGTGAATTTTAGGACATCTTAAAAGGCTGTATTCCGTTGGCATATTTGCCTTCTCCTACACCAGCTAGCTGAAACAACTGATAGAGCAGATTTGCTTTATAGTCTATAACTATAAACAGCAGCAACTCTCCTAGTGGAAGAGTAAAATCCTATAATGCAACTGTAAGGGATCATTCTCGCACAAGCAGCCAGATTATGGGCAACCACTCTGTGGCTTCTTTGTAAATCTGATCATTACCTGAACTTTATTTTTTTAGCCAGTGTCCGAAGAGTTTCAGAATGGACAAGGATTTGGATATATTGTGGCCTTCAGACCCAATGGAACACGTGGCTGGAAGGAAAAAATGGTGACATCTTCAGACGCCTCAAAGTTCATCTACAGAGATGAAAGTGTGCCACCTCTGACTCCTTTTGAGGTGAAGGTTGGTGTTTACAACAACAAAGGAGATGGTCCCTTCAGCCCTATTGTGGTCATCTGCTCAGCTGAAGGAGGTCAGTTCAACATGAAGTTAACTTGTATACTATGGACTATACTAAGCTATTTTTTATATAATGTGTTCTGTTATACTATGCTTTTTCAATCTTCAGTTTCAAAATTCTTTGAAGAAGTGCTATATAACATTAAGCATGCTTTGCAGAGAAGGAGATGAACTGATTTGCCAAGGTTCCCCAGAAAACAAGTGAGAAAGGTTAGGAAAAGACATCAAGACACATCAGTCCTAATCAAAAAAACAAAAGTTTTAATGAAATTTCATCCCTAATATGAAATCTGAAGTCTTAACTTTAAGATGGGCTGCTCTAACAATGAGCAAAGAAGGGCTGATGTTTTCTAATGTTTCTGCAGTTCATGATAATTTTTGATGAGTTAATCAGAGAACAGCTCAAAGACTAAATAAATTCACATATCAATGTTCATTACCTGGTTAATGAACAGCAAAAATTGCAGAGTACAATTTTTTTTCTTATTTTATTTTTTCTATTGTTTTCTCTTTTTAGTTAATTAGTATAAAAGTTCTGAATTTGTATTAATGTCCAAATATTCAATGTGAATTGCTGTAATAGTTCAGAAGAACAAATGAAAAATATTTCTTATATTTCTTGAAAATTTCTGTTTTAGCTTGGTATGACACTCAACAGGATTTTGTAAAAAAATAGCAAACAAAAAAAAGCAAAAAACAAGAAAAATAAAAAACCCAGACAAAACAAAACAAATCAAATTTATACTAGCAAAAGGAGTTGTTCTGTATTGACTATTAACAGAGGCCAGTGTTTGGAAATTTCCATACACAAAAATGGTAAATAAATGTTATCCATGGGAACATTTTAGCAGTTCCATTACTGCAAGTCATATACTTCAGTTCTTCTTTACTATGCCATCTTTGAGTTATCCCAATGTCTCCTGTTAAAAGAGTAAGTACAGATGGATGGGATGAATTTCATAATATATCTACAAAAATGTAGTGTCAAGATAATTGCATTTCATGTGAAGCTGGAAACCATTAAATGTTATTTTATATTAGCCTACAATAAATGTGTCATTTTGGAGCCATGATGAAGTAGAGATTATATACTGCTCTTCTCTCATAGTAATTACAGAGGTTGGAAATGCTGTTTTTGCTAAAAGCAGTTCCAGTAATTTGTTTGTGTTCCACTGTTTGGATCAGCATTACTAAGCGTTCATATTACTTTGAAAACAATTACACTTTAAAATGTAAAAATTGCCCCTTACAACTTGGAAATTTTACAGCTGACATCCCTCATTGATGTTCCTCAATGGAAAATGATCTTGTGATACCAGTGGTGATGCTTTTATTATTTAAAAATTTCATACTCTAATCAGAAAGTTCAGTAAAGACAGAGTTTTGCAAGGGGAGACAAAACCTTAATGGATTTCTTTTAAATAGCAAAAGCTATTTTAAAAAAAGTTGAATACGTAATTGTACTAAGTAGTCCTTAGCTTGTTTTTTGGACAAGACTGGAGAAGGCATAATCAGTAATATATATATATATATATATATATATATATATATATTGTTTTTTCTAACATTTATTTTAAAAATATGAACTTTACAAATTAAGTTAATAGAATTATTAAAATTAACCTTTGACACTCTCAGAGGCTGTCTCTAGAAAACAAGTTTCCTGATTATAGTTTGGTTACTTGAAAGTACCTACCCATCATAACTTTGCTAATTCAGTCTTTGTGTGTGTCTGTACATTAGACTTCCCTTTGGTAAGAGGAATTGTATGGGGCTAAATATTTTCTAAGACTTTCATTTGAGGAAAAAATATGGGATGCTGTGACAATACAGTGCTAAATTAATTTATAAAAAGCTTTTCTCCAGAATAACCCTAGGTGATACACTGGAAATTTAAAGGAGTGACAAAAGAGTTTATTATACCCAAGTTCTTGGCAGTATGGACACTGAGGACAATAGACATTTCAGCTTGCTATATATAAGAAAAGGGGGAGCTTGTTTTGAAGGAGGCATGGACTTTCACACTTAAGAAGCTAAACAACTGAAGGTACTTTTTCCCAATGATTTCTGTTGAAGAGGAGATATTAAATAAAGATTGACAGTACAATATATTATGGTCCTAGGGCTGATCTAGCAAACCCTGAGTTTACTTGCTTTTCATAATACACTCAATTCACTCCTCTGCAAACATCTAGAATAAAGGCCTAGGATAAAACTATTAAAAGTTAAGGAAACTTTATAGTTCATATTAAAACGTTTCCCACACCTACAGATGGATCTGGAGTTGTTTACTGGCATAGCTCATTTGTGTAAGGAAATCTAAAACCTGTTGCCTGTGCACACAGGATAAAACCAAGAGTTTCCATAGGACAGGTTCTGGACAAGGAAAAAATTCTCTCTTTTTTGTATGACTGTGACTACATATTGTATGCTCTGATCTACATTGAGAGCCCATTCATGGTGGTGCTGAGCTGTGCCTAGGCAAGCAGCTTGGGAGGTGGTATTGAATAAAATGTTTCCCTCTCTGAACACAACTGGCTTCCCTCTGTTTATAAAGAGTCTCTGACTGGGGCAAGAGGCTTAAAAAACAACCTCAGAAAACATGAGCCAAACACTGAGCACTTTTTCATAAGTAAATAGAGAGGCTAACACTTTTACCTCTGTCTCTAAGTCAGATATTTAGAAGATAATATGACACAAATCGTTACTGAAGGATCAAGGATGGTGATAACCCAGACTTAAAGTGGGGAAAAAAATATGGCTGGCTATAGTTGGTTTAAGACATGTCTTTTCCTTCATTGGCCTTTTGACTTCATAGGAAACATCACTAAGATACACCTCATGGGAGAGATTATCCAGGAGCTAAAGACGCAGAAGAATAGAGAACTGAAGAATAGAGAACAGAATGGAGACGCATTCTGTTGTACAAAGCTAGTTAGATAATTCAGGAGGAAAAAAGGCAAATGTGACCCTCTGGAAAAGATAGCTTAATGCAGTAGAAAAGCTGGAAGGGACCTTCCCTGGAGACCTTAGCAAAGGAAGAAAGCGAACAATCAAGGAGAGAAGAAGAAAAGCGGAGGTCAGAAGTTTTAGTGAAGTAAAAGAGATAACAAGAGCGAAGGACCAGTTCTGAACAGGGAATGAGGATGATATACAGAAGATGCAGGATAGGAAAAAAAAAGATGTGCAATTATCTTCAGTAAGAAAGCAGAAGGACACAACAGACATGTTAAAGCACCAGGGAAAGACAAGCCTGAACCTTTCATGAAGGAACCCTTTAATAGAAAGAGACACCAGAACACATGGGGAGCACAGCAAGCTAGGCTGCCTGCCAGAAGAAAGGCTGCAATGTGCAAATCTAACACTGAAAAGGATCATAAACAGCAGGGACAAGTCTTCTGACTGTACTCTCTGCCAGGAAAAGAATGGTATCAGGCTCATGCTAGAGTGTACTGAAACAAAGCACTGCTGTGCAGGCACAGATGAGTGTGATCCATAGAGAATGAAAATTGTAAAGGCATAAGTTACTGAAAATAAAACCATTAACAAAAGCAGTGTTAGGTACTGTTTGTTTTCACATTTATATATTCTTTGGAGATTTTTTCTTGATGACTACATTCCATTTAAATACTGAGTGGCTAAGAATGCCAAGACTACTAATACAAGCTTTCAGTGTCAGGGAAATCATATGGAATCTCTATGTGTGGTTTTAATTCACTGGAAGAGGAAAACTGGAAAAATTGGAAATATAGCAATGGAAAAGAAAATATGAGACTGTGAAAGCGTACTTGCAAGAAGATGAAAAAGGCTGTACTGATAAGAATAATGTCTGGTAGGCTTGCTTTAGCAAGCGTGACTAGACAAAGTATAAACTACATAGGATAGAAAAGAAAGTAAAAATGGCTGGATGTCATAGCATGCTGATGATGTGATAACAGATCAGGAAATAGAATACCAGTGTTTGGATAAAAAAGAATATCCTTGGGTTCTATGTCATTTCAGAAAAGGGCATTTCAGAAACTGGGAGTCAAAGTAGAGGTCAGTTGCTGATTGCCCTGATCAATTTGGATGCTGAGAAAGACCTTTCTAATTGTAGATAATTATTACAGGACACCTTCATTTATGAGAGAATTTAGCTGCTCAGGGTAGTTTGGCTAGTAAATAAAACTAATGACCTTGTGTTCTGCTGTGATAGTTATCAGATTCTTTATCCAGTACTGACTAAGAGGAAATAAAGGTGCTATAGTCTTGTTTTGATGAATAAGTAAGACACTATGGAAAAGCTGATCATAACAAATTAATCAGAATATTACTTAATAAACTCGAATTAGCAGTTGAGACTAGACATGAAAGTGTTTTGGAAAGTCTCTGAGCCAAAGGTGTAAAATCTACCTAAAGTTTATACTGTAAGAAATGGTACATTTCTGAGGCAGTACATTATATCTGAGGATCTAGAGGTGTACCTACTAGAGGTATTCATAATAAGTAAAAAGTACACTTAATAAAGTCTACAAAAAATAAGCTGAAAAAAATATTCTTTAAAAGTTAGGCAGGTATATAAAGCAGGACATGATGTGAAGTGTGTAAGTTACTGATATTAAAGATAATCAAGGAACAGATGAACAATAATGAATTACTTTATCATTTATTTTTAATAAATAAGGTGATATATGTAGGATAGATAATAAGAATGAGAAAATCTGCAAATTTTTACACCTGTAGTGAAAACTTCTGGTATTTTCATGTGCTCAAGGACCTGGGGCAGGATCTTTTCTATCCCAAAATAATGTAAACAAGGAACAGTTGGAAAAAAAAAAAAAAAACAACACAGTTACTTTATTAAGAAAATAACCCAAATATTTCAGAACACAGGGAAAAAAAAAAAAAAAAACAACAAAAGAATTCCCCCCCCCCCAAAAAAAAAAACAAAAACATTTACCACCAGACTTGCAAAAGGCTTGGAAAGTTAATAGCAAAATTCCTTAAAGACCATTTTTAGATCATATATGTTTAATATTCATAATGCCAATAGGAAAGCTGGTTATGATACTGCTGTTACTGCAACCTTAGGATGCACTGCAAATACAGGGAAGGATCTGAACAGCACACAGGAAAAATGTCAATTGGATGACTAGAGAAAAGGAATATGAATAACATATGAGTGCTGCATCAAGTACATAAGGAGTAGTAATAAGCCAATCCATACAAAATGGGAACCCAACAGCTAGAACTTACACATAAGAAAGACACAAAGGTTTTAATGTGAATCAGGGCATCATTCTGATAAGACTACCATAAAGCTTAGCTAAAATCTTATCAACAGTTCTAGTTGCTCATGATGAACAAAGAACTCAAGATGATACAGGTTCAGAGGACTAATAGGATCATCAGCAACTGAGTAGAAACCAGAAAAACTTGCTTATTTTGACCTAGTTTAAAAAAAAAAAAAAAAAAAGGGCTGAGTTTGGGTAAGATGCTATCTGCAAATCAGGGAAATTATTAAGAACGATGAAAAGATTTTAAAGGTAAAGAACAAATAAAATATAAAATAAATAAATAAAGAAGGCAAATAAGACAGATATTCTTTATCCTTGACTCCAACTGGCCAATAATAGTTCAGATCTGCACAGTTGAACACTGTCACTCTCCAGACTGTGGCTGCATTCATATACCTCCTGGAAACCATCCCTGCCCAGGCATCAGTATATTCCTGAGCATATTTTGGTCCAGAGTCAATACTTCACAGCAGTTCATGCTATTATTTAATGTTATGGACAACTGTATGTCCATGCTCAGGCTGGTTCCTTGTCTCTCTGTCCCTATTTAGTTAACAAGTATAGAATCATAGAATAGTTAGGGTTGGAAAGGACCTTAAGATCATCAAATTCCAATCCCTGCCATGGGCAGGGACACCTCACACTAAAGACTGTATAGACTGTATAGATACAGCCTATCAGTACAAGAATAAATATTAATTAGAATACATGTGGTATAGAAATAGGTGAGAATACAAAAGGAAATCGAAATAAGCTTCTGCGAGGGAGAGTACCGAACTGGTTTCAAGATGAGTTAGGTCTTTTATAAAGTTTTTTCTTTAATGATTGCCACCATGGGTGATACAGAATCAGTTCTGTTAATTTCAGTATCTGTCTTCTCCTTCAGGCACCTGACGATATGATCTTCACAAAAATTGAACCTTCTATAATTTTGATAAACAGTGTAGTAAATACTACTAAAAACTTCTCGATATGAAATAGATAGCCCTGAGCAGTACAAGGTAAAGCCTTAAGACTCTCAGTCTTCCTGTTTAATACCTCATAAGGGACTCCCAATGCACTTCTGTAATACATACAAGATGTAATGATACTGCACAGAGCTTTTGTTCTTGCTTTGGATGGATTTGTACTCATTGAGATAATGGAGAACCAAAGATCTTGGTTACCTGAAAGGCAGAGACATGTAACAGTCTTTGCAATTTTGTTCCTTTATGACTCTAAGAAGTCCTGTATAAGCCCAGCTAGTGGATGATGTGATATTAAACAAGACACTAGAAATTGAAGGATTGTTCTGGTTAGGTCCATCTCTCCTCACTTTTCACCCTGAGCCCTTATTTACTTATTTAAACAAACACATAAATTACCCTGTCCTTTTCATTTAAAGGAAGGTATATGCAATTACACAATTTTAAGTACAGCCTCCATGTCTTTAATTAAACTTTTACATTCATGAAGGGAATTGTAGTTCACTTCATAGCTGAATCTTAGCTGCTTGAGGTTTAGGTGAACCTGAAAATTAACCAGCATATTAACTGTAAAATTAATCAGCATATTAACTGTAAAATTCAGCGGATTATTTCCTGTTTCTGACAGCTGATCCATCTGGAGAGAACCTGTAAAAATCCAGCTAGGGCTGTCTCCACTGATTTTTCAAAGAATGAAATCACAATCCTGACATGCAAAAGTTTATTGAACATTCATTTGATTAATGCCACTAGTCGCCATGGGAAGTCAGATGTTCAATCAATATGATAGGTACATCCCCTCCTCACCTGCTCAGGATAACTCTGGCTGCCATGTCTCTTGGTGGAAATGGCCATTTATAGTCATGAAAATGGCAACACTCCTGAACATTAAATCTAACAAACCATGAACTTTATTAGCCTGCTTGTCCAGCTTCTACCCACGTGCTAAGGTCAGGAAGCCATGTGTAGGTAACATGCTGGTGCAGCCTTCATGGAATAAGGCAGATCTTTATCCCACATCACACTCCAATGTATAATAAATCTGGGTTATTCCATGGAGAAGGGACAGCCACAGTAGGTTTTTTACTGAGAGCAAGCGTGCAGGAGAGTATATCATGGATGGAATAATGCAATTCACTCATAAAAAGCAACGACGTATTTACTGATATAAAGCAGCAGTTTAAAAAAGTTTTATAGTAAATGCAACAGTGATTTAACAAGATTCAGTGGCAAAATACACTTGGTTCTTTATGCATGGAGGACAGGGTCAGACAAAACTTTCAGCAAAAGCCTCCCTCTGAATTACAAGTTTCAGAAAGGACCCCCTTGCTTTCTAAGCTCTCACACAGAAGACTAGATGCAGATAGATCCAGACTTAGCCTCAGACTTAGTCAGCAGTTTATGTCTAAAGGATTATACATCTACAATCAATCCTTTGTATCACTTAGCTAAGATTTCAAAGTTTAGCATGCTATTAATCACTAGTCAAGAATCCGTTGTGGCAAGGAATCTCTCAATCTCAAGGAGTAGCCTTGAGAAGTGTCTCTGTTCAAGGAGAGACCCCGGTGTGCAGCCGCCTGCCATGCAGGATTGCTCAATGGACCCTGGGCTGTCCACTATTTATGGAGTAAAATGGTTGACCCTCAGTCGTGTTTGCATACCCCTTTGGCGCTTGACCAGCACAGGGTGGGACATGGTACACAATTTTCAGATTGCCCTTGGCCTTTGTTATTGTCCCCCTCAGACTGAGCTGGATGTGGCCATCACAACACAGACACATCTGTCAGCACAACCACTGATGGCTGTCGCTTGAGCAGAGTTACGAAACAAAAGACGAGGCAGGGGACCACACCACCACAGATCAACATTACAGGAGTAGGCTTCAGAAGTTCAACCTGACAAGTAAGGTCATTTCACCACTAAATAAAAGAGGTCCAGAGCAGAGGTCAGCACTGCAGGCCAGATCACTGCTTGACTGCAAGCTCATTTCTCACCCCTTCTTATTTCAGTCTGTTTTAAAGTCCTCTGCAAAGACACTGAGAAAGAAGATGAAAATAGAAATTACTTGAAGAAAAGGGAGAAGAAGAAGTTCTTTGTTTCTGGTCCAGGAAGCAATGAGTCATCTCATTTTTGGTGTTTTGGAAATCGAACATCTTTTCTCTTTCTAGCACAAGATTCCAGAGAAAGTCTTACCCTGCAGGTAGCAATGCCACCACAGATGTGGTGGAGTCCACAAACCAGGGATGCACAGCAAACAGGCCAAGGGGTGGAGCTGAACAGAACGTCTCTTGGCAATTCTCAGGAATAGAAACAGTTTACTGGAAGTCTCCTGATTTGCAAGATAGTCCCTATTGCTATCTCCAGAAAGGAAGAAAATGCCACCACTTTCTTTACCTACAAGTTGACACAGAGGGATAACTCCTCATGGTTTTCCTTCTAATAGATCTCTTTTGTGGATTTTTCCACAGAAAGGAATTATTGCAGACATGGGTCCTGGCTGAAGTCCCAAAATCTCAACTATGTGGAACTACCTGGAATCATAATGCAATTACCCAGGCTGAGGTTCTTAGCTTCAGAGAGCTCAGATTTTGAATTAGGGAAGCATGTAAAAATCGTTTTTATACTCAAAATGAGAAGTGAATGGATATTAAGTGATTGGATGGTGTGTCCTGACCAATGCTCTGTTCCACAGAAGAGTTAAACAACATAAACTTGAATAGGCTCTTGGAATTCTTTTTTAAGCTAGGTCATGTGGAAATTTTTAAGGATGAATATTTCAGAAAAACAAATCTGTTTACTGTCTGAAATAGGGAGAACACAATGAGAGCTTCTTTCCCTTGTTTGGCTTCTTTCCCTTATTTGCCAGTATCAAAATTCAGGGTTCTCCCTCTGAACTTTAGACCAATGCAGTTAAGTATAATATCTTGTCCTGCTTTATTATAACCAACCCAAAACCACACAGATTGAACATGTTCCCTGAGCACATGGAAAGACAGTGTTTTGTAGACATTGCACATAGCCTTTTGAAAACTTGCCATGCTGCATCTTTAATTCAATCAGGGAATATTAAAGGGACCATTAAAGATGTTGGCTCTTTTTTTTTTTTATTCCAAGCAGTATGACCTCAGGCAGACACCTATAGATTTAGCATAATGCCAAGACACTAAGAAAAAAATATGATTATAACATCAGTGACCATTATAGAAAAAACTAATGAACCTGTCAAACTTATGATTAGTTTTAGACACACGGAATAAAGCATGACATTGGAGTGAACCACAGATTGTATTATATGATCAGAAACTATATGGTCCTCATCTTACCTAAATCAATAAAAAATGCCATTTAGTCTCCATAAACTTTCAGACAGTCATAATATACGTTATTCCTAAATATATAATTTCTCTTCTTTTGCTGAACACTTACATTCTCCAGATCTAATATCAGTAAAATTGCAGTGAATAATTTCTGGATATGTAAGAAATGCATTTTCTTCGCATAAACTCCCAAAAAACTATTTCTGCTCCGTTTTTTGAAAACAGTTTTTAAAAGTATCGGAAAATACTCTGTTTTTCTATTCTAAGCAATACATAAACCACCCTTAGTGAATGCTGTGAAGAGGAAATGGTATCTACATTTATAGAAAGTGTAAAGGCTGCCAACCAACATTTTCTGTACATCGCAAATTATTTATCCCACTGCAATCTTTTCTGACAACAAGGTAATTGCTTCAATAATACAAAAACTAGAAAACAGCTTTTGCCACGCAAATCTTAGTAGTACATAAAATAGAAAGCAGGGTGTAAGTATTGAACAGAAAATCATAGGATGAGGAAAATATTTCTTCATAGCACAATTCATTCAGTATTGAATTCAGAAGAACATTTCACTTATTCCTGGAGAGTTTTTTTATTCTTTGCTGCCTGAAAAGTTCCATATACATTTTATACTTATTAGTAATACTTATTGTTGGTGAACATGATTTTGTAACACATCAGAAATGATTCTTTTCTTTAGAAGTAAATAAAAAGATCAAAAAGAACTGCAAACATTAAGAACCTGACAACAGAAAGGATGGAAAATTTGTACAAGCCATGTCAGAGAAAAAGTGTAGGGCAGAGCAATGCCTGCAATATGATCAGAGAAAGGATGGTAGCTAATGAGTCAAAACTGATCTTGAGCATCTTACTCAAAGGCAGTTTGATCACTAAGAAAAATGTGTCATGTTAACTAGGGCTGTTCTGTAAGGAAACTCTTTTACTGCAACCCTGTTAAATGAGCCCCCCCAAAAAAATTTTTTTTTACAAAGCTCTTTGATATGCTTCCTTATATCATAAAAGCCAAGACCTGTGCCTGCCCTTCAAGAGCAGATCAACACATTGGAAATGTAGTGAGGAACATTAGGCTTAGGAAGAAATCACAGGTTCTGTGACTGCAGGGGAATGTGAACTCAGATTTTTGCTGAGCAAGCGGAATACACCAGACCGGTGGAGAAATGCTGCTATTGTGTGCTCCACTGTCTGTGTTCAAGTCCTGTCTCACAAATTGACTTGAGGAAATTTTCAGTAATATTTAGGTAATAAAGCAAAAGATTCAAAAGATTTCCTTGTGTCAGAGTTTTATATGTGACAATTTTTTGGACTCTCTTCACTCCCAATGCTCTAACTCGTGGTATTCCCAACGGCCTGTCATGGCCAATCTCTGTATACATTTACCCAACTTTCTAGCCACTGAAAAAAGTTGGACCTCTGTAAAATGTTCAGAGATATGACAGTAAAATGTGCCTTTGGCAGTACTGCTGGGCAGGTGTGATACTGAAAGCATTCTGCAGCCCTAAGCCTCCAGTGTGCACCCTGGACATACCTGATGGACACGTGCCCTGGTTGGCGGGTAGGGAGGGTCCTCTGGTACAGATAAGCAGGAGGTCAGGACTGCAGAGTGTCCTATGAATATCATGGAGATAGAAACATGGACATAGGGACAATGGTAACAACAAAGGTAATCAGAGGTACAAATCCTAACACCTTGCTTAGAAAAGTGTGCATCCCACACCTAAACCAGTAAATGCTTCACAGCAGAGAGAAGATGGCATGCCCCAAACACTATTGCCTGTGACTTCAAGGTCATAATAATGTACCCTTAAAAATTCCTTTTTCACTACATCTCTGGGTGTCACTTCTGACTCAGTATAACCCTGGAGCAGGACTGACTGAACACCCTAGCAAGGTATTGCTCATCCTGAGCTGACAGAATTGCACTAAAAAGACAGAAAATGAATGTTCCATTTACTGCTGAAGTTAGGCTGATCAAGGGCTATGAAACGGGTGTGTGGAGGGAGGGGCATCTACAGATATTAAGGGTTTGTTTTTTTTAAATCATAGGCAACTGACTCTGTCAGTTTGCTGCACCCGTTATCAGTGATGAGATCCTGATGTAGCATGACAAATAAAGAAATACAACAATAATAATCTCTTAATCTTGTTCACTTTTTCATGTTCCCCGTAAGTGTCATATCTTCTTGTGAGTATTAAGGTAGAATAAAGTAAGTAAATGACAGTTTCAGATGGAGTGGTTTTGATAAATACAAGCTGTTACAGTGGAGGTTTATTGTTTCAATTTTTCTTAATACAGAACCCACTGCTGCTCCCATCGATGTCACAGCTACAAGTTTGTCTGTATCAGAGATTCTTGTTGCGTGGAAACATATTAAAGAAAGTCTAGGAAGACCACAGGGATTTGAGGTATGAACACAGAATATCATAATGAGAAGTCTTGTTGCTTTTGCTAACATTGCAGTCTGCTAACATGTGCAGTAGTGAAACTTCAATAGAAATTATGCTCAGTTTAGCATACATATGACTAGCTGTAGAACATCGGTCACAGCTGTAGCACCAGAACATATTTTATTTATTTGTGCTTCAAAACTGTTCAACACCAGTTCTTATAACATCTCTTTGATACTTCAGAAAGAGCAGAAAGAACTTCAAGTGACCCGGCATACCTCTTTCTGGGTATCTGGGTAATCTTCCCCTCAGGCTGGGAAGATTAGGTATTGACTGTTTCCATCTCTAAGTGACCAGTTCAAACTTGTTATTTACTGAGGGCAGTCGACACAGAGCAAGGAAAGAACCTCTGCCATCCATGTGCTCTCATGCCGCAGGGGATGGAGGACATCTGCTGGGCAGATCATAAGAGGTCAACGTCAGGATGGGAAGCAGCTGCCACACTCAAGCTCAAGCTCAATAAAGCTTACTAGCAGACAGCTCTTCCTGAGATGGGAAAAGAGAACCTGCCATGGCAGTGGACTTCCTCACACTTTTGGATCCATTTGTAGCTTTGGATTCAATTTACAATCCAAACCTCCAGGAACAGATCATATTTAGGACTAAAGCTATACTTTGGGGCCACTACAACCCATCCTGACCTTGTGGTTCAGGCTGTCTGATTCTCATGAAGTATCTCAGCTAGACTCAATTTACTGATTTTGGGGTGCAGGTTGTTTGACTTGCTTTAGTCCCTTAGAGAGTGCTGACTCTTTCCTGATTCTCTATAGTAACAATGATAAGATAAATGTGTAGCTCTGTGGCAGATACCAATCAAATGAATGTTTGAAGATGTCTTGTGACCTACTAGTGTGGAGTGTCTCCCTTGCAGCATGTCTGGACAAGAGCTGGGGGCTGATGACCATCACTTATGGCCTTAGGAAGGAAATGTAGGTGCTTGGGCAGCATCAGTCACCACGACCTCCAGCACACCCTCAGGCTGGACAGTCATGACCAGGAAAGCAAATTTGCCCACAGTTTAGACACAGTCAGCATTTTTTAACCTGGTTGCAGTAGCCTCTTATACTTAGATGTTCCCATATTGCTGCCCAGATTTACTGTCTTTGTATCAGAGGTGGTCTTCCTGATTTGAAAAGTGTCTAAACCTATGGAGTTCAGCATACTCTGACACCAACACTATCTGTTGTCTCTGTGTCTCTCATGGACTTCTTAGATATGAAATTGGAAATTGTTATTGATACAGCAGGGGTTATTAACATTGAACCTTGCTGTACACCAATTTTAGGATTTTAGCATGAAGATTACAGAATAAATACTTCAAGCCAGGGACCTGCAGTTGATAGAACAAAAAATGAAATATATATAGAAGAACACTTCCTTTCTACCTTGTCCATGCGTGTATTGAGCCTTCAGAGGTACTAATTTTATCTGGGAGAGGAGGGTGCTTTCTCCCCTGCCCCACGTTTTCCCTCTTTGTTCATTTAGCCAGAATTTCTCTGCCTGCTTTCTGACAGACAGATTTTTCAGGGAGTAGTTTGCTCTTCTCTGTCCTCATTCCCAGGAAGAATTATGAACAGAGCAACCCTTACTCAATTTAAAAAAAAGGTAAATGCTGCTCCTCTGCATCATTCAGCAGGACAGAACACCATCTGAGGACAGTATTGCTAGATCTTTTTAGTTCCATTTTTTGGGAGGATTTCAAGAAAAAGGAGATAGCGACTTACAGGATCAGTATAGTGAGTCAGTTTGTTACAGTATTCACTTAGGAACACTAAGTCCACACTGTGAGACAGATTTTGCTAACATACTGACAGTTTCTCTTTAAAGCACGCTCTCAGGGCAGAAAGGAAGGACCTTGTATAGTGAGAACTGGGGTTAAATTGCCTCCCCCAAAGAACAAGTTTTATGCTTTCCATACAATTTGCTTTCTTCAGCTTCTGTGAACACTATTTTAATTTAAAAACTGATTATGAAAGTTTTATCATATGTGGAACAGTGCATAAAATAGCTTGAAATACTCCCTTAATCTATAAATAGCAAATAAATAACATACAGAAATACAGTGACTTTGATAAAAAGATGAGTGAATTTTATTTTAACAATCATATCTTATTGTGGACTGCAAGCAAAATCTTGCCTTAGATTCAAATTGAATGCAAAATAATCTGACTAGCCACTCTGTTTTCATGTCTCAATTTGTATTCTGCCTGTGGTCACCACAGCAGTGACAACCTCCTACATGGTCTTCACATTTCCTGGCCTTTTAGCAACAGCAGTATAAAAGGGAGGGTGGGGGCATATTTTTTTTTACCAATTGAATGTTTGGGCTCTAATCTGCAAAAGTGACAGAATATTTACTACATATGGACAAGTTCACAGTGACCCACTTTCACTCCAGCCCTGTTTGCACTTTGTGCTAAGGAGTAATGAAAGGCAAAGTAACTTAACCAATTTCATGTTGTCATCTCTGAAAGGCGATGTTAACTGTTATGTCACATGAGTTTTATGCAAGGTTTCCTGTACTCCTTTGCATCTTCCAAAGCACGTATTATTCCTGACTTTAGTACAGGTTTGTCAGCTGTCTGCCCAGCCTGACTAAATATATGCTAGCTACACTCTGATAAAGTAGAAGTGGTTTGAAAACTTTGTCAGAATGCTAGAAAAATGCAGTGTGTATTTCATACTTAAAGTTTAGGATCCATAACCTGAAGGTTATAAAATCTGTTTTAGCCCTAGGCAATATTTTCTTTGTCACTCATACTGGTAGTGAAGGGAAAGAGAAAGAACTCCTGGCTGGAAGACAAGGTCTTTTTCTTTTCTTTTTTCTTTTCCAGAAAACCAAGGCTAATACTTAAGTATACATCACAAAGCTCATGTCTTTTTCAGTGGAACTCCCCCAAGGCATATGAGCTTGACTCACCTAATCAAAAGATCAAGTTGCAACAAAAAAATTTGAAAAGTAGAAAATCTTGAATGCCACTTTCAGAGAGGATTACTTGACATAATAATTTGTTTATATCATATTCTGCCTTTTCAAAGAGAAATATTCAAGTTTTTTGCTGTTTCTTAGATATATGTTGTATATTTTACACTGGAAGAGAAAGATACGTCTACTGAAATTTTGGTGTGGGTTTGTTTTGTTTTCATAGAATCATAGAATAGTTAGGGTTGGAAAGGACCTTAAGATCATCAAGTTCCAACCCCCCTGCTATGGGCAGGGACACCTCACATTAAACCATGTCACCCAAGGCTTTGTCCAAACAGGCCTGGAACACCATCAGTGATGGAGCATTCACAACTTCCCTGGGCAATGCATTCCAGTGACTCACCACCCTTACAAGAAAGAACTTCTTCCTTATCCTGTTTAAGTTTTAACCCGTTACCCCTTGTCCTAATGAAGAGTCCCTCTCCAGCATCTTTATAGGCCCCCTTCAGATACTGGAAGGCTGCTATGAGGTCTCCACACAGCCTTCTCTTCTCCAGGCTGAACAGCCCCAACTTTCTCAGCCTATCTTCATACAGGAGGTGCTCCAGTCCCCTGATCATCCTCGTGGCCATTCTCTGGACTTGTTCCAACAGTTCTATGTCCTTTTTATGTTGAGGACACCAGAACTGCACACAAAACTCCAAGTGATTTCTCACGAGAGCAGAGTAGAAGGGCAGGATCACCTCCTTCGACCTGCTGGTCACGCTTCTTTTGATGCACCCCAGGATACGGTTGGCTTTCTGGGCTGCAAGAGCACACTGAAGCCGGCTCATGTTCATTTTCTCATAGAACAAGTCCTTCTCTGCAGGGCTGCTCTGAATCTCTTCTCTGCCCAACCTGTAGCTGTGCCTGGGATTGCTCTGACCCAGCTGTAGGACCTTGCACTTGGCATGGTTAAACTTCATGAAGTGGTCTGTAAACATTATAGGCAGAAAAATTTTACACAGAAACAAATTTTTAACATGATGATTTAACAATTGCTTAACCGACAGTTAAGACAAAGCAGGCTGCACGTTCCTGCATCTCCTCTAGTCAGTTGTTTAAACACTATTGCTTTCTCTCCAGTTCAAAGTTCCCCCACCATTGACCTCAGTCAACAGTTATCTGAGTTCTTTTTTAATAACCAGTTTTTCCTTTAGTCCATGCAACAAATGGATGTTGCGTTATGAAAGAAAGGGAAATGCATATTTTAAGATCAAAGTACAAACTCACCTGGCAAAACTTTAAGAGGATTTTTAAAAGCAGGGACCAAATATGTAAGGGCTTTGAAGTACAGAAGAAATTGAAATAGAAGCATTGACTAATTGCATTTCATGCTTTTAGTGCTTGATACCATGTATCAATTCCCCTAAGAATATCCCTTTGCCATGTGGTACAGCAGAACTGGTAGGGAATATCACATGGTTATTTTTGCAGATTTAACATGTGCAAAATATAATTAGTATATTAGTATGCCATATAAGCAGTGGTGCAGTGCATTTCCAAATGGGAGAGAAATATCAAGAGGGCTGAGTTATGTTTTTTTCCACTCTCATCAGGCTTTAATACCTATATAGTCCTAACACCAATATTTGGAGAATCAGTTTTTCACAACTTCTTTATGCAAATAAGCTTCCATGCAAAAGCTGGGGATTATCTACTGTGTTGTACATTGCATTCACATGAGACATGGTGTGCCCTGTGAATAAATAATGAGACCTATTAAGCTACCTACAGCTGTGCTTCTGGCTTTCTAGAACCAGCATTTCACTACTTTAGTTACATTTCCATCCCTGCTACTGTCCACCTGTGAAACCCTGGGCAAGTATCTTTTCCTTTCTGACCACTTCCCCATTGGATCCTCAGCAGACTTCAGTTGATGGATGATAGGGTCTCCAGGACACCTCACTTTGTCTCTCACTACCTGTTTGTACACGTAGCTCTCATCAATGTAGTGTTAAGTTTGTAAAGATGAATTGCAAGTAAAATGAAAAGAATCTGACCAATCAAGGGATAATAAGCATTCAGTCCTAGTGTGTGAATAAATGGTTGTTCATTCTTTTTTCCTTTCAAGAAAGCTGTAACTAGGTATTACTTCAGATACTAGTAGGGTTGGTCAATCTTTCAGTGAGTTATACATTTCAACAAGTGGTGACTATAGATAGATTAGTTTTCTGAGCTGTACTTAATCTAAGAATTAAAGCAGCTGCATTTAAACATGAGATAATGCAGGCACACACACACAAAAAGACAGATACTTATATGAATTTTACAACTGAAAGAGTAGACTTTGAATTAGCACAAACTGATACACCGTTGATCAAAATTAACAAAGCCACTTTATTCAAGTGAATATATGACCTCAAATGTGCATTTTTTGCAGCCAGGTCTTTCTAGATTTTATTTTTTATTAATAGAAGTCCTAGTGTAATTATAAAAGGTCAGCATAGTACTCATTGATCTTATTTCCCTATGAACCCCTTGTTTTTTAAGGTTTGCCATTTTTTGGGGGATACATTTGCAGGAGTGCTCTATTGTCCATGACCTTTTTCTCAGTGGAAAAGTAATCCAGATATAATATGAATAACTTATTATGAAATAAGCAACTTCACAGAAAAGGTCAAAATGTGGAATAAATGCAAGCAGGTCTCAGTATGAATAATGGTAAGCTGAATAGAGGTCTTTGAATGGTACATTAGTGACATCTCCTGTTAAGGAAAATAGGGCCCCATGAGAACTACCTTACTTGAGTAAGTCACCTAGATACATTAAAAAGATACAGCACTGCTTTTTTCCAGTTATGCCCGGCAAATACCTAGTCCCTGAGGAAAGAGACTAGTCAAATTCCTAGCTCAGGTCTATACCCCCTTTGAGATTATGAGTGCAGGTATCAGAAATATGGACTAAGAACCACCAAAGATCATTTATAGGGGGTTTATGCCTGAAAAGGAAGGGCATAAAAATATCAAAATTGTGTTTTGAAACACAAGTTTTGAAACCTGTTTCTATTCAAGAACTAAAACTGAATCCACTTCCTTCTTTTTTCTTCATATAAGATTTTTCAGATGAATGAAAGATTCCCTTTGGTGTTCTGTCACTTCCTATTCATTACGCTGATAGGCAATCTCATGGCTCTCAGTTGCAAAAGACCAGGAAAGGAATATTGCTCACAACATTTCTTAACTGATGTGGTCACAGCTCTCCAGGGTAAACGTAGATATTCTGGTGACATAGCAGAGGTTGAGCTTTCCATGAATTCTCTGAAATGTTCATCTTTTCTGACTTTACTTAGATGTTCTCGTGCCAGTGCACAGCAATTCAATGAGCTTCAGGTAATACTGTGATATTCTGAGTCTTGCCATTTTGGAGATGTAAGCTTTGCTTGGCTCTGAGGTTAGGCTGCAAATCCCACAGGTTTAAAAAGGGCCTTATGATCAGACAAAAAACATAAATGGCAAAATGACTCTCCACAGGACAACAAGTACAAGCATCTGGCCCTTCCCAGGTGCCTATATTAACCCTTCATTTGGTTCCTTGTTGGCAGGTTGGTTACTGGAAGGACATGGAGCAGGAAGAAGCAGCAGAAAAGGTCAAAACTGAGGGAAATGAGTCATCCATTCTCCTGACAGGATTAGAAGGAAACACATTATATCATCTAACAGTGAGGGCGTACAATGCTGCAGGGTATGGACCACCTAGCACTGCTGTGCAGGCAGCAACCAAGAAGTCCCGTAAGTGATCTCAGTACCTTTGCTCAAAGGGAGAAGTCAGGGATCAACCTCTGCCCTCTTCAGTTTTCCTTTAATAAGGGTCTATATAAGTTGTTTTTTTTTCTTTAGTAAGAGTGAATAATAATCAGGAATGATTCATGGCTTTGCTTTAACATTTAGACATAAATTCAAATGACTTTGCATTCATAAAAAAGTTTATATTCATAGAAAACAAGGCATTTTTCATAAAGAAGGAAGGGCAAAGAGTTCAAGTTCATAAGCTCCACAGAGCTTATGGGATGGGCAGAGTAGATACACCACAATCTATTACATGACAATTATGATACCAAAAAAAAAATCATTAAGTATTCTTGCTAGAGCTGGGACCTTCCTAACACAACCAGTTGTAAATGTAATGAAAGATTACATTATATGTTACATATATGTTACATTAATAGGTAGTCTATTTTGATTTTCAAGAAATTACCTATAAAATGTATTTATGTACATGCTATTTTTTTCTTCTCAGCTCCCAGCCAAGCACCAGGCAATGTTATGTGGATACAGGATGGCTCTCATGTTTCTCTTGGGTGGGAGCCAGTGAAATCTCTAGCTAATGAATCTGATGTAAAGGGATACAAGGTCAGTGCTTCCCTCCCTTGCTCACCTTTCTCTCTTCCAAAAATTCCTCTTCCTTGTTGGCTTTTTACCTCTTTCTTGTTTCTCTCTGTAAATCAAGTAGGTTATACAGACTGTCTGCAATCAGTTTTCACCATGAAAAGCAATAAATAAAACTGAAAAGAGCAAATTGTCCCAACATTTTCTGTGTTGTGATTTTCAACTAGTGATTATAAACTGAGTAAACTCTATCTGAGAGGATCAGATCATCATGTCTGACTCAGAAGTGGCTATTAATAAGACCAGCCTGCAATGAAATTCCTACTAACACTTCAATTTAACTGTGTTTGCAGTAGGATTTAGAGAAATGCGAAAGAATAAGGCATATTAAAATGACATTAAAATTAATATTTTTACAGAGCAGAAACACAAATAATTCAGTTTGTTTTGTGATCATGTTGGTGGTGTTCAACAATTTGGATGGTAACATCTGGCATTTAAAGTTCTGAAGTTTTAAAGAGTAAAATCCAGATTAGCTCTTAAATATCAAATAATAATAACGGAATTCACTTTCATCTTTTAAATCACAGCAGAATGATTTTGAATTTTTTTGGGGGGTGAGAAGTTGAAGCATATATACAATCCTTTCTATAGACTACAGTTTGACGTTCCCTCTGATACATCAGAAAATATCAACAAGAAAGTGTAAAATAGTTCACATAAACCAGAAGCTGCACTAACCTTTATCAGAATAGTTGAGATTCTGAAAAAGTTATGAATAGTTAAGATTCTGAAAAGTTGACTGCTTTGGATTTTTTACACCCCTCTGACCTTTTCAGTATTGCCTGGGAACAGAAACTCTTACACAGACCCAAAAAGACAGGCATATGCTCACTTGCTTTCCTCCCATGTGCTATAAGCTTGCACTGAGTTTCACTGGAGATGCAGGGACAGATCTGAGCTAATCTCAGCTAACTTAGCCGAGGTAAACACAGTAAGGACGTTATTTCTGGCATTTTCTTTACATTTAAAGTTGGATTCTTAAGCCAAAACCACGAATACCTACTTGAGCTTGGGGATAAGAATTTGAATCAGAACCCCAAATGCATTTTGAAGAAATATTTTAGAAAACCATGTGAAACACCTAATGTTGGAGAGGGCAAATGCTGTATCTTTGGTCTGGGTCATAATCAATGTCCTTTCACATTCATTAATTGATAATATACTTTACTATTAATGTTTTGAAATCATTGGGGAGAGGGAAGAACAGCACATGGCTGTTGTCAAGAAAACTTTATGAAACAGTTCACATTTCACTGACTGCGCTATCTACACAAAATGTCTGGGATATAACTCAAAAGACCATTATAACCATCTACTTTATTGACATAGGTATTATTTAGGCAAGAAGGCCAGAGCAACAGTCAAGTTATAGAAACACAGAAAACCTCTGCAGTGGTGCTTCTTCCCGATGTTGGTGTCTACATCATTGAGGTCTGTGCTGTCAGTGAAGGAGGAGATGGGACTGCAAGTCCCCAGATCAGAGTTCCATCTCTTGCAGGTAAGGCTACACTTATATTAGGAAGAGTGGTGATTATAGCAATGCTCATTAATTCTATTATTCTCTACCTGAAAAAAAGAAAAACAAACAAGCACCCAAAAATCAAAAAACATTCTCACAATTCTCTAGCTATTAGATGAAATCATTAATCAGTCTTCAGCTCTATGCTGAAACAAAAGCATCTAGTGCCATTTCAAATGCTCAAGAGCATCTGAGGCATTCATGTGGGGCTGATAAACAAAGCAGAGGATTTACAAGAAACTTCTCTCTTTCTAGGATAACATGTACAAACCAAACAGAGCTGTAGATGTCTGCACATGTACTAGGTGTCTCAAATAGCATTATAGTCAGCTGAGATGTAATCCATACAGACCAACAGTGGAGCCTTAGACAACAATTCAGCTGATCTTCTGAATTTAAATAGTTGGACAGAGGCACATCAGGACACCCTATGGTATCCCAAACATTTGCACAGAACTGGCAGATACTATGTGAGACTTAGAGGATACACATATCATTCTGGACCACTAGTCAGAGGCCAGAGGTGTACTATTTAACACAGCTAAAATGGCATGCATTTAGTTAGCCTGCTTTAGAATAAGCTGAATTTCTCTATAGGTTCCACTGACTCAATTGAGTAGATATTATTTTATTAAATTATTAAGGTATTATTATGATGTTAATTATGATGTCTAGCTTCTATTTCCTCAGTTACTGCAATATACTGAAAGAATTTAAAGTATCAGTATTACACAGGTAAGAAAGGGATGGAAGGACTAGTGGCAAGAACCAGAAAATAACATTGTCTTTTGCCTAAACATAGCGAAGCGTCTTAATTCTAACTTTCTGCTAACACTTTAAAATTCTACCAAACATTGCTTTTTAGGAGTCCTTAAGGACAACTATCCAAAAAGTGTGTGCCTGAAACTTCAATCTTCACCTGAATTTCAGCTCTACTCTAGTCACAAACTAGATGCAGGGCTATCATCAGAATGCAGAAGGCACCAATCCTTCCTCCATGGAATATGGAGTTTCATGGTTTCATATATCTTTTGAGCCATAATTCTAGGACGCAAAACCTTCCATTCCCTCTAACCTGGTATTTTTGATTAGATTACACACAACAGATCACTTCCACTTGGAACAACTGTTGTCCAAAGAAACCCAGTCTGGTTCCCTTCCCTGCAATCTGTTGCCAGCACCAGCCCATAGCACAATTACCATTAGCACGGCTTTTTAAAGGACTGTTATGATCTAATAACATCACTGGGCTGAGCAAAAGACCACATTTTCCTCTGGATAAACATCAAGAGCAAGGGCTAGCTTTGATTCCTTGTTCCAGGAAGATTTGTGTTTGTGACTCAGGGCATCTTATGCAGTCTAATACTTTTTGAGGATTAAGGCATAAAATCACATACCATTTTGGAACGTCCTATTCATTGTTCCTTCACTTTTAATTTTAGGAGGGAAAGTAACAAGTGCTCAATCCACCTTACATGCGTTGTCTACATCCTCATCCTCGGTAACACTGATTTTGGCATTGATGGTTCCTTCAGCTTCATGGTGAAGACTGCAGATTTTGTTGTTGTTGTTATTTTTTTGCTTTACCTTGATGACACCAAGGGATGGAGTTTTATGTCTGTGGAGTAACTGGAAACCCAAGCTAATGCTTAAAGACCCATAGAAAAGCCTGTGGTGCACTTAGAGGAGCGTTGGAGACACGGTCAATAATTCATCAGGTTTTTTTCTCTTCTTTATTTGTAAAAGTCCTCTGGGGAGGGGACACTTCTTGGCCCAAAAATATGCAGATTGTATGTAATAAACTTTTGTAAGCAAAGATAATTTCTGTCAAAGGTACTTTACTTTTTTAATACGCTCTATTTTGGTGACCCCAGTCATGTATCATTAGTGGTGTCTAGTACAGTACATCTGTTTGGTTTGGAAAAAAAAGACTTTTTAAAATATAGAACACAGTTTGATACAGCTTTGTCAAATACTTTTCTTGCATCCCCTATGGCTGGTAGTTCATACTGATTAGAGAAAAATAATAGTTTAGATACACAGACCACTGCAAAAGTAGAAATAATTTGTTGATTATCTATTTAACAAAAATTGTTTATGGTTATGTATTTAATTAATAAAAAGAATCTCAATAAAATACTAGACAGCACACCCAGAAAGTAACAAAATGGAGCAGAAAAGCCATTTATTTTATTGCAAGGTAAATGGAAAATGATTAAACAGAAACAGTCTGGTTTTTATCAAATCCCACATGATTTGATGTTAAATGAATCAAATATTTATTTTCAATAGCCAATAAAAATTCATAATGCATATGACAATGAAAACACTGGGAACTTAAACATTAGGCTGCTAAGAACACAAATAAAGCAATGCAAGGAGATAAACCTACTTTTTCCAACCGCTTCTCAGTTGTAACTTTTTGTTTTCCTCTGGGTCCATTTTTAGTAACATTCTGTGCTTTATGTATTTGATAATCAAGTTGAAGTATGTATGAAAGCATATTATGGAGAGAATATTAACATTGTTTGAAATGTAATCGTTCACATATATACAGGCTCAAGTAGGATATATATTGGAGAATGCTGTGTCCGAAAAAAATACTTGGCTAAGTGCTACTGGGCATCATTCCAGTTATTTAGCTAATTGGCTCTATTTCTGTAGCTCACTAGATATTACTCTTGTAGTGACTTTGCGCTGTCAGTTTTAATCCCCACTTTTTGCTGTACCAATTTTTCACTTGGTAGACAACATGAACAATTTTTCTACATTGGAAGACCTTTTCACATATTGGCACATGAATCAAAATAATCCCCAGGATATGTGGCATGTGAGTTTGTACAGCTATGGTAGTGTGCACAGTGTTATGAGGGAGGGTGTTTTACCACCATGTATCTAGAGATCATGCCTAGGATGAACATTCCCTTGCCTTGGAAAAAGCAAGTCAAAATTGTTCAACAAGCATGTCCTAACAGCATAGTTCTACCGGCTGTCCATCCCTCTAAAAGTTTTGAAGCAAATCTATTTGGGTTGATGGGTTCTGGGTCTAAAATTCTCTAACTGTGCCCTTTCTTAGCAGCTTTAAAATAGTAGCCAAGAAGGCACAACTCAGATTGAGTGCTTGGTAGGTAAAAAGCTGACTGATCTTTTTTCTTTTGAGTATTTTATCAGTAAAATTTTTCAGAGATGGTTCAACTCAAATCTTTATTACCCACTAATATTTTAAATAATTTTCTAAAAAAGAAGGTTTTAAACTTACTTAATCACCACATTGCTAGGAAAACAAAGGCAGGACAAATAGCTGAGCAAAGACTATAGATAGAGACAAAAGGAGACCTTCTGCATCTCTGCTTCTGGAAAAGCCTTTGAGATCAAAGAAAGGAAGGTGGAATGTACCTTGAGCAAACTCATAGAAATACCCACCTGCTGTCACTTGTAAAGTAGCAGCACTGCTACTGTGCAAAGAACTTGCATCAGCAAACCATGATTTTTCAAAAGGTTAAAATAAACAAGAATAAAGTGATGAACCAAAAATCAAAATGGCTATTTTATAAATTAGTTAAGCATAATTTCCTCTATTTTTTATACAGTTGCTTGCCAATGCAGTTTATTTCAGAGTATTCAAAAATGTTAGTCACTGATAGTGGCATTTTGGTTTAACAGCTTTCTGAATACAATAAATGGCTATGCTTTATATGGAGAACAAAAGTCTGATAAGGAGATAGAGCTGCATCTAGACATATCTATCTCATTCTCTAGTATCAAGATACAGATAGAAATATTGAACATACCATCAGATAATGTAGTTGTATTACAGGGACAAAAAAAGGGGTATGTTTTATATTCAACATCAACAGAATATGTATTTTGCATCTTAAATATATTAATAAACATGTTTTAAATGTTTAAGTATCTATGTATTACCTATTTGTTACTTTGTAGAAGAAGATTCTTTATCATGACATACCCTTTTTTTAGTTGCAAAGGAAAGCTCTTTCCTTCTTCATGTAAAAGATTGTAATAGTGCAGTCTGGCGTCACTGAGGAGACTGTATTTTTGTATAATTCCACAAGATCTGTTTGGAAAAAAATAATTAGAAAGAAACTTTGTTTCGTAGACTAAGAAAAAAGATAGTGTCATGGCCCATAAAAAAAATGTTAGATATATTGTATACAATCTGTATATATGCTATATATAATGGTATATACAATGTGGAAGACACAGTAATATAATAGTTCCTGTGTACTGTTCTTGTAACATTAGATCTTTTTAATAAATAATTCTCTTTTTATTGACTTTTATCTTATCTCCTGTCAGCTCCTGAATTATATTCATAGAGGACAGGGTGACACAAATATTTTGGATTCCAGAAGCAATAACAAAACTTTCAAGAAAATCATGTATCTGCACAGTGAATGTGGACAATGGAGCCAGTAAAATTACATAATTTTTGGCGTCCTGCTAATTTAACATATGCGCTGGTTTCCCTGTGTTGATATTATTCTTATAATTAAATAAGAGGAAGGTGCAAGAAGGCTGGAGCTCTCAACATGAAACTCTGCCTAACAAAAAATGCAAAATAAGTCTGCAAATCGGCTTCTGAGATAAAAGCTCTCTGCACTGAAGGAAAAAACCAACAACAAAACCATTAAAAAGAGCTGCTTTACAAAGAAGCCACCGAGGGCAATCCTCTATGTACCGATGTAATACATAGTTCCTGGGAACTCTCTGGTGTCTATGACATTCTTTCAAGTGTTACCAATACCCCATGGCTGTGCAGGTACATAAGCATGGTCTAGCCATTTCATATTCAGTTAAAATGTTTAGTTGCTTTGTCTTACATTTGAAATACTCTGTGTGACAAATCACAACAAAAAAGCTTTCAAAAATACACATCAAATTGTGGTGGAAAAGTATAATAATGGATGAGCCAATTATAACAAATATTTTTTGTTTGTTTGTTTTATTTGTGATTTTAATAATCCCCAGTCACTTCTTTATAAAATGCATATTTATGGGGGTGAATGACTTTGCAACACATTACGAAGTCAAAAAGCCCATTTTGAAAATAAAAATAAATTGGCACATCATCATTTGAACTGAGACTTCAATTACAAAATGAATATGGCCTACGTAGCGTATTATATCAGGACTTGCATTAAATTAGTTCTGAATGTCACAGAAAACTGTAATGACCTGGTTTTGCTGACATGGAGAAGTGTGCATATTGAAATATACTGGGAATATCAGATATATGGAAATTCGTACATTATTATTACAGGCGTCAACTGCTTAAGCACACTGGCACAGATGTTTAGATGTACAGCTATTCTTCCTTCAAGAGCTCCTTTTCTGTTGTCAGACTTCTAACTAAGCACCCCAGCTTGTATAAAAACCTACTTAGTCATCAGAAGAAACTGATAAAGAAATCTGTGATACTCTTGGCTCATCTTTTATTATCATGAAATATATATGTCTGGCTAGTGAAAAATATCCTCCTTTTTGGTATGGTTTTTCTTTTCATTTTAAAAAATATAGAATAAAAACATGAGAGTCTTCCTGAAAGATAGAGTTCTCAAGATGAATAGCAAAGGCAGGCTCTATACATGTTAATCACAAATAAAGGTATTCAGCATATTTTTATTTCGTTCAGAAAATAAGATGGGGAAAATGTATCGATTTCCTTTCAACAACAGAACATGTGAATAAAAAGATACTGAGAGTATTTGAAGCATATGTGGGTCAAAGCTTTAGCAAGTACAATTTTACTCTAAGCTGCACTGCTCTGATGCCTGGCTGAGCAAGCATTTCCATTTCATAATAACACCATCTCTTATTTTCTACAAAAAGGACTTTGTAAGACAGGATATTAAAACATTATGTCCCTGATATTCTTTAAATACTTCACCATGTGTAGTGACTGACTTAGAGCAGAAGCCTTAAGTCAGTTCCTTAGTTTTGTATAACTCAGTATCTCTTATTTTTGAGTAATATATACACCCAAATACATCATTATTTTGGTGGGAGTTATTCTAGCTGATGATATTTTATATGTATTTTTGTTCAAATTACAAGTTTCACATGTGATTTATGTGAAAACACTGAATTCCCACTCTGCTGTGACCACCGGATGGTATTGCATAGGCTGTCAGATGATCAGTAAAGGTAATGCATAAGTCTGGTATTAGTTCTTTTCTAACATGGAGAAGACTAAAGCAAATTGTTGAAGTTTTCTGCTTATATTACATTTACATTAAGTCATATTAGGAAAATACAAATCACCTGCAGTACTGAATGCAGTACAGAATGTCTCTCCTGCCCCATTACAGAGATGAAAAAGTAGCACTTCACCCTGTCCTACAGTCTGTGGGCAGCCTCTTCTTCCCCCTGCCCTATCCTGTGACAAAGTGCCGAAGTGTACATGTGTATAGGGAGTGCAGGAGAGGAGAGACAAAAAGAAGGGGAAATCCTTGGGCACAGTTCCCCATAAGGATGACCTGGAGTTCACCCAGCCTCTTGCCCGAGCACTGTTTGCTTTCCAACAAGCTGTCAGAAAGGATAAGACTTTTCCCTTTCAGACGTAAAGCAGAGGAAGCATTTTTCTGCATCTGGGAATGATTGCACAAGATTACCCTAAGAACTACTATCTGAAAATCTACTGTGTAAGGTTGCTATCTGTCTACACTTTCTGGCATTCTCAGGGAAATAGAAGCTAATCCCACACTTTACAATGGGAAGTGAAAGGAATTTTATCACTACAGATTTCTCATTAAAAAAAAGGATTTGAGTAACCAGAGTAACCATAAGGGAAAATATCAGTCTTTAATGCTCTTCAGAAAAGCTTTGGCCATTAAATGCAGAAGATAAAGCTGCGAAGTTGCTGGCTGAATGTATTATTGCAGCATGAGAAACAGGCTTGCAGTGGCAAAAAAGGAAACAAACCCCACATCAGATTTCTAGATCATTAATGGCTTGAATATTGCTGGATCTCTGCAAGTTTCCTCTGCAGAATGACAGTCTTTCCTTTTGGATCATTTTTTATTCGACCTACACATTCCATGGAAGTTTCTGATTTACTAAGAACTACGACACTGAAAGTCCTTCAGCACAAGAGATCTGCAGTGCATTAAACCATGGTGTGACAGCATGTTGGCAAACATACTCTGCTCAAGGCAGAGCTATTCCCACAACTCTTTCCTCCACTAAGAAAAAATTTACCTTCATGAACAACAGCAAGGTGGTGAGGCATTCCTGTTCTTAAATTGCTGCTGAACACTTTCTTACGTCGAGTCACAGAGTACACCTGTTAAGACACTGTAAACAGCTAAAAACGGAGAGAAGAATATGGAGCAGGGAAAGCCCCAAAAGCCAGAAGATCTTCTTGTATAGACCAGTAAACAAACCAAACCCAAAAATTACATTGACTCACATAACCCTCTCCATACAGATGATATTGGGTTGGGAAGTCTGTTCCCCTGCACCCCCACCATAATTTCTTAAATTTCAGTAAAATAGGATCTGTATTGCCACAGCTTTTCACAAGGCTCTTGGCAAGGTTATATAGAGGAGGAATGCCAGCCAGGAAAAGGGAGCAACAAGCTTTCTGTCTGTTTTGTGGTTGACATTGCCAAGTTTACAGAGCTCAGAAGTAAGATGAGAGATGTCTGGACACCTTATACCTCCTTTGGACACCTCAATCTCAAAATTATGATGATATTAAGCACTTTCAGGTAATTAAATGGCAGATTATATTAGAGCACTCCAACAGAACTGCACAAAACAGAGTGAGGGAGGAAAAAGGCAATGGGTATGTTTGAATGCCAACAAAAGTCAGGTGAAGGTAATCTAAACCATACTAACTTCATGGAGAATGTGGAACTGACAGGTGAAACTCCAGAAAGGGGATTTAGAATAATCTCAAAGGCAGTCAGAAACTCCTGGCTCATCATATCACCACATAGCAGCTGCTAGAATGTAAAAGTTGGGTCCCATCAGGAAGGTTAATAAGAACAAGAGGAAACAACAGTTACGTGACAGAACTTTGGGTTTGTCACAGTACTGGTACTGTGTTGCACTTGAGGTCTCCATAGCTCAAAAGGACATAAGAGAAAGACAGTTAAAATAATCAAGGTTATCATCTACAACCTCTGCCGCCCTGGGAAAGGCTAAAAGGACTAAGACTTCTCAGTTTGAACACAAGTGGACAATGGGGTAGGAAGCTATCACACCCCAACTTGTTCTCCTGTTATTCTTCCCTATGCAATAGACAAAGCTTTACAAAGGTCTGTGAAAGACTGACTCCCAGACCTCTTCATCTTTCTGTTTGGAAACAGTGGAACCCAAGTGCTTTACATGAAAAGTTAAAGATCCCAGTTTATCTGTCCAATGAATACATAACTGTTCACACAGAAAGCTCCAATATTGAAAAGATGCCATTTCAGAATACGGTATACCCCCTATTCCGAAGGCCACAGCAGTCAAATCTACTCTGAGACACGTGATACAAGTTAGAAAGAAGAGAGGTATTTGAGATCTGTGGACCCCCCAGCTGGATCTTTAAATTATTTGCAGTAGACAGAATAAAAAACACTTCTGCCTCAGTTTTACATAGGGAAACTCAGAAGTGTGCATGGGAAACTTGTGAACGTACCCAATGAAACCATCCTTCCCACAAGGACATAAAATGTAGGAGCTGAAACTGGATCTCCAGAATCAAAGCATAGCATTTCCACCAGTCATTTCCTTTAAATCATTACTGTTTTATTATTACTGATTAGCTTGTAACCTCAGGGTAGTGCTTGCAGGCCATCTCTGTTACCTGCTAATAATTAACTAAAGACTGTAGATGAATGAACACAAAATCCTACTAAGGATCTCCCTATCCTTGCACTGTTTCTTAAGAAAGACAGAGCCTGGAAGAGTTTTAGGTAAGACAGCAGAGCAGAAGCAAGTATCTGTTCTTTCTCTTTTATGAGTAACTACATCACATTTACTGCCAGACCATCAGAGAACAGGGGAAATGAAAATGCAGCATTTTTACTTTCCCTTTTATGCTGAATACACTAAGTGGAATTATTTTGGTATAATGTAGAAAAGATGCCTGATTGATGTAGGTTATAATTTGAAAACTTAGTTTTCTGCTTCTGAGTACACACATACTCACTAATTAACTTGAACAGCAGTTTATAAGACCAGTTTTTACTCTGCCCATTTAATGAACAAAATCCAATCAACCACCCAGTTAGCGTAAATGGAAAATACATGTCTGCAAGAATGATAAATAACTGATTGCCATAGTGATTAGCATAACATGCCTCCTGGGAAGCTATTTGGCATTCAGCTCTCACTAGCACTTTTTAAGAATTGATACAAGCCTTGGTGTGCTTTGCATTGGGCTTGCAGCTTACTTAAATAGGAAGACATCTTTTTAGATCTGATGACTGACATTTTCATTTTAAACTTCTGCATTTCTGTTTATAAGAAAATGAATTATATTTTTCAAACTGTTGTGGGTGTTTTCACATAAAATGTATGTTTGGCTTATTCCATTTAAAAAAATATGATTCCTTTTTAGTGGTCCCAGATGCTTCAAGCATGATAGCTGAGATAAACCAGCCTCAGTAAAGCTGTTGCTGAGTAACAATTAAGCAACCTAGTCACTTTGGAGTCTCTATGCTCTACTCTGGAAGTTTTTAGAGGCATGGTATACTTCAATTAACTGGGCTGCAGCTACATCCAGAAATTAAATACATCAGATGATCCTCTAGATTAAAAAAATGGAGGATATTTGAATACACGAGAGGTAACTTGAAACGCTAATACCATTAGAGCACAGAGTATCTACACTTGAAAAACGAGTGATTCAGCTACTCTTTGTAGTTCCTTAGCTTCCATTCCAATTAGGACTGTGCTTTAGTGTATTGTTCCGTATTTTTAGCATATTAGCTTGTCCAATACAACATAAATATCCCATTCAGCCACAAAAATAAACTGGGGTGGGGGGAGCTTTGCAGAAGGCTGCTGTGCCTGTCAGAATTGACTGAACTTTGGGCAACGCTCCTCCTGGACTGCAGGGTCTTGCATCATCATCTCAGACTGGGTCAGTAATGCTGCATTTGGGTGTTTCTTCCATCTTGCATCTGTATGGGTTCACTTAAGCCCAAGAGAGTTGAGCCAAAAATAAATTCTATTTAAATTCTTAAATTTAAGACAGAAATCTTGAATTAACTGACTAGGGAAAACAAGCAACTCATATATTCTACTTACCCTATAAATTTAAATGAGGCACAGCTTACAGAGAGGTACATGGAAAATCAGAAGGGAGAGAAATACCCTCTCAAGCTAGCATAGATGCAGAAGGGCCAGAAAAAAAAAAAAAATTTCAACCAAAGAAGGAATTAACTTAAAAAATTTCCTATCTGGTGAATTTGAAATGTTTCTTGTCCATCCTTGCATTATTAAATATAATAGAAGACACACAAGATTCCTATGGGATCCTGCCTGCCAGCTCTCCTGCCCTCTTTGCCATTACATCTCACACAAAACTGTTGATCATAGGAAGAAGATGCCAATAAAAGGCTCCCTGTGTTCATGGCCTCTTCCATGCCTGAAAGGTAAAGACTTCTTCACCAACCAGTAACTGGACTGAAAACAAAACCCTGACCTTTATTCCTACCCTCATGTCCTGGGTTCAGCAGTAGCAGTCATGTTTTTCCTTCTTGGTAGCTGGTGCAGTGCAGTGTTTTGACTTTTGGCCTGGGAACAGAGCTGATAACAATGATGTTTTGGTTTGGCCAAGGACTTTGTGAGCCTCATGCTCTGCCAGGGAGGAGGGGAAGCCGGGAGGAAGCAGAGACAGGACGCCTGACCCAAACTGACCAAAGAGGTATTCCATACCACAGCATGTCATGCCCAGGATGTAACTGGGAGTTACCCAACCCAGAAGGGCTGGGACTGCAGGGCTGGAGGAGGTATCGGCCCGTGCTTGGTCGGGCTGGGGGTGAGTTATCTGTCGGCTGGTGCTGAGGTGTTGTATTCTCTTCCCTTGTTATTTCCTTTATCATTGTTATTATTGGTGGTAGCAGTAGTGATTTGTGTTATACCTTAGTTACTAAACTGTTCTTATCTCAACCCATGGAAGTTGCATTCTTTTCGATTCTCCTCTCCATCCCTCCGGGAGTAGGGGGAGGGCAAGAAGGGGGGGAGTGAGTGAACGAGTTGCCTGACTGGGTTTAAACCACGACACCTCAGTAACAGCACTAACCTGAGCAACTGCTGAGGAGCAGCCACTTCCACCTTAACTGTATAGCCCCTGCATAGCCTTGCATCACCTGCTCTGGGTATAAATTGTCCACTCTACCTTAAAGCATACTGTGGAGGTGGGTTTCAAAGGTTTGTGTCTACTGAACCTGTTTTGAAGGGTTCAATTTTCATAATTTATAATATCTTTGAAGGTTTATACCTCCATCACAACCCTGGGAAATAGCTTCAGATGTGTTGCTTGAACAGCAGTTTCTCTGATTGCCCAATTAGAATATCTCAGAATGGCCTACGTATAACCTAATTATATTCTTGTTTACATGATGCAGATATACAAAAGGGAGATGTGTTACACTACTCCTTATTTAGTTTACATTCATAAAAGTGTCCAAAACCATGAAAAGCTGCCACTGAATAAAAAACCAACCAACCAACCCAAGAAACCAAACAAACAAAAAACCAAACAAAACCAAACAAAAAACTCTCTGTATATGCACAAAAGCATTCATTACATTTGAAATGTTAAAATATTTTAAAGAGCTGAGGCTACAAAAACTGTGGGGCAGGTTTAAGATTAAAATTGATTCTACAATTTTACCTATTCCCCTAAATGGTATTTTTTTACTTGAATGCTTGTAAAGAACTCAGCAGAAGCAGAGGTGGAAAAAATAATTATACCTGGAGAGTGAAAGAATCCACCAGTGAGATAGTTACCTTAAAGGAAAAAGTCAATATATATTAATAAACAAACTGTATTGCAACATCACATAAAGCTGACAGTCTGATGCTCATGAAGGTATGTATAAAACTCAACAAACTGAAAAAAAGAATATAATCAAAGCAAGCAATAAAAATTCTTAACCTCCAACACTTTAAGAAATTTAATTTTCCACTGCACAAAAGAAGACCATTTCACTTCAGGCTTTCCAAAAGTATTCTAATCAGTTTTCTGTATAATTTGGCATGTCTCAGGTTTGAGTTTTCCAAAGTGAAGTTACAGAATAGATTCTAAAATGCTCACGGCTTCTTTTGTCCTTAGCTTGTATGAACCTGTAACTTCTAGAACACCCATTATGTTATTAAGCTGAAATAATTTCTTCGTTCCAACACTCAGTAATAATGTGGGCAAGTCTTGCACATTGAGGCTGCTGCTTCTCTCTGGTATCTAAATTCAGAATAGGCATATTAGCCATTTTATTTTTCAGTTAAGTTGGATATATTCTAGCTGAAATGAGCTTTCCGTTCAGTTTTGTTGTGTCTGTATTTCAGTCCAAGGGCTCCCAGATATATTACAGCAGTGAAGAAGGAGGAGTTTAAAACTTCTTTTTCTGTGATGTAGTAGTTGTATACACAATTCCCATTCATTGTCAAGCACACGAGGCATGCGCATGTCTTATGACCTAAATAAATATCAGTTGATGTATTGTCATTAAGGTTTCTTATCTTTCCTTGAATTACTTTAAAACAGCATTGCTTAATGCATGATATTACAGTGCATAATTGAACAAGAAGTGACTAGGATAGATGGTGACCTTTTCCAAGTGATTTCCATACATAACATGCTGCATGAAATGTGAAACTCTGGCTCCTGAACAAAGCCTATCAAAAAGAAAGACTGCTCTCTTTTATACTACCATTCTACAGTGCTGTGTAAATGACTAGGATCTTTAAGGCAAAATCATAGTGTGTGACATTTCATTTTCATAACCTTTTCATTCCATGAAAGTATGTCTTAATGGTATAATCCTTGTAAAATATTAATAATTTTGCTGGATGTGACAAAATTTATAAGGCAATATACTCAGCATCATTTATAAGTGTTCCTATTATAAGTGCACTCCAGGTATACAGAAACAATTCTACTGAAAAAGTGGATTATTCAAAAAGATATGTAAAATAAGCTGTGATTTGTGTATCACTGCATTGTTATTAACTTGAAAAGCAGTTTTACTCCAAAGGAAATGCCAGATTTCAAGTAAGGCCCAATCCTGACTAACAATGAATCCATATTAGGCAGAGACGATTTTTCACACAGAAGAATAATTTTAAATTCTGTTTTATACTTACAGCATCTTTCACACTGACCTTGAAAAGTTCCCAAGTACATATCATAAAACTGGGTGCAAGTAATCCTTATGCATACGTAACAGCAAACACGATTCTAGCATATAAAATCAGTGTAATGTTCATTTCCATTAAAAATAAAAAAAATAAAAATAAAAAACTACTTCTTCTCTCCTAACTGTTCAAGATCTGCTAGTTTTATTCCTGGGTGGTTTAAGGAGTGAAGGAGTTACCTGTGTCGATAAGGAAAACATGATCCTGCTTAAGGCAGAATCCTGGAAATTCACGGCACAGGGATTTATTTTCTGGTCTTTTTGTTCCTTTCCACATCTCCTTTGAACATGTAGCTTTCTGTAACATCAAATCCTGCTGGCACATTGAGAAGGTATGGAATCTTGAAATTATTGTGTAAAACATGTGAAATTGCAAATTTATGACAGATTGATAGAAATTCATGCTATGATGTTCTTGGTTGGTATAGCTATTTCTCAATGAATAGCATAGGAAGAACTTACCCCTGAGTGAAGTGTCCTGCTGAGCTTACCTTCACCAGTTTCCATATAAGAAGACAGAAATCTGATAGTAATATTCACGACAAGAACAGACACAAGATAGAGGAGGGGGCAAAGAAATATTTCTAGGTTGCCCAAGCAGAATATAAAAACACTTCTCCACAACTCTGTCATGAAAACAGGGGGGGGAAATTGCATCTTATCTGAGAACTAGCCAAATCTGATTATAGCATAGTCTCTGTAAAGGATTATTTTACCTTGTAAGTAATAAGGATATATAAAATAAATACCTTGTAAGGTATTTTACTTTCTGAGGCATAAGGATCACAATCTATTCTTAGGAAAACCAGAGGCAATACCGACTGACTGAATAATGCCCTACTTCAAAATACACATACTTTTCTGTGTGTCACTTTTGTAAAAGAGGATGTATTTATATGTAATGCAATTTGAGTGCTGTGCATTTATTCATTCCCACAAGTATATTGCAATATTTACCTCAGAATCTGATGCTCATTAGATCTTAGACCTTAAAATGAGCCTTGCCAGTCCCATGCTGTTTAATTTACACATACAGTCAGACATTTTATCAATTTTTTAATTCCTTGGCTATATGCTTAGTCAAATCTTTTATTTCATTTCTCCTGCAATTACTTTTCAAGTTAAAAAAATTTTAGCTCAATTTCGTACAAAGACAAGTTTTTTGAAAAACAGAGCTCTTCAAAACGTACAGGTAAGTCAATTCTAATAAACTAGATTTAATAATGATCCTATTTTGAATTTAAATTGCCTTCTGGACACCTGATATAAGAAAAAGAAAAGATGCATTATTGTCCTTAAGAAAATAATTGGCAGACTGTAGCAGTTTTAGACCAAGGCAAGGTGAGAGCAGTGACTGAATGTTCATTTGGGTTAGCAGAAGGAGCTTTGAGAGACCACAGATTAATTAAAATGATTGTTTTTTTCAGGGCATGGAAGGACAACAGGTGATAAATGAAAATACTAACAGATGACCTATTCATTCAAATTAAAATCTTTATAAATTGCAAGATAAAATCAAGATCTCCTTTTGCACCAAAATTATCACTAATGTGGAAAAGAAGCTTGCTTTGTTTCAATTATAATACCAGCAGACCTTTGTGGTCAGTGCTCTTTTTCCAAGAGGTGGCCCTCTCATTATGTGGTAGAATAACTTCCTCCATAATTAAACTGTGCCTTAGAAAGATGAGTTCTGCTCTCCTTTCTGCTACTGGGTATTTCACAGTTGCAAAGTAAGCGCTTGGATATTTTTTTGTGGTTTGGCTTTGGAGCTTTGGCTCATTGACATCACGGACTATCGTAAGACACTTTCTCAGAAAGTAGGATTCTGCCATTTGCCCTGATACAGATGGTAACTGAACTGAGAGACTTTCTGGAAATTTATTTTACTGATTTTCCCTCCCCTTAAACATACATTCTGATTCTTGAGTTTCTACCCTTTGCTTGTGAATTTCCTCATCTTTGGGAAATTAACAAATCCAAATCATAAGGAAGTCTAATTTTGCAAGGACTTTTTTTTCCTTCTGATCATCTAAGCAGAGCAGGCTGGCGTTTGCTGAAAAAGCCCCTCTGCATAATGTGTACTACCCATGGCACATTTTTACAAAGGAATTAAGCTATTGTTCCATGACTCTCAATGTTAATAGCGCAGATAGGAAGAATTAAGTCTTATGTTTTCACAAGCAGTATATTCTAATCATTTGGAGGAACTTCCCGGAATACTAAAGCATATGATATGTCCAAGGTTCAACTATTTAAGGGACAAAAAAGATGTTTCTCAGTAATTAGAACAGTGGGGGAATAATAAAAAACTTAGGACAGAAAGTAAAAGAAAAATAGCCAGGCATTTTACCCTTCAGAAAGGTTTGCTTAAGTCTTTCAAGCCATTTCAGTGCTAACAGGTCTCATTTCCCTAATGTAATTAGTAAAGGAAACAACAATTACCTGCAGGTCCATTAGATAAAGCAGCACTGTTACTCATTGTGAAGTTAATGATCAGTAGGGCAGATTATTGTTATGGGCACAGTTATTACAGTTGATGGTATTCAACAGCAACACTTTACTAAAGAGAGTATTATTCTGCTTCTACATTTAGTCATTCAGATATATGAATGCTTTCTCATTTTTCATTTAATAAGTGAAAATTATTCTAACTGGGACCGTTTTGCAGCCTAATGAAGATAAAAATTTTTCAGAGTATAATAAATTAATTGTCTTATGTCAGTTTCTATGAAACAGCTTTTGCTTACATTCATGTCATCTATCGCAGACCCATCAGCAACATAATGCTAGTACTTATTGTTGTGAAACTCCCAATTTAATATCACTTAAGAAAATCTGGATCTATCAGACTATTAACTTTCTTTGCCAAGAGACAGCCTCTCACACAGCAGTTTCCAATCTAAGCTGGCTGGTAGCCCCTGTCTCTTCCTTCTCCCAGCTTTGTAATATTCCACCTAGACTGCAATAAAGCAATATGCATAGGCGTGAAACTCTCAGTCCTTTGGAGTACACATCTGAACTGCTCTAACACTTCTATACTATGTTTCCCCAGAATCTCAGGTTATTTTAATGCTTTTGGTCTTTATTTTCCAGATGACAGATCACCTGGGTCCACTGTGTGCATGTATATGTTTATATTTAAAAAGAAATCCAACACTTCTGAGGAAAAATTGTAGTGAGGAGCTGTATTTCTCAGGAGGGGAAAAAAAACACAACAATCTCCAAAATAACCTTTCTACCATAAAAGCTGAGCTCACTGCTCATGACAAATAAGCTTTGAGAATTTTCTGAGACAGGGACTGAAATTTTCCAGGAACAAGAGCACAGGTATCCTCATCATCTCTGTTCTAATTGTGCATTATTTACCTGCTTCCAAAAGAATAAACTCAGAGCAGCTTGGTATATAACAGCTCTTATCTCTCTAAAGTATCAGTATACCATATTTTCTTCTTATTCTATTCCTAGAGAATGTAACATATTGACATATAGTAATTACTGGCATTAGTTTTATAGCACAATAGTACTGTCATTGTCCTTTCAGCAGCCTTTCAGCTATCCCAAACAGATTCCTCAGTAAGTTCTACCTGTAAGTTTTTCAAGCGTTTTGTAGCTTGAACCTATCTTGTAAAAATTATTTAATAGTAAAAAATCAATTACAGACAGTTAATGCATTGCATCATGATATTTTGACCAATTTTTACCTCCAGTGAGAACTTACCGGGATTTTGTGACACAGGAAAAAACAGGCCAACCATTGCCTTGGCCACGTTTTACTAGAACAAGCAACAGATGGACCTTTGTCTTATCCTTCCAGGAGGCAGAAAGCCAAGCAATGTCCAGCTGACCAACAGTCTGGGAGTCAGAGGAAACCTCTCCCCTAAACTGATCTGTTTCATAATTATTTCTTTTGCACAAGTATCAAAGAACAACAAAACCAAGGCTTTATTTCAAGGGCCTTTTTGCAAACGATACAGTAAGATTCACTACATGTCCAAAGAGCTTGGAAATCAAAGAAGAGTTCACAGTTCCAATCACCATGCTTCAAAACACGGAATTATTTCTTTTTGGATGTGGCCTCCAAGCAATGTAAACACCGTTTTCATATAAATTAATAGAAACTGAGGAAAGAGAATGAAGCTACCATATAAGCCTAATATAAGCAGTTATGTCTAAAGTGAATGGCTTCAGATATAAGGAGCTGTTTAAAACCCAAACATAAATCACAAATAAATAGGAGAAAAAATTAAATTGACTTTCACAATTTTTCTCAGTATACTCAGCAGCAAAGTGGCAGGACATCCCAATCCAAGTAAACAAATTATACTGCACATCAAAATAATAACACATCATTTTAAAACCCACCCTTTATTCAGCCGAAGACCATTTACGAGATTTATGAAAAGGAATTTTTCACAAACCCCAGATGTTCAGGAAATATTAGTTACTGTCTTTATTCCCATTGCATTTTAAGATTATTGAGCTTGCAGTTGCTAAGGGAACAGCCTTCATTTAATTCAAATATTATCAGAACTAGAATACCACTCTGCAAGAGATAAGTCTGCAAAAAAGCAGCATTAGCTCTAAGTAAATGGTCAAAATACATATATGTATGTATAAGCATACACAAGCTCAGAGGTGAGGGGTAGGTGGCATTAGCTCAAATGAGTTTAAACAGCTTGAGTTTTGTTTAACTACCAAATTTTTTTGTCTGTCTCTCACAGAAAATGTATGAGAATATTCTGAAAGAGTTCTTATCCTTTTCTATGAATCCCATCTACTTCAAACAGAGACAAGTTAAGCCACTGCCAGTGAATACAGGTTCCTTTTGTTAAAGAAAGCATTCAACTAAACAAGTTTTGGAAATCAGCAGGTGACGATGATGTGTCACATATTCAAACAGCAGCCCAGGCTAATATGAAAGCCAAGCTTTTGAAGGATGAGCTTACCAACATCAGTGAGAGACAGAGTCAAACCTCCTACATGTCCCACTGTTGTTAAGCAGACAAAAAGTTATGCCTCAAGACAGAAAAAAAAAGAGGTTTTAAAGCATGTTCAGACAATGTCTTTTGCTTTCCTCTCCTAGCAGGCAGTAAATCTTAAATTAAATTAGAAGACTTAAAATCTCTTCTCCGGATCTTTCACATCTTTTCTTTGGGACTTGGCATCCCAACAAGCACTGAGGATTACCCCTCAAAGTAGCTCCTATAACCACTGATGAGTAAACCAGCTAAAAGCACGGTTCCTAAAGGCTCAGAGAAATCACTGTAGAAGAGCATTTCCCTCTTGAAAAAGTGGCTGTCTGCATCTGCCAGGGAGAACAAGAGCCAGACAAACCATGTGATAAACTAAACCCAACAGGGTGAGCTTTATGGCTGTGCTATTCCAGTGTGCTGGTGACTTCTAGTCATTATATTTCAGGAAAGAGTTGTCACAAGCAAAGATGACATCCATTGCTCTTCTCCAGCAGTATACAGCATAGAAGAATGCACTGAAGCCGATACAAGGTAGCCTGTACTACTCATTTGCTCTCTAAATCCTTCTGTCCTTTCCTAAGCCCTACAGACAGTGATTTTGCACCAGGCCAAGACAACCTAGCAGCCAAATGGTACCAATATACCCAAAGGTAAAGTTGTGTTCTCAGAAAGATTTCCCTCAGCTGAAAGTACACAAAGCTGCAAGGTTTCTTTCAGAACATGGGCCAAAACCAGAGATCATTATTCACACTGCGTGGGTTCTCCATTTCTACTAACACTCCATTAGCGTCCTGTACAGATCTCCTGAGACAAGAGCTTGTGTAACAATGAAAAATACAGAGTATATATAAAAATTCTTCATTATTACTTACCTTCCAAAAACACCTAAGGATGGAAGTTCAGGAATCAAAAATGCACTCATAAGAAGCACTCTCCAGGAACAATCTCCTGACAGGACGAATCTTATTCTAATCATTTGGGGATTCAGTTTATATTTCTTATAAATACAAAATTAAATTGTTGTTCTTAAAGCCTTTCATCATATTTCAGTGCAATTGATAATTCTTCCCACTTTTTATGGGCTTGAAAGTCTAAAGAGCAAAAAAAGCCCTGCATGACCAGCAGGTCGAGGGAGGTGATTCTCCCCATCTACTTCACTCTCATGAGACCCCCATGCAGGCCTGTGCCCAGTGGTGGGGCCCACAAGGTAAAAAGGACATGGACCTATTGAAGCGAGTCAAGAGAAGGGCCACAAAGATGCGCAGAGGGCTGGAGGACCTCTCTGATGAGGTCAGGCTGAGAGAGTTGGGGCTGCTCAGCCTGGGGAAGAGACCAGGGAGACCTTAGAGCAGCTTCCAGTTCCCACAGGGAGCCTACAAGAAATCTGGACAAGGACTTTTTACAAGGACAGGTAGGGCTAGGACACGGGGGAATAGATTTAAACTGACAGAGGGTAGATTTAGATTAGATATTAGGAAGAAGTTCTTCCCTGTGAGCGTGGTGAGGCTCTGGCACAGGCTGCCCAGAGAAGCTGTGGCTGCCCCATCCCTGGCAGTGCTCAAGGCCAGGCTGGACGGGGCTTGGAGCAAGCTGCTCTAGCGGAAGGTGTCCCTGCCTGTGGCAGGTGGGTTGGAACTGGATGAGCTTTACGGTCCCTTCCAACCCAAACCATTCTATGAGTCTATGATCTATCAGAGCAGACTACTATGGAACTGACAGAAGGGAAAATGGTTGTAGCACCCCTACACTGTGATTTGCTTTCACTGTGCACCCATCAGACTTTGGAAAATACTTTCCATTTCTCTGAAAGATAGGAATGCCATAGCTAGTCAGCTGATGTACTGGAAATAGGTTTGCTTAAATTTTATAAATACCGCCAGGAATTCTAAGACCTCTAACTCCATACATAAGAAATCAGGAGCATTATGCAGGTACCTTCATATTTACAGTTAGTTTTGACATATTTCTATGAAGTACATTGAATTGAGGAAAATAATGCAAAAAAAAAAGCTCTCATTAAAATATCACAAAAAGCACAATACAGCTAATAATCTAAGTATGTATAAATACATCAAGATTAGAGATGGGGAAACCCAAGAATTTAATGAAGTCTGGCATGAGTAAACCTGGTCAGCCTGAAGCAATTTGCCTGACATTGTGGCAATATTTACGCTGTTTTTTACAATAGTATTGCATTATTCATTACATGGCAGCATTAAATTAACAACTTGAAGCATAAAGGGATCTTTGCATATACATGGAATTACTGCATTAGTGACAGCAGAATAGAAGCCTTGAATTCTCTATGTTTAAATCAAACTACCTCCTTGCCTTTTATGATTGTGATTTACTGAATGATCACCAAGGCACAGAGGCTTTACTTGTATCGCCTTCCATGCTTCATTAGGAAATGCTCTATAGGCAAGACAGGTTTTATTATCACTGACAAGGAACGTGATAGCACACGGATTGCTAGATAAATTCTGGAGTGCCACAGGCACAGAAGATTCCACATACCTGAATTGCACCATTGAGAAATCTGGGAGCGCTTGTTCAGCAGGCACCTGCCCCATTACGCATACATTGTCTTTAACTAAAGGCTGGGCAGCCCGCAGCCTTCTAATGCAACAGTGGAAAAGAGTGCAGAGTTGCATTTTATTCTATTCTCTCAGTCACTTCCATTGCTGAAGCCTCTAGCAACACAGTGAAAAGGCCACAGATCCAATGACACAAACTGCTTTTAGGCGCTTTACCGGGAGAAAGGCACAAACATGAGGACACTCACAAAGATTTGAGCACAGTGAAAAATTACTGTTGTGCCTACTGTGCTGGTTTGGGCTAGGATAGAGTTAATTTTCTCCATAGTACCTGGTATGGGGCTATGTTTTGGATTCATGGTGAAAACAGTGCTGATAACACAGGGATGTTTTAGTTACTGCTGAGCAGTGCTTACACAGTCAAGGCCTTTTCTTGTCCTTACCCCACCAGGGAGTAGGCTGGGGATGCACAGGTTGCTGGAAGGGGACACAGCCAGGACATCTGACCCCAGCTGACCAAAGGGATGCCCCATACTGTATGATGTCATGCTCAGCAGAAAAAGCTGGGGAAAGAAGAAGGAAGGGGGAGACATTCAGAGCGACGGCTTTTGTCTTTCCAAGTAACCGTGACAGATGATGTAGCCCTGCTTTCCTGGAGATGGCTCAACACCTGCCTGACCATGGGAAGTGGTGAATGATTTCCTTATTTTGCCTTGCTTGTATGCCCATATTTTTCTTTTCCTATTAAACTGTCGTTTTCTCAACCCATGAGATTCTCACACTTGCCCTTCCGATTCTCTTCCCCATCTCCATGAGGGAGTGTGGGTGAGTAGCTATATGGTGCTTAGCTGCCTTTTACTACAGTTAAACCACAACATCTACAAAAACTTCACAGATTCAGCAAAATAGACATATACAACACACAATGAAGATGTTTAATTTCAGCAGGTTTTAAGTATAATAAAGTATTTTTTCATTAAAAGATTTTGAAAATCAGTCAAAGTAATATTTATGGGGGAAGATTAAATGCAATTCCTTCTCATCAAACAAAACACTTCATTAAGGAAGGAAAAAAATGAATTATGCACAGGCCTAAAAAGATTTTTATTCATCCTACAAATATAAAAAACAGTTATTGGCATAACATCCTCTTTTTTTTCCAATCTTAAACGTTTATAGTCTTACTGAATATTGTTACACAGCTGCAGAATGTCATGCCAGAGGCTTTTATTTTAGTGGAGCTGAAATCACATATGAGGAGCCACTTTTGAGGCATGACATTTCTAATGAATCCTATGAACCCTATTAGTGACACTGCATACTCTAAACTGCTACCTGTTGACATCATTTTTCTTATTTATACCTATAAAAATGCAATTCTTACACAGGATGACAGTTATCTTGCTTCTACACAAGACTAAAAATATACATAAATAGTGATTTGAAGATATGAAAATGTTATAGATTAATAAATACTAACAAGAAATACTAAAATTTGAATTATTGATTATTTAAAATGTTAAATATGTGATTTTTTTTTAAACAGCCATTAAAAAGTCCCTATTATGGAGACATTATTGCACCTATCTTTAGATGTGAAAGATTCTAGCAAAGACTTTATTCAAGGATTAGAGACAAAATCTGCCTATGTGTTTGAATTTATGCATTTCCACCGTTCATCACAGAAAATCTGTTTCCTCACAAAATGATAGCAACAAAATAGTACCTAGAGGCAAGATTAGAAATGTCACCAAGCAATTATTGACATGGGGATATCTGCCCTAGAAAAAATAATTTAAAATTTATTTAAAGCTAAATTAAGGAGATTCTACCTGCAAGATAGTTGCATATATTTAAATAATGGTAAGGTATCATTTTGCTTAATCTTTCTTTATTTGTGGCTAATGGTAATAAAATAGTTGCCTGTAAGTCACCATGCATCAAATAATATTCTGAGTTTTCCATTGCTTTGTCTGATTCCACTTTTACATTACATTATCATTCCCATCTAAGCTACAGTTAAGTGTTACTACTCAACTCAAACCAAGATTTCTGCCATGTTATGTTTTTCTCCACCAGCTGTGGCTTCCTGTCAGGAGCTCATCAAAGTTGAGTCTGTAGAATAAAAACTGAAGGGAAGAATTGGAAAATGCCGATACACTAAAACTCTGATTCACAGCACTGGGACCTGGCTCAGTAAATATATTGTTATTTTCCTCAACAATAACATGTGGTCTCTTTGTGTTCAACATCACAATGGCCTTGCTGTCAGAAATTAATTAGGTCTACAGTCCAAGCAGACAACCATCTTCGATCTCTCATACAAAACAAGTATGTCCCATGCAGTAGTAAAGAGTGAGTGAACAAACCAGGAAGAAAAAATCAAAAATCACCACAAATATAGACCAGCCCTTTCTCAAAGGAGCCAGAACTAAGCACTGATTATGACAAATACGATCATAAAAATGCATGATGCACTTGCATTTCACAGTGCTGATGTTTCTGATGTCAGCGAGATGTAGTCCCAGGAAACTAATTTTGTAAAAAGATAAGTCAGTAGCATTCACGTGCTTTGCCGTATTATGTGTTGCACTTGGATATATATTTGTACTGCATAATTTAATCCATTGGTCTTCTAGTTCCATTTAAATTTCTGAAATCCATATAATTTTGCTTAACCCAGAGGTTTCAGGAGAGAATTGTGCTGTCCTGGGTTCAGCAGTAGCAGTCATTTTTCTCCTTCTTGGTAGCTGGTGCAGTGCTGTGTTTTGACTTTCAGCTCGGGAACAGAGCTGATAACAAGGATGTTTTGGTTTGGCCAAGGACTTTGTGAGCCTCATGCTCTGCCAGGGAGGAGGGGAAGCCAGGAGGAAGCAGAGACAGGACACCTGACCCAAACTGACCAAAGAGGTATTCCATACCACAGCACATCATGCCCAGGAGGTAACTGGGAGTTACCAGGAAGGGCTGGGAGACTGCAGGGTTAGAGGAGGTATCGGTCAGAGCTTGGTCAGGCTGGGGGGGGCGAGTTATCGGTCGGCTGGTGGTGAGATGATGTATTCTCTTCCCTTGCTATTTCCCTTATCATTATTATCATTGGCGGCAGCAGTAGTGATTTGTGTTATACCTTAGTTACTAAACTGTTCTTATCTCAAGAGTTGCGATTCTCCTCTCCGTCCCTCCGAGAGCAGGGGGAGGGCAAGAAAGGGGGGGAAGTGAGCGAACTAATTACCTGACTGGGTTTAAACCACGACAATGTAAAATATTGAAAAAATAAGAAAATATTATTTGAAACAATTTACAATATGGTAAAAGCTGTTGAAATTCACTTTTATAGTTACATGTGGGTTCCCAAGGTTCCTCTTTTCATCCATAAAAAAAAAACCTGCAAATCCAAAAATTAATTTCTAAATTCTCTGCTACTTAAAACTCATGAACTGAGTAGTATTAAAATAAAATTAAAATTTAAGTTTTGTACAATTTCCAAAGCTAAAGTAAGAAGTGGAGGTTTCCTTATTATTTAAATTAACCTCTGTGTTAAGGTCTCTGACATGACTGCTGTCTTGCTCCATTTGTATTGATGTTCTTTGAGAGGCTGATCTTTATCCACTATTAAAACAACTCAAAACACCAATTCCAATTCTTCAGGCAGATGAATAAGTATCAAATCTTGATGTTTGCTTGGCTAGACCCAATTATATTTCTATTTTTTACACTCTGGGTTCTATTTACAGGACTGTAATTTAAATAATTCATATCAAAATTCATTTACTGGTGTTATTTAGAATTGACACTGCAGTTGCTCTGAGGCTGTCTTATTTTGCTTCATAGAATCAAAACAGAGATAAAGGTATGTCTTTAGATCCAGGCCATCTCATATATAATACGTGCACCATAACCTGCAGAAATTAGCCAACACCATGACAACCCAGACCACCTTATTTCAGAGTCTAAGAGGATACCTACATTTTAATCTGGATTAGGAATGAAGTGAAGTGAATCTCCTGATCATGCTGATTTAATGCTCTTCAGTTCTCACCTCGGAGCTGTCTCAAACCTCACAAATTAAACTCCCTTCAGATGTGACTAAAGCAGAATTTGCACTCCAGGACTCACACAAATATGCTCCCTCCAGCAGTACATATACAGGCCACGTGGCCAGACTAGACCTAGTCCAAAGTAAAAAATGCCTAACCTAATTTTCTACAGACCAATCTTTGCCCTGTGAGCTCATCCAGCAGAATCAAATTCCCCTTTGCCTCCTTTTTCATCCGGCTTCCAGGGCTCTTACTCCTGGTTATATGGCTATTTCAAGAGGCACAAAGAACTATTAATCACTACACCCATTGAATTAAAGTCAGGCTCTTCTCTATACAAGATGAACTGAAGCCCTTCCCTTTTCCAAGCAAGCACACTCAGGATACACTGGGATAATTTTCCACTACAGTACAACAACTTTTCAAGTTTTTGTGGGGCTCAGGTAGACTGTAAGACTGTTCTCACAATAAAACCAAGGAATAGAACTGGTCCACAGTACAAAGGTCTGGAAAACAGTCAATACAGAAATATGACAAAATGCAGCATGTTTTGTTTGTAAGGCTGCAGGGGCAATAGTTGGTCCACACTGTGTTAAGTATTAGCTGCTGTTTTGAAGAGGTACTTACTTGGATATGTAAGGGAAAATAGAGAAAACAGATATGTCACTTGGTTGTTATTGCACTCATGAAGAGACAAGATCTAATTTCCACACATAAACAACACAGACAATTACCTATAATTACCTTTCAATTAATCTTTCCCATACCAGGAATATAGACCTAAAATTGAGGTGGTTCTGTGTTATTCTGGTAATCCACTGCTGTATTTTCCTGTTTTCTGTGTTAACATTTTGCTTTTTAATTTTGTAGAAAACAACGTGAAGCCAACTGCTGTCTGTGTAAAAAGCATTAAACATCCAGCTTCATTATTGTGTTTTGTGATGATACATTTCCAAATCCCACATAATAACTCTACAGAAATAGTGCCTTATCAGGTCTAGCAAATGCCACAGGGACTAGAGATGATGAGTACAAAGATACTGAGAGAAAGAAAAGCAACCAAGCCTCTCCGGAGAGCAGAAAAAGATGAAACAAAAGCTTAAACACCAAGTCCTAAAATAAAGTCAAAAGGGCATGCAGAAACATCCAGGGGGACTAGCTAGCACACAGGAGTGTGAAATGAAAGACGTTTACTTACCAGGATCTGGAAGAAAGCATCAAAAAAGCATCTGCAGCTGGACAAAGATAAATATGTGACAGCAAAAAGAAACTCTTGCACACACACATGCACACACACAAAAGATCAAAAAGCTATTGTTTCATATTTAAAGCCAGGATGTCCTTATAACACACTCATTTTTGTGAAATCCTGATGTGTGTCCTTTGAAAACCCCATGGGTTACCACCATCTTACCAATAAGTTGGCTTTTTTATTCTAATATTTGAACTTGTCATTTTGACCTGAAAGAGTAGGTTCAGTTCTAATTAATAGCAATCACATGAATACTTCAGCTATTCTTGGGTAAAATAATCAAACCCTTAACCTTAGTTCTACATCACAGACTTAATCAGTTGTTTTTCAGATGTCAAAGGCCATTACATGCAACAACGGTTTTTCATAAGATTTTTAACACAGCATTTACACAATCATTACCCATTCTGGAACACACCATGGAAAACACCATTTTTACTGGAAAAAAAAACAACTAACCCAAAACAAAACAGATAAAGGCAAGGATTTGAGAAATTGGATTAAAAGTCTCTGTCACACTTTTAACAGAGTACCCAATGTAATTACAATTAAAACAGAAATTAAGGACTACCAGTCAACCACACTAAAACTTCATGCAAATCTCAGGCCCAAAACAAGAAAATATGAAGCAACATTTAAGAAACATGCTGGTTTATATGGCATATTGTGTTGCACAGAATTGTAATACATCTGTCTTTATCTCCAGTAGGGACAAAATGTAGACTTGAGCAAAGATTAAATGACTTTTCACTTATGATTCTATGTATAATTGTACCATACTGTCACAGCTCCTGATGGAGTCTGGGAAGAGATATAACACAGAGAAACTGCAGTCCCATCGCATTTATGTTTTGCAAGCTCATAGAATTCCAATCTGTTCTTGCCCAGGACAGTAATTGTGGCAGATAAGATGAGCACATACCCCTTTTTTTTTTTTTTTCCTAATTTTTTCAGACACCTGGAAAAGATGAGTAAATTGATCACTCCAGGTTCGGGTTCATCGGTTAATGGCAACTTCATCATGTGCTGTCTGCCCTAGACACTCAAGTTGTCAGAGAAATCTATCAGGGGTTTTAGCCTTTCCCTGTCTCTCTCATGTAATTTGGATCAAAAAAGGCAATTTCTTGTCTACTTCCAACATCAGACAGAGGTCTGACTTTTGACCACATCATCAGAGCAAACCTAAGGGCAGCAAGCACAACACTACACTGAGAGACACTTAGGGATGCTGTTCCAGAGAAAAACCTTAAAAAAATTATCTTAATGAGGACTCGGTGTGACAGAATCTGTAATGAATGGATATTGTATCCTGGGTGATTGTTACAGGCAGGGTGGATTTCACAGGAGAATAACCCCAAACCAGCTAGTTAAGATTAGCTATTTTTCAGTTTCTTACTTACTGTTCTGCGTTCTTTTCTGGAAAGTGCTGTATGCTCAACAAACCAGAAAAAAATATAAATGATTACTAGACACAATTAAAGATGCAATAATGAAAACAAAAAATCTGAGAAGAGGGAGAGGGCATGCACATGTGTAGCTGTGGGGCACAAAAGAACACATAAATGGGGGAGACAACAATGTCACTGTGAAGAGAGAAAAAGGTAAGCGAACCTAAAGAAGGATGGAGGAGAAACATTGATTTGGTTATACAAATAAATTACTGTGGTAGTATGAGGACATTACCATAACATCAGCTTAGCTGGAAAGGTACAGGACAATAGCCACTGGGTGAGAATTACTCACATGAGCTCTGTTGCCCAATAATAGCTGCCAGATAGCTTATGCATAAATAAAATGGACTTTTGTTACTGTAGGTCATAAGGTGCTATGTGTTAAAACCATGAACAACAGGAGTCAATATCTAATAGCTGTATCTACCAAATAACTTATTTTATAGTAGCTTGTTTCTGTAGTCAGAATTTCAGTGATTGCAATCTATTTTAATTGCTAGTGTCAGAACAAAATGTACACACGAGGCAGGTTAGAAAGCCCACAATAACATGAAAAGAGCATTTATTTCAAATAGGCATTCACAGATGGATTTGAATCACCAGTGAAGATGAATACAGTACCTGTAATTCATTCATCTGAATACCTCTTCTCTCTCTGCTTTTCCCCATGCATAAGCATAAAGGCAGTGCAACATCTGAGAAATAAATCACCTTATAAGTAAAGCCCAGCAACAAGTATAGACATATTACTCCAATATAATTTTAATGCTTTTATTTATAGTATATGTATGTCCCTTAACCACATTTTCTGACTATTCATCCTCCACTTCCCATTTGTGCACTTGTGAAATGAATCAAGGTTTCTCCTGATCATTCATTATGATTATTAGAAAATTAGATGAAGATTTATATTTCCACAACTTGTAAATGGACATTTGATAACACTTTACCTCAGGAGAGCCATATCCTTCTTTTCACTCATAACCAGGCCAATCACATTCACAAACTGAACAGTGGATCTCTAAAATAACCTGCTATGTTTCACAGTCTTTGCACTAAGTAAGTAGAAGTGGAAATTACGGACAGAGAAATAAATTTGCACAAGTCAGACTGCAGGAAAATGGCAAATAGACATTAAAGACATTAGCAATCATAAAAGAATTTCACAAAATAAAATGTCAAGGGTTTAATGGAAGTTAAAAATTGGGAGCTTTATCATAAAAATATTTATGACTCATCTTCTGTATCTTAGTTTCTCATCTGATTAAATTGTATGAAAGTGAGTTCTGTGTATTGGGCTTACATGGCAAGGCTTTGGGAGCAGGGATATGCTTTGTGAGAAGATACCAGGAGCTGCCCATATGTTGGACAGAGCCAGTTCCAGTCAGCTCCAAGCTGGACCTGCTGCTGCCCAAGGCTGAGTGCACCAGCAATGCTGGTGGTGCCTCTGTGGTAAAATATTTAAGGTTGCTGTGATATTTAAAACTGCTGTGAGCAGCTGGGAAAGAGGAATGATAAAATGTGAGAGAAACAACTCTGCAGACACCAAGGTCAAAGGAGGAGGGGGAAGAGGTGCTTCAGGTGCCAGAGCAGAGACTTCCCTGTAGTAGGAGACCACTGTGATACAGGCTATCCCCCTGCAGCTCATGTTGGTCCACAGTGGAACAGATATCCACACTGCAGCACACAGAGAAGCCCATGCTGGAGCAGGCAGACATGCCCTGAAGGAAGCTGTTGTCCATGGACAGCCCACACAAGAGGTTTTCTGGCAGGAACTGTGGACCATGGAGAGGAGCCCACTCAGGAGCAGTCCATTCCTGAATGACTGCACCCCATAGAAAGAACCCACACTGGAGCAGTTCTTGAAGAACTGCAGACCATGGGAAGTACCCTTGCTGGAGAAGTTCGTGATGGACACCCTGCAGTGGAGCAGGGAAAGCATAAGGAGGAAGAAGCATTAGAGAGAAGTGTTACAAACTGACCACAATACCCTCAGTTTTCCTATTTTCTATAGAAATCTATTTGCACATTACAGATAAGTGCTGTCTGCTGATAGTCACATACCTCTGAACGGAGAACTAAAAAGCTGAAATCCTTTGAAATTTAAATCCTGGGAAGTTATCAGTGAGGCTGGTGCCCTAATTCCAATCATGGTTTTTAGCATTGTAGCCTTGCTAATATTTACCTGTTTCCATTTGTGAGGTCCTGCTCATGCCTGGTCAACTTAGAATACTTTACTAGTCAACTTTTTTTCTCTCTTTATCCCCATGCTGATATGTATGTCTTAGTATTTCTTACACTTCTGATGAAAAATAATTGCCATTCATTTTAAAGTAGTTCTAACAAGAGTTACACTTTATGGCCTGAAACAGATGATGGGCATCCATAAAACAGAAACACACCAAGTTCTCAATATACCACCCTCACACTGCATGAAGATTTCTCAGGGCTTCTTTCAGACAAGAAAGAAAACTTTCTGAGTAAAACCAAGGAAAGCCAGTGAGAGAGAAGCACTTCACACCTGCTGGGCTCCTCTGAACATGTTTTGAGAATTTCCTAGGAAGCTAAATTGAGCCTTGATGATAATGCCTGGAGCTGTGCCTCCTTTAGTCTGTTAAGACCAAGGTGAATTGTTCCAATGTTTTGAAAACTAAACATGCAGAAATCAGCTTCTTCATGTATAAATGATACTGTAGGTTTTATATAGTAAGCTGTATGAAAGTACAGCAAACCTCTATTGCCCCAGGGGCTGGAGGAGATTACATTTCAGGGAAACATGCTTTTCCTTTAAACTTGTTTGCAAAAGAGGAAAAAGTGATCTCTGATGTTGTCCACAGGCACTGGTGCTCCCAGGTACCGCTGCCTCCTGACACATAAAAGGAACAGACTATCCATCCCACTGAACAGAGGGCAAAGATTGTAACAGGTTTTTCTGTGCAAGCTTCATCTATATTCTCCACTTCACAAAACAAATAAAACCTTCCTGTGCCACAACCAGATATATATCCAGGCAGGCATCTCAGCCTCAGTGACATACATTGATATACATTTTTGCTTCAACTGCAAAACAACTTTTGCAGAAGAAAAATCATTGCCAGAAATGCACTGTCTTCCAGAAGATGCTATTTTCTAAAACACACACACACAAACATAGGGGGAATCAGCCCACAGACTTCCAAATAAAATTCAATATTCAGCACTCATGACTCTAACAGCCTCACAGATAAGCACACTGCACTTCGCAGAGAAATAGCACCACCTGTGTGGGAATTACCCAACTACCCAGTTTTGCAAAAGTTAAAACTTAAGAAGAAGATTTTCATTCTTTTCCTACTGTGTTAGGATTTAAGTGAATGATAGGCAAGGTGGCCGTTTTCTGCAGAAAGCTAGTTGGTTTACGTTAAGTTCTAGGGAGAGTGGAGTCTTTTCCATGATGCTGTGAAAGGCACAGGTGTTCACAAAGGAATGTGCTCACTGGCAGGCCCTACATTTTTTATTGGGGTAGAGGGAGAAATATAAATACAGAAGGAATAATCAAGTAAGCCTTACAGCTATGCACACTGCATCTCTTGTACAAAATTCTCCTGCTGTTGGAATTAAAAGTCAGAAAGTAATATTTTCTCTTCCTGACTGGGATAAAATCTTTGTAAACCATAGAAAAACCTTTAGACTGAACACATCACTCACAGGCTTTCCCAGATGAAATGAAAGCACATGATATGAAAATGTGGTCAGGGTTCACATTAGTTTAACATTTGCAAAGAAGCTGAGTTATTAGGATTCCAGTTACTACTAAATAACTTCACTGCATTCATGAGAAGTCTAAGTATTTGGGTACATCTTGTAAGACTCCACAAAATGCATCAAGTCATCTACCACATGACAGAAGTATCCAGGCATAGGAAACCCATATTAATGTGGTATTTTCCAAAATAACTTTCTATTAAAACAGAAATATCACAGCATAATTTTACTGCCGTAAAATTATTTATCTAAACAATTAAAACTTGTTACTTTCGGGAAAAAAATCCTTAGCAACAATTGGAATTTAAGCTAAACTTTTGACTTTCAATAGTAGAGCAATCAAACCTTTAACATGTATTGAATGAAAGCTTTAATACATATTGAATATAAACCTAAATTAATTTATACTATTGCATGCTATGGAATACAATCTACACTTTGGTCATAAAAACAATCACAGACGTCAAACTTGAACAGTCCAACAGTATCAACAAATACTCTTCCACTATAAAGACCTCCAGGTTTTATTGCAAGACTTATAAAAAATGAATGGCAAAACATTTTTTTAATCTGCTTTTTGCCAACTAGAATTAAAAAGAGAGGTTAAGTCACGTAAGCGCAAGAATGAGACAGCAGAGTTTCTATTCCTTAATTTTAAAGTACAAATTACTCCAAAGCAATAATTAAGCAATGCACTTAGAGATGATCAAGTTATAGATACTTGCTTAAGTGGAGTCCTATCAAATGTGCACGTGGTGATAGGCTTCCTTTCTTACGAGTGAAAAATACACAGATTTAACCAAAAAGTTTTGTTCACAAATATACTGAGAATTAAGATTCTTAATTCTTAATTGACAGTTAACCCCAGCAAATAAGAATTAGAGACCTGAAAAATTACAGACATGGAGACTACGGATAAGGGGACCCCGGATTTAACTTTGTCTTCTAAAGTCTAGGCACACAAAGACTCACATTGGTGCTGAATCACAAGTCTTTGTATTTTTAACTTGCAGGCTGTACATGTGAAATATGTGATAATACTTCTTTTACGTTAAAAAAAAAGATGGCCTGGTATGAGAAATTGTTGTGAGAAAGATATGAAAAATATATAGCTTTCAGGCAGCAGGATTACATCATGTCTACCACAGTGTACTACAATATATGACATATTTAAGTGTATCAGCAGATCCTTAAATCTGTCTGTGCGTATTTCATGTTTCTGAAGTTAACTTTGTGTTTTCAACAGAAGTCCATTTTCCTAACCCAGAGCCTTGTTGAAGGACCTGAGGCACACCCAAGAGGTTTGATGCTATGAGAGAGACAATGTGCAATGCAGATTTTCATTGATTTTTTGCAATATATGAAAGAAAATCAGTAAAGTGTCAATCTGCAGGGCATGCAAATATCTGCTGTACAATCAAAACAAGCAAATTTCCCAATTTGGCCACATATTATGGTAGCTCAGAGAGATTTCTCTGTAGAGCAAGAGGGCTTTTTGTCCTAATCCTGTCAATGTGGTTAATCATCTTTCTGAACAATCTCCTTGTTCTAAATAAATCAGCCTGATTAATTAGGAATTATATCAGTTGTTTCTCTGTGAATCTAGCTTCAAATGAGGACACAAAAGCAAGCATATTGTAAGTATGTGATGCAGACCTGCCTATGAGCCCACATCTGCCAGCCCATAATCTGCTGCAGTTTGGTCTGTCGGACAACTGTTACAGAAAGCCAGTTTCTTTATATTTCATTACTGAAAAATTATGGTTCAACCATACTGTAAAAAAATTAGAATATCCAGAATGCACTTGGAGAGAGATTTAAAGATAATTTGTCTATGCTTGTTTTTGGAGGCAATGCCAAAAGAAAATGAATACATTTATCTTGTTTTCATGCTCAAAAATTAGAGGGTGTAATAGCTCACCATTCACAATGTTTTGAAAGTTCATTGTAAGTGTAACTATTGCTGCATGAAATGTAAGATAACATTTTTTTTTTTCATTACCTATAAATACTCCTTTTACTGTGAGCCTAACTGTCAAGCTAGGGAGGTTCAATTACAGTACTTAGTAGACCTTAAGTCCTCATAGTAGAAACATCAATATTTTAGCATCCCAAATACAAAAACGCTCCTGGAGTACCAAATTTATGCCTACTACATCTGCACTGAAGTCAATGCATGAGATGGCTTCTAGCTATGAATCCTACAAGACTGCTTCACACACAGATTAGGCCTTAATGGTTTGTGGTCACTGGTCGTGTCACTATTACACTTCCACAAACCAAACTGATGTTTTTTCCTCATGGCATTTGAGGCAAGGATCTCATGCTCTTATTGGCAAGCGGTAGCAGACTTAGCAGGTGAAGCTGGTTTCTGTTCAGATATTAAGACTGTGAACTGGAAAATCTGAATCCATTCAGTTTGCTCTGCTATGTACCTAGTCTTCTCTGGCAGAAAAGCAAACCGGACAACTGCAGTGATAACATCTTAAATCACCACATCTATACCTGTTCAAGACCAATTACCAGAGATCACATTACTGCCTCGAAAAAAATGTTGCTCAGATACAGTTGTCACAATGTTGATACAAGCAATAATTGTGAGTTTATAGAGAATTAAGACTATGTCTTTATAAATTTTTCCATTTTTGCATTGATGCAGCAGCTCTTTCATAGCTCCAGTTTTGTATGCATTAGATGTTTAAGAAGTTATTGTTTTCAATTTTATACATTATATATCACAGCAACTGAAAACAACTGCTTATTTTGGGAACTGCAGACTTTTTGGCAGACCTTTCTTCCCATGAAAGGAGAATGGCATGGATCAGGGTGAAAGGATTAGAATCAACGCACCTCTCTGGGGAGGACTGCCTGACCTCTTACCCTACTGCAGAATGCTAAAAAACCTCTGACTTGCAATGAAATAGGAAATCTGAGGGAGAGTTTGATGGATAATTCCTACTAGATAGGAATCCCTACAAAAGAGTCTGCAAAGCAGAGAGGAGATTTTGTTGGGGAAAGAGGCAAAAACCAGAGGCTATTTTAAAAAAAGTATGAGAGTAGGAGCACTTGAGTTGCCGTAGTTCAAGTTCAATGGCAACAGTGTAGGAAACACGTAGGAACATACTGAGCTGTAAATATGAAAGTCTGAAGCTTTGATGATCCCAGGGAGAGATCCCTGATCTTATTTTCAGTTAAATCTATGCATAGTTCCTTACTTGTTGGACTGCATGATATTTGACATACAAGCCCATACACTGAGGGGAAAGCTAATGAACAAGAAGCACAGAGACGTAAAGCTAACAATTTAAAACTGACACATGTACATGTATTTAGCCATCATTTAAGTAGTCTTGTCACTTATATTACCAAATCTCCCACTGCTTTTGGGAGCAAAACCCACACCTCTAAGTCAGCCTTTTATTTAGCTATCTACACCCAAGAATTCATACCAAAAGTTATTTACCTAAGGTCACCTAGGAAATTCACATTAGAACAAAGAGTAAGCTCATGTTTTCAAGTGCTGATCTTTAAATCAGACAACCTAGTCTGCTGCAGCTCAACAGGTAAATATCTAGGTCCCACAAATGAAGTCACTGCACAGTCAGCTTTCCACTCACATAGAAATATATGCATATATATTTGCATTGTAGACATTCGTCTTTTTCTGCTTCTATGTATTTACACACAGAAGAGGTGAACATAATAGGCTGTTGTTTCCTTTTTTTTATAGCCCTCAAGAACAGTCAAAGTCCAAAACTATCATGCTCGTGCCCTATCAATCTTGTTGAAAGGTACAAAGTGTATGGTAGATTTAAGAAAGCAATGAGGCAGCGTATTGACTGACTTGAGAGTAGGTGTCTCAAGAGACTTACACCAGTCCTTTGGCAAGTAAAGATGGATCACTCACAGAAATAAGGAGACAAGTTGAACAACCTCCTGCCAGTTCACTGATTCAAAAGAGATAATTAAAATGCTTTTTTGCCATAGATTTGGCCTTGTAGGAATCAGCAGACCAACTGCCAAATTGATCTCAAATCAATGGAGGAAAAAGACATTGTAGAAGGATGGGGAAACAATTAAAAATGAACTTTCTGTGACAAACTGACAAGAAAAGGTAGTATTAGTAGTTTAGAGGACAGCCAGGACTGCTCAGAAGTGCTGCTCCTGCTCAGCAGTCCTGTGATACAAATAAGCTGTTTCAGCTGCTTTAAGAAAAAAAATAAAAAAATAAAAAAATCTCATTTACAGCATGGCATTATTTTCACCAGTCTGCTCCTTTCTGTTAAATTTGGTACAATTTTATGCTTTGGCTTTTTGATGGTTTTATCTTTTCTCCCTTTTTTTTTACCATCATCTTCCTATCCAGTATCTCATCTTTTGACATAACAATAGAAGTAATCTTCTGTTTTGTCACAATTAATATTGCTCTTTCCTGCTGAAGAATTCTTAGGGTTGGGGGAACTTGAGACAAAATAATGTAATTCTTGCCAACTAAAATAGATTTTGGCAGTGAGAAACAAATTAAAACACCACCTCCCCACATCCCCTTACTACCTTACTCTTGTCTGAGCAGCATAGGGGATGTGGGCCTGTGGTTGCTTTGAAATAGCTCCTCTCTGCTACTACATCCTCCTCATGCTTTTCCCCTGCTCCAGTGTGGGGTTCTTAATGGGCTGAAGGTGGATATCTGCTGCACCATGGACTTCCATGAGCTTGCCTCACCGTGGTCTGCACCACAGGCTGCAGGGGAATCTCTGCTTCAGTGCTTTGAGCACCTCCTCCCCTCCTTCTACACTGACCCTGTTGTCTGCAGGTATATTTCACTTCCATTTTTTCTCACCCCTTACACCACCATGCAGTGGTTTGCCCTTTCATAAGTAAGTTTTCCTAGAGGCACAACCATCTGTCTGATGGGCTCAGCTGTGCCCTGTAGTGGGTCTGTTGGAGCCAGTGGACCCAGCTATTGGAGCTGATGGAACCAGCTATTCCCAAAGAGGCCCCTGCAGCCCTTTGTTGCCAGCACATTGCCATGGACACCTGGTACAAAATAATCTGAGAAAAACCTCAGCTGATTTGATGTAGCAGCTGAACACTGATTTTTTTGTTCTTAATTGTCATGCACCTGATTCTAGTGACTCAAAAGCTGTTTTGAAATACCTATTATGCTACAAAAATATCTATTACATTTCAAAATTACTGTATTTAAAGAGTATTTGAAGAGAACTACTACATTGAAGAGCAGAAGCCAACTTCTCCTATGCTTCATCTTAAAATCCGGAATCTATACACAGGTGTTCTCACTTCTTCCACAGAATGACTCACTGTCGCTGGCTTAGTAACCTGCTCACTGAAACACTATGCACTCTTCTTCGTGTTCATTTTTAAAGATAATGTTTATCCATTTTTCTACTTTACCCTCCTGACCTCTCAATTCTCATTACTCAGAAGAATTAGCTAAGGCATAAAGAAATAGCTAGGACAATATTTAGGTGCTACGTAACCTGAAATACCACAGTTTCATAACGTTACAAACAACTGAAGAACATTCATAATTGTCTTTGGTTAGAAGACTATTAAACACTATCCTCTATAAAGATCTAATTTAAAAACCATTTCTGTAAGAAAGTATATACATCTGAAAGTAGCATTTCTCAGACACAACAATCAAAAGTCATGTCACCAAACTTTGCACTTTCATACTGTAGACATCTAAAGCTGTGAGAATTTTCTGAACTTTTCTTACAATGGAGAAAAAAAAGGAGGATATGACCTCCTGCTACAGTAGATGGAAACTAGCCAGGTGGTTTGTCTCTTTAAAGATGCTCTTATCTTTCTTTTGTATAGAAAGAGTGCCTGGACAACTAATTCAGTTACAGATATTTAGACTTTGGATGTCTAAATATGATGAGCTTAGTGGTATGAACCCACTCAGTGACTCTTCCTCCAAAAACAATACCTTGGTTTCAGACTCCATTATTTGTTAAAATTACAATACAAGTGAAAGGTAATAGGATTTTCCCCTGCAAGGGAATGAATGAATGATTTGTGATTAAATAACAAAAGAAGTTAAAGGTGAAAAGGAGGTGAAGATCTGATGTTTGACATTCAGATAAAATCAGAGCATAAGTAATGTATAGTGTAGCTTCCTAATGGAAGCTAATTCATGTTAGTAGATCTTTGACCTTAGTTTAAGAGTTACTACAGCTGAAATAAATGGACCATGCTAGTGCTCACTCCCCTAAAATTAGGCTGGTTCCTTCGGTCATATATGAGTGACAGATTTCTAACACTGAACCTGAATATTCCCAGTTTCAAGAAATGCTTTTCACTGTTCATAGGCAGATCAAATATAACACACTTTCAGATTCTCAAATAACTTTAAGTGACTTGGGAATATGTATTATGAATCTTCCAATGAATTTATTATAGAGTAATATATAATGTTACAAACAGGCTCTGAATGTGATCTAGAATTATTCAAACAACATGCCTTTCAGTAAGGGAAAATCACTTTATACATCAAGGGAAAGTCTTTCTTTCCCTATAAATTTCTTTGTATAATGATGTTTAGGGTAGCAACTTGCAAATACTCTTAGAATCTAACCGTGTGCATTAAGTTAATCTAAAACTATTTTCTCATCAGTTTCAGCACTAAAAAGTGGGATAGAACACAGTAAACATCAGTATGATCAAAGTACTGGCTTCCCCCCCCCCCCAAAAAAAAAAAAAACCTTCCTTCAAGCAGAGTTACAAGAATTTACTTTATAAGCAAAATTTTTGTGCAAATTTGTCCTCTGTGTTTCTAAAACACCCTTTAAAATTATATTTTCACAGTGTTTAACAATAAAAGTGTGACATTCTGCAGGAATGACTATGTTACTTTATATCACAAACAAAAGTCCATACATCAAGCACCAAAGTTCAGATGTTTAGAAGCTTGTATAAAATTAAATTGTTAATGAATTAATAATTTAAGAAGTTTGCAATAAACTGATATAAAATGATAGAAAAGTTACAACTTTTTAAAACTCTCTAATTTGTACTTTTAATATATTTAGTGAGTTTCATTGTAAATGCAAATGGCTAAAAAAATGAAAAAGCCCTGCAATGGCTAACTAAGATCATCCAAATGGATAACATAGATGGATAACACAGATCACCAAAAGCAGCTTGTTTCTTCCTTGGAGTATTTCAGTGCCTGAATTCTGTCATTGAACTGTCACTATGATGGGTTCAGAGCTGATGTCCAAAGCAGCCATGCACTCAGGCGCATCCCATTAAAGTCATTAACATAGCATGCATCCTCTGACTCTAGACAAGCATGCATTCTCATACAATCAGAGCCTACCCACTTATCTGGCTCTCATTATTGCTACATCTGAGCGTGTAACAGTCTTTGATGTGTCAATGTTCACTTTATGAGCTCTGACAATACTGTTAACTCATTTTAGAGCTGAGGAACAGGCAGGCATATACAGAAGTACTGCTCAATTCAAACCATTTAATTTACTGGATCATACCTACTTCAGAGCAGCTTTTACAGATATCTTTTTGTTTTGTCTTTGGCTTCATAGACTGATAGAATCATGGAATAGTTACGGTTGGAAAGGACCTTAAGATCATCTACTTCCAATACCCCCTGCCATGGGCAAGGACACCTCACACTAAACCATGTCACCCAAGGCTCTGTCCAGCCTGGACTTGAAAACCACCAGGGATGGAGCATTCACAACCTCCCTGGGCAACCCATTCCAGCTCCTCACTACCCTTACAGTAAAGAACTTCTTCCATATATCCAATCTAAACTTCCCCCGTTTAAGTTTGAACCCATTACCCCTTGTCCTGCCACTACAGTCCCTAATGAAGAGTCCCTCCCCAGCATCCCTATAGCCCCCCTTCAGATACTGTTGACATAATGATGGAGATGCTGTGAGAAGAATTACTGCAGGGTGATTGCTATGAATCTTGTTATGAAATGGTTTATAAATATCACACGGGTCATTAAATGGCAAAAATTAATCATATTGTTTAAGGGGTAATGTACTTATATTTTCAGAAAAAGATGGAAGCATAATTTAATGTTTAAAATTATATTGGAGAGTATATTGGGTTATATATCCAGAAAAATACATATGGAATGAAATGATATGGCATTGATAAGCCTTTTCCATTTCCAGGTGTCTCATTACTACCCAATTTTGCTGCCAGTGTCTCATTTATTTTCATCATACCCCCCCTCCCAGTGTTCTGTGTCTCTTTTCTATGACTATTTCTTAGTAACTTCAGTTACCTCTTTCCTCCACCACCATTCAATTCGATCATAAGACCACTGCAGCGTAGCTGTATTCCCCCCTTCCAAACCTGTCTTATAAAAAATGGAAAGTGCCCAGTGTGAGTTTCTAGCTGTCTGATGGATCTTTACAAATTGTGTTCAATATATAATTTAAAAACAAATTATAAAATATTGAAAAGAGTGAACAATTTACTAAACATGGAAAGAATATGCTGCTGAGCTTTACTGAAACCATGTCTGACCTTGGTTCGTTTGTAATAAAACTAGCTGCAGCTACAGTCCCCATGTCTGAGAAGCAAAACAGTACAGTTAACAAAGTCAAAAGGAAAATTCATTAGAGCACGGGTGATGGTAGTGTCAGCATCAATGTATGATTCAGAAGGTTATGCTGACAATTGTACAACAGCATAGACAGTTTTTGCCCGTACCAGAACAAGATTTTATTCAGAAGAAATACTCAAAACTTTATGCTTACCTCCTTCTCTATCCACCCTCCACCCCAAAGATACTGAAGCATCCATTTAGCTTTGATTACATCCCTTAAATTAAATTAAGGAAAAATGGAAATTACAAAGTAGCCTGACCACTACTGGATTTCTTGCATCGAGCCCAGAGTTTTCAGCTAAATCCAAGCTTTTGTTTTAGAAAGCTATCCAATGCTGATCTGAAGATTACAAGTGACAGAGTACCCCCTCATCCCTAGGAATTTCAATGATTAACCGTCCTTACTATTTTAAAGTCAGGATTTGTCTGTACCTAGCTTCCAGCTGTGGGATTTTGTTACACTTTTAGTTTACAGATTAAAAAGACTTCCACTGACAGAAATCTTTTGTCCCCCACATGTTTATTTATAGGCTATCAAGACATTTCAGCTATTCCCTCAACAACTTGGAGAGGCAAAGGTATAATTTAATGTTAATCAGGTGTTTAAACACTTTCTTTAACAATGATGCCCTACCAGAATGACTGCTGAATTTTATAAGAGCAGTGTAAACAGTGAATCAACCATTATAAACACAATTTTTCACATCAATCATTGCGTTATAAACATGAAAAGAAACTCTGCACCTCTCAGACACCCAAACATGGGTTACCCTTGGAACAAAACTGTTGTTAAAATAGACAATCTTTTTTTTTTTTCCTCCAGGTAATTTGAAAGAGAATCCTTAACATTTTCAGGGAAATCAGGAAGGAGAAGGAAGAAGTCATTCCAGAAAAGGATGCAGAAAATGTGTGTTGTCTAGGAAAAGCAGAAGTTTTGAGGCCAATTTATATGTACTGATTACAACCTATATCATAATTAAGAAACCTAACAGTAATATCACTGCTTATTCTGAGAGCTGTAGATACACTCTGGGTGAACACATCTTCCTTCCCAGAAGCAATTAAAAAGTACAAAGCACAGAATATACTGCAGGCTCAACGTTTTATCTACATCTAGCAGTAAGTAGCTGACCAGGGCCTTCAAGGAGGCCATGAGGCACCACCTGACCTTTTAGCAGCATTACAGCAGAAGGCATCCATCACCTGTATGTTACAAAGACTAGCATCAGGAAAGAAAGCAAGCTGTGGCCTGAGGAAAGGGTATTTTGCTATTTTTTTCACATACAGAATTGTACTGGTTTGGCTGTGATTGAGTTAATTTTATTCACAGTAGCTAGTATGGGGCTACGTTTAGGATTTCTTGATAACACAGGGATGTTTTAGCCATTTGCTGAGCAGCATTTACACAGAGTCAAGGCCTTTTCTGCTCCTCATCCCACCCCAGCAGTAGTAGGCTGGGGCTGCACAAGTTGTTGGGAGGGGACACAGCCAGGACATCTGACCCCAACTGATCAAAGGAATGTCCCATACCATACGGCATCATGCTCAGCATATAAAGCTGGAGAAGAAGAAGGAAGTGAGGATGTTCCGAATGATGGCATTAATCTCCCCAAGTTACCGTTGCGCATGATGTAGCCCTTCTTTCCTGGAGATGGCTGAACACCTGCCTGCTGATGGGAGGCAGTGAACAAATTCCTTATTTTGCTTTGCTTGTGCACATAGCTGTTGCTTTGCCTTTTGAACTAAACCCACACTTTCCTCACTTTTGCCCTTCTGGTTCTTGCCCTCATCTCACGGGAAGGAGTGTTAGCAAGTGGCTGTTGGGGGCTTAGCTGCCTCCTGGAGTTAAACCACATAAAGCCTTATTGGGGTTTTCAAGGAATAACTAAGCAAAAATATTCCGGATACTATTTGCTTTCATTAATATTAAAGCAATATTAATGTAATTAATATGAATAATATTAATTAAACCTTAATAGTATATCCTGGGGTCAGGATACCTTACTGCATTTGTATTCTCTCCTGTCTAATACAGGCTGCTGTTACCTTTTATCTGGTATTACAGAAAACAAAGAAGTAACACTGAAGGATGATGCGTATTTCCGTAGGATTGAAGTCCTAATGCATTCTTGATTAGAACTATTAAAATATTATATATTTAAATGCATTTTAAAAATCTTACTTAAAGTAATTGTGTTTCATTACTGTAATTAAAAAGGAAAAACAGGATAAAATAGCTACTGTAGACACAGACACAAAAAGCTTACTAAGTCACAACATTCAAATAACAAAAGACCATGAAATCCATCAGGGTGCTTCCTGCTAAGTGTATTCTACTAATACTCTGACTTCAACTGACCTTATTCATGGATGTAAAGTCCAAGAAGATGGTGGTGAGAAATTCTTTCTTGAAAAGAAAGAGAACTGCAGCTTGTGATTATTTACTTTACATCTCACACTTCAGCTTGAAATAGCTATGTAACATTGGTATAGAGTGTTTGAGGTTGAACTTGATAGAAAAAGAAATGTAGAGCTTAAAGAGCAGAAGCAGTAGCAGGCTAAATTAAACAAACAATCCATCTAATCTGCTATTCTAACTCCAGCACATAACAGTATTGGTAATTTCACAGGAAAATCCATAATAAATTCTTCTTTATTAAGCAACTACTGAATTCTTGAGAAAGACTAGAACTTTTTCTACACTCAATTGTACTTAAGAAGTGGTACATATATTAAATGTAACTCATACTTCAATTCATTGTGGCACACAGCAGTGACTTTTTGCATCTATTGCCACTTATTTACTGCTTAAGTTTAGCACTGAATGCTTTACTCCCTTAGCAGACTCTTTGCTATTCTTACTTATTTTTGCCAGTTGTCGTGGTTTAAGTCCAGTTGGCAACCCAGCCACATAGCCACTCGCTTCCTCCCCCCCCCCTTCCCCCCCTGCTCCTGGAGGGATAGGGAGGAGAATGGAAAGAATGTAACTCCCACGGGTTGAGATAAGAGCAGTCCAGTAAACAAGGTATAACACAAATCACTGCTGCTGCCACCAATGATAATAATGATAAAGGGAAATAACAAGGGAAGAGAATACAACTGCTCACCACCCACTGACCGATACCCAGACCAACCCGAGCAATGACCTCACCCGTCCATGTAACTGCCCCCAGTTTATATACTGGGCATGACGTGCTGTGGTATGGAATACCTCTTTGGTTAGTTTGGGTCAGGTGTCCTGTCTCTGCTTCCTCCCAGCTTCCCCTCCTCCCTGACAGAGCATGAGGCTCAGAAAGTCCTTGGTCAGAGTAAACATTACTGAGCAGCAACTAAAAACATCGGTGTTATCAGTGCTGTTCCCAGAAAGTCAAAAACACAGCACTGCACCAGCTACTAAGAAGGAGAAAAATTACTGCTACTGCTGAAGCCAGGACACCAATAAATTCTTAAATCTTGCCTTCATTTCCCTGTCACCAAAATGTTGTGAGGAAACAGTTCTAAATTCAAAAGAAAAAAAAAAAAAAGAAAAAAAAAAGTATTTTGAACTTGTTCCCTTCATTATTTCTTCTGCTTATTTCAAAATAATATTTGTTGGAACAAGTCCAGAGGAGGGCCATGAGTATGATAAGGGAGCTTGAGTACCTCCTATAGGAAGATGTACTTAGCCTCAGGCCAAGAAAGTTGGTGCTGTTCATCCTGGAGAAGGGAAGGCTGCATGGAGACCTCAGAGCAGCCTTCCAGTATCTGAAGGGGGCCTACAAGGATGCCAGAGAGGGACTTCATTAGGGACTGTAGCAATTGGACAAAGGGTGATGGGTTTAAACTTAAACAGGGGAAGTTCATGTGAGATATAAGGAAGAAGTTCTTTACTGTAAGGGTGGTGAGGCACTGGAAGAAAAAGAAATGGTAAATGCTCCATCCCTGGCAGTGTTCAAGGCCAGATTAGACAGAGCCTTGGGTGACATGGTTTACTGTGAGGTGTCCCTGCCCATTGCAGGGGGGTTATAACTTGATGATCTTAAGGTCCTTTCCAACTCTGACTATTCTATGATACTATAAAATACAGTTTAACAGACACATCATGACTACATGCATTAGCTTTCAAAAATGGGCATCAAAAATACAGCACAGAAACTTGCACAACCAACAACATAAACACAAGCACCATATAGAAATGGCATAATTTCTTTATTTGAGTGCCTGTTTGAGCCTAAGATATGGGAAATTTCAAGCAATTTAATCATCTATTTCATCCTATGAAAAATGAGATATGCTAGTTACTGGGAACACTAATAGCAGCAGCAAAGACAAAGGCATGTTTCTCTTCTATGCTCTTACACATCCTACTATCCTTTGTCTATCTTGTTACCTTCTGGAGGTATCCTAAGTGTTGGATGCACAAAAGAATTGCCGGTAATTTGGCCTACAATTCCCTGAAACCCCCTATATTCTTCCTTTCATGCTGTCCCAGCCCTTAATAACACAACCCATTTTAGTGTTTGCTCCACATGCCCAAACACTGTTATGAGAGCAAATGGCTAAGAAGATTGCTTTGTCATTGTTAACCTGAGCTAAGGCTATTTTAGCCTATAAGATATCTGTTTACACAAGTCATGCAAACAGTAGTTTGATAGCCCATCTGCATAGATGGTTAATTGCACCTACATAGAATGTGTTAATGTTGGTACATTAGCATTATTATCCTGGTGTATTATCTATTATTAGGAAGCTGAGTGTGCAATAAAGAACACAGCATGCAAAACATATATTTATTCTAACTGTGAGTCACAATGCAGAAAAAAAACAACAAACACAAATACCAACAACAAACAGCAATTCACAAAATGCATGTAAAGCCTGGAGCTTGTCTTTCCAAAAGGAAGTTATTTCTTATTTCTGTTTTAATAGGAAGATATGCTACTCTACCCTATGCTAATAATGATTTTATATATTGGATTTGGTTAGAAAAAGAGTATTCATATGGCTTTCATTCTAATTTAGGTCGTTCTTTTAAATTAAAATTTTAATAGCTTTGCCCCAGTAGGTCAATGCAGTCTACTGAAAACAGAATCATAGAATAGTTATGGTGGGAAGGTACCTTAAAGATCATCTTGTTACAACCTTGCTGACCTGTGATACCTCTCCAGGGTCTAGGCATCTCCTACTGATACCAGCATCAGACTGGTAGGACTGGGATGGATTGAGGCTGCCCTCCGCCAGCAACTTCAGTTCATAGAATCATAGAATAGTTAGGGTCAGAAAGGACCTTAAGATCATCTAGTTCCAATCCCCCTGCCATGGGCAGGGACACATCACACTAAACCATGTCACCCAAGGCTCTGTCCAACCTGGCCTTGAACGCTGCCAGGGACGGAGCATTTACCTCTTCCTTGGGCAACCCATTCTAGTATTGCACCACCCTTACAGTAAAGAACTTCCTCCTTATAGCCAATCTAAACTCCCCCTGTTTAACTTTTAACCCATTACCCCTTGTCCTATCACTACAGTCCCTAATGAAGAGTCCATCCCCAGCATCCTCCTAGGCTCCCTTCAGCTACTGGAAGACTGCTCTGAGGTCTCCACGCAGCCTTCTCTTCTCCAGGCTGAACAGTTAATAGCCCTCTTCACCAGCTTGGCAAGCCCATGACCGAAGACACTCTTCCCTTTCTCTGAGAGGTGGATGCCATCAGCCCCCAGCAGACCAGGCTTCTCAAGGTGAGTTCCATGGTCTGTGTAGCCAAACCTGTGGATGTGGCACCAGGTCCTGCAACCATTTGTTGATTTCCCAGATTCAACTGACCTAGGCTGAGAAAGTTGGGGCTGTTCAGCCTGGAGAAGAGAAGGCTGCGTGGAGACCTCATAGCAGCCTTCCAGTATCTGAAGGGGGCCTATAGGGATGCTGGAGAGGGAATCTTCACTGGGGACTGTAGTGATAGGACAAGGGGTAATGGGTTCAAACTTAAACAGGAGAAGTTTAGATTGGATATAAGGAAGAAATTCTTTACTGTAAGGGTGGTGAGGGACTGGAATGGGTTGCCCAGGGAAGTTGTGAATGCTCCATCCCTGGTGGTGTTCAAGGCCAGGTTGGACGGAGCCTTGGGTGGCATGGTTTAGTGGAAGGTGTCCATGGCAAGGGACTTGGAAGTAGATGATCTTAAGGTCCTTTCCAACCCTAACTATTATATGTTTCTATGACCCTTTCCAACCCCTTCCCTTTGAATGGGAGGATTGATGAAAAGACTACCTGTGCTCCAGAGTCCTTGACGGCCACTCCTAGGGCTCTGTAATCCTTCTTGATCGTCCTTACGTTATTTCTGGCCATATCTGTGGTACCCACGTGAAACAACAGTAGTGCATAATAGTCAGTGGGCTGTATGAGGTAGTCTCTTGGCAACATCTTTGATGTGAGCCCCTGGTAGACAGCACACATCTAGAGAGCGCATCAGGCCAGCAAATGGATGCCTCCGTACCTCTTGAAAGCGAGTCACCTACAGCTATTCCCCATGACCTTTTCCTTGTTTAACGTGTTGTTATCCATGGTGCAGAGTAGGCTGCAGTACTTAACCTGTTCTTCATCTGCTGTGGCTGACCTTTCATCACTTTCCTGCAGAGCAGGGGGGAATCACTTCTGCAAGGCCACCTCTGGCTTTGGGTGGAGTCTCTCTTACAGGTCCAAGCCATTGCAAGCTTCCATTCCCCTATGTTATTGCCCCCACCTTTCTTCCATGTGTGCTGCTGGGGGAGTTTTTAGTTGCTTGGCTGCAAGCTGTGGCTGCACTGCAGGCTGTGCTTGGAACAACAGTGTCCAGCTGCTTCTCAGCCTCATTGATGCTTTGTAGCCTCGCTGTCTCCTACAGCTCAGCCAGCCACTGCAGGAGGTCCTCTACCTGGGCACACCTTTTCCAAGCAGGTCTGCACATCCCTGCTCCAGGAGGAAGGTCTGGGCACCTCCTGCAGCCCCAGGTCTGCACGGCAGCCTCTCCACGCAGCAGCTCTGTCTAGGTGAAGGCATCAGCCAGCACCACTGTAGACAGTGCACCTCCCTCTACTGGAGCTGCAACCTTAGCTCTCCTATGAGTGCCCACCATTTTACCTTGAGGGTCAGGTAAGACACATGTACCAACCTGTGCAGACAACCTTGTGCAGTCTCTCCTTTGAAGAGGCACCTGCTCTTTAGAGGAGAAATTGAAGGAACGTATCCATGCTACTGTCTGAACATACAGACATGTAATCAACAGAGATGATGAAACACCACCAAATTTCACACAGATTATGACGCTAAAGGAACTATTGTGTCTGATCTTGTAACTGGAAGTTCAGTGAGTTTCTTATTACACATCAGCTTTTTTAATTCCCCAGGGCTTAGCATATAACCTGACAAGTACATAAACTATTACATGGAATAGGAAAATTGGCATCCTATTTTCATAGAATCATAGAACCATAGAACAGTTTGAGTTGGAAGAGACCATAAGGATCACCTAGTTCCAAGCCCCTTGCCATGTGAAGCAACACCTCACACTAGACTGAGTTGCTCCAAACCCCTTCCAACCTGGCCTTGAATACTGCCAGCGATGGGGCAGCCACAGCTTTTGCGGGCAACTTGTGCCAGTGTCACACCACCCTCATGGTAAATAATATCTTCTTTACATCTAATCTGGATCTACCCCCTTTCAGCTTAAAGCCATTACACAGAGATCCGGGCATAGTCATTTTTTATCTAACAGAAAGGAATTCTGAACTTCCCTGGACTAAATTTGTCTTGCAAAAAATCTGTGGAATGCCGTGCAGGTAAAGGAAGTATTTAACCTATAGAATGATCTACACTGTGTCCAAACACGTTTAACTTGGATTATTCTTAGGTAACAGACTGAGAAAGAGTCTCTTAAATGTAACTCCTAGGAAAATAATCTGTATATTGAAATTCCCAGCACTGTTTTCATTATCAGCTTTTTATGAAAAACTGTGTTTGAACTATGCAATAGAGCGCAAAGTCTACCTCAGTGCTGGATAAGTTATTTCTAACTAACAAAAAACCCTCATATTATAACTCACATATATTTTTAGAGCTTTAAGACTTAATAATGTAATTTTACATTTGAATACAGTACTTATCTTGGATGATCAAGGCCTTCCAAGTGAATAATGTGATAAAGGTCCATGAATATAATTAACCTGCTTTAAAAAGGCATAGAAATTAAGATTAGGCATATATAAAAATAACTTCAGTCATTTAGTCACAGATTTTACAGGGAAGAACAATATTTTAAAACAACACTTTATTCTTGATGTTGACAGTAGATGAAATTAAGCGGGTGATTCATTTTTGCCTCATACATTTTTCTGTTATAACATCTATAAAATGTACGCACTCTTGAACTGCTGTATAAATCCAAACTCATTGTTATAGCTCACACATAGTAAGGCATGTTTCAGATTTTTACAACTACTTTCACATAAGAGAACTATTGTCACAGCACCTAAGAAGAGCTACATTTTACAGTCTATTCATAGCATTTCATAGTAAAAAACATCAGAGTAGATTCTACTCTTTTGCATATAAAAGTAATCATCAGCATTGGTTACTCTACCCTTTATTTCCACTAGTGCAAGACTATTATTTTTTTGAAGTACAGTCTAATAAATACACTCTACAAGTTGAGGTATGCACATCCCATGCAATTTATGTGGTTTCTTCTACACTCAGCCTGAACAATACAAAAAAAAATAAATAGACCATGGAGAAATACCTGTGCTACGTTCCAACAAAAGTGAAAGGCACATGGTTTTTATGTTCTCAAAACTACATTTGTAAATGTTATAAAGGTTAATAACCTTGATTTAAAAATTAGAATATGCCACAATTAACGTTGTTGTTATCAGTCCTAATTCACTTTTTTCCTCCCAAACTTTATCAGTGATTACTTAATTAATTTCTCTTGAATGTTACATGAGTATATACTGTCTTGCCATATTACTACAGATGACTCAACCATTGCTCTGAAAAAATCTTTCTTGTCAAATGCTTCTATATTTGTTAATGATATTACATAGAGTTCTTAATAAAATTACATTTTCATAATGTCATTTGAAGAAGGTAAAAGGAATTACCCTATTTTATAAATGGAGAAATCTAGCACAGAAAAAATGAAGAAGGCTCTACTTTGGGAACTTTATCACATGCCCCATCCAATAGCGAAAAAACATATTAGACTGAGTTTAAAATGCTCAAGGAACAGCTATTTGCAGGTATAAGGGTTTGTTCAAATAGTCTTAAGGTACTCTAGCTGTACAGTCAGAACATAAGGAATTCAAATAGCAAAAGGGAATGAAGTACCTCCTAATATAATGTAGAAAAGACTGGAAATAGCAGGAATCATATGTAAACCTTTTGTACAGTATTCCAGAATCTTACCAGTGATGATGTGCATCCTAATTAAAAAAAAAAGTGTATCAGGGACTGATCTCTGACACTGCCAGTGGCACAGCCTGGCTACATCACATTTGGCTCTAGGTCTCCGATGAAACTTCGTGGAGTCCCTCTGACAAGAAGAAATTATTTTTATTGTTGAGGGGTGGCTGGGAGGGTGTCAGTTCAAAATAAATGGAGGTTGTGTGACAACTGATCAATTAATGTTTCTATAAGATGAAAGCGAGGTTATGCGCTGATTGCAACGGAGTATGGCACGAGGACATGATGACAGCCAGGACAGGCCAGGAGCATACAGCCTGATGGGATGGTACTGGAAAGTTACATACAGTAGAAGGAACTAAATCTGGATCAGTCATGTCCATGTTGTCTACCAGAAGTGGTCCCTAGCACACACTATTACAATGACTAGGCACTCTATCAGGCATTTTATCTACACTGCTTAGGTTAGGAGTCCAGTCCCCATGACCAGGCGACATCAGTGATCTTGGGCTCACAACTGGGTAACCTGTTCCACTGCTCCATCAGTCTCCTAGATATTTGTTTCCCTGAAGGTCATCCTGAATTTCTAAAACCTCGATTCATAGCCATTTCAGTTTGTTACACCATCTGGCACCACCAAGAAAAATTTATCTCTGTCATCCTTGACACCACATTTCCAATAGTTCTAGGCAGATACTATATTGCTTTTGAGCCTCCTTTTCACTATAGTAAAGATCCTCCACCCTCTCTTCATAAGAGGTGCTCTAGGCCCAAGCCATCTCAATGGCCATCTGCTAGAGCTCTTCAGGTTCTTCACAACCTTTTTGAACTGTGAGACCAAAACTGGAGTTGGCACAGAGGATAACAATATGCGAGTTAATGTTTTTCAACCAGCTGAACTTGTCTCGTACAGCCCAGTAAATTTATATTACTTGCAAGGACTGCACCAAGCAACTGTGCATGGGTCTGTTCTAGTTGTGGGTCTACAATTTGGACTAGTCCCATTTAGAGTAGAATTGTCTTGCAGTGTGCTAGTCTGAGTAATTTAAAACAGTTAACTGACAATTGGATCTCAGTTGGAAGACACTCCAGAGAAAGGATATTTATAAAAATGAACAGTGCCTCACTTGACACAGTAATAAAAAGAAGACTGTAGGAACTTTGTTCCTGTCTATATGCCTAAAGAACAGAATTCTTTTCAATAATATCTAGCAGCTCCTGTTATACTCAAAAGGGATTGTTGAGTAGGCAATTATTTGCTTCCAGACACAGTTTATTTACTTCTACTCCCAACTGTATTTATTCTGAGCATTTCTGAATTCCTAAGACATTCACAAGTCTGTTACTTTATTTGCCAGCCCTTTCAAAAAGACAGATGCAAGTTATGAGATGAAATCCCATATTTCCAAATTTTAAGTCCTACTACTTAGTATTGTTTAAAACACGACCTCAGAAAGACAGCTGATTAAACAGTTGCCACTGATGTCTCACTCTTTAGTATTCCCTGAGGTTTGGTGGCGTGTTTATCACCACTAGATAAATGCAAAAGGTTGTTATTTTGAAAGTTTAAAGTATAATAGAAAAGACTTAATTTTTACTCTTCATTATTTTTACAATGCTAAAAAGGGGTTTCTGTCTTTATACTATACTCAAGAAAAAAACATCCTTTAAGATTAGAACTTACTCTCACACGGTGCTTAAAGGAACAATACATCTGTTTGCTTCTAGTACCCTGAATACATTTTTGTGTTGTGCTGTTGTGCATGAAAAATGCTATAGCTTCATATCAGAAAATAATACACTTGTCTCACTGTGCTTTATGTTACATAATTGTTCCAAACACAAAAGTACTGGGATTGGGTTTTGGTTTGTTGTTTTTTTTTTTTTTTTGTGGTTCTTTTTTTTTGTGTTTTTTTCCACAGGAATAGACAAATGATTTAACTTTTTAATTAAACTTTAAAGCTTTTAATTAAATGCCAAAATTGCAAAGAACTATTTTAGTTTAAACTGTCTTTAGATTGCCGGATATGTATTTTCCTATCGCAGCTCCTCTGACCTGGAAAGTAACAAAGAGCAATAAATCACATTCGCACTTCTTAATTGGTACAATTAACACTTCTTTAATTATCCAGGCAGACAAGCACTGATTGTGTAAATGCTGCAGGTAAAACAGAAACTGATGCTTTTAAACACAATTCTGTCACTAATGTATTTCAAACACTTTTAAAGTAGCCACTCACTGAATAACGTAATTTTCTTGTTTCTCACAATATGCATTTCCAAGGGAAGCAACGTGACCCAGTGGATAAAGTACAACTTCCATGAATTCTTCATCTGACTTTAATCTGAGGTGACTTTGAGGAATCAGCTTTCATTTTTTACACACTGGACACTTCTATACTGTCTATATACAGCTGATAAACTCTGTTACATGGAGCATTTCAGTGTCTGTGCTCAGAACTTCATGTTCGTGACCCCAACGAGGACATTTGGACACCACCGCTGTGCTAGATATTATTACACCAACACCTAGGTCTCTTCAGTGGGTTTCTTTTGAGGAGCAAGCAAAAGCAGTGCTCTTCCCTGAAGGAAAACAACCCAAGAGCTGAGGGTCAGAGCCGTGCTATCACTGATCAGGACACAATCACACAAGACCTAAATAGGCAATAAATTATTTATTAATAAATTATTAATACATTAGCAAGTTTCTTCACTAATGAAGTGCACTTCAGATACAGTCTGGAGGGCTGGAACTAGATGATGTTAAGGTCCTTTCCAACCCTAACCATTCTATGATTCTGTGACTAAATCAAGCACTAAATGTGGTCCAAGGTTGATATGAAAAGTTCAGTCAGTAAAAGCAGCAGACCAACCCAGAGAAACACCTAGAGACAAGGCTATGATATACATCCAAGGTCCATGAACAAGCAGAGCTGCAGGCAGACTACTTGTGCCACAGACCTACGGCCTGCACAGGACACTAGACTTCCTACAGCATCCATTCAAGGTCAAAGACCAGCTGCTATCTCTGAGGAAATACAGCATGTCCCCACTGCATACTTAAATTTATAATTTATAAAATGCATTCCCATTCTTTCCAAAGGGTTTCCATCATAAATTCCTGCTGCAGCTAGCATCCAAGGAAAAGAAGGAAATGAGGAATATATCTTAATCCAAATTTGGTAAGGGCTAGGCAATGTTGACTGAGCATGTTCCATCTCATCTACCGTAGATAAGTTAAATCAAACACTGTAAAAACACATTTAGCAGAAGCCTCTTAAGCAATTATTAATCAAAATAGAAAGGTTCCTTTTCCATTTTAAACGTCTTCAAATTTTTAATGAAGTGCTAAATATGAAAATTAATTAGAAATTATAAAATATTGTAGGAATAGACATATGTTAATGCACACAATTAAAATGTGCTTGTTTTCCTTACAATTAAAGAAGTATAGCTATATTGCTAAAAGAAATTCAATAGACATTTTTTATGACTTTTTTATGTTGCATCTGATGCAACGTAACTTTTCTTGCTTCAAGTACTTTCTTGAGGAAGCTGACAGAAAGTGTTACTTGTCAGATCAAGAGTGAGGCAAAAGAAATTATTATAGTTTTTCATTTTCTTTCTCTGCCATGTATCTATGGAGATTTAAAATAAGTTCTTTCTTTCATTCCTTAACACAAAATATCAGCTACTTATAAAAGATGTCAACTTGGTACAGGCCTTATTTCATATTTCTTAAATCAATGGAGCTATTTCACTGATTTAATGTTCTGTTAAATCAGGGTATCACCTAAGAACTTGAGAAAATTATGAATCTTAAAATTCAAGCTTATGTTAATGTAACATAATAATTAGCATACAGCTCTTATTACACTCTCAAGTTTACATTTCTATCATTTTACTTTATGCTATTCTATTTACTTGACACGTCAGATGTGACTAAAGCTCATTATAAAGTTAAAAAAAGAATTATACATAAAAGATACATTTTTTTCTAGTGTTTTACGCATGTTCTGTATTCCATTAACAATTCAGTGTTAAATTTGCTCTACTGAATAACACTATCACATAATGCTGCCAGAGAATACCCAGATGATTAAACGAAAGTTGTGAAAACATTTATTGAACAGGTTTAAATTAACAGTCCATAATACTTTGAGAAAAATATTCAGACAACTATCGCTTTTCTGAAGATACTTCAGAAAATTGGCCAATTATGAAAATGTGATTTGCAGCAAAATAAAATATGAAAAAAGGAATCTAAACACACAGTTTGGGGAAAATAAACATTTGTAAAGTATATTTGCAATAAGAAATTCTAATTATGGGATATATACATAATCAGATTTGAGTGCACTCTCAACAAGTTTGCACCAAGTGGTGCAGTTGATATACTTGAGGAAAAGGACGCCATCCAGAGGGACTTTGACAGGCTTGAGGAGTGGGACCATGTGGAGCTCATTAAGTTCAACAAGGCCCATTGCAAGGTGGAAAAAAGACCCAACAAACACCCAAACTCAGAAACCCAGCTCTTGGGCTAATCAAATCCCTGATCACAACTTTTGTTTTAAAATACCAGTTGTGATCCCATTCAACTCAGTCTAAGCAGGTGGGAACAGTCTATGACATTTTCGAGAGGATTGCCTGTACTGTCTTTCCCTAATTATTCATACTCTTCTTTTTTAATGGAGGAAAGAGAGGTTCAAATGATCAGTCCCATCCAGAAGGTAGTCAGATTAGTTTTCACATTTTCTTCTTGTTTTTTTGTCATCATTTTATACACACAAGAAGCAAGGCTATAGATACAAACTTTGCATAATCTTAGAGTAGTAAGTATATTCATAGTTTTGGAAACAGTCATTTATAAGCCAGATAAGGTAACATGATTACTTTAAATAGAAGGCAACACATACTGCCAAACAGCTTTGGCATACATTGAAACTTCCTGAGACTTGTGAATCTGAAGTACATGGCAGAGATATTTTGACAATCCAATTTTTATGCCAGCAGAATTCATCCTAAAGGAATTTTTAAACCACAGTTTAAAGCTGGTTTGAAGGCTGTAATATTGAAAGGATCAATGGTTGTTAGATAATTAAAAAGGAAAATAAGGCTAACCAAGGCTAACTTACAGTAAACTCCTTATTCTGATTAATATTGGAAAGGCAGGAAAAAGCATTTTTAGCAAAAGATACAGGAATTTTTAGTGTTCAGAACTTGGCAGGCTGCTCGGCAAAAAGAGAGAGTTTAAAAAAAGAAACAGGAAACCGATTCATCTGATAAAGACTATCTTCATTTTGCAGAGAGTTGGACCATAATATTGGAATTTCATATTGGAATCTAATATTGGAATTCCCCAATAATGCAATATGTGATCATTTATGTGCCTGTTGTGAGTGCTTTGAATGTTACTCTTGGCAACATTAATAAAAAGGTCACTTCTATTTCTGGTTTGTTGTGGCTCTATGCACTGCAGGTATTTTCATCATAAGCAAATATCTTAGTAGCAATCATTCCATGGGTTCCGATTCCCCTAACTTTTAATGGAACATGACTGCAGGTTGAGAACAATGATTTGCTCTTTACATATTTTTGATAACTTAATCAAAATATAATTAGGAGGAATCTGGAGTTCTGTATGAATAATACTCTGTCGAAGAAAGGTGCCATGAAGTCTGCTAGGACACAAACCATAAAATAACTAGGTCATAGCATAATGGTATAGCTGAAAGGAAGACAATCAGATCCTGAACAATAATTTCAGTGAATGTGCTGATTTACACCATCATAGAACATTTACACCAATTAATACCAAATTGGTCCTTAGTGAATCTTGGTGGTCCTCAGTCTTGTCTTTGAATATTATATTGTTAACTGAGATCTATCTGCATCTTCAACCATACAGCAACCAGTAAGTTCATAGCAAGCCAGTTTTTATGAAGTGATTCTGTCTGTAGGCTATGCTCACAGATACTTTGAGGCTTATCTGTCTTTGAGAAAGAACAGCCTTTTTTTGAAAGGAAAAAGCTTTTGAAGGCTTATGTTCTGCAGATCAAACAGGCTTGTTTGGTTATTGGCCCTGAATACTGAAGTTCTTTAATTACAAGTACTAGTTAATGATGGTCTTTGCATGAACTATTTCCCATGGAAAGAATATCTTTTGTAAGTCCTAAAAAAGCAATTACGAAAACTGAATCTGTATTTTTGTTAAGGGCAATTGGAATTGGAAAAAGAACTGGTAAAAGGGAAATATAACCCTGTCGTGGTTTAAACCCAGTCAGGTAACTCGTTCACTCACTTCCCCCCTTCTTTCCCTCCCCCTACTCCCGGAGGGACGGAGAGGAGAATCGGAAAAAAAAAATGCAACTCCCACAGGTTAAGAACAGTTTAGTAACTAAGGTATAACACAGATCACGACTGCTACCACCAATGAAAATAATGATAAAGGAAATAACAAGGGAAGAGAATACAACACCTCAGCACCAACCGACCGATAACTTGCCCCCCTCAGCCCAACCAAGCACCGACCGATACCTCCTCCAACCCTGCAGTCTCACAGCCCTTCTGGCTAACTCCCAGTTGCATCCTGGGCATGATGTGCTGTGGTATGGAATACCTCTTTGGTCAGTTTGGGTCAGGTGTCCTGTCTCTGCTTCCTCCTGGCTTCCCCTCCTCCCTGGCAGAGCATGAGGCTCACGAAGTCCTTGGCCAAACCAAAACATCATTGTTATCAGCTCTGTTCCCAGGCCGAAAGTCAAAACACTGCACTGCACCAGCTACCAAGAAAGACTAAAACATGACTGCTACTGCTGAACCCAGGACAAACCCCCATTTTCAAGAAGGGGAAAATGGATGACCCAGGGAATTACAGACCAGTCAGTCTCACCTCTGTGCCAGGCAAAATCTTGGAGCAGATTCTCCTGGAAGGCATGCTAAGTCACCATGAAAAACAACAAGGTGCTTGGTGACAGCCAGCATGGCTTCACTAAGGGGAAATCCTGCCTGATCAAATTGGTGGCCTTCTACAATGGGACTGCAGAACTGATGGAAGGTGTAGAGCAGTTGACATAATCTACCTGGAATTGTGCAAAGCATTCAAAACTGTCCCACACGACATCCTTGTCTCTAAATTAGAGAGACATCAATTTGATGGATGGACCACTCGGTGGATAAAGAACTGGCTGGATGGCCATAAGCAAAGAGTTGTGGTCAATGGCTCAATGTCCAGCTGGAGACCAGTAACGAGTGGTGTCCCTCAGGGATCAGTGTTGGGACCAGTCTTGCTCAACATCTTCATCGCTGACATGGACAGTAGGATTGAGTGCGCCCTAATGACACCAAGCTGTGTGGTTCGGTTGATACGCTGGAGGGAAGGAATGCCATCCAGAGGGAACACGCTTGTGAGGTGGGCTGATGCCAACCTCATGAAGTTTAACCATGCCAAGTGCAAGGTCCTACACCTGGGTCAGAGCAATCCCAGGCACAGCTACAGGTTGGGCAGAGAAGAGATTCAGAGCAGCCCTGCAGAGAAGGACTTGGGGGTGTTGGTTGATGAGAAAATGAACATGAGCTGGCTTCAGTGTGCGCTTGCAGCCCAGAAAGCCAACCATATCCTGGGCTGCATCAAAAGGAGCGTGACCAGCAGGTTGAAGGAGGTGATCCTGCCCCTCTACTCTGCTCTTGTGAGACCTCACCTGGAGTATTGTGTGCAGTTCTGGTGTCCTCAACATAAAAAAGACATGGAACTGTTGGAACAAGTCCAGAGGAGGCCATGAGGATGATCAGGGACTGGAGTACTTCCCGTATGAAGATAGGCTGAGAAAGTTGGGGCTGTTCAGCCTGGAGAAGAGAAGGCTGCATGGAGACCTGTCGTGGTTTAAAACCAGGCAAAGGGCTCGTTCACTCACTCTCCCCGTTCTTTCCCTCCCCCTACTCCCAGAGGGACGGAGAGGAGAATCGAAAAGAATGCAACTCCCACGGGTTGAGATAAGAACAGTTTAGTAACTAAGGTATAACACAAATCACTACTGCTACCACCAATAATAATAATGATAAAGGAAATAACAAGGGAAGAGAATACAACATCTCACCACCAGCCAACTGATAACTCGGCCCCTCAGCCCGACCAAGCTCTGATCAATACCTCCTCCAACCCCGCAGTCTCCCAGCCCTTCCAGCTCACTCCCAGTTACATCCTGGGCATGACGTGCTGTGGTTTGGAATACCTCTTTGGTCAGTTTGGGTCAGGTGTCCTGTCTCTGCTTCCTCCTGGCTTCCCCTCCTCCCTGGCAGAGCATGAGGCTCACAAAGTCCTTGGCCAAACCAAAACATCATTGTTATCAGCTCTGTTCCCAGGCCAAAAGTCAAAACACTGCACTGCACCAGCTACCAAGAAAGAGAAACATGACTGCTACTGCTGAACCCAGGACAAGACCTCATAGCAGCCTTCCAGTACCTGAAGGGGGCCTACGAGGATGCTGGGGAGGGACTGTTCTTTAGGGACTGTAGTGATAGGGCAAGGGGTAGTGGGTTCAAACTTAAACAGAGGAAGTTTGGATTGGATATAAGGAGGAAGTTCTTTACTATGAGGGTGGTGAGGCACTGGAATGGGCTGTCCAAGGAAGTTGTGAATGCTCCATCCCTGGCAGTGTTCAAGGCCAGGTTGGGCGGAGCCTTGGGTGACATGGTTTAGTGTGAGGTGTCTGTGCCAATGGCAGGGGGGGTTGGAACTTGATGATCTTAAGGTCCTTTCCAACCCTAACTATTCTATGATTCTATGATCCTATGAATACTGTGCAAGAAATCTGACTTACAGAATACTGCCCTATGTCTTCATAATTTAGCTACTAAAATTCGTTTCTTCAAAGGTACCAGAATTTCCTTAACATAGAAAAGGATTCAGGTCAGCCACTACTTAAGCAAAGCTTTCAAAACCTGTAAACTGATGAGGACCGTGGATCTCTACAAGAATCTCTGGTGAAAGCCATCTTTTTAATTTGCCTCGTCATGAAGACTTCAACTGAAACATCAGATTTGTCTTCTGTAGTCCAGTATGAAACAGTTAGAAAGATAAGACATGGCACAGAAAATCTTTTCAAAACTCTTACAGCATGGTAGATTTGAGGAGCCTACCTAGAAGAAACAGGATTGCAACTCATTAAATTGTGGCTCCTCACACCACAACTGTCCTACATTTTCATAAGCAAGAATATCTGTTTGGAATGCACCCAGGTTTACTATTACCCTCTCCATAGTTAAATACAATATCCACTTCTCTAAATGCATACAATTAAATCTTCAAGATATTACACACACTAGATGCTGCATATGTTAAATTTTATGAAGTTCAGCTATTTCAGCAAGTAGAGTATTTAATATTATGCACAAGATAATTAGGAAAACCAACTACTAGTGGATTAAAATGGTAAACAGCCTAAGTCAACACCATTCAAAATGTATATACTTTATTCATGGTGCATTTTCTAGCATTGCTAACACACAGTCAAATTAATCATGTCAGAAGATGTCCCTAGATCAGAAGTCATTAACCCATCTAATTGCTTCAGATTGCAAAGCTTTCCCTCACAAGGTTATCTTCTTCTATTTCTTTTTGTTTGAGTGCACATGCAAATGCTTCAGGCTTAGTCTTTTTGGGCAATATTTCTTCTTAAAAATTGTTAAATCGGGAGTTCTTATTTCCATTTTTTCATACAATCAGGTCACTAAACTAAAATAAGCAACAGCAAGACAAGTGAAATGGGTATTTTTCAAAATAACTTAAACGAACAGAAAATATTAAAAGTTTATCGTAAAATACATAAAATGCTAAAACTAGCTATCCACCTTTTTATGGTCTTACCTACTTCGAAGTGCTTTTATAAGTGCTCTCTTACTGATTTATTTGTCCCCAAGGAGCAAGTTATAAAACTACCTGACCAGTCTGAACATTTTAGCACCCCAAAATATAAACGTATGTATCTCATAAGGACTCAGTCTTTTAAAGTTGACACTTTGATTTCTGCTCCACCATTGGGGTTGTCCAATCTAAGACATGAACAAGCAAAATGGAAAATACTTGGGAAACAGGGGGTTTATAAACACTGGTGGCCAAGAGGAAAGATCCTTTATTGAACTCCCATTTTGCATTACTTTCAAAACATCAGGGTATGGCTTTGCTTCCACCCAAACATGAAGAAGGGGGAAATCCAATGAAACTCATGAATTTAAGTTGTTCCACTTTAGGCCTCTTTTTCCTGGAGCTCAATCCAGGACATATCTGAAATTCCCAATACAGTATGTGGAATTAGAGAAGCAGGATTTTTAAGGAAATGATTGCTCACCCTGTGTTAGACCAGAGGGTATTTTTTTCTTTTTTCCCTGTGTTGTAGGAATCCCAGCAATTGGCAATTCTGAGAGTTTATAAGACATGTCTGAAGCAAAGAAGAAATAACCACACTACTCAGCAGATAACAATATGAAAGTTAGAGCAGTTGAGCTACATAACAAGTGAGTACTTAGCTGGCAGCAGGACTGGGAAGCTGAAAAGGCAGCGTAGCTGCACTGGCACTGGTTTTGAAGACCAGTTTGAGTTTAAGACTTAAAACATAAATATAATTACAGTAAAAAGTAGAAAAACAAAAGAAAAAATCACCAGGATATTTTAAAAATATTTAAAAATGAGATAGTGCATTTTTTCTCTGGATGTACTCTGGTGCAAATCCTAATGACACTTCTAATTTTTGCCTATAGGGGTTCTATCTCATAGATAGGGCTGATTTGATCCTAAGGTAAAGTTAAAATTAATGCATCGGTTATTCAGGTTGGAGTTGTGCTACAGGTCATTTGTAAAAAAAAAAATAAAATAGAAGTTACAGAAATATAGCAAATTATGCCTTAAAAACAATGCATACCAAGCAACCTACTCTTCTTGGCAAGCACTGCTAATTGGAATGCCAGGACTCCAAAAACCTCTTTATTAAGGTGTAACAAACTGTGAAAATAGATTTCTGGAACAGCAACCATAACAGCAACAATACAATTCTGTGCTAAAAGCATTTGATGAATGTAATTTGAAATCACTGTAATAAGCACATGCCAATGGCCAGAAGCAGACAAAAAGCAATTTAAGAATAAAAAGAGTCATAAAATATTCAAGGAAGCCAGAGGATTAGCACTCAAAACAAGTAGCATTTATTATGACTTCTAAAGCAAAAAAAAATTGCTGATATATGAAATGTCAATTAACAGCACTTGCTCTGAGCCAGGTTTTAAACACACTACATAAAAACAGTAATTATACAATGCTATACAGTAAGAGATGACACAAAGCTGAGATCAAAGGTTAATTCTACAATTCCCTACAAACTTGGTCTGACAAAATTCCCTCGAATATTAAGGCCAGCAATGAGAGACTTCTGTCAAGAGAGATAAATATAAACAGAAGGAAAATGGACACACATTTTCAAAATCAAAATAGTAGAGCACTAATGAAAGTTGTGGTTCACATCAGGCTTACAGTTGAGAGAGCACTCTTCCCATGCATTCACCCCAAAATTATCAGTAGCCTCAAGAAAAGCAATAATGCTCTAGACACTTGAAGGAACCTTAAATCTGTCCCTCTAAACATCTGGAAGTGATGGTAATTTATGTGCAACATGATTAAAAATATAACATAAGAAAAATAAATTTTCCACTATAAAAGAAAGCCGATAGAAAACAAAAGCAATTTTCAAAGAAATTAAAGGATAATTAAGAGAGATGAAGCATTTGGATTGAAAGAAATCACCATTAACATGATATGGTTTATCTTCTGCATGGGGTTACCATAGATTACAACAATTGTAATAATGTTCCCAACAAGAAGATCTAAAACTTGCATAAAGGAGAAGACAGACATTTGTCAAGCACCTTCTTTTTTTTTTTCTTTTTTTTTTTACTTAATTTTGAGAAATAACAGGGAAATTAAGAAGCTATATAATCAACATGATATAAAGATTCATCACTAAACAAGTTTATGTCACAGCTCAATAACTCTTTTCCCCAAAACCTTGAAAAGCTTTCTTTACCTCAGATAAAGAAAAAAAGAGTAAAGAGAGTAACAATTGAAGAACTCTTAACAAGCCCCAGAAAGATTACAGTCACAAGAAAAGATGAAAATAATAAATGACTTGCACAAATATGACACTACAAAACCCAGCATAATAAAAAGTGACAGCATAGTTGCAAACCTAACACAAAGGACGTACGCAGATTATAACATGGTCACTTCACACACAAGTATGACAAAACCCCTCTTAAAAAAAAATATGTTTTTTTCAGTGATTTATGAAGGAAGGAAGTTTGACTCAGTAAAACCAAATGGAACAGTAATAAGCTAATAAACATTAACAATGAGTTTGACTGATGAAGTGTACTGATAGGTTGAAGTTGTGAGAGGTGAAGTAGCAGGCAGTGCTCTTACCCAGAAGATCATACGCTTACAAGACACCAGTTCCAAGCACAAATGCAAAAGGATGAAGCAAACAGCAAAAAGCTCTTACCGTAAACTTATTAGGTTTGAAAATGCATGTCATCACCTTAATTGCAATTCATTACAGAACATAGTAAAATATAATAATATGTCAATAAATAATTAACATCATTAAGACTTTAGATATTACACCAGGTTAAGCATACACACTCAAACTAAGCCCAGGCTTAAGCAAATGGTTCAACGTAATGTCAAGTGGTGTCAAGAACACATCTTTCCTGATTGCCATTGCCACCCACTTAATTGTAAGAAAAATCCTACTTAGACACAACAACAGGATTGTGTTGCTCCACACGAGGAACACAGAAGACGTGGCCAGTAAAATAGTTCTGTGAAGTAACAGCTTAACCAACATACAAGGAAGGAACAAAACCAGTCAGCCATCCTAAACCAAAATTAAAACACGAAAGTCTAATGAGGACTTCTTCAAATCAAAACTCATCATAACCTTCACAACCTTAGGAGACAAGGAACATGAGAATTAAGTGAATTTACCTATTTTGACTGTAACATGCAAGTACATGAGGGCATCAACAGGGAAATGTATTAAGTCGACAAGATGGAATCTTAACAGTTAATACCAGGTTTGCTTAAAAAATAATTTTAAAGGCCAAATTCCCTATCTTTAATTCAAATTTTCTTTTTGCTCTTAGCATATAGTATTGAAAATTGAAAATCTCCCAGAAGGAGACATATTATTAAAAGTACTACAGAAGTTAAAAGGAAAACCAATTTTTTGCTTATGTGTTATATACAGAATAAAAGGAAGAGAAAAGAGAGAAATGTTCACTATATCCACCTCAAGTACAGAGAAGTGTTTGGACAGTTAACAGTGGTCTTCTTGTCCTTGGGTTATGGAGCACAATAGAGAACCCTATGCAGAATACATAACAACTTAATGTAATTTACTTGCAGTGAGTAGCGCAAAAACCAACACATTAATGTCACACCCCCAGACCTCTTGCTTCTGCATGACTGAAATGATGGAGAGAGAGTACATGATAGGAATTATTTCTATGCAGCAAAGAAAATATCTTGTACATACGACAGATTTTAGATAAGAATTCACAGAACAGAATTAAGGGGGAACCTCACAGTACAAGAAGGCCTGGTGATAGGGTCTCACCGTAAGATAAACTGTGATTTTACACAGACAGATATACACACTGGTATGCCTTTTTATTAGAGAAGAAACAACTAATGGAATGTACTTTGCATATTAAAGTGCATCTTCAGCCCACACTCTTTCCGATATAGGAAAGTGTTCATTGCACTATTACTTTTGCATTCTACTCCTTATTTCCTGGATATACCATTAACTATCCACTCTATGCTAATATCCACTGTTTTTCATTAATAGCTATAATTTTACTTCCAATATTTTGTTATGGGAGGGCAAAGAATGACCCCCCATTGCTGCAATTTTAAAAGCCAGGAAAAAAAATAAAACGCAATAATAGGGCTCTAACTATATTTCATTCACTTCATTTTAGCTGCTTTCTCTGCCTGGTTCTTTCTCTTTTGCTTTTGAAATGTAAAATATAGTAATTGCATCCATGTCACAGCAGTTATACTGAAGTTGGTCCTACATGCTGTGTTTTACCAGCTCTGTGATACCAATTTACTAGCAGTCTTTAACTTTACAAATCACCTTGTACTTGTATAAAAGATTTCAGAACACTTAGAGTTTATTTACCTAACAAATTGCTTGTGGACTTAACAAGGAGTTCAAGCAGCTTCCCTGGGATTTCCCATTTGGAACCTCATTTATACTGTTATCCCTTATATGGAGAAAAATAAAAGCCTTTTGAAGTTCAGAGGTATCAACGCATCCTTACTCAATTTTAAAATATAACTTACTTTGCGAAATATCATTAGGGACTGCTGTAGTGGTCCTGACTGCTCAACCATTGTATATGGCACAACCACATACATGCATGACCAGCCCAGCCCTCTGGCCTGTGCTGCACAAATTTTGGCTGCAGGACAAACACAACTGGCTGATTTTAACAGAGGAGCCTGTGGGCAGCTCCTGCTCAGTAGTGGCCTTGTTTTTGTTTAACTGTGCAGCAACAGTTCTCATGCAAACACCCCTCCTGTATGACAGTAGAAATGATGACTACAGTTGTTCTCTCATAAGAAAACAAGGAGTAGCTCAAAGAACCAAAAGGGGATGATCTCTTTGATGAATGGGGTCCGCACGGCACAGTGCAGGGGAGATGAAGGCCCATTCAATGCTACATTGCACAGGGTTTCAAGCACTAAGGGGACACAAGATTACCTATCCTATTGTCTTCTTCTACTGTTAACTCTAATAAATAACTCTGTTAGTGATACCTTAAAAACCCTGAGCGCCTTTCTTTCTGGGATCAGCTGAACCAGCGAGCACCTTCAGGTACAAAATGTTTTCTATCATTTATCTTGACTTGAAGATATACCTCCTCATTTTCACGTAACATATTTTGCTGATGCAAAGGGTGCGTCAGGATCTAATTAAATGCCCATTGTGAAATTTCTCCTTGAACTAAATGAAAATTGCATTAAATTGAGGAGACAGGTATTTATTTCAAAAACCAATATTGAACACTTCTATTTTTTGTGTTTACTTGAAGAACTAAATAAAAAAGCATGCAACAGAAAGACTCAGAATCAACAGAACTGAAATGGCATACATTTCCTAGAATTCCAGTTTTAATCTCAAGTTTATTTAAATTTATGCACTGAAATACAAGTCCTCAAAAGTAATCTTTACTTTGAATAAAAAAATAGCATAAACCAAGCATTTAGGTAAATGGCATCCTGAATTTTGTGATGTGCAAGTCCTTGAGAAGTGAAGGCCTCTAAACCTACATCCATAAAGTTGAAATCGACATCCATAAAATCAAAGTATTGCATTTTTCGTCTTCAAAGGACTTGATTAGTATAAATTAGTCCCCAGATGACTGCAATAAATTAGAGATGGAAAAAAATTATTGCTCTCCAGTTCTACAGTGAGCAAGGGAGGAACAATAAGACCACACAACAAGTTTCTATTGGCAATTTTATTTTGTAAGTGTTCAGTGTAATTTTGATTGGTGAGATCCTCAAAGCATTGGTAAGCATTAGGAGGCAATGCAGCTGGTCCACAGAAATGCTCCAAAATTCAGTTTTGGTAGAGCCAGTGTGTGCTTTTAGTAATCAGTTGTAGAGGAATGGATAATCTGGAGATCTACTTTGATTTTCTTTTGCCTGTTTGCATAGAGTGTAGAGTATCCCTTAGAAAAGAAATAACTGCCATTAGTTTTATCATAGAAGCAAGGGATATATTTCTAATGAAAGAATACCTTTGCAATCTGAAGAATATGAAGAGGAGGGTGGAACAACTGAAATATATTCATTTTAACATTTTAAAACCTCCTGCTGTCTCTCTTTTCTAATCTACTAAGGAACATTTCTAGCTGAGACTGGATTACTTTGTGTGCAAAGAACCATACAGAGGAAAGCACAGAAAAGTTCACCTTTTCTGTTAAAATGAGTAATAAATTGTAACCAGTTACTTATACTGGCTTAGCGACCAGTATGATTAATGATGATTTCAGACTGGTTTTAGAAGAGCACTTAAGTTTGCCCTGCTGAATCTCATGTCTGTCAGCTTCTCCGTGCTTTGCCTGTTTATGTGACTGTCCTGTTCCTCAGAGCAAAACAGCAGGCTAGAATTGAGGAATTTTCAATTTATGAACTTCATGGTGTTAGATGGAAAAATTTCTGCCAAAACTCATATGAGAAGAGAAAAATGTGGACCTTGGACCAGCAAATTGGTGTCAGTAGTGATAAAATGGGTTTACTGAATATCTGGTTATTAGCTGTATTGGCCAACATGTCCATAGTGTACACAGAGTCTGAGAGTGAAATTTCCTTCTTTGCTTTCTTCACGTACAGGAAGAACTGGAGATTGTGGAAAGGTGGGTCAAAAGGAGTTAAGTCAGTGCAAGTGCTTGCATTTTTCCCTGAAGTGGTCCAAACTTAAAAACCAAGCTGTAGTACCTGGTTTCATTCAATTTCTGCAACTGATACAGTAAGTACAACACTTACCATTTGAACTTAGGCAAAATTATGTGAAATTATTAATTTGCATACTAAGAGGAGGCACATAAAAGCATGCCATAGCTTTTAATTTAATTCATTTAAAAGATAATTTGCCCTTTACCTGGGAGAACATTACCACCAGAGGAACTTTGGTTGAGTCAGCAAGCAACTTCCACTTCTATCCATCCTCCTACTGTACTGAGCACTGATTAACAAGCAGATCACCCCAAATGCAATCCATTCTTTGCATCAGTTGTTTTAGTCTCAGTGTATTGAAAATGCTCCCAAATCTATCTGAAATGCACAAATTTGATTTTAAATTAAAAAACAAGGTCGTTCTTGGTTTGTATTTCCATAATTCTTAGTCATTATAATAGCAAATTTCTTACCAGTTCTTTCAATTATGTAGGAGAGAGTCCTGATACACTCTTACTTATTTCAAACATTGAGATGCATGTTATGCAATAGGTATATTTTTTGCAAGTATATATTGCAAGTATAATTCTCCATAAAAACTTCTCAATTTAGTTTGGTCAAAACATTTTCAAGCAGGAAATTCAAAACATTTTCCTGATTGCAGCCTCATATATAATTCACAAAATGGAACAATTTCTTAATGGAAAACCAAATAATTTTTGTGCCATTAGATTCTTACTGAACACCTCCACTTCTCTGTTGTTTTTTACAAAATATTTTAAAATTTTCACTCCTGACTAAAAATTTTAATGTCTGTAAGATGCAGGTACATTGTTAAAAGAAAAGAATTACACCTGAAAATCTTTGACTAGCTTCACTGCAATTCAGTAATGACATCATTCAGGTTGAACAACTTGTCTCAGTGTGCTCCCTGAACTATCAAAGCACGTTACCTATATACTGGAAGAGAAGATCTATTACTTATTAAGAGCTAATTAGCAAATAACTAACCTCTAAAAGTCAATACCTTCATTTGCTCCAGGTCTACTGGGATTTATCTGAAGTATTCATAATGGAAAAAAAAAACAAAAACTTTAAAAAATCTTGTATTGATGATTTATTCTACATTCTGAAGTTTCTGGAAGCAATAACTTGCTGTTTCTGAAAAAAGAAGAAAATGAAAAAAAGAAAAAAAAGGAAGAAAAGACATGCTCTTCTCTAACTGATAGGGAAATATCCACTAATCTGTCAACAGATTTATGGCAGCTATTCCAGTATCAAAGAGAGGAAAACACTAACACTGGTCTCTCTGAACCATAAGAAAGAGACTGGAATTAGTGAAAGATTTTAGGCCAGCAGTAAGGCCAGCCACTTCTTAGCAGGTCAGTAAATAAACAAGGTTATAAATCAAGAAAACAAAAAAGCCTTGACTTCATCACAGAAAAACCCAATGAAAAAGTTAATTTTGAAGAAGACAAACTTAGTACTGATAACAGACCTGAAAAAAAAGCAGAGAACTTTCAAATGTAAGGTCTTTCCTCAGGCATAAAAACTGAAAAGTGCAGAAACTAACAAAAAGTAGAACAACATATCAAAGTATTGATCACTTGTACTTTCACTGAAAGGACAGGATGAATTGTTCCATAAACATCTTGCTTTAGAAGGAAAGTGTTAATTTTCTTTGCAATATGAAGGATCTTTAAAAAAAAAAAGCTCAATTTCTGAAAATGAGAACTTTGCAAGATAAATCAAAAATACATTGTCTAAAAGAGGCAATAACCATAAATTCACTACCAACTGCACAGCTTATAAATCAAGTTGAAAATTAGATGTCGAGGTTACCAAAATTGTGAGAGACAGACACAATGGATGCTTTTAGACCTCCACTGGAAAATGCATATCCAAGGGAAGAAAAGTGAAAAAAAAAAAAAAGAAAACACCACCACAAACTTTTTATTAAATGTGACACGAAGGAAGAGCCAGGATTCCAATGCATAAAGCAAAAGTATGTGGATTATATTAAAAAAAAAAAAAGAAAAAAAGAGGAAGACCATTCAAAAAAGAAATCAGCTGCCAAAAAGAGATGAAATCCATTCAATCCATGACCCATGCAAGAAAATAAAATAGTTTTGCCTTTCCAGAGACAAACACTACTTTTGAAATAATAAGTAGGATTTCCTAGCTTTACAGTCCTTATTTTTTAAAGTTCAAATATAAAAAGATGTTGAAAATATTTACAGATCTTTTTTAAAAAGGACAGGAATTTGCAAAACAAGTCCATGTAGCAGACACTAACACAAAAGCCTTCATTTAATCACAACCCATATAAAGGAAGTTAAAAAGGACAACAGCCACAGGCTGGAACTTTTCCTGTACCGCACAAGAGGCTGTTGCCATCCCAGGGATTTTAAGCATCAAAGTAAGGCATCACAGTAAAACATCTCCTGAAGACATATCAATAGGGGAGTATCTTAGAAAAATGTTACTGAAATACAAAAGAGGTCCTAAAGTCATCTAAGGAGGAGGAAAATGTGTACAAACACAGGGTAGCTGTTCTGCCAGTTTACCTGAATTGGTCGTGTTGCAGCAAGCTGTGGTAATGAGGATGAAGGGAGAAATTCCCTCTGTTCCTCACAGCAAATCTACTCCTGCAGGACATGTTTCCTAGAATGGCTCATTATTCATCTTCATTAAAATGCATGTTACTAGAAGTAGAATTTATTTGATGAACTTGGGCTGTGAACAGTCTTGAATAAATACGGGATGAAGTCCAGCTGGAGGCCAGTCACTACTGGCGTGGCCTAGGGGTCAGTACTGTCTAACATCTTTATCAGGATGATGAGATACAGTGCAGCCCCAGCACATTTGCAGGTGATCCAAAACTATGAGGAGTGACTGATAGATGAGATGGGTGTGCTGCCATTCAGAGGGATAACAAAAAGCTGGAGAAATGTGCTCACTGAAGTTCAACACAGGGAAATGCTAAGTCCTCCCCTGGGGAAGAACAACCGCAGGCACCAGGGCTGACCAGCTGGAAAGCAGCTTGGAAGAAAAAGACCTGGGGGTTCTGTGTACGCCAAGCTGACCATGAGCCAGCAGTGTGCCCTCATGGCAAAGGCACCAACTGAGCTACATTACAAAGAGCATTACAGCAGGTTGAGGGAAATGATCCTTCCTAACTGCTCAGCAACAGAGACACGTCTGGAGCACTGTGCCCAGTGCTGTGCTCTCCAGTACCAGAGACATAGACATACTGGAGAGACTCCAGCAAAGGGCCACAAAGGTGATTAAGGGCTTGGAGAACCTGTCATATGAGGAAAGGTTGAGAGAGCTGGGCCTGCTCTGCCTGGAGAAGAGAAGGCTCAAGGGAATCTTCTCAGTGTGTACAAATACCTGATTGAGGGAGAGTAAAGACAGATCCACACTGCTCCCAGTAGTATCCTACAACAGTCTGTAATTATGTGGTGCTATGATGAAGGCGCAGTCATGTCAGATTTGTTGTCACAAAGGAAAGTCCTTTTCCATTTTTAAAAGTCACAAGCAGTGGAAATTATTTTCTTTGCTTTTTGCCTTGTGACAGAAGCAAAGGAGCGGTATACAAATGAAGTGTATAAAAATGAGAGTGTAAATTTCAGCTTTATCTCTCTCAGCAAAGCATTAGCAACTAGGAAACAGAAGAATCGTGGTATGTAATGTGTAGGACATTCAGGTTCATTACTGGAATCACTGTTGTAAAATATCTTTCCATAAGAGAAGTGGTGTCATCCTTCATTGAGTATTTACTTACACTGCATCCATTAAAGTGGATAAATTGGAGGAAATATTTTGTATAAAGAAGATTAGCAAACATTGTCTGCTGTACATTTTCCCAATTTTCCACATTTCCACATGTATTGCTGACTTACAGCTGTACAAAACCCAGGAAATTTTCCGATGCCTTATTAACATATCAGTCTTTATGTGCATTAAAATAGGAAATTTAGTAATAGGAGAAAGACTTTACTCCATTTTCTATGACTTCTAAACAGCTTCTGCCTAAACGGAAAAAAACAAGCATTCTTCGAAGAGAGAAAAAACTCTTTAAAAAACTTATATACGGCACTGATCTGTATAACAAAGATTTCTGGAGGTCTAGGTAAGGAAGGTTCCAAAACATAAACCATTTCAAGTTAAAGAGAAATTTAACTCAACTTGGAAAAAAAAATATGTGTGAGAAGAGCTATGAAAAAAAGTAATTATACCACCATTAATGTAGGAGACAAAGTGGTAAAATCAATTTTCAGCTATAAAAAAATCATTCTTAGTCTTATCATTATTTATATGCTGTATAGGCTACTGTCAGTGAAAACAGGAAATATTATCTTCATTAGAAGTGCTATTTTGGAGGAGAAAGCAGTAGCACTTTCTTAAAACAACAAACATTGAGGAATTATATGGGTCTTTATAACCATTTAGAAGGAATTGCAGTATTCCACATCCTTTTAATAAGATAAAAGATATACTGGACTTATGGCAAGGTTTTGGTAGTGGGGGGACTGCAGATGTGACCTCTGTGACAAGACATGAAGAGCTTTCCCCATGTCTGACAGAGCCGGTTCTAGCCAGCTTCAAGACAGACCTAATGCTGGCCAAGGATGAGCCTATCAGTGATGGTGGTAGCACCTCTGGGATAACGTATTTAGAGGAGGGAGAATGTGTGACAGATACATTCCTGCAGGCCAATGTCAGTGCAGGAGGAGGGGAGGAGGAGGAGCTGCTCCAGCCACTTGAGCAGAGATTCCCCTGCAGCCTGTGATGCAGCCCATGATGAGACAGGCTGTGCCCCTGCAGCCCATGGAGATCTGTGGTGGATCAGACACCCACCTGCAGCCCAGGGAGAACCCCACACCAGAGCAGGTGAAGATGCCCTGAAGGAAGCTGCACCCAATGGAGAGCCCACACCAGTGCAGGCTCCTGGCAGGAACTGCAGAATCTGGGGAGGAGCACTTGGGGAGGAGCAGGTTTTCTGGTAGGACTTGTGGCCCATGGGGGACCTACACCGAAGCAGTCTGCTCCTGAAGGACTGCACCCTGTAGAAAGGACCCATGTTGGAGAAGTTCATGAAGGACTATATCTCATGGAACAGACCCCATGCTGGAACAGGGAAAGGCTGTGAGGAGGAAGGAGTGGCAGAAGTGAAGCATTATAAACTGACCAAAAGGCCCATTCCCCATCCACCTGCACCACTTGGGGGAAGAAGGCAGAAGAATCAGCATTAAAGTTGAAACTGGGGAGAAGGGATGGATGGGGGGAAGAGCTGGTTATTTTTTTGTCTTTGTTTCTCACTATCCTACTTTATTTTAACTGGCAACAAATTAGTGTGATTTTCCCCAAGTTGAGTCTGTTTTGCCTGTGATGATAAATGGTGAGTGATCTCCCTTTTTCCTGACCATAACCTTTTTTATCTCTTATTCTTTCCCTGTGCTCTTGAGGAAGGTGAGTGATACAGTGGCTTGGCTGGCACCTGGGAGCCAGCCAAATTCAAGCCACCACACAAGGTATAAAATTTCCAAGTCTCACCTAATCAGCAAGATGGTGTTAGATCTGGTGACTAAAGCAGGGGTGAGCAGAAAAGCAAAAATTTCTATTTTCTAAATATTTCTAAAGCAAAATTGCTATTCAGAGTTCTTAAAGATGAACAAAAGATCTCCTGGCAGCCACTGAGATTTTACAGCAAGTATCACAATACTAGATGTTTTCTAAATCTCAGATATCAAGCTGAAAGGCACATTCTTTATTCAGACTGGCCATAGTTGTTTTTTTTTAATTATTACTTAGAAGAGAACTGAATTCACTATCATCTTGTCAAAACACCAAATATTAACTATCAGTCCTTCTGTGTGGAGGAACTTCTTAGGGTAAGTTTGTCAGTTCTATTATTCTTATCAGAAGAAAAATACAGTTTTTATGAGGTATATGGTATATGGGTTTGAACCTGCTACCCCTTGTCCTATCACTACAGTTCCTAATGAAGAGTCCCTCCCCAGCACCCCTGTAGGTCCCCTTCAGGTGCTGGAAGGCTGCTATGAGGTCTCCATGCAGCCTTCTCTTCTCCAGGCTGAACAGCCCCAACTTCCTCAGCCTATCTTCATATAGGAGGTGCTCCAGTCCCCTGATCATCCTCGTGGCCCTCCTCTGGACTTGTTCCAACAGTTCCATGTCCTTTTTATGTTGAGGACACCAGAACTGCACACAATACTCCAGGTGAGGTCTCACGAGAGCACAGTAGAGGGGCAGGATCACCTCCTTCGACCTGCTGGTCACGCTCCTTTTGATGCAGCCCAAGATACAGTTGGCTTTCTGGGCTGCAAGCGCACACTGACGGCTCATGTTTATTTTCTCATCGACCAACACCCCCAAGTCCTTCTCCACAGGGCTGCTCTGAATCTCTTCTCTGCCCAACCTGGAGCTGTGCCTGGGATTGCTCCCACCCAGGTGTAGGATCTTGCACTTGGCATGGTTAAACTTCATGAGGTTGGCATCAGCCCACCTCACAAGTGTGTCAAGGTCCCTCTGGATGGCATTCCTTCCCTCCAGCGTATCAACCGAACCACACAGCTTGGCGTCATCGGCAAATTTGCTGAGGGTGCAGTTTAGTTTAAATGTCTTCACTACTAATGAATGTTCACCTGGACAAAAATCTGTTTCTGACCCTAGGATGGGTCAAAAGTCAGGAGTTAAAATTCTAAGAGTAGATTATGTTGCTACATGCATGCACAAAGAAAACATGCATGACATAAGTGTGTAATTTCTAGCACATTCCCTATTAATCATGATGAATTAATGGCTCCAAAACATAGATTATCTATTTTTATGTACCCAAATGTCAAAGTCCTGGTTACTTTTTTCCCATGAGAAAACTCCATATTTAGACTCCTGAAGGAGGAGAAAAAAAATGGGTTCCAAGTAAACATACAGCAGTCCAGGGTTTGTATCTAAAGAGATTTGATAAGTTACTGGATCTTAAAAGACGACAGTACAAATACCAATACTTCTTGTATAATGTTGTTAAGCAGCTAAAGCAGATTTTGCATACTGAGTTACATGAATATAACAAAAAAGTTCCAATTTTGATTAATACATTGAGGAAACACAAAGCAGTAACAAGTGGAAGCTTGTGTTCGATACACAGAGTTCTGGACAAGGTTACCACAAAATGTGATCAGTGACAAGCTGACAGTACTAGACTATTAGTTCAATCACATCATAAGGACTTACAGTCAATAAGACTGGAGTACCTCACATATGAAGATAGGCTGAGAAAGTTAGGGCTGTTCAGCCTGGAGAAGAGAAGGCTGCATGGAGACCTCATAGCAGCCTTCCAGTATCTGAAGGGGACCTAGGAGGATGCTGGGTAGGGACTCTTCTTTAGGGATTGTAGTGACAGAACAAGGGGTAACGGGTTTAAAATTAAACAGAGGAAGTTTAGATTGGATATAAGGAGGAAGTTCTTTACTGTAAGGGTGGTGAGACACTGGACTGGGTTGCCCAAGGAAGCTCTGAACGCTCCATCCCTGGCAGTGTTCAAGGTCAGGTTGGACAGAGCCTTGGGTGACATGGTTTAGTGTGAGGTGTCCCTGCTTACAGCAGGGGGGGTGGAACTAGGTGATCTTAAGGTCCTTTCCAACCCTAACTATTCTATGATTCTATAAACCCCAAGAAGGATAACTCCCAATTTACTTGTTTCTGTGAGTCTGAATTCTTTCTGAGCTGTAGCAGACCAACATTTTGATGATGCCTGGAAAAATCCTAGTGTCTGGCTCTCACAAATACAAAAGCAGTGCAACTACTGTTGGCCTAAGTAACACAAACAGTCTTTAAGTACATTATAAAGTGGGATACTTAAATAAATAACGTTATGCTGATAAAATCTGTAGCCCTCATTTGTTATGGAAATATGTCTTACTTGTTTTAACAATAATCAAATATTAAAGGCATGATCTTAATGAGGTCTGTGATGTACATGATGCAAAAGTAGTAGTGAGATTACTGGAAAGGGATGGAATATGTGCCTAAAGATTAGAGCACATGACTACAGAGCTGCATTAGTTATCTTGTAAGAACAGCCTTACTAATTTATAGAAACATTTTTAAAACTGCTTACTGGCTTATCTGTGCACTCATAGACAGTGATAGACCCAGGCAGGAGAAAGCAATGAGATAGCAATGATTTCACGTAACTGTACATTAGAAGCTCACATGTGAAGCATCATAACACGCCTAATTTTTATTTACATCATCTTATCAAAGGATGAACCAATTGCTGACCAAAAAAATTAAGGTTTTGTAACATAATTGGAGTGGAATGGATGCCAGAAGTTGACAGGGACCCAAATAATGACTACTAATCAGCTTTAGGCATGGGGATTGTCAAAGAGATTGTCCCAAGACTGTGTAGCTCAAGATGCTATCAAAAGCAATAATGAAAACAACAGTCCTAGCAAGGGGCACCCAAAAATATCCAGGACTGTAAAAAAAGGTGGAAGAGCTACAGGTAAGTGACAGGCCACCAGCCAGTATATGAGCACACAGATGAGTCAGACTGAGCATCCTGTTCCTCTAAGTCCATGGCACCAGCCACAGCTGGAACACAAGGGCAAGGACCTGTTATAGCCAGACTGCTTAAATAAATTTTAGATTTTATTTCACTGAATGGTGTGGTTCTTGTGGTTAACCCACTGCAAATTCACTCAAGATGGTTCTCTATTTGGTCTGCAGACCACTGTTCCCATCATTGCTCAAGTTTCCCCCAGAGAAGGAAGATTTTTATGGTCAATAAATTGAAAAATGTTGCTAAGCACTTTACAGTTGATGGCCTTGGCTAGAGAATGTTAAAGACAGACTATTACTCCAGCTGGAGTTGAACTTTCTTCTTGTTATTCTTTCCAGAAGGCTTGGTAAGTAGCCTTGCTTTGACTACCTGTATGGGAGAAGAAAGGTAACTGTTGCAAGTGAGAGGTTAAAACATTAATACATGTAACACAAACCCATGCATCTAAAATATCTAGATTAAGTCAAGCAATTTTTTATTAGCACGGCCATATAGATATACTGTCTAACTTCTTTTTCTGGAACAATAACAGGATTTTGTGGATAACAAGTTAATTTTTATCTGTGAATAATTTACAAGAGAAGTCTAGATTATATTCAGTACCTATTCACAAAGAAAATGCAAGAAAAAGAAAACTTAAGCCTGGCACACCTCATTCAAGATTAAATTTTTATCTGCTTTCATTTTACTCACACACAGTTCCAAAATCAACCAAAAGGGTGATATGGTTTTGGAGACAATACAACAGGATCATCTCAGAGATAATTAAAGTATCATTTAATCATAAATTCAGTTTCATACCAAGGCAGATAAAACTAATTCAAATGCCCACACTTTAGGATTTTTGAAGGATCTTTTGTGAAAGTTTAAAAAAAAAAGGTTTTGATTTCTCTGTCTTATCATGGGAGTCCATAAGAATAAAACAGGATGCAGTAATATGAACATTGTTGGAAACAGCATCCCCAATAGTTCTCTCTCTGCATCCATGCAAGCTACTGTGAGGACTGAGCTCCATAGTTAAAAGAAATACTTTCTACTAGCTGACTGAGAAGACCTAGAACACTGGTATTTTCACTTTTTCCCTCTGTTTTTCTACTCCCATTTTCTCTCTTCACATCTACTACCATTTCTGCCATATATGTCAACAAAGCATAGTACTTTCTTTGGTAAAGAGTTAAGTGCCTCCCACCAGCCATTTTTTCATCAATCTGAAAATGCCACATTAGTATTCCTCTTAACTCAAATACACAAAGTAGTATTTCAGCAGTCATGAAGCCCTATTGATTTCCTTCAAATTCAACCACAAGAGTAGTACATATTCTTTCAAGAAAATACAAAATGTAGTAGTCACCAACAGTTTTGGATCCTGAAAGCTCTGGAGATTCAGACAAGGCCAGCGTTTACACCTAAGTACAGATATTTGTGCTGTTCGTTGTCTGCAGTAAAAAATGATACGTTTCTTATTTTCTAGTGTTTATAGAAGCTGTCAAATTTTAAAGACAGAATTTATCCCTCCAAAAATGCCTATAACTGAACAATAACCATACTAGGAGCATACAACAGCAATGCATGAGCCTGCTATAAATCGCTAGAATTGGTATACTGGAAATGAGACTGAACTGGTGGACCATTTAACATGAGAATGGAATACTACTCAATGCAGCTACTATTCTAGATCTGTAATTTTCACTCTGTCACTAAGAGGCTTAAAAGATGTGGTTTCTGTAATTACAACCACCATGTCACCATCCTCAAAGATGAGTACCATCATGCCAAAAAACCTCAAACCAGAACAAAACATAGAGACTTGACACTGTTACAACAGAAGTTAAAACTAAATTGGTGCTACATTGCAGTTCAAAGCCCAGTTACAGTTCTACAGACATCAGTGAGGCTTACAAAACAGACATATAAAAAAAGTCACATGAAAGCATCACAAAAAGATACTTCCATGAACCAGAGATATATCTAAATGCAGTACTTTTTAAAAAATCTGATGATTATAAGTTTATCAGGATGCTGAACAGTGTCTATGCATTCCCAGAGCCATGGTTACCAGAATGAACAACAGAAATGGAACAACAATCCAAATATGCTGTTCATCTGTTTAACTTTCTGAATGCTTTTGTCTTGTCTTAAAAGAAGCAGGATCTTACTCTAATGGTAAGAATTATCAAAGTTCCTAGAGCCTGTGCCAATATTCTCCTTGACAAGGAAAATTTAACTTTGTTCTGACTATCTATAAGACTATGAAGGAAAAGATTAATGTGTATATGTTCGTATGTTTTTTAATAGAGGGGCTTTGAGAAAATAAAAGCCACAATATTTTACACTTCAAATAGGTCAATCACTTTCCATGTTTAGAACTTTAAAAAAAATCAGAAAGTTTTTTTTAATGGTGATGTCTTTTCATATTAGGAAGCAGTACACCATCACTGTGCACATATTCAAAACGAACACTTTATGGTCTATCATCTTCTACTCTCTGGGCCCATTGCTCCAGCACAAAACACAACACAAAGCAATTTAGATCAACCCCTTCTGCTTCTAAGTTATTATCAGACCGGGTAAGGGAAGGCAACTCTGAGAGATCAGCAAACATCACTGGTGAAACTCTTTACTCTGCCCTAGCGACAATTTTATGTTACATATTTGGCTTCTGGTTGTTTCACAATTTTAGAGTAACAGTGTATTAGAACGTGACATTTTTTCCCAGTACACCTATTACCTTCTGTAATACAATGTTACTTGTGTCCTGGAGTGGGGGAAAAAGAGATGATGCCAACTAAAAGTGTTTTAATTCAAGTAAAATAAAATATTTTTTTTTCTATTAGAAACATCTTCAATTCTAACTAGGAACAGCCAATTTTTTCCCTTTTAAATTGTTCCATATTACACAGTCATAAAATCTACATAAATTTAATAAGGAATTCCTTCAAAATCCAGAAACTGTGCTAGATGATGTCACATATTTCACATGTTTTCCCAAGCTAAGTACTTTTGCTTTGCTGACTGCCTACAGACTGTGCCCAGCAGAGGGCATTTCAGGACCGAGTTATGTGAATACAAAACCGAAAAGATTAGCATTTATGTCAGAAGCAGTAGTTCACTTATGTTGGAGGAATGCATGTTTGAGAACCGTGTTAAGTATCTGAGCACAAATTGTGGAATTTTCAACATAAATATTAGGTCCACAGTATTTGAGTAAAATGTCATATGCAACATTTACTTTCTTGAGAGCTATGTTTACAAACTTGTTTATTGTGCAACACTAAAGTACTGTAAAAATAATGTGCAGAAAATTAAATGCATAGGCACATTAAAACTTTATGAGGAATATACTTAAAAAGAAGGGGGAATATCTGCACAGAAGTTAATGGATGAAAGATTTCATTTTAGTGAGCAAAATCCTTATTCCAATAATATTAACCGTTTAATTAACTATTCTTAAACTGTGAGATTATTTATCAGGTTAAAACTGGTTCTACATATTGGTTGATTAAAACCACATTATATTTTTTAAAATGGTACAGTTCTTTAGTAAAATATTGTGAGTTTCAGAGGTGGTTCTTAAAAAACACCTGAAAATATGATTTTAATAAATATGATAATGTTTAATTCCCCAACTTCTACAAGTTAGCACAAATGGGAACAAGTGCTAAAAAAGCAGCCATACTGGACGGTTTTAACATGTGTACATCCAAATCTGTTTGCCTAATTACATGCTCAATTACACCAGCTGGGCTTTTCAAATGTGGCTATTTAGTTATATGCCTTGATTTCAGCTTACAGTTCTACTAATGGTGCTCGTGCAACTTTATACAGTCTGTTTGGAGTCTCAAGCTACAGGCTCAGCAGTCAGCCACAATTGTGCCCTAATTAACTGCTTCCACTAGTTAGTAAGGGTGAAAGACAGAGCTTCCACTGCAGTTTCCACAAGCTCAGAGTGAAGACAAAGAAGGGACTTCACTAGTAAATTGGTAGAATCATAGAATGGTCAGGATTGAAAAGGGCCTTAAGAGCATCTAGTTCTATCCCCCTGTCATGGGACAAGGTTTAGCCAATGGTTTAGCCATTCATCATATCCCTCCTTTAGTCTTTTAAGAGGTAGAAATCATATGACGGACTTCTCTGTGGCTGTCACCTTCCACTCTATAAGCCACCCTGTCAGAAGCACATATTCAGGATCATTCACAATTTAAGCAACAGTACCAAACATGAATTCCCACAAAGTATTATTCTGGAGAAGAATAGAATTCAAGTTGCTAACTTTCTTTACTTCAGTAAAACTGTTGGGTTCACACACACACTTCCCACCTACTTTCTGGAAAAGAAACAACATAATATTTCAAGTTCTCATCATATTAGTAATTTAAACAACCATTTAATATCAGATGTGCAGCACACCTCCAGGGAAATAAAAGGCTCTGAAACCATAACAACTGTATGTTGGCCACGCTTCTTGGTTGCACTGCTGGTTGGCAATTGTTTGGTGAGGTGAAAGTAGCTATATAAAAAAGAGTTTGTGACCTTGCCGAGTTTTGTTCAGAAAAGTGTATTTTTCCAGTCTACATATTTCTATACAGTTTACCACCAAGAACCTGAAAAACCTGTTCTCATGTAAATCTGTCATGGAATAATACTACTTTTGGCAAGGTACACTCCTGGAGGAAATTCCCGTCAAATGAGCAGAGTGATACTGATCTAATGAAAAGAAAATTGTAATAATGGCAGAGAAAAAAAATTAGAAAAAAGTCAAATGGCTACTTAAAAGTATACATGACTGACTGGGGGAAAGGTGGACAGAGGAAGAGGGGGAGAGTGGGTGGAAATCAATTATGCTTTTCTCCCAGGGTGATCTGAATAAATGAGGAACCTGCTTAAGGTCACGTTCAAACTCCACCTAAACTTTGACAATATTTTCAAAGCTATGCCTGCACTGTGCTCTTAAATCACCAGCACCAGAAACTCACTCTGGATTTTCAGTTACTTCCAGTAACAAGAGACAACAAAGTTCAAAGCACTGGATGAAATACTGGTTTTCTGAAGCTAAACCTTAGAAAAGTGATTGTTGTAGGAGAAAGATCTCTCAGATGTAAGCTCAGCTCACATCCAATGCAGCTTAACTCCTGGATGCCAGTGAGAGGGACTGTCCCACTCTCCTGCCCACACTTGGCTGTGCTTCTTTCATATCTGCTCTTCTGCAATGCCAGGAGCTGAGCTGCAGCCACCCCTCATTGGTAGGGAACAGCAAGACCAGGCTGAACCTGTTGGAGGGGGTAAGTAGGAGTCAAGGGTGACCGTGGTACAGACAGCATCCTTAACAACCTGGGCATATTCCTGCTATGCCTGCATAGCAGTCCCACACGCAGCATGGTCTATCCAGATATCGTGATCAGAAGCAGCAGAGACAGCACCAGAGTGGAGACAAGACTAAAAGGTAGGTCTGAATCTACCCAGAAGACCATAACCTACAACACAACTCAGACAAGAACTGGCTGCCCAGCCATGAGCTTAACATGACCTCCTATACCAATGAGCTGCATCTATTGGTGAAGGTCCCAGATAAGGCTTGTCAGGACAGTTAAGGTATATTAGTTCTCTCAAGACACTGATATTTGTATCATGTCAAATTAAAGTACAAAAGACGGCTGCACAATCACTAGAAGACTTGCAACTATTAAGGACAGGTTGCTTGGCTCTAGTCTCTTCAGTGTATGCACCAAATACACTTCTAATTTATAAATTAAAGTATAATTTTAAAGAACTAAATTGATGAGCTTATCCTAGCCTCTCAATTCTGAAAACAGTAGCTAATATTGATGCCCTGGTTCCCTCCCACTCAGGTTTTAGGCAATGATACTTTAGGGAAATAATGGCAATATGCCCTGATTTATGTCCTCTTATCTGCCTGCAGATATTGCCAACTGGAATTGTGCATTGGTGTCTCACATCAGTGGTTGGAAAACATGATGAGGGATTTACAGATGTCCTTTACCCCGTGGTTAGTAAAAGAGTAACAGACACCTGTTTTGTTAAACCTGAATGAGACTGCTTCAGAGGACCTGAGTAACTGCCACAAAGGCATCAGTTCAAATCAGAGCAAGCGGAGGACTTTATGGAACAAAGGTCTTCTGAGAAGGTGTCTGTGTGTGTCTGTGTTGATGGGAAAAGAAGTTCTTCTAATCTGAGAAGGGAACAAACAATGTGTTTGGACTTTAGAGTTAAGAATTTTGGATATAAGTAAAATTTTTGAGGAAAATAGGTTAAAGGTAGAATAGACAGGTTTAGAAATTCATAGGCAGGCTAGTGGGCTTACATTGCATTTGCTGGTTCTTTTCAGCCAAAGAACTTCAGGAGGGAGAGCAGAAACCATGAATCTCCAAGAAAAAAAAAAAAATAAAATTGTCAAAAGCAACTTCCAGAGGGATGAAAAAGGAAGTATAAAGAGTTGTCATGGCATGTCATGGACACTTCAACTTCAAGGGACTTTGCTGTTGAAATGGCAGCAACTGTTCTGCATGTCAAATTCACTCCATGAATAGGGCACGTATATGTTTTTGAAAGGTATTCACAGTAATAGGTACGCTGGGTATAGCAGTGACTGACATAGGGATGGGTACAAGAATTTGGCCAAAGATCCATTTTCTTATCGGTGTTCCTCTAGCATCTTACCATAGAGAGAGAGAGGGACTGACAACTATCCAGCTCCTGGGTCTTCAAACACCACACAGGCATCAGCAGGATCATCATTCAACGTTCAAACTCTGATGCCAGAGAGGTGTTGAGGTCACCAAGTATTGCCAACCCGCATGATGTATCTCAGGATGCAACTGTGTTGTTATTGTTGATGTGAATGCTTTAATACCAGGGTGTACCAGTTCTGCCAGCAGGCACCTGCCTTCCTTGGCAATCTGGATCCTCACAAGTGTGAGTCCTGGATAGAGATTTTATCAAAACATGGGTGTACAGGAATACAAGGACAAGGACAGGTATTTACCCACAAAGCATGTCCTCAGGGAAATCAGACTATCACTTCCTACTAGAAATCCAGCACAGCCTCCAGATGGATGAAGAAGATCAAGCTACTCCCATTTAGATCACATCTGCATTTTGTTCCAAATGCCTCATAGCTCACTCTAATAGCACAGCCGTTTTCTTCAGAATTCCTACCAGTGTTTGCGGCCCTGTTGGCAGTCAGGGTCATCCTTCCTGGCTTTGTAATTACAGATTGCTGGAGGACTTGAGCTTCATAGCAACCTTCACAGTGTTTTGGTGTGAGGGGATATATATGTCTTCCCACCAGCTAAAGAGTCAGGGGATGTAAGGAAGGTGGGCATGAGGCTCTTTGACTATATGTGAGGAGGGGAAGCAGCCACTATGAACATCGAATCATAGAATCATAGAATAGTTACGGTTGCAAATTGGGGCTAGAGCTGGAGGTCTTAGATTCAGCAAGGCATGTGCCTGCCCAACTCTGCAGTGAGTGCTGGGAGACGTGGGATGAACTCTGGACCTTGGAGGGCTGTCAGGGCACCTTTGTACAGTTGTGTATCCAAATCTTTTGGGAGCTGGACTGCAGAAGGTACTTAATTTCTATGTAAAATGTATCTTATAAACGAAAACAGGATGCAAGGGAAAACTTAAAATCACTTTAAAATCAAATAACTATGTGTAAAGGTTGTGTTCCCTAAGAGTGTGCATTCAGATGAATCAAAAAGATTCTATATCTCTCAGGAATGAATAATAAAGGTTTCAAACCATGAGGCTCCTAATTCTAACACTTTCAGCAGAGAATGCAGTCACCATCTACTTCAACAGGAAATCCAAACCATCCTATTTTGATTCACCAACATTTCCGTCTACCATGCCAAGGAGGCAGAGGAATAAATCAAATGAGGAATCTCCACCCCTTGCTTGTTGTGGGAAAATACATAAATTGGAAATCAAAGTTGGAAATTCTGAAGATATTACAGTAATAAAGGCCATAAAAACAAGCTAAAAAGTCTTGCATTTCTTAAGTGAGTCAGACTTCTTGGCAGCCTCCCATGTAAATGGTGAGGCCCAAGATTGCTCACTTCATGAGATAGCAAGCAGATAAGACTGCTTAAGTGATGATTAAAGATAAGAAACTCCCAATATGAGGTGGCAGCAAGAGGCAGTCAAAAGTAGCCTGTGTCAGTGTATTGCAGATGTAAGGCAAATAGCCTACACAGACACTGAGTACACAGAAGTTCAAGGTCTGAGAGTGTTACCAAACTGGCAGTGGTACTTGAGGACTGTATGAATACACAGACCTCTAGCTGGATTCTCTCTCTCTCTCTGTAGGAGTGCTTTAGATTAAACATAGCATAGGATACCAAAGAAAACACAAAATGTTAAGCCCATAAACCAAGAGTAGCAAAATCATGCCAGCACAGCAGCAACTTCATATACAATTACTGTAACATATTACAGGTTTGGTAGCTGAATCAGCAGAGCTTTCAGAATGAAACCCCATGAAATACAAATCTGCGTAAAGCTTATTTGCTTTCCCACATTGCTTATTTTCTAGAGCTACAAAAATCTGTTAGTGAAGACATCTGAAAGACCTGTTGCTAGACATAGGGGTTTATTTTGTGGCGTGTTTTAGTTTTATGGTTCTATCCTTTTAGTTTTCCATGGTAGAGATCACATGAGCAGTACACTAAGAAAACTTCTTTCTTTGTTGTGGTGGCCCCTTTTTCCTGAATTGTTTGATACATGTCAGAAAATGTGATAAACATGCATTTTTTCTAGTAGGTGGTGTACACTTACATGAAAAAAAATCCATTGTCTGTTAATATCCCGGGAAGGTGGGACATTCACTGCATTGAGGAAGCTCTTGATGGGGGTAATATTACAAAAACATTTACAAATGTCCATAAAAACTCCCTACAAATACTGCAATTTCATAGAATCATAGAGTCATTTAGGTTGAAAAAATCTTCAACATCACTGATGCCCAACCATTAACCCAGCACTGCCAAGTCCACCACTAAACCATGTCCCTAAGCGACACATCTACACCTTTTTTAAAAACCTCCAGGGATGGTGACTTCACCACATCCCTAGGAAGCGTTTTCCAGTGCTTGACAACCATTTTGAGGAAGAAATTTTTCCTAATATCCAATCTAAACCTCCTCTGGTGCAGTTTGAGGTCTTCTCTTGTCATATTGCTTGTTACCTGGGAGAAGAGACCAACCTCCACTTCACTACTGCCTCCTTATAGGTAGTTGTAGAAAGCGATAAGGTACCCCTTGAGCCTCCTTTACTCCAGGCTAAACAAACTGAGTTCCCTCAGCTGCTCCTTATCAGACTCGAGCTCCAGACCCTTCACCAGCTCCTTTGTCCTCCTCAGGACCTGCTCCAGCACCTCAATGACTTTCTTGTAGTGAGGGGCCCAGAACTGAACACAGGATTTGAGGTGTGGCCTCACCAGTGCCAAGTAAAGAGGGATGGACGATCACTTCCTTAGTCCTGCTGGCCACACTGTTTCTGATATAGGCCAGGATGCCATTGGCATCTTGGCCACCTGGGCACACTGCTGGCTCAGAACTATTTCCTTAAATTTAAGTAAGTGAGAAAATGCTAACAGCTGTAAGAAAGGACTTACCTGAAACACTGAATTTGACAAATAACTGTCAAAATAGCAATGACATTTAAACTACTTTCAACATAGTGATTCTTTATAGTGATTGTCACGGCTGACACAGCAAACTCCCCAGAGATATAAAATCACATGATTCTTCAAATGCAAAACTGAAGTATCTATGTATGCCATTTTTGGAAAACTAATGTAAAAGCTTACATGTAATGCAGAAGGAACCTACATATTACCAATGAAGTTCCCTATGGTCTTAAATCAGAACATGCCCAACCGAGTATTTTGATGTACAAAAGTCCTATAGCACAGACTTCAAACCTCTTGCCTATATTAGCGCTTAAGTTGCTTTCAGTAAAATTTTCTGTGGCTCTCTGGTTTGGTTTCTGCACATACCGAGACTATCAACTGGCATGGCAAAGCAGCCCTACGGTTCCTTCTGTGCTAACCCTTACGGAAATAATCAGTCATGTGTTTTTTAACCACACAGACCTATGGTTCAGCTGAGCTAATGCATTAGAGTAGTCTGACTTTATTTCATTTCCCCTCATTTCCTGGGAGTTGTAACATTTTTGTAGGTTTACTTCTGTGTTAATGTGTCCTCCCTGATCCCCTGGGGTAAGACAAAGGCAAGGACAAAGGCAAGGGCAGACTCATGCAGCCCTGGATGGAGAAGAGCACTGAACTGGCCCTTTCCGTAGAGGTGACTGCAGCTCAGCTTTGATGCCACATGAACTGCACTTGTGTACTGCACTGTAGACTTGTGTAACAGATACAGACCAAAACAAATGCTGTACCAACACAGTAAAACTAGTCCTTTCATAAAAGTAAATAAGAAAAGCCTAAATTTCTTTTTTTGCATTTCTTAGGTAATGTCAGTTCAAACTGACAGTATATTTTCTGAAAAGTAAGGGTATCCAGACTCCCGTGCTGTACTCAACTTAAAACAGCTCTAAACTGTTAACCCCATCTCTCCCTAACACAACTCTCACATCTTCCTGAAGCTCACCACAGCACACAGACAGATCTCTACACATCCTGCACAAGGGGATTTGACTTTTACTTGTGCTTCATCATGTCCCGTACACTGCTTTCACAGCCACTGAAGCAATTTTCTTGTATTTAACATGTGATGTATTAGGCATCCTGAAAAGAAGTCCATAAACTTCACACAGGATTAATACTTTAATAACTTAAACTCTTATACTGAAAGAGGGTAGATTTAGATTAGCTATTAGGAAAAAAGTCTTCAGTCTGAGGGTGGTGAGTTGCTGGCACAGGTTGCCCACAGAGGTTGTGGCTGCCCCATCCCTGGCAGTGTTCAAGCTCAGTTTGGACGGGGCTTGGAGCAATCTGGTCTAGTGAAAGGCGCCCCCACCCATGGCAGGGATTTTGAACTCAATGAGCTTTAATCCAAATAATTCTATGATTCTATGACTCTGTGATAGCTCAGTTGCTTGCTTTACCCCAGCAAAGTCTGAGAATTCTTCTTCAGTATGAAAACTTTCGAAAGGTGGTATGGGGACATTTGTGTCCACTTAGTCTTCAGAATTTTTATATAAAATACTAATCTGAGCACAAGTAGTTACTTCTGCATTTTAAATGGTAGTTGCAGTTTGAATCACCACAACATTTATCCTTCATGAGATAAACACTAGCTTGATTAAACCAATTCCAGGAGAATGAGTTGTTTTGTAAATATATGATGAAGCAGATGAATTAGATCAAGGGTTGTTGTTTGCTTATGTAGTTATAGCACCCACAGCAATTCCCTTACAATAAGCATTGCACGCACATTCGCAACAGGGAGTCAATCCTTCACTGGAATAGTTAATAGATACTGTTGAATAGAAGTGAGAATAAAGAGATTATAGGCAAGCAACATAAACAGATACAGAAATAGAAGTTTAAGTCTCCTTAGTTTGCCTAAGGAGAGCTGAAGACCTACTCCAAAGTAAAAGCAGATATCATAATTCCAATTATTCTAGATGTGAATTAAATTACGGTTAAGACACAAATACACATGGAAAAACAATATCCACCAAAGCTAAAGATCCAGTTGTGAAACAACACTAATCATAGAGAGGGCAGTGATATATGAAGAAGTGGAGTAAAGTGAGAAAGGTAATAGCTAGAAAGCAAGAGATCCACAGGTGTGTGAAGATTCTGCTGACTCAGCATTCTGTTCCCCACACTTAAGGCCTCCAATTCAGAGAATGAATCCTAGCATTATAGAGATCATAACTCAGGTGAAGATGTTTAAGTATAATGTTTGTGGGATGGGAGGAAAAATTTCCCAACATGAATTAACTTATCTTTAATGACTTTCTTTATAAATGGGTAGGTGATGTAACCTACTTCTGCCTACAAAGTTACCAACTGACATTTTCTGTTCCACATCACATAGCACCAGAGATCAAGTCTAGGGTATCGCTGCATGTTAGAACCCAGAGACAGGCCTTCTCTTTGGATTAAGGGAGGAAGACAGCCTGTTGGCAGAAGCGCTGCAGATGATTGGCACATTTTCACTTGATTTTTGGATGAGAAATACTCTTCGTCTGGCATATGTCCACCTCTGGTTCTGCTTAGACTCTGTCCTGCCTCTCTGCCTAAGCAATCTGAAGCCATAAGGCTACACTGTCTTTTGAGAAGACATGAATTATATGGTTGGAAGATTCTGCTACTGCCTGGAGGATGTTTTTCCATCCTGGGCATTTCTGTTTCACTCAGACCTCAATCTGGTTTTCCACATTTCTGTTATCACAATACTATATGGTTATGGTTCTTTGTTTCTGCTTTATGCAATCATGTTCTTCATAAAATAGAACCTGTTCTCCATTAAAAAAGAATTACATTAGTTTCTTTGAGCACATGAGTGAGAATTATACAACTTATCCCTAGTACTAATCTCTTCACACAGAATCATGTTCACACAATCACTAACTTCACAGAACTGCCCATCAGAACAAGTGAAAAACCTGATTGTGAAGCCATAGCTCTAAAACTGAACTCAAGAGACTTGAGTCAGCTCCATGCTGTGTCACAGGCTTCCAGTGAGACCTTGAACAAGTCATTTAAGTCTCTTGCCTCAGCTCTTTCGGTATGGCACTTTACCTTCTCATAGCACTGATAAGGCAAAGCTGTATCTGTGCAAGCTGACTACCTACTACAGCCAGTCTGCTTTTTTCTAACATCCTACATGACAGATACTATCAAAGCACAGCAGTCTGGCTTTCAAAATAGAGCCTTTAAAGCTGTACAATCCTCATAAAAGACATCTGAACGTATTATACTGTAGCTTCTAAGAGATTTCCAGACATGAGCCTAGGATAAAAAAGCCATTAAAAATATTTGTGTTGCATAAGTCAAAGACACACTGGTAATTACACTACAAGCTTGCAAGCGTAGTGCAGAATAAAAACCTAAATTTTTTTTTAAACTATTAAAAAACTTTTCAGCTAGATACATGCACAATAGGGAAGAGTTCAGTTACATATGTGATTGTGGCTTTATAATTTCCCAAACTTCTAAATAAATAGATAATGGTAATGCTTCCAAATGTTTTCTTGAAAAGACAGATATAATTTGTTATTGTGAAACAACCCAGCTGCACAAAATCCTACCAGTCTTCTCATGAGCTGTGAACACAACTCAAAGCTCAGCAGGGCTTTTCCTCCAAATCAGGGTTACTTCTCCTTTGCATCAGATTGAGATGCAGAAACAAAGAAAAACTGAACAGCATTTTTTTTCAAGCACACTGGGACTTCTCTTTGAAGCGGCAAGGGTGTAGGAGGAGGAAACATACTCGTTTGTTCTAGATACATAAGATTAAACGTTCACTTTGAGAAATCAGTGGAAACCTCTCTCTGCCACAGCAACTACCCATCCTTACAGAGTTTCAAGCCACAGAAAATTCTTCATCTACAGCAACTTAAAATACTTGGATGAAAGAGATGCAGGTATTACTCTGTGAGTATTTGGGGATAGAATGACAAGGCAGAAGTAACAGATGTTTAATAAAGCTAAAATGATTAGATTCAAGGCTCACTGAAAAAAAGTCATAACTTCCAGTGATTTCAGTAGGCTTTCAGTAAGGCCTAATAAAGCTTACTCTTTGAAAAGCTAGATAGAAATGTGGATGGCTATGATCTCACAGCCTTGCAACACAAATGTTAGGCTTTCAATTATGTTTTCACTTCTCAAGGAATATCATAAATTCTCCCATGACTAGGAGCTATCAGTAAGAGAGAAAATGGGACAATTCAGAGAAAGATGTGATCTACAGATCAAGCCTGAAAAACAGGAGATAGGCAGAACCTTGGGAGATTTTCTACTTTACACACAATTGGTATTACATAGGGGCAAGGATGGACTAGAAAATTTTCTAGGAACAAATGCAAGCTTTCCATTATTTATAGCTTTTAAGAATAAATAAGGGCATTCCAACATTTAAGTATCCTTATCACTAGCCATTTTTCCTAGTCTAACCTGAACCTCTCACACTGCAATTTAAGCCAATTACCTTTTGTCTGTCTAAACTGCATATGCAAAACAGATACTCCATTCTCTTTAAACTAGTCTTGTATCACCCCTCAGTATTCTCTGTATACAACACACACAAACTTCTTTCAACATTTCCTCTCATTCCCTAGATCTCTGATCAATACCACTGCTCCCTGCTTATCCCTCTCCACTTAGACCACATCCTTCTTGAAACACCCCATCTAAGAGAACAGTGTAGTCCAGCCCAGAGCTTATTTTATAATGGAGCTGCTACAAAATGTGTTTTTGCAACAATGTAACATTGCTAATTCAAGTTCAGCTTATGAATCAGCTATAACTTCAATATTTATGTAAAACTTCTATTTGAACAGTTGATCCTTATCCTGGTTTTGGACAAGTCTACAATATTGCACTTCCATTTACTGAATAAATAACTCTCTTCAGGCCCTTTTTTTTCCCTAGGTGACCTATTCATTGGAACCACAGACCAGTTTTCAATACACCTGCAGAACCTTGCACCTTATTTCAGCTATAAATTTAATAGAAATAATTTTATTTTTGCTTAAAGTGTACTAAAAAATATTTTGTAAACTGGATAACAAATCTGTTACATACTTTGAACATATAAAGAACACATTTTATATTAGAAAGTTGTCTCTGCCTTCATAGTAGTATTTCTTTTAGATACGGTTCTGACTCCTGGAAAACAATAAAGAATTATCTTCAGGAGGTAATCATAAAAAGACAAATGCTGTTATTCTAATGAAACAAAGATTGCAAAAGCAGACGAATAGGGTACGAGTCTTCAGAAAAGCAGTTTTCAGCAAATAGTAAGTAAAGTCATTTTCTGAAAGAATGTGAAGAAAGGAGTACAGGTGGGGTTACTTAAAGATTGTTTTGTAAACCAAACTATTCCACTGCAAAAGACAGATAGTGGAAGTAGCAGAGACCACTATGGCTGCATTGAGAGCTCTTCAATAATTTTAAACAGTGAAGAATGAAATAGTACAAAAACTGAAAGCCAGGATGAACATAAGAGACCAAGAACATACCAATATGTGGCATAAAGGGTCATAAGGACAGGAAGACAAAGTGAATAGTAAGGACATTGTTGAGAAACAAAAGATGCTGAGAATGTTTAAATACCTAGAAGATGGAATACTAAACCACTGGCATGCATTTATCAAGCACAAAAGCTATTCAGCCTGTTCAGTTTCTTCTTGTAACAGCTTAAGTGGCCTAGTAAATAACAACGTGCAATAAACTTTGCAACTAGCAAAATTTTTTAATGTTGGTCTGCTCTGGCATCCTAAAGCACAAGCCTAATGAGACTTAGCATCTGAAGGGTATAAAGCAGTTGGAAAAACTCACCTTCAAACAAGCAGTTTTCAGTAGCTCCCTGTCATGCTGGGAGAACATTGCACAACTCCCAAAGAGATCTTTCCAGATTCCAATTTTCATTCACTGAAATTTGTCCTCATGAAACAGAAAATACTGTTGGTGAGAAGATAAGAATTTAAAATTGTTTTTAACAAATCAGTAAGGTAACTTGCTTCATCTCACTGGGTTTAGACCAAATAAATGAACAAAACAACATGCAATTGTAAGAAAATAAAATACAAAGTAAAACATATTTAGCTAGATGGTGGGGACAAATAAGTTCAGTTAGAGTGGTTTATACAGTGATGCTCTTCAAAAGAGCTATCTCATTCTAAGATGCAATAATGAAAATGATAACCCATACTACAAATTCAGATTTGGTGAGTTTGCATAGGAAACTGTTTAGTTTAGGAACCTCCATGTTTAGGAAAAATCTAGAAATATTTCTGATTTTGAAAAAAGAGCAAGAGTTTTTAAAAAGAGGGTGAGGTTTTGAGAAAAAAAAAAAAAAGAACAAAAGGCAGTGAGTTTGTTTGGCTCATAAAAGAAGATGGTAAAAATCTCTGGAAGAAGGACCATAACCAATGTTCTTCATGTCCAAGGGAGAAGAAAAAGAAGACATACTATTGACAGCAAAGATTAAGGTTGGAGAAGCTTTTCAGCAGGGTGGTAAAACTCCAGAAGGTACTATCTGAAGAAACAAAGAAAATATCCTTATTAAGAACATTAACAGGCAGTTGAATTCTTTCTCAGGGGGGTTCAGGTACAGAAATTTATACTGTATGGTCACCTTGATCCTCTCTAGCATTAAATTTCTGTATTTTTATGCATTAAAAACATGGGGAAAAGCAGGAAGGGAGAGTCATTACAATGAAAAAAATTACACAATTATTCTTTTCCAATACTAGGAGGAGAAAGCAACAAAATACATACCCTTCATCAATGTCTAATTTAATTTTAGAATTCTAGATTAGGAGCATCTGCTCCCTGAGGTAGTTGTCTCCAGCCAGTATAATTTAATAATTACGATGCAAGACAAGGACCACATGTGAGCAACTCTACATTGAATAGAAAAATAGATCAGCAGCAACTTCAGTTGCAACTTAATTTCCCATGGCTCTGAGCAACATCAGATAGTTTTGTGAGCCATGTGTATAATATGTTGAGGACATTTAAACAAGTATCTTCTCTCTCCTCCCAAATATGGGTTTATCATTGTGTAATGCTTAATTTTAAGTTACTGATATGAAAAATGATATCTGGATTGTTTTAATCATATGAAACTTAATTTCAATGCTTCCACAATATTTTCCATTCTGACACCTTATCCACTAAATGAAAAATTCCCCAGGTTAGCTATAACAGCCTAAATTAATAGTTTTTAGATGTGTTTATTTTTTAACATATTTGTGATATACTTGTCTATCAACACACTTCAGGTTATACACTATTAAACTGCTAGTAAGAAAAAGCAGCTACAACAACGTGTGTGAGAGGTTTTTTTAAGAAATGCAAAACCAACAGGACTCAAACTGAAACAAAATAAGTTACCCTGTAGATTACAGTACAAGGAAACGTAGCTATTCCACTATCTACAGGAGGGCTACCCTGTTGTTCCCTTAATGTAATGAAAACATTATGAATTAAAAAAAAATGAAACACCGATGAGAAAAGGACAGAGTTCAAAGAAAGTGCACATTTCCCTTGTTCACATGAAGATCTATTGTGCATTCATAGATGGAGCCATGAAAAACAGACTTCACTTACTATTTGATTTGGTTTGATACTAAAACAAGAAGGACTTTCCTACTTTTAGCAGTAAACACTTCAGTATCTTGGAAATGATATATGGAAATTATAAATTTCCATATATTTCAGAAGAAGAAGGGGAAAATCCATGTCATAGGGGTTATCAATTATACAGTAAATGGAAAAAAATGCTAAAAACACAGTTCCCATATAAAGAATGAATAAGAATATATTTAGCTAAAATATTCCTGGGGAGTTTAATTTTGCACTACATATCTTTTATGCATTTTAAGATTTACTGAAACAGGTATCCCTAATTTATTTTAGTGTGATCATTTTGCTATAAATCCTCAAGGGGACACTGTTATTCTATGACAGGTATTTTAGTAAACTCCCAACTGTAGATAAGTTTATGGAAGTAACTTGCTTCTGGCCCATTAATCTGTCTCAGTTTCCCTGTAAGAAGAAAAATATATTTCACTGCACGTATTTTGTTCTAAACCCAACCCTAGACTCCCACAGTCATAGCCTGTGTCTTTCACCCTAGGGCCACTACTCAATGGCTTTCACATAAATTGTTTGACTGGTTTTACAGAAGAATGAAACTAGAACATGTCCTTATAAACTTGAATCACCAGACACAGAAATTATTCTGCCCGCATGTGCCATAAAGAATACTTTTTTCCTGGATTCAATCAGAACTCATAAACTCAAAACTACTTAGTCCTATCAAGACCTAGGCACTTCCCCACATGCACAAAAACAGAGTTTTAGGTAACAGAGTTAGAAAGGCATTCAGCAGAAAAAATTATTTAGTTTCTGGTTTGTCTACCTCCATAAACACATATTTACATGAATAAAAAAATAACAATTAGTTCAAAATAGCATCTGTTCGGTATTTTCTCAATCTTGAATTGCACTACTTTCTAATTAAACTTTTCTGTAATTAGTTTTCAGGGGAGAGATCATTTTTGGTAAACCAGTTCATGTGTCATCCAACATCTCTATTGCAGTGTTTAACTTGGCCAAGTCCAGATTTATCTTTTGGAACTGAATCCAGCCTTTTACATGGTAAAATGCTTTCTCTGCTTTATGGCTGCCAAAAGGCTTGTAAGACTTGCCTTTTGGATGGGCATTTCAGCTGTGTTCTGTCCACACAGCGATGTATTAGTGATGGGCCTACCCTCCTTGCTACAAGAGCCCACTGTCCAGAGTAGTTACTGTAGTCAGCTCATTTCTCACACTTGCCCTGCTAGGGTGGACCTAGAAGATCCCAACGCTCCCAGAAAAAAAAAACAGATGACGCTGCATCAGAAAAGACTTTCAGATCTTTTTCCCCAGTTATTTGCTGAGCCTATCTAAATACAGATTACATGCCACAGAGTACTGAATGCGAGGACCTCAGTCTTCCAGTGAACAGCAACCAATGTGATACATCCAGGAGCTCTTGACCCTACTGACTTTTGTGCTGTATCTTACTGACAGACATAGCAAGAATAGACTAGTCTCCTTTCCCATGGAGTTAAACAGTGAGGTTACAATTTCTACTTCAAACTGGCAAATAGTGAGGTATGAAGATTAGTTAGTAATCAATAACATCCTTTCCTTCAAAGATCTTGCGCACCTGCAAATCATACCATGAAACTACTAGCTGTAGAAAATTATGCCGTCTCACTGCCCTGCATTTATAGATCTGGTTCTGCTCCTGAAAACCAAGCAGTATTGCAAAGACTTTATGTGTGACCCTCTACTAGTTGTCACCTCCTGATATCTGTTGCTACACAGTACAGCTGCAATTGCTATCTAGTTTCCATACAGTGGAGGGAAACACAATAAAGAAGACTGCAGAGATGTCCACCTTCCCTCTCTTGCTAAGCTTCACATGGCATCCCTTCTACCATGACCTTCCAAAGTGAATGAGCTTCCTTCAAATATCCTCCATTATTCCTGTCTCACAATTTCTATACAGTCTGCAGGAAACAAGACAGCCACTTTGATGCAAACATCATGTAAAGTTCTAGCACAGATCAAATTTTGCTTACATCTGCCTATAGTCTGTTTCTTCTTTCATATTTGAAGTGATAAGGTTAGTAAGGATGGCATCCACTCATGGATTCTGGATGTGAAAGAATAATTTTGGATACCAATGTTAAAACTGAGTTTCTTGCTTTTCACCTTGATAATGATTTTTAGAGTCCCACTGTTTAGTTACTTATGTCCAATAAACTACAGCAAATAAAAGTATCTAAGTTACTTACAGGATAATATAGCCAAGAGGCTATAACAGAATCCAAGCAAAGAACACGTGAATCAAATTTCAGTAAAGATGTTACAACTACTTCTCAGATGCGTTGCTTCCGGAGTGAGAACTAAAGCATGAAAATACTTCTCTGTAGCAAACAGTCATGGATATTGATCCTAAGACTTCTCATGCTGAGTGGAACTCCCTAATGCTGTCAAGAAGAAATGTGAGGCAAGGCATTGCATAAGTTTCACCCTTCTAGAGGTGGACAATGTGAATTAGGTCTGCAGGTACCAAACATTCAGCTGTCCCACTCCATAGGCAAATGTTTTAGCTACTAAGATATATAAATGAAACTGGCAGTTGTCATTATCTTGCTGTGATTTTTAAGCTGTCGCATCTACTGCTTCCTGTAGAACACTGACTAGCCTTCCTCTTCAGTTACTTGTACTGCATCAATCCCATCTGGGATTTGGGAGCTGCTTGTCTAAGCATAACATTATCATGTGGTTTTAGACACCTACTTCCTTAGGTAAATTTCTGAGCATACCAGAAGGTAGAACCAGAGCCAGTTACGGAATATTCAGATTCAACAAAGAAGTACCCAGGAGGCTGAAGCAAACACAGCATGAGAGTCACTAAACATGATTTTTAATTTCAGCTTTGAACTTTGCTGTTTGAAGTATCTCCAAACCACTTAGAGCTTGCTCACGTATTAAAAAGACTAACATATTTTTCAAAAATATTACTGATCTGTAATTATTGACTACAATGGGAAACACTGATAGGGATGCACATGTGAGTAGACCTTTGTGCAGAGAGACCAGTATCTTAGGATAATGTGATCCATACATACTAAATTACATACTAAATTACATGGTTTGGCTTCTAAACTATGATTTTGGCTAGCTACATTCCTCCTCTGACAATGTTAACGTGCTGTAAAAAAAACCCAAACAACAAACCAAACAGAACTCACTGGCAGTTACATCATTTAACAATCAGTTTACAAAATGGAGATTGTACTCAGAGAGCAATATCACTTTCAGTTTATACATACAAGGAATTATGAAATTTAGACTTACTTCCTCGCTTCATTTCTATTTTATTATTATTATTATTATTATTTAATTTACCACTGCTAGCCAATTTAAACTTAGCATCTAGAATCTTAATTTAACAAGGAGAATCTGAAAACTTTTAATAGCATTTATCTAGCAAGTGACCAGGAATCTTGCAAATTCCCAGCAAGAAACCTGTGGGAACCTGAGATAAACCAAGATCTTTGGGGAAGCTAAAACAAATTAAAATACTCTGTAAATAATTGTTTGAGTGGGGTTTTCTACGCTTTTAATATACTCTGTGCGATACAGGTACAGAGCTAATCTTGTACCCTTGAGCAGTTCAAGTGGCTGTAAGCATCAGTGTCCTTGCATTCTTTTTGCCTATAATCCCACTCTCTCAAGGGAAAGCAGCATTTTTCAGAGCTATGCCACACAGCTCTAGAAGTAATTTTCCCATAATTGTATATATTGAAGCAGAAGAAATTACAAGGAAGTTGGCAGAGTCTCACTGTAAAATATTTCCCTCTGGGTAACAGACACTCAGGATTCTTGTCTCTGTTGAACTGCTAAATTAATAGCATCTAAAGGAGCAACACAGAGCCATAACATTGAAGAACTGCATGTGTAGCCATTTTTCCATTGTAAGAGTAGGGGACATGCACTGCAGTAAGCAGGACCCTTACACACCTCTCCTTTCCTCTTCCCAGGCAATCTGGCTAGCAGGACTGTGAAAGAATATTCCCCAGGCACCTTCCAGTGTCAGAGCTGGGCTATTGATTGGAAATTACAGTTCAGTGTTTACATTTAAGATGAAGGAGAAATCTATAATAATTGACCTCATTAACATGTAAGATTTTAGGATAAGTTTAGAATAATAAACATAAAGATGGATGAAACAGGACAAAGCTCCCCAGGGTTTAGAAAAAAAAAAAAGAGCATCTAATTTTTCATTCATCTCTTCACAGCCAGTGGTAACATCAGGCTAAATCTTTTACTAGAGCCTTTTGCCTACCTAGGTGTCTGAATGAGTTGCCATTCAGTATAGGTCCCCTCTTCCAGCATACTGTTGGTTTTCAAGAAACACAAAACACATACTAAAACTTATCTTTTCATGTAGACTTTGTTGTTAACCTCTCTGTGGGTGTGCCAAATCATTTTTTTACCAGACCCTCCTCCAGATGCAGTCATAAGCTCACAGGTTAACTCTAAACCTTTTCTTCAACATTGGAAGATAATGCAGGACTGGGTGTACATCTGCTCACATACTGCTTTATGAAAAAAAGATCATTGGTCACAAATCTATTTCCTTAAAAATGAAAGCTTTTTCTGAGAGAAGGGAACGGCAGTACATGTGAACTAGTCAGATTTTTACATATTGGATACACTGTATGCTGGGCAATTCTCAGTTCATCTAAAAAAGACTGAATTATTCTGAAAAACATACAGAACTAGTTAATGTATAATGCTAAGTTATTTGTAGAGAGGATGTCAGGCTGGAGGTAAGTTCTTAGTAAATGTGGCTGAGTACTGGTTTCATTAATTTTCCATTCACGATCCTGATACCAAAAGCAGTGATGTGGTTATGGAACTTCTGAAGATGAGAATATTATAGTTTATGAAATGAGTCATCCTGGTTATTACCAGAATAATTGTTCTGAACTAAAATGCTAAGTACATGGTTTTGGGATCAACAAATATTTCTGCTCTAACTTTGGAATCTGCTGGTTGAAAACAAAGGAAAAGAAAGATCTGAGTACCTTAGCAAAGCCACAGAAATAATTTTGCCATGAAACTGCCAAATACAACCTCCACTAAGGTGTTAAGTGGCAGTTGGTAGCATGGCTGAATAAGGTCTTGCATGTAATTTCAGTAAACTACAATCAAGAAATAAAAAAATCAAACTCAGAGAGATCTAGACAAGAACTATGAGAATGAGGAAGGAAATTAATGATTTATTTTATGACAAAAAGCTTTCATTTATTAAGCTGTCATAAAGAAGGGCCAGAGATGTCATTATTGCATTCTAGAACCACATCAAACAATAAACATGGTAGAAGACAGAGACTATTTTCAGCTACAGATGACACTAAAGGAAGAACAAGTGTGCCTAAAATTACCCTGTGAATACATGTAGGTGGAAAATTACGTTTTTAATAATCATATAAATTCTATTTGGATCATCCTTCAGTAGTTCAACTGGATTTTAAATGAGGTTTATTAGCTTATGAGTGAGATTACATGCTACTGCCTGAAAAAGCAAGGAAATAAACTTGTTAATGCAGCAGCCCTTTCCAGTCTTATTCTTTCTATTACTGGAAAAATAATTTGTCTCAGGCAACATGTTGATGAGCAGAGTTTTGTGAATTAAGACTCTTCCATGGATCTATTAATATCAACATTGACAGCTAGCTCTGAGATTCTGTGGGCAGGAAGTGTCAGCCTTGTAAAACCAGAGAATTACTATTTTTGCACTTCAACAAATTCTGCAGGCCATATGGTTGGAAACTGCAGCCTCTTCTCTGCATTTCAGACACTCACAAAACTCTACTATGAATACAAAGCAGCAAGTTTTGACGAATGGTTTAAGAATTGTGAAGAGCACAAACAGAGTCAAGGAACACAGCACATACAGCAGCTTTGAGCCTTTCCCCACTTGCACGTTAAACTGTGTAAATATGGAGGCCATGAATGCTTTGGCAGTAGCATGTGCACAGTGCACAGAGAAGCACCAACACCTTATTGAAAGCAATTTTTGGCAAGAGGTGGGCGATCCTGAAGCACAATTATTTTTATGGCCACCCTTGATGGTTGTTTCCAATGCAGTTATTGCTGACTTGAAGGTGTGTTTACAGACAGCTTTCCTCAAACCCAGTAGTACAGTTGTATACATACTTGTGCACTGACACTCTGTGTCTGGAAAACACACCAGATAAACAGACAGTCATCATCCCAAGTGCTTCTGTTTACGGAGACAAGCCCACTCACGTACTTGGAAACACACAACTTGGCTGGTAGTAACTGGGCTTGCCGTTTCTTGACGCTCCTCATTAGGACGGATTTGGCCCTCACAACAACCAGGTGCCACAGCAGAACATTGATGTCCCTGTATTTTGTATTTCCTTGGCTTCCACCTTCTTCTCTCCTCATCCTTTATACTTCAGTGCTTTCTGTTCTGGCTATCCCGTTAGGGGATCTCTAACCTGCCACAGCCCCGGTACTCGCACATCAGGCAGCGACCGCAGCCGTGCCGGGGTGCCCCCGAAGATCCCCTGGCAGCGCAGGCACGCTTCGGCTGGCTGCCCCAACCCCACGCACCCGCTGCTCCTCCAGCTGTGGCAGGGCTGCTCTCCTCCAAATCGGCCTCTGGCATAAACCGGCTCCAAGCACCCGCTCTACGACATCCCTGAGGAGGAACTTCCTTCCCTTGCCTTCCTCTGGCACTCGCGAAGCCCCATGCAACGGAGGAGGCGAGCGCTAGCCCCGACAAACCCACCGCGTCACCTTGTGCCCGGCCAGGCCAGGCCGCAAAGAACACAGCCACGCAGCCGCTGGAGGGCAGAGCGCGGATGGGGGCGGTGGCGATCGAGGGGCGGGCACTGCCGGGGACGCGGCCCCGGCGTGCGAGCATGCCGGGCCGGGAGGAGGGTTTGCTCGGCTGGGCCGGGGGAGGTTCACACTGAAGTTAGAGCTGGAGACAGAGGAAGAGGGAACGCTGCCGGAAGCGGCGGAGGCGCTGGGAGCCCGCGGACAGCATGTAGCTGGGTGACAGCGACTGGAGCGCTACGCATCCGCGATCAGTCTGCCTCGGGTGCTGAGGGGCTGGTGCCTCTCAGAGTCCGGAGCCTCTTCTGGGAGGCGGAGTGGGGAGCGGCAGCTGCGCCTCGTCTCTGCTCTTCCCCGCTCTCCCCTCTGTCTCCGGCGCCGTCCATCGGCGCGGCCCTCCCTCAGCCGCTCGCCCCTTCACCGCCGGCCGGGGGGCTGCGGCCGCTGCCATGGGGCTGCCCACGTTGGAATTCAGCGACTCCTATTTGGACAGCCCGGATTTCAGGGAGCGCCTGAAGTGTCACGAGATCGAGCTGGAGAGGACGAACAAGTTCATCAAGGAGCTGATTAAGGACGGCAGTCTCCTCATCGGAGCCCTGCGAAGTGAGTCGGGCGGGGGCGCTGGGTGCGGCGGGCAGGAGAAGGGGCTTCTTTTGTTTGAATGGGCGCCGGGAGCGGGCGGGCTCCCCTGCCGGCCGCCGCTGCGCAGCGCCTCGCACGCTTTCCCAGCCGCTTTGCCTCGCGTCGCCTCGCCTGGCCTGCGGCGGGACTGGGTGGGTTTCCCGGGGGAGCGGGGGCGGCGCGGGGCCCTACCCTGGCCGGCGGGACCGGCCGCGCCCGCCCCGACGGGGGCAGCGGGGAGCGGGCAAGAGCCCAGCTTCGGCGTTGAGGGCTGGAAATGGCCGTGGGAACTCGTTCTGGGACGTTGGCTGCTAAGTGGGTATCTTCAGATAATGAAAGTGACTGTAAACGGGCAGAGCAAGACACTGAAGTGAATTTATATGAACAGTTTATATCTCACGCACACCTCACATCCTCCCCTCCCCCGTCTTCATGTAGTAAAGTAACTTCTATGTATTTTGAAAGGTTCTGAAGGATAGGTGTGAACAGCTCGTGCCCTTAAAGCTCTGTGAGTTGAGCACTGACAGCTTCCCGGGGTGTGAAAACGGCCCTCATGCTTTGAAGAGCATAAAGCGAAAACTAGGAATTGCCATGAGCATTACTAGTCGCGGCTTGCCCTCCTGTTCTGTAACGCCGTGTCTACTGCTTGTCTTTAAGGACTTAATTTCGGAGCTCTCTTGTTGGCCGGTCAGAACTTTCCTTCAGATAGAGCAGAGAAGTACTTTACAGCTCTTGTGCTGCAACATGAGATATTCAAGGAAAAGAATCACTCTAATCCTGAAGAGTATCAGCCACATTGACAGGGTATGCTGCTTTTTGTAGGGTGAAGGGTAGCAAGCACTGCTCTATGTGGACAGAGAACAGGTGTTGCTTCAAGCTCATTAGCTCATAAGTAACCGAACTGACGCTAACTGGGAGTCTAAACCCAAAGTTTGTCCCTTTACGTGGGACAAGAGGTCGATACGTGAAGGTTTTGTTTGTCCAGCAGCAGAATATAACGTTAATTGTGCTTGTTTATGCATCAACTGTAGATGATTTATTTACAGCATTGTATTTATGCTGTATGACTTTTTTGGTAATAAGTGCATGTTTTTCTGGATTAATCTCAGATTTAGTGAGTAGATGGATACAAATCTAGCATCTTATATGAATTTGTGTTAAATTCAATAAATTCCTGTATTCGTGCCCACAGAATATGTGACGATAGAATACATAGAAAATGTGTGTGTATGGCTAAAACCTCAGTGGTGCATTTTCTTTCCAAAGCGAAGCATTTTGTTCTTTAGTTATACTTTCTCTTTGCTAAAAAGTATTCTCCATAGAACAGGAAGTTTGAGCTTGTTTTAAGTAGTAAAAGTGTAAGTTATAAAACTGTACTATTGCAAACTGGTGCTATAAGATGGTGCATGCAAATAGTAATGACAGGTTTAGGATACTACTTGGATGTTTTGTTGGCCTGGACTAGCACTGGAAATTGACTGGGTTTTGTTCCTGATCAAATAATAAACAAATACAGCTTTCATTATAAGTTGTCAAAGACTGCTGTAGAAGGAGTGTTGTTCTTGAGAAGTCATTTACAAATTGATTCTGGAGTAATCCCATTATTTTCGTGAAGAATACTTGTGAGTTCTTGCTAGATTTAGACCCTGTATCTACATGTTTACCAATTCTCTTACTCTTCAAGGAGCAGCACTGTTTCTGTCTTAAGTAATGACTACTTAACTTGCAAGTTTTCCTGATTTTTCAAACTTTTTGTCAAATGTTTGACACAATGCTTATTGAATTAAAATGCTGTGTGCTATAGTGTATTTTAGCTTTAGGAAAATAAGGTCTGATTTGTAGTAAGAAATATTTCTCCTTTTGTTCATTTCAAATCCCTTAGTTTCTTGACCATACCTTTCACAAAAATACTTCCTTAGTTCCTGTATTAGGACAACTAGGAAAATGTCTGTTTTTTTTCTAAACGAAAATAGAAATCCTGGATGTATGCTGTCCAGGCTGGTGCAGATGCTACAAGGACAGTGTACTTCTTATGGCAAGTAGTACTATTGTGTATTTCTTAAAGTAGAGAACTTCTGACTTGTTAAAGCACACTAGCTACTCCTACTCAGCTTTAAAATCAGTGGAGTGTAAAATACGTGTGCAAGGCTTTATTGTTTTTCTTTAATTCTTTTAAATTGTCAATGAAAAATCTAATCAAGCAGTGGAGTAAGTAGTTGATTACAGTGATGAACTCTTATGATTTGATCTTTGAATATTTAATAACCTATGAGCTCTGAAGAGAAGCACGCGTTATTGACCGTGTTTTATCTCTTTAGGTGATAGGATTTTTCATTTACATATCACTTTTGGAGGATCAGTTCTGTTGTGAGTGAAAAATCCGGGCTTTGCTGCAGAGCTTCAGTGGAAATGAATTTTGGAACATGTCCTTCCTGACCATGTTTAGAGAAGAGACAGTGAAGCTGACTTAACACAGTTAGAAAATACTATAATCTTTAAAAGTTACATACATTTAGTATCTCATATATAATATGGGACTACAGTGCATGTTTTTTTCAGATGGAATTAAACTTCTGTATTACAGAAGTTACAAAATACTTATTTGTGCATAATCCAGTATGTAAGAAGTTACTATAAAAATGCAGTAACATCAGAACCTGATGAGATTGCACATAAATTGAGGGTAGAACAAATACAATTAATTTAGTATACAAACATTTTGCTTTTTAATTGGAGTGATCCCAAGAGAAGTTCGTATACTATTTTAACGTGGTTCATTCTGAAGAGTGCTGCTTTCCAAACTGTTTCCAGAGCTGTAATACTGTGTTCCATGAACCGGTAGTTGACATTTTGCTTCTCCTAAATATGTAAGACTCTGGGAGTACCTCAGAAAAGGTCAGGTTATATGCTCTAGTGTAGTCAAGTGTTAGCGTTACATTTGTATGGCTATTGTGCCAACTTCAGCCTTGTCCTGCAATTAGTATTTGCACTGAGAGACTATATTTTTGTTTTGAAATTAACTGAGGTACTAAATACCCTACTAACTCTTGAAAGGCTTAAGCTTATGCATATAATGGGTGTTCCTGTTACATTAAAAAGTTATCTTTCGACAGAGGTTTAACTCTCTGTGTAGCCACAATTAAATAGCAGCACATAGTTTTCTCTGGTGCACCTGGAGGGGATGATTCCTTTGCTGTTAACTTACGAATTTGAAAAAAAAACAAACAGACTTTTTAGAAAAAATGATCTCCTGTTGCAACTGGCCATCTTGATGATTAGGTAACTGTTGCTTCGATAACTTTTTTTGGGCACCTAATTTAATAGCTCTTTCAGATGCATGTTTAAAATGCATATGCTTAAATGCTTCATATAGTGAGATCCATCTGTAGCTGGATGTTGAAACTGGAATTTTTTCTTCTCATTGATTCCAGCTTCTTTTCAATAAAAACATCAAGTCTGTTGTACTTTTTGCCAGTAGTGTACTTTGTAATTTCTTTGTAGTTGCCTTGTTAAAACTCAACCTATTCTAGGGCATTGTCATATACATTATATGGGAAATTTCATTATAGAATTACTTACATGTTTTTGATTTCCATAATAGGCCTACTGTTTTGCTAGAGTCAATGAATATTGTATTAAACAATCCCAAAAAGTAACATGCATCTTCTACAGGTGATCTCGTGGCTTATTGCTGTGCAAATCCCTTCAGTCTTCCCCTCTGATTTTTGAGGCCTTCTTGCTCCATCTAAGTCCTATTTTAGCACCAAGTTTGTGTATTCAGAGATGGGAACTATGTAAATTTTGGTTTAAATGGTTCAAAATTCAGTGGATTTGCAGCTGTTTTAAGTAATGCTGTACCTTTTAAGGTGTTTTAATATGATGCAAACAGTAATGCAAAGCTGTAGTGTAATATAAGATTTAACAAATATATTTAGGAATTTTTATTTAGTAGAAGTCATTAGTAGTTTTATTTTACTACTTAAATGCATGGAGAAACAGAGAAACAGGCACAAGATGGAAATGCCATCTTTTGTGAGGGGAGGGTCTGAGGGGGTGTTTTTTAACAGAGTTTTATAGAAATTCCATACAGAAAAGATTATCTTGAAACTGTTTTGGCATATAGTTTTCAAGGATAACTTTCTTGTCTCAAAAACCTACTTATAATGGGACGGTGATGAACCTGCGTATGTGCATGGAAATCCGGGGGGGGGGGGGGGGGGGGGGGGGGAGGTGTAGCTGGCTGGAGAAAAAAAAAGCCTGCAGAAGAACCTATGATCTTGTTATCTCTCTTGGGAATCTTTTTTTCTATGTACCCCGCCCTCTTATATTTTTCCAAAGAAATGCATTTTCCCAGATATCTTGGCTTCACATTATTTTCATGAGCTTTTATCTTTACAATGTCTTTTCCAGATTCTGACTGGAGCAGGGCTGAGTTCTTTGAATAATAACCACCAAAGTTTGATAGCAGTCATTCTCTGCTATTAATACAGATTCTGAGTAAAACAATTGATTCTTCATGTTCCTCATGTGATACTATGATGTCAAACATGGAATGATAAAAGTATAGCTTACTAGTGGGAATTTCAGAAATAACTCATATTGCCTTTGAAAATTTATTACTTTTGAGTCTTTTTAGTCATAAAATACAAAAATGCGTAACTTACCTTTCATGTTAGGATTGGGTGAGAGGCAGGGCGCTACAACATGTTACATTTCTTAGTCTCTAAAATCTGTGATTCTATTGCCAAATGGGAAAAAAGTTTTCCACTAAAAGGAAGTTGAACCCTAGTAATTTGCCTTAATGTTTTGAAGTCATTTGCTTCCTCACTGTTCTGTTACTTCTGATAGGCGTTTGTGCTGTCCTGCTCAGCTTCTGCTGATGTCTGAATTATCTATGGATTATGGATGGAACTTTTAAAAGCAATTCAACAGGGTTCAGCCTTTCATGCAGATACCAGCAATAAGCTGGTTCTTGTTCAGAGAAGGAGCTTAATTGCTTCCTCTAGTATTTAAAGCAGCTGCAGACTGTATCATATTATCTTTAGCCAAACATGTATGGAGAAAACAAATAGTAGTATGTAGTGGGCTGTTACAGAGTGGACTGTTTTCTGTCCATCATGTGATGCGCAATTTTGAACCAAGAATCCCTGCAAGTGAATTCCCATGCTGTCAGTAACAACAGCATATTACTGTTTTGTTAACAAAGTCCTTGGATGACTCAGCATGGGTGTTCTTGTGCCTTAGTATTTAAGCAGGTATTCTTTAAAGAAGTTTTGTAATTGGATTGTATCAGGTTACCAGTGGGGTGGGTTTGAGTTTCAAATGCCATATGAAATGATGTCTCTGCTTTAAAAATGTTGTACCATTTTTAAAATCAGGATTTTCAAACTCTCAGAGTGATTTCTGGAAAGGTCAAATTTGATCTGTTCCTTAATGGGCCAGTTGGCTTGTTGTCCACTATGTGTTTCATTTATTATGAATAAGATAAATGAATTCTATTAATAAAAGACCAGCTGCTTCATTAATATTGTCTTTACTACAATGGAAAATATGATGCTGTAGTCACTGAAGTTGTACTGTTCTCTTGGGTTTTTGTGAGCAGAAGTGCTACAGCAATTTGCAGTTTCCTGTAATAGTAAATAATTTTGTCCTCTCTGAAAAATCCAGAGGACAATACAGTCCTTTCTACTGAATGGTATGTAAAGCAGTTCTATGTCTTTGCCTTCCTATTTTTCCTATAGTCTCACAATGGTAATTAGAAATAAGTTTGGAATATAGGAGAATTGTGTATCATGAATTTCCTGTGTTAAATTCAATCTCCTGCTAACGTTACATTATGTAATCCCTACTTGTCAAACTCTATTTAAAAAAGTCTTTATCCTTTTCAGCTTTTATCCTGTTTCAGCTAGAAGGCCGTTCTAGAACCTTGTTACTCTGAGGGTTGAGTAACTCATTAAAAAAAAATTCAATCTGGAAACTAAAACTTGTTTATGCTCATTTTCCTTTCGCTCAACATTTCTGTACTGTTGTTTACTTGGATTTGCTTGGGGAGTAATCATGCCTTTTGCTAGACTGAACAAGCTGTTCTCATACTCTCAAGTGCTTCTCTGGTTTCTTTCTAGCTCTTTTCTAAGCAGTTTTGAATTTGCTTTTAAGTGTTCAGGAGATTAGAAGTAAAAGTGAAGGAAACAGAAGTAGTATAACAACATTTAAGAGTTTGATCTTTCCATATCAGATTGTGTGAGAACATCAGTCATTAAAGGAAATCAGTGTTTATTATCGTCTTCTGACTATGTGTTGCTATGGATTCCACAAGTTTATGATTAGAGGTGAAAATGTCCTGGGATGTTATAAGCAGTAGCAGTGAAGTAAATATTAACATGGAGGAAGGTCGAGCTACTTTACTTCAGTTTAATATGAGATTGAAGTACTGTTGGGCAGTAACCTAACCTCTCATTGGCACCCTGTAGAGTGTAAATTACTTTTTTAGAAAGATATTTCACAGCACATTATGAACTCTGGGCTATGTTACAGTCTAGTTTTTTCAAATCAGCTGGAAGTTAAAATTTAAATCAATTCTGTGTCCTGAATTGTGCAAACTTGTATTTCACGGAACAGCAAAAGCTTAAACAAAATGTTGATGCACTGGAGCTGGTGTTTTGCTTGGCATAATTCAGGCATGGGAAAATAGTATGGAACTTCTATATGTCTTCAGAAATCTCACCTTCTTTTAGCTTAATATTCAAAGCAGGATACAAGGTACTGCAATGCCTAGGTCATATAGTTGGCTTTGGTATTGATATTGTTTGATTTTTTGCAGGTTGCTTAAAGAAGAGAGGTTTGCATATCAGATGCCCATTGTAGTGTCTGTTTGCAGACGTACTCTTGTTCACTGATAGTATGTTAATGAAAGCAGGTATCAGCAACAGGATTATTTTTCTTTTGTAAAGAGCCTTTAAGTCAAATTAACATAATGAAAAATAAACCAGTAATAAGAAGACTCTATTTCTTTTGCCAAGAAAGTTCCTTGAGGTTCCTTCCAACCTGGTATACTGTGATTCTGTGATTTGATCCTGCATAATTACAAGGACTGATAAGTCTCTTATTTTAATTATTCTTTGCCTTTTGTCCTTTAAGAAAACATTGTTTTCTTCCTTTTGGTTTCCTGTAGGGGAGGATGTCTCAAACATATTTACCCCTTGCTTTTTTCTTTTCACTCTTCCTCTCCTTTTCATAGGTGAGAGTCCAGTGTTCTATGTCAGTAGTTAAACTGCCGCTGTAGCTTGATATCATGTGCTTTACTGGTGTCTAGTTGATTAGATCTGTTGTGGTTTTATGTTTAGGTGTTTTATTTTTGGTGTTTGTTTTGTTTGGGGTTTTTTATTTATTTTTTGTCAATTTTTTGCGATGTGTAAGAGATATCCACTTACCTGATAAAATTTACCTTTGATAAATCTGTGTTGCCTTTTACCCTATTTTCTATCAGTTTCTAAGATTGTATTTGTTCTTTCCTCCAAACAGTGTTCTAAATAATTGCTTGATTTTGAGGTCAACCTAATGGAGCATTTGTTTCAGATCAGTGTCTTTGTTTCTTAACACAGCAAATATATGCCTATATTTATGAGAGCAGACTGCTTGGTTTGACCAGTTTGAAAATCCTGGATACCAAGTCTTGTGTTTTTATGTGTTTCAATTTTAGTGTTAAATTGTATCTGTCCTAACCCCTGTTTGGGTTTATGGAGCTCTTTTTTTCTTGTTATTTGTGTAGCAGAGAGAGAATTTTACATTTTTAATGTACTCATTCATATGATTTTCTCCTGCTGTTCTCACACTGGTAGCATTGTTGAAAACTGAGGTTCAATATTAAATTTAGTTGGGATCACACTTTAATCTTATGCTGTGTCTGAGTCATCTTTACCGTGCGTTGGCCTTCTTAGCATAGTGTTGCCTTTTGGTTTTTATAGTTTAAAAAGCTATTTCTCCTTACTCTTTAAATTCTACTTTGGTTTGGCTTTGACTGCACAAAATGGTGGCTGCAAGAGTGCCACAGCACCACATTAGTAGCTGACTTAGCTCTTGTGCTATTGGAGTTCCACTAGTTTCTGGTACCAAACCTGGTTACTTTAACTGCTTAAAATCCACCAATATGCAGGTATAGTTGAATACTGATTCCATTCTCCATCATCTTCTCTCCGCCCTCCTCATCTCTAGTCCATGATCCCCTGCTTGCATCTCTGTATCATTTCAGTCAGCCCCTATGTTGTTGTGTTTTGTGCATTTTGTGCAACACACGCTGTACCTTGGCAGTTTCTCTGTGTACAGTCACATCTATATGTCACATCTGTTCAGGTTCCCTTAATTACTTTTCTGAACTGTGGAACTCTTGTTACAGGTTTCTTTCTTTCTGTTGTTCTTCTGTTTGATTTTTAAACTGAATGAGCATATGATTACTTCAGTTAATTTGTGAGACAGGATTTTGTCAAGTTACCTGTTTATGAAACTCTACTTACCATGGTCTAGGCCAATCCCTCACTAAAACAAGCCCATGTAGAAAGCAAGGCTTACGGGGTGTCAGGCGAACTGGAATGTGAATTTGCCTTTTCACCCTTTTATTTGAGAACTGTGGACATCGGTATTGTCTACTGGATGTCACACTAATTGTGCAGTAATCTTGAATTCTTGTATCTCCTGTTCTAGCACCTTTGTCCTTTCTGTAAAGAGTGATTGAGCTGTCCAGTAGTTCTCCCAGAATTTCTGACCAAAGGAGGTTACTGGAAAGCATCTATCTGACACAGCATTTTGCTGTAGTTTTAAGCCAGCTCTATTGCTAAACAAAGAAAAAACCTTCAGAGCCTGCCCCTTCCTTTTTTCCACCTCTTTCTATCCTGTAAGTGGTATTATCATTGCTGTTTGCTCAGCTGTATACTCTACTGGATCAGGAAGCTGAACTAACTGCAAATATTTGCTGAATCATTTTCCATGTGTCCCAGTTTCCTGATTTGGTTTGTTATACAGTTGTGAAAGTGCTCCTCTGGAACAGAGCACAGAGGAACCTGGGAGTGGAAGTGACTGTAGAAGCTGGTGAACAGGAGAATGAATAGGGACAGGACATTGATGGCAGTTGCAGCTTAACACACCAAACTGTGGCTGAAGTTAATGTACAAGCTTCCAGGGAGTCAAGTTGCATTTTTCTTCTGTTACAGTCTTATTGTTTGGGAACCAGCGAGGTGACTTCTGAGGGGTTCTCTTGTGTTGGGTTGACCTTGGCTGGCTGTCAGGTGCCCACCCAGCCACTCTCACACCAACACTCCTTAGCACCACACGGGAGAAAGTAAGATGAAAAGCTTGTGAATTGAGGATAAGGATAGGGACGTTGCTTCCCAATTACCATTGTGGGCAACAGACCAGATTGGAGAAATTTATGTAATTTACTGCCAATTAATAACACGGTAGAATAATGAGAAGTGAAAACACAACTAAAACCACCTTTCCCCATCACTTCTTCCCTCTTAACTCTTCTACCTCCTCCTCTTCAGCAGTGCAGGGGGATGGGAAATGGGGGTTGCAGTCCATCCACAACACTTTGTCTCTGCTGCTCCTTCCTCTTCATTCTCTTCCACTGCTCCAGCATGGGGCCCTTCCCACTTGGTACAGTCCTTCACTAGATGATTCAGCCTGGGTCATTTCCATAGGCTACGGTCCTTAAGGAGCATAGTGCTTCAGTGCGGGTTCCCCATATGCCACAGCTCCTGCCAGTAAACCTGTTCCTGTGCATATTTTTCTCCTGAGGCTGCAGATCCTGCCTATAGCCTGCTCCTGCATGGGCTTTCTACAGGCTGCAGCTCCCTTGAGGGCGTTGTGGGGTCCTCCATGAGCTGCAGTGTGGATGTCTGCTCCATCATAGTGCTTCACAGTCTCCAGGCAGACAACTGTTTCCCCATGGTCTTCTCTACAGGCTTATAGGGGCATCTCTGCTCCGGTGCCTGGAGCACCTACTCCCCTCCTCCTTGGGTCTTGGTGTCTGCACTGCTCTACTGTTTTCTCACTCCTCTCTCCCAGCTGCTGCACAGTGGTTTTTAACCTTTCTTAAATGTTCTATCACAGAGGTGCCACCAGATTCAGTGATAGGCTCAGCTTTGAGTAGCAGCAGATCTTACTTGGAGCTTGCTGGGGCGATCTGTGTCAGACGTGGGCAGCTCCTGGTGTCTTCTCAGCCCTTCTCCCCTCACTACCAAAACCTTGCCATGTAAACCCAATACAGTTTTTCTCCAAGTACTTCTAGTATTTCTGTCTTTGGAAGAGACACTTTTTGTTTTCTCTTCTACCTAGCAGCTGCCATCCAGGCAATTTGATGACTGTTGGAGAATTGTTGTTGATGGGGAAAAGTGAATTTATGAAAGGAAAGAAACAGGAGAATGAGTTATTCAAAAGTTCTAAGGCTTGCAACTCATTTGTAATCTTACATGAGGTGAGCACTCAGCTGACTTGTTTACTCTTCTATTAAGGATATAATTTGTTATGATGACCTTGTCCTGCTTTCTGCAGAAAATACCAAGGCAAGAACCTGGTTGCTTCTAGAAAATTACCAAATATAAAAACAGTCTTCACTCGTTTTCCTCAAGTTCTCACCCTTGCTCCTGTCTCACTGACATGCAAAAAGAGCAGAAATTCTTAGTATAACAACTGATACATAGGGTAGGGTTTCATGGCAAAGACATTTTCTTTTTGAGTCAGCTGAGTCCTCTGCTGACTGAAGTGCAGAAGAAGGCGTAACTGGATGAATGTTTTTTCTTCCTGCCATTTGATTCATTTCAAGAAGTGGCTGAATGTTAGTGTAAACATGTGTGGATCAGTTCTTTAAAGCTGCAGTTCTTAGAAGTGCAGGTCATATTTAAATGAAGACCAGACAGATTTACAGTGTTATGGTAGTGTGTGTTGGTGTTCAGCAGCCTTCCTAAATTACCTAGATGCAATCAAGGGTGTAGGAACAGTGCAACTGTGTTGTTCAGAAGGTTTACAGTTCACTTTAAGTCCATTCCTTGCATCTTTTGACCCTTTTCTGTCCTCCTTATTTGCCTTTAACCTTTTGTTTACAAATGACAAGGAAGAGTGGAGGGAGGAGGCAAGTACTCAGCTTCCTTGGGATGCATGATTTGTATAAACTGTTACTTTAAATCCACTAACATTGTAAAGGGGTGATTATTTTCACTCTATGGCTAAAATGATTTACAAGTTGCAGGAAGCACATAGGACGAACTTGCAGCTTTGAAAAACATTGCTCTGAGTCTGAGGTTATCTGTTTGAAAGAAAAGTTCTGGTTTTGAACCTTTTCATGTCTAACGCTACCACTAGCGTTAAAACAAGCTGTATACTGATACTTGAAGGAAAAATTGAAATACACTTCCTTGTCCCTCTTATGAGGGACTAGTTAACCTACATACACAGGGAAGCTAGAGACCTATGGAGGTTATCTTCTGGGAGACTTTGGAATAGGTAAGACTTGAGCTTTACTTTCGGAGAGGTGAAGTCCCCTTATTCTGGGGAAAAGCAGAAATTGTAAGAACGTTTGAGAGACTACTACAGCTAAAACCAACACGTATGTGTAAAAATGCGTGCGTTCGTTCTTAAGTATTATACATTTGTTCTTAGGCAGAAAGTGTTTTAGCATAGACAAAAATGATCTAATTGCTCTTCAATAAAAATATAGTTGGTTTATAATAAAGATTTTAGTCTGTTCTGTGTACCTAGAGAAGAATCTTGTGTCGTGGTATGTGTTATTCACACAAAAGGCTTATTAATAGTTGTTAGTCAGGGCTTTCAAGAGTTGAGGTTTAGCATTTCACAGTATCTTCTGGTTTGGATTCTCTATTTGAGGGGCTTGGAGAAGCCAGATGGAGCAGACCAGGCAGAGGTCCAGTAGTTCAAAACAGGCCTGAGGGAAAGAATTTCTACTTTCCACTGATAACAGTTCCAGTTTAACAGGTCTTGGTTTAAGCCACAACAGAATATGTGCGTTTAAAATAATCTTTGGGAATATTAATTTTTGCTTAAAAATGTGCCTGTACTTTTACTGGAACATAATATGGCTAGTATTACTCTCCCTTCCCCCCCTTCTTTATCTTTTTGCCTTCCAGTTTCAGCATAGTATTGTTCAAGCCCGCTGGTAAAACAAAATAGTGCAGTTCTGTAAGCATCATGAATGCCTGAAGAGATGTTTTCTTATTAATGAATCTCCATCTAGGAAATACTAACTGGATATATTGTACAGATTGGATGTTAGGGTATGTCACCTTTACTTCATGAATTGTTGATGTAATTCAGTACAACTGAATGAATGTATTTCAGTTTTTCAAGATAGTTTCTCCTTGTCAAATGCCAGGGCTTTGCTCTAGTTTTAGAGGGAATTCTCTTGCTGCTGCTTCTTTTTTAAAAAAAGTATGGTGAGACTTCTGTGTTGAAAAATGTGATTTTCTTTGTTGAGAGTTGAAAATAACATTGTTAGAATCACAGCAGATGTCCCTTCTTGTTGCCCTTGCATAATCTGTTCAGGGACATCTTCAACAAGTTAGAAATAATGAATGTGTCATGCCTACAGGGCAGTTAACACTGTGAAAGGAGGAGGTTGGTGGAGGGGGCAGATGAGTACACTTCATAAGCTGAACATGGGCTTGCAGACTGACAGATGCCAGGAATATATGATCTCTGCAAATATAAGTTGAAGGTTTTTATGGATATTGTATTTGTTGCATTTATGGGTGTTGAGTCTGACCCTGCTGCTTGTTTTCAGGAGAATGCTGAAAAATAGTGAATGGCTGGAGATGACCCTTTGAACGTATGAAGAACGTACGAAAATGCTCAAGCTCCTTGGAAACCACAAGCACCATAAAACATATGTTTTTTGCAATTGCTTAATCCAAAGAGAAAATTAAAAGTTATGAGGGGAACCTCAATCCATCTCACTCTCACCAGTTTGATGCCTGTGGCAGCAAGAGATGCCCTGACCATTAAGAGGAATCGTAGGTCAGCAGAGAAGAGCAGCACAAATGATTTCCAACTACTTCAGCCAGTAAGTTGGCTTCATCTGGGGCCCAACTTACTTGCCTCTACGCAAACTCACATAGCGTGGGGTATAAACAAGAGGAATTAGAGACATGAGCACACCTGTAGGGCTATGGTCTTACTGTCGTCTTGGAGATACGATGGGATGGCCTCTGTGACTGGAGTGTTGGCATGGAAGGATACAGGCTGTTCAGGGAGGACAGGCAGGGAAATGAGGAGGGGGTGTTGCCTTTTATGTCTAACCAGCTGGAGTGCATGGAACTCTACCTAGGAATGGAAAAGTAGTTGACTCTGACCTTATGGGTCAGGATTAAAGGGAGGGCAGGGACAGGTGACGTTATAGTGGGAGTCTGCTACAGGCCACCCAACCAGGAAGATGGAGTAGATGAGGTCCTCTGGCCCTTTGTAGACAGAATATACATATGTATGTGGAGCTTTGAAATGTGGGAAGAATACATCCTAAAGACATTTTATGGTTTAGTGTTTGTCATGTTTTAAAATTCTTCAAATTGATGCCTCAGTTCTTTCTGCTACTCTCCTTTGATGTTGTGATTGTGATTTGAAATTGAGGTTTTATGCTGTAATAGCCATCTTGAGGGGGTGTTTTTGGTGTGTGATTTTTGGTGTTGTGTGTTGTGTTGTGTTTTGTTTGTTTCCCCCTGTTTTTGGTCTTTGTTTTTTCCCCTGTTCTATTCTTTTCCTTATATTAGTTTTGAATGCTATACTGGATGGCTTTTTAGTGTTTACACATGCACGTACAAATATACACTGAAACAAAACTAAACAGTTGAGGATGGTAATACTACCTTTATTTCTATATGTACAGACACTAAATAAATATGTTCAGTTCAAGCTGCTGTGCTACAGGTATGTAAAGACAGCAAACTTAACGTTTTTGAAAGATCTTTAATGTTAGGAAAGTGGGGTTACAAGCTTGTCTTTGTTAGCCTGTTGAGAAATAGATTGTCTGAAGTATTTCAAGCATCTTTGAATTCTCATAGTACTTGTATCTACGTTGCTTTGCCATCTACTAACATGACTGTTTTTATTGGAAAATAGATAAACTGATGTAAAAACAAAGAAGTGTGTCTCCAAGCAAATTCTTGTAGGCATAGATGTAGGGCTTGGCAATAGACTTACTGAAGTTTTCTCACAAATACAGTCAGTGTGGTTGGCTTTTTGCTGTGTGAGCTTAGAGCTGCTGCATCTTCACACTCTTTTGGGAGCCTAAGGTCAAATGAGAAATCCAAAAGATTTTGTTTTATGAAGAGGGATGTAGGCACAGCAATACATTTCCTGTTTACATAGCCAAATCTTCTTTGTATGCTGAGAGATTTCTGGATACACTCATGCAGGACTTTTGAGTTTGCACTTAAAGCTGTAACTTCTGCTACTTAGCTTGTTGAAGATGCCATCATCTGTACACTCACCTGTATGACAGAACACATTTCCTGTGGAGAAGCAAGCTGAGAGGATGCTCGTCTAAGTCTTGGCACCTTTTGTTCATCCTCAGGTTGCAGTATTGAAGCCAAAGGTGTTAAGGCCATGTTTAATCCATTAGTTTAGCATTTCTTTGTTCAAGTTCCGTTGTGAAGTGAAAAACATACAGATTTTTTGACAGGTCAAGTACAAGTTTGTCATTTACCCCCCCCCCACCCCCACACTCCAAGAGAGTAAACTCAACATGCAAATTCACAGGATCCACTCAGTTCCTTTGCTTCCATACGAACTGAAAAACTTCTGGGTTTTATATTATTGTACAACATTGATAACTGCACATAATACTGCTTTTTCTGTTTAGTGCCTTCTCTATGAGGTTAAAATACAGCAGGTTAAAAATGTGAGTATTCTTATTTACGTTGTCACAGCACAGCAATGATGTAATTCTCTGTTTTGTTGATTCGATTCTTTTACTGTTGTCTCCTAATGTAGCATATCCCAAGTCTCCCTGGGTGTGGTAATCATCTTAAATTTACAGAAATAATGTTGCGAATCACATCTTTTTTTACACCAGTTTTCTGACAGTTTTCAAGTCATTTATCAGTAAAATAACACATTATGCTGTCACAATTCCTTTTGTCACTGGCACTCCAGAGTCTCTTTGATTTGTCTTCTGTGAGAAGCTACAGTTCTAAATACACCTTGAGACTATAAGACTGTTTAACAATAAAAACTCACATTCATGCCTACTTTGTCACTTGTCTTAAGGAGTCACTATGAAGCACTGAGTACTGGGTGGCTGGATGAAGCATCAATCTTGCAATGTTTTCTTGAAGGTTTAATTCACCCAAAGGAATTTCATAATATTTTGAGAAACGCTTCTCTTGTCCCTTTGTAAATTGAAATGACAAACAGTGATATATTTGTACAAATGGAATGAAATACAGACAGTGATACTTCTTTTACAAATGTGCACTGGTGGATTGGGGGTCACTGCTTTAGTGGCTTGAGGGTGATGGTTTTTACAAGTTTGTTGGTGTTTTTTTTTTTTTTGCTTATTTTTAAGCATGTTAAGTGACTCATCTTTTAATTTATTTTTTTATTATTCCCCTTTGTGGGGTATGCAGGAGGGGCTGAGTACAGTGAATAGGGACAGGACTATGAGATTCTGTACCAGTGGCAGTTTGAGTTTCTATGTATCAAATCCCACGTCTGGATTCTTGGCAGATATAAAGATTAGACCAGTTGAGTGCTCAATTCCTGCTTTCCTTTTGTCTTAGTTGTTCCACAGTAAAATAAAGCCTGTGATTTTGGGGCATTTATCTTCTTTAGCTTCTGCCCATCTTTGTAAAGATAGTAATTTTGCATGCTCTTTTACTGTACATATGCAGGTGTTGAGTAATTTAAGCAGCAGTTATATATAATGGGAAATATAACTTCCATCTCAGTTTCTGTGTATGGCTTTAGTTTAAAATAAGGAAACATTATTTTCTATAAATGTGTTAAATACTTTATCAAGTTTGAAATTGATTTGGGTACTTCAGAAAAGGCATATTTTTTTAGTGTAGGAGAGAGATCTTAGAAAGTACTTTTTTAAGCATAGGAGCTCAGCATCTTTTTTTTTTAACAGATTATTCAGATAAGACTTATCATGGCAGTAGAACTTGTCAAACTGCTGTATGTCATGCTAACAGAAGTTTTATCATACTGTTTTGTTAAACTTCATTACAAGTGTGTTGTTCTTACTCATTCCAATGTAAGGATTGTATTTGTGCCTTGCTGAGAAATCTTGGAGGAGGGATTTATTGTGGTTTTACTATTTGAGAGATCTACAGCTACTATATGAAATTTGGTCTCTCCATGAACTAGTTTCTGCTTCTAAAAGAATGACAACTATATGGAAAGCTGATGTTTTCCCCTGTTGGTTTGTTGTGTTTTTTTTTTTGTTTGTTTGGTTGGTTGGTTTTTTGTTGTTGTTGTTTTGTTTTGTTTTTTTTTTAAAGGAAAACTTTAAAGTGAGAAAAATCAACAGCCTTTTTATTTCTGCAAAACCTGATTGTTTCCCTGTGAATCAAATTAATGCAGTTTAATAATTAAGTCCTATTATTATTGAAATACAAGTACTGCACTCTTAGTAGAGCCATGCACTTTGCCTTCAGACGAAAATAGAATAGAACTGACCAGCTGGTGACACACAGAGGTACTTAGCTTCTAAAATAAGTCAGATGAGGAGAACCTCTAAATTGTGGTAGCCTTCTGCTGAAGTTCCCCAAAGTGTCCGCAAATAACCCCTTTCCAGAAACTGCTTTATCTAACCTGGGTTTGAATCCAGGTGTCCTGTTGGGCTCCACAGCAGACTGTGATAGCAAGCAGAGGGGTTCACAATTTAAGTGTGCATGGTTCACCTTTGTGGAATCCTTGCTGCTTGGTTATTTTATCTGAATGATGGCAGTTTTTGTTTTAACTGTTGCCTATGTGTCTGTGTGCATTGCTTGTCCTATTCATATGGGGTTGTATTTCCCTTTTTTCTTTTTTTTTTTTTTCTTTTAAAGACCCTTTTCTTTCTTCCCTGCAGGTTTTGTTCCCCAGCTACTCTGAGAATTTCTATTCCAGTTAGCTTCTGCTTTTAAATAATCAAAGAATCAAAGCTGTCCCTCTGGTTGTCCTTTGTGAACCTTCTTTGTGCTGCCTTCACGGTAACCGTTCCCTTTCCGAGATGGATTGCAGGAAACTTCGTGGTACATTCAAGGTGTGAATGCATCAAAGAATGCTATTTTTGGCTTTGTGCTTGATTTCTCTACTGAGCCTTAACGTTTTGACTGTGCTGATTGTTGAGTTGGCATTCTGAAAGAGCTGCCTACAGTGATTCCAAGATCTTTCTAAAGTATTAAAGCTAATGTAAATCTCATCAATATGTGGATGTAATTAATTTTTTCTATGCTCATTAATGTCTGCTGCTTACATTCAGTTTTCCTTCTCCTTACTTCCCTGACATTTGAGGTTGTGACATCCTTCTGCTTTTCAAGAAAGGAAAAAATGAAAGCTGATTATAAACAGCTATATCAGCAACAAAATATGTTGCTCGGCATTAACAGCCTTTTTCCAATCTGATCTCCAGATTTTCTGGTGGCTCTGATAAATAGTAGGGTTCTTCTGAGATCCAGAAAGGAATGAAGTGGCATGAAAGTGAAGTGTCAGTAGTGATAATACAGAAAATCTACTAAAGTTTGGTTCCGTTATAAGAAGCTGCAACTGAGCTCAGTACTTGTTGCTGCCTTTTCCTTCACTGGCAGTTGCGAGACCAGTTTGGTAGGTCTATCCCGTGAGATTCCAGATCACTGAATATTTTACTGGCTTAAAGCCAATATCCTCATGTGTTTCTTTCAAAATGAATACTCTCAGCAGGAATATGCACTTCCCTGATTTCAGTACTTCCCAGAACTGAAGCTTTTAGAGTCTTCGGCTCTTCCCTCCCTGCAGCTCTACTAGTGCCCTGCCTTGATTCTTAAATGAAAGGATTTGTTTGGATTTAAAAATATTATGAGGATTATTTAGGTTGCTAATGAAATATCAGAAATATGGAAGAACAAGAGCTAAAAGCTTTGGAATTCTCACTAGAATGAATTTTTTCAGAAATATCTATCTCAACTCAGAAAGCTGTCGTGCAAGCACCCCTTGTCTGTGTCAGGGAGTAGTCTTCATTAATGTCTTAGTCTGGGTTTGACTGGTTCTGATACTGAGGGATTGTTTTTTTTGGTTTTGACGATGAATAGAAACAGTTCCTGACAATATCAATTCCAACTTCTGAAATATTTTAAAGAAAGTTATGTGTGATTTTTTTGAAGCTGTTGTCAGGCATCTTTTCTGCTGAATGGGAGTGTGAGAGCCCTATACAGCCACCTTTCTCTTGTCATTCTGTACTATTCATCAAAATGCTATATTGAAACAAATACTTAACCCTAAAACTGTTTTTGAGGTTTTTGGACTCTTATTAAAAAAATAATAGCCCACAGACAGGAAGCATTTCCTTCTCCTTCCCTCTGCAGTTCCTTAATAAAGCTTGAGAGTGTCTTGGTAGCTGTCTGCAAATGTATGAAAGGATAACATGAAGGGAGAAGTGATTTTGGAGTCATTAGTATGTGTTGTCTGAGGGATCTTCCTGTTTCCAATTCATAGAATCAGGTCATAGAATGGTTTGTGATGGAAGAGACCTTAAGAATCATTTATTTCCAACCTGCCTGCCATAGATGGTTCACAGTTCTGATGTTGTTTTTTTTTTATTAAACTGAATGCTGCAGAAGGGGCAGTCTACTCTGTAAATTCTGCATTCAAATGAGGTCAGTAAAAATGGCTACTGTGAATAGCTGTTGTTCAGTCGGGTAGGTTTTTGGTAAGATGATCATAGCATGGAAAACTAATATTGTCCCCTTTGTGTATTGGGGAGTTTTGGACTAACACTGTGTTTTCCAGAAGTTGCAGAGAGAAACTTGGTGCCGGTGCTAACATTGAAAGTGGAGAAATATTTGAAAAGGTGGTGTGGGAGGGGTTCAGGAAGGGAAAAAACATAAATACAAAATTATATTGTAAAAATGTTCTGTCATAGTGCATACAGATTCCTGCAATGCTTAATTAAGTGAACAAATGCTGATTTTTAAAGGCCAGGTAGTAAACAAATTTTCTGTGTAGCACAATTTAATGCAGACCGTAACTGCCTCTAGTGTCTATGAGTTTGTTTCAGCAGTCTTCATTTCCAGTGTTTATTAGTGCTAGGTCTGTCATTCTGTTACTGTACAGTTCTTACTGAAAGAAAAAGCCAGCATCTTGTATTTTTCAGGTTATCTTTTGTTACCTTGAATGTTGTCTGTGTTTCATAGCCTTCTGCATTTAATTTTAAAATAACTTGTGTCAGTGATAAGTTTTATCAGGAAGAGTTCGACCAGGCCCTGCTGCAGTCATGCAGGTGATAATGATAAGGAGATACTCAGGTAAATGTACTGTTTTAGACTAGTGTGCAGTAAAGGTACTCTTACTGAATTTTTCTTACAATGATCATTTACACATCCACTTGAATGTTATCAGAGCTTCACCCTGTAAGCCTTAAGAAGCCAAAATTCTGTCAAGAATTATGCTTTGCTTCCCTATGGAGAGATGATGAAGAACAGAATCTGACTATTACACCCAGAAACACGTTCTGTTTTTTCATTCAGTAATACAAACCCATGAACTTTAAAATAATTTTGTTAGGTATATCGTGGGAAGCTGTATACCAGCTAGCAAAGTAGGCAGCCGTGTAGGCAGTCGGTCAGCTGCTAAAACGCAGTTTAAGAAGACTGTTTAAGCTGAAAACTTCACTATATTTTGCTGCTAAGGCAGAACTTCTGAGGGTTGTTGGATTTTGTTTTTCTTTAAGGGAAAAGAAGTGTAAGTTTTTATGTTATCAATAGGAGGAGGAAGGAATGAAGGAAAAAAGAAAGGGTGACCTTGGTGTCAGTGAGAATCTGGCACTGTAAGACCTAGCTTTTATTTGATTGAGCTGGTGCTCCTTTTCTTAGTAACTGTATATGTAGCTTGGTGGCCTCCAAAACCAATAGGAAAATAATGCTGAATGAGGCTATTTATGTCAAACTTCATATTTGTTCTCTCACCCATGTTATTAGTGATTGCTGCTTCCCAGACTAATTTTGAGCACAGCCTTTACCCAGTTTATATTTCTTTATTTTATCTTGCAGCCATTATGAAAATTGATGGCAGAACACACAAGATGATTTTAGATATTTAGCTTGAGGGTATGATATAAAAGTTAAACTTATTAGCTCTTTGGCTGCTAAGTAAGGAATGTGACCAGCTTCCACTGAGGTAGCTGATTTTATCAGTGCTCTGTTTTTTTTTCCCTGTGCAAAGTGGGTCCTAAGAGTATTGTTTTGTATTGAAAGGTTCTTGTAAAAGGATTTAGCAAGCCTGCCTTCATGAGTAATTGGTGTGGTAAGAGATACTATGATACATTGTATGTTTATGGCACTAGAGAATCACAGTCCTTAATAGGTGACCTATTGTAACAGTCAGCAGGAGCCATTATGGTCTCTCTTTTGACAATGTGTAGATTGGAGGTCTGGAATTCAGAAAAAATTAACCAAATAGAATTGACTTCTTTGGACAAAATGCATACTGCTTTGCACATAATGAAATACCTAAAACCATCTGCTTATTGGATGCTGTAATTTTAAATGAAAGAATTTAAAATAATTTAAAAATAACTGCTGTGTGCTGTGTTTTGCTCCTCTTGCAGATGATATTTTAGTGTGTTCTATTTACTTATGTAAGGGAAGCTCACATGAATGTTTTGGGAAGTTTTACTTGGCTACTTGTGCAGTTTCTTTGAGTAGTTCAAAGATAATGGGCTGTTTGTTGATTCATATTTTCTTACGTGTTCCCCTGGACATGCAGCAGGATTACAGTCAATATACATTGAGTTCTGAAAGGACCCTCCATTGCAGTTAAGTATTTTGCATGCTTATGAAAAGAACACAAATTGCATTGGAAAAGCAATGTCCAAAATCCAGACTACTGTACTACAGTGCATTTGTACTGCCCCTTTGGTTCATATTGCTCATTGAAAACAACAAGTGTTGCCTAGATCAACTAATTATTTTTTTTCCCTATAGAGAATTCCTATTCTGTTTTAAAAATAATAAATGGTTTCAGAATTGCATTCAGTTGCAGAACTTCTTTGGTTTTTATCTTGCTAAGATTTCCTATGTTTTTACAAAAAGTATAACTTCATGGAAATCTTCCCACTTGTATTAAATGGAGAATAGAGAACCCAATATGTGAAGTACTGCTGGGCTTCTGAAATGCAGTCTGCAACTCCTTTAAGCAACTTTTCATTGAGAAAATGTAGAGGACAGTGTGCTGCAATGGAAACCCACCCACTCACAAACTGTGAACAATGCAAAGCTTGAGCTTCAAGTGCAGCTTCTTACAGTGTGCTGGAGGGAAAGAGATGTTATGGTGATATCGGGCATTTTGCAGTAAGTCTTTGGATAAAAATACAGTCCTAGGGTTAAACACCAAATTTTGCTTTATGAATACTTAATAACAATGAACTGGTATAGTCTTGGAGCATTTCTACTTTTTAACTTCATCCTCCCAATGAATTATTCACATACGGACTCATTGTTGACTTTTGCATCCTGTGTGGAAAAAGAATGGGTGGTTATTTTCCAAAAGCTGTGTTGTCAGCTATTTCAGTCCTGTTTTGTATATTTCAAGGAGTTTTTCCCATTTCTGCTGGAGAAAACCAGTAGAACTTACAAGCAAGCAATGCTCCTCACTATTTTCTGTCACTTCAGTATTCCTCTGAATATTGATTCTTGAGGTTAGATTGAAATCTTTGTTAGTGGGAGTTAACATGATTTTGCGAAATACAAACAAAATTCTGCAACACCTTAAAACTAATGGAAACATTTTATGTGCAAACCCCCTGTATTAAAGTTATTCAGATGTAAACTGTACCAGTTAAGAAACATGAGAATTTAATTATGCAAACCTTTATTGTTCTGTCCTGGTTTTGTTTCAGTTGTCTTTTGTTGTTGTTTGTTGTTTTTTTTTTTCTTACAGATGCTTGAACTAAAGTTTAGCAAGTGACTGTTAAGTAAGCAAACATGCTTGTGTGTGGTGTGTTCTCATTTTTGTGGAGACTGACTTGAAACAGATACACAGTGCTAACTGCTGCAGCTGGAGTAACTGGTAATTCTGTAGGGGCTATGTTAAATGGATCAAAACAAGGTTGTACTGCTGGGTTTTTTTTGTTGTTATTTTTATTGAAATCATTATTTTTTCTCTCATTTTAATGTAAAACTTTATTTTTCTTTTTAAATTATGTCCCCTTGGAAGAAAAAAAATTGCAGCTTTTGCGGGGAGAGAGAAGTGTGAGGAGCTGCATTCTTTCCAGCTCTGGTTAGCATCTCCTGGTCTGAAGGGATGGCATCTGTAATAATGGGCATGAAGTGGGGAACCACAAGGGTCTGCCTAATCACTACTTTGGTGTGTGGCCTTAGGCAGTCTCGCTTTCAGCAGTTCCATCTGTCACAGAGGGTATTGGTGTTGCCTATGACTTAGAAATATCCTTATTTTACTGTCTTTTAGACTTGGCTTGCATGAAGGCTGAGATAATTCTGTGTTCATTACAGGACTTGGATGGTATGCAGTAAGCAATAGTAGGAGGACAAGAGGAGAGAACAATGCTGAACTGAGGAAAAAACAAGTATTGCATAGTTGTCCACTTAGTGACTGCCCTCATGTTAAGAACTAAGTCAGGAAAAGTTTTGAAGGCAGAACATGAAGATAATATGTTTGTGCAAGCACAGAGTGTGGAAGAAGCAAAGCTGTATAATCAATTACAGGCATTTGGTAACTTAAACCAACTTTTGTCAGCTAATGCAGTTATTTCTACTGTTAAAAATTACACCTAGCGTACCTTAAAGCACAAATCACTAAACAAGCCCTTGCTGGAAGAATGACAACCTTTTAATATGATTGAAGGCATAGTGGTCCACCTCTTCTGGCTCTGAAGCAGTTAAAGATGATAGAGCTTCCATGTACCTATTATCACTCATCCCCTGGAGCACATCTCCTGTGGTTCAACCAGCAAGGTAGAACATCTTCATGAGCCTTAATTTTGCAGCATTAACTCAGCTCCTTCTCCTTCATTGTTGTCTGTTGCTAAAATAGGTGACCTAGGTAGGTGACTGAAGTGTGCTTAGTTATGAAAAAGAGAACGTCTTGCTAGCAGATGGTGGTGTTCAGCTTATGGTGTCTTGAGTCGTTCAAGCTGTTGCAAAACATACTTGTCTAAATGGTCCTAAAAGACCATAAGAACATCTGTGCGAGGTCAGACCTGAGGCTTACCTGATGCTATATCAAAGAATGGTTTGGGTTGGGAGGGACCTTAAAGCTCATCCAGTTCCAGCCCCTCTTCCATGGACAGGAATACCTTCCACTAGACCAGGTTGCCCAAAGCCCCATCCCACCTGGCTTTAAACAATTCCAGGGATGGGACATCCGCAGCTTCTCTGGGCAACCTGTGCCAGGGCCTCACCACCCTTACAATAAAGAATTTCTTCCTAATATGTAATCTGAATCTCCCATCTTTCAGTTTAAAGCCATTCCCCCTTGTCCTGTGACTACATGTGCCTGTAAATAGTCCCTCTCCAGCTTTCTTGTAGGCCCCTTTTTAGGTACTGAAGGGCTGCTCCAAGGTCTCCCTGGAGTCTTCCCTTCTCCAGAGCTGAACAAGCCCAACTCTGTATCCTGTCTCTAGATAAGAGTGGGTGCTGTGCTGAGATGTGTTTTTTTTTCTCTCACACGCAGCACTGACTGCTCAGGGTAGAGAATCATAGAATCATAGAACAGTTAGTATTAATAGTTAGAATAAGAGTAGGCAGAATGTAGTGATGCTTCCGCTGCTTCTGGTGGTTTGGGGCTTGAAGATTTCCTGAGGAAGGGGCTGTGTCTTTAATAGCTGTCAGTGGCTTTTTCTTCTGTGAACTTGTGTAGTCCTTTCTTGAACCCACATTTTTCATACCCACAGCATCTGGTGGCAGGGATCTTCACAATTTAATTACACATTTTAAGAAAAAACATCTTTTTTTCTTTGATTTGAGCTTGCTTCTTGCTATGTTAGATAGCTTTTTGTTTCCACTGTGGAACAGACAGCCACCATTTCTGTACTGCTTGTGATTCTGTAAAACTTGTAAGGCTCCCCAGTTGTTTTTTCAGGCTGATGACTGTGTTTCTGTAAGCGAGATTTTCTTATTGTTGTCTTACCATTTACCTGTGTCTCATTTCCCTGTAGCTTTCCCAGGTACTTTAGGATGGCATCGAGGAATAAGACAAAATCTGTATGTAATGTTTAAATTCAGGCACCTGATGGATTGATGGAGTGACATTAATGGTATTTATTTCTGTTCATTTTATCCAGTTTCAGATAATTACTAACATTCAGTTTGTTTCTTGACCAGACATGAATATAGAGTAATAAAACAACCTAGTTATTATTTATCTGTTTTAATGACAAGGTCTCATTTGTGAGTGATAATAATTAGTTGAGAACTCATTACACATGCTGTAACATAAACACTACTAGTACTAATGGATGGTAAGATTATTAATTAAAGGATATCACTCTGCCGGGAAGATAACAAGAGGATGTTGTCATATGTTCCTAAATCTTCTTCTGACAGGAAAATAGAATAAAATCCCAGAGAATTAAAATTAAAAAAAAAAAACCAAACAAACCCCAAACCAGTAGATTAAGTTTGTAGAAGCCTAGTTGTTCCTTCTTATAAGTTATTTGACTTAAAAAAACCTAGGCAGACTTCAGCAGATCATCAAAGTTCCTTATTTTAGTCTGAGAAGTTAATTAAGTAAAGGGGTCCAACAAAATGAATGTGAATTTTCTGTTTCCTGTAAAATCAGAAGAGCCTGTTACTGAAATAGGCTTTTTTTTTTTTACTCTTACATACTTTCCAGTTTTATTGCATTCAGCCAGAGAGCGAAAGAAACCCTCCAAAAAGAAATAATCATATGAAGTTGTTCTTCACATGTAAAACTATTTCATGACTATTAAGGAAATAGTCATATGCAAATTGGAGTTAATTTTGAACTCCTTGAATGCTTGGTTTCTGAGCTGCACAAACAGGAGCTCACCTGGTGAAACAGATTAGAAGTTGTGCATTTCGTTATTATTTAATGAAGCATATTTCATTTGACTGGTTCCTCCCCATTATTAAAATGTAGGTATTTTGGTAACAGATTTTTGAGTTCAGGATTCTGCAAGTGATTTAATTTAAATCCTCTGAAGTGTGTCTTTAAGACTTTTAAGTGCTTTTGTGGCTCTCATTTCTCATTTTCCAAATTCCTTTCATATTTCAAAGGCAGAAGAGAGTTTAACTGGTATATTAAGGTCATTTACTATATAAAACTGCGGTGTTTGGTATCCATTTTCCCATTCTCCCTAAATAGTGAGAAGTAGCTCTACGATAAGACAGAGTGCAAGCAACTCCTTTAGGCCAAATTTGGTAAAAACATTTTTTGTGCCATTTGACTTCACTGGACAAAATCCTGCTAGATTTGGGGTCTCAGTTTTGTCCTCCTTGTCTGGGAGTGCATTTCTGACTCTATAAACAAATCTTACTTACGTCTGTGTGCATCTGTTTTAGGGAAAAAACCCACGCAATCCTGTTAAGTGCAATACTGAAGTTCATGGGACTGTGATATTAGTTGTCTGATCAAAGGAACTTAATCAAGTGTTGTATTCCTGAGCTCTAAGAGCCTGAAAGAATTTCATATAGAAAGTGTTTCATTTCCTTTAAAGCAAAGTGGTAGTAACTTTTTTTTTAATGAGCTAAATATACACATTTTAATTTTTTTTTCCCTCTCCTCCTCCTTCTGTTCTTACAAAACATTTTACTTTGTTGCCCAAGTGCAGAAAACTTTGCCAGGAAGAAGGGTGAGCAAAGCTTCTGTTTCCCATGACCCTCAACTCTAATGTTGTTCCAAGAGCTCACTACTTACAAATGCCTTGATAACTGCTTTCATTCCTTTCATCCCTCCCCCGCTGTCCAGCATAGGCCAGTGTGAACGATCCTCCTCTGAGCAGCAAATAGGGGGATCTATTTAATGTAAAAATCATGGCACACAAAAACATTTAAGGATATATTGCAGGAATTTTTACAGCTAAAGATCTGCATAATAGTTGATGCAGTGATTTGTTCTTTTTCCTGCAAGCAGTTTCTTAATAGCTCCCAATTCATACCAGAACTGTCTAACCCTGTTCTTCCCCCCCCCCCCCAATTGGGTAGGGTAGTAGAGGGGAAATTGCATTTCATTTGCATGTACACCTGTGCAGCACAGAACTGATTTTGCCCAAATAGTCCTAACTGTGGCTCCTTATGAATGCATTGCAACAGGCTTTGATTATATTATGAAACTGTATTATCATATATTGCTTTGTGTTTCACTGCCTGTAAATAGCCACATGCATTTTTACAATTTCTCTGCATGCACTGTAAGATTAAGAGCAAACTGAAAAATCCCTGTATTTTCAAGTACTACTAAAAGACTGATGCACTAATACCTTACGTTGCACTAGAAATCTGGGAATTCCCATGTTTTTTCTGGCAGCTCCTTGGTTGCCAGACAGGAAGTCACTGCTTTTTCAACCTCTGGCAACATCTGCTCTTAGTTTCTCTGTCCTTTTTTTTTGTGGTGCTCCTCTGCCTGCTCACTGATTGCTGTCTCTGGGATGTGCCAGGAGGAGTGAGAAATGACACAGCAAGCCTGATAAACCCTGCTTCAATGAAATAGATTTGGGAAGACAGGGCTGTGGACCCAGCTCCCTGGAACAGGCTGGGAAATAAACATCAGTGGAGTGGGGGAGGAATGTGGAAGATAGTGAAGGAGTGTTTAAAATCCCCAGAAGGAGCAAGAGAAAGGATGTTGAGGGTCAAAGCAAATTTGCAGGGAAGAAAGTTTAAGAAACTAGGACGGGTAATGGAGTGGTAGAAAACTGTGGAGAAGGTAAAGTAAAATGATACAGAAGATATGGAAATCTAACAAAAAAGAGAAAAAGGGGGGTGGGTGGGGAGGAGAAAAAAGTGCAGGGCAAAAAAGTTGGCATTCTGTCTTTTTCCAGTGCTTAGGATTTCTGTATAATCCTACACAAAGACTGCTGCTTTAAATTGTGTCTCATTCAGTGACTGTTGAAACAAACCTGAAATTAATTGTATTTGGCCAACGTCAAACACTGCATTCATAAAGGCTGTCCTCCCTTTTTTAAACAGTTCCACATGGCTTTGTGCCCTTGAATTGGATACCTTGGTGTGCTATCTGCATTAGTAATGCAGACATCTGAAAGAGATTGCACACTTAACATCTGCGATTTTAGCACAGCCTTGAATTACACTGACTTGAGATGTTGCACAAGGCTCTCGCCAGTGTTACTGTTAATATCCTTTTGTAGTGTGAGAATTAGTGTATGATGAAGACTATGTGAACAAAAGATTAATGTGGCTCAGCTACAACATCTTGTGTGCCACCATGACCCTGGACTCTTTTAGCGTGCATAGCAAGTCAGAGACCAGCAAGCTGCATCTGCCTGTAAAGTGTAGCAAAGTGTACTGAAAGGCAGCAGGCTTAGGAAAAGAATGGTATACAGCCCTTGGCTGAAGTAAGCAATTTGAATGCCAGATAAGTCTTTAATCAAGGAGGCAGGTAAGGAGTGAAGTGTGCTTATTTCCGGAGATTTATTCTCTTCTGAGGAGAAATACTGGAATATTCCAGTATTTGAAATACTGGAGTCCTTGCTGTGGATCTTTGCCAAAAAGCTTACTGAATGAAAATAAGCATATCTGCAAAACTGGCATTGTACAGAAATATTTTGACTGAGTGTAACTTTAAAAAAATGTAATAATATGCTAGAAATAGTACTGTTATACCCTACAGCCAATCTTCATTATTTTGAAAGTGAACTGAAACTGAATGCTTTCTGCAACTTCTAGCCATGCTTGTGGAAAACAATTTTTAAATTACAATTGGTAGCAAAGGAAAAAAATTCTATTCTGTTTTTAACCATGTGATTTGTAAACCAAGTCATTTGGAAAGGTTTTATTGTTGCATTAATTCTGTGATTATGGCTGATGATTGGAAGGTTTAGACCCTAGTAATACCCTGCACAGTCAGTTTGCTTTCTAATCAAATGCAGCACTGTTGTTGAAAAGTCTTATAAACTAAAATATTGAGGAAGGATTTTTGTAGCAACAAGGTAGTGAGGAATAACATAGAAGAATGTGGGAGTACTGAAGTAAAATACAATGACACCACTTAATATGGCAGAAGTATGAAGTTATAGGTGTGCCATTAACTTTAGATAAGCAGATGTGCAGTACTTACCATGTGGTATCCTCCACATTGATGGCTATAGGGTGTGCATTCTAGTTGCGTTTTCATTCTTTTGTGTAGTTATAATTCTGCCAAGTCAAAAGGAGTTAATGTATAGATTTTACAGATTTGCATACTAAACTAAAATTCACTTCTTTCTGTTCTAATTGTGTGAAGAAGGTTGGTCTTCCACATCTGCAGACAGTGAGGTGGAGAAAGAAGGGGAATGGTGAAAGAAGGGATGGAATATAACCAGTGTTGTCTTTTGACTGTAGCATTATGTGGTTCAACATTTACGTTTTGGGAAAGTTTGAGTGTGATTTTATCCAGTAAGCATCCTGATGTGGCCTAAAACCATCCCCTTCACATGAGACATCAGTGTTCTTTTCCTGGGGTGTCTTCAAGAATGTATCGAACTTGATGCTTAACCATAGAGAAAGACTAAGAATATCCGAAGTACTGTACAGGTTTCTAACATTAAGGAAGTTGAGACTTAAAAATGTTGGTATGAGTAGCTACAAAGTTTGTAGAAGGTAGGGACTTTTCAGTAGCTTTTGCATCATAGTGTTAAGGAAGTGGGGATTTTGTTGCATTTGATCAAGGGGATTTCTCAGTACTAACTAGAATGAGAAAGTAAATTGTGCAGTTTTCTCATGGAAATATTAATGAGTTAGAAAATGACACTGAAAAATTTCAAACTGCTATCGTGCCTTATTTAACCCCAGAGGAATGCAACAATGCATGGGCCACATGTTGATATATTCTGCTGATGTCCTTTCCCTGGAGACTGGGAAAGAAATTAGCTTCCTTGAAATTAAGAGCAAAACATTGAGCCTAAGGTGGAAAAGTAATGTGGAATTGTTGGGGTAGAGGGTTGTTTATTTTAGCTGCTTATTATTGATCCATGAATAGCAAGTTGGCAAAGAATACACACCAATGAAGCTAGCAAATTAAAGGGATAAAGAGTTCATTGATAGTAACAATGAAAGACTGTGTCAATACAGAGCAGTGACCCTTGTGCTGCAAAATCTTTGGCACTGGACTCTGTGTTCCCTTGTGGTTTTTTCTTGTGGCTTCTTTAGAAGGCATTATGGCAAGTGGCCAGCATTAGCTCCATCTGCTGCTGCAGACAGCTTCTCCTCTGTGCCGGCTTGCCCTGTGTTTTGCCAAATGAAATTCTTCTGCAGAAATTTGGAAAAAAAGCAATGAAGAGGAGAATTGTTTTATTTCTCCTCAGAAGAGGAGAATTTTTTCTTTTTTTTTTTTCCTTTAACTTTTCTGATTGTCATAGGAAAAAAAATCCACAAATGAATACAGCTGAGAAGTCAATAATAATAATGTATGTGAATAATTTTATCCAATAGACCTCTAAAAGCAGAAGTGCCATGTTCATTATTGCATGCGGTGGTATAAGCTGTGAATCAAGTATGGAAGGAAAGACTCTTAGTATTGAAAGCCATTCGAAACCGAAGGTGGCAGAAGCAGTGTCATCTAACTATGCAGATTTTTGTGCATGTTTAAAAGGCATGTTAACATGAATTTTAAATTGCTTTCTAACTACAGGTGATACAGGCACGTGTTATGGTGGTGATATTTTATTAAGTTGGGGTTACCTGTTCTGGCAGCAAACCCCAGAATTCCTTTCATGTACAGCTGAGGGAATTAACTGCAGTAGTGCGGTATGTGCCAGCATCTCCATGCTCAGCGTTGCTGTTTTGGGCTAATGTGCAAGTCCTTTACAGGTCCCCTTGTTTGTGCTGCTTGCCATCATATACATTATGGAACTGGAAGATTTTCTGTATGTGACAGTTACCTACAGCTGTTGCTTTTCATTTACTTTTCATTTTAAAGGAGTAGTGAGTGATGAAGAGTAAAAAGAGGCAAAAACATGTGAAGAAAATGGGAATTGATGCTGTTTTCTGAATTAATATCAACAGCTGTGGAGCTGATATTTTTAATGAGAAAGTCCTTAAGACACAAAGAAATCTGTAGTGTAGTGATATACACAATCTTGTATGATCACTTCTTTTAACTGCTTAATCATTCATACTGACAAACTGTAACTGTACTGCCAGCTGCTGTGTTTACAGTCTATGATGTGGAAAAAGATGTCCCACTGTGACATTTTCTAGTTACAATCAAATTGACTGTAGCAAACACAGAAGCTGTTGAAGTTCAGTGCTTCTCAGTGGGATGTTCTTGTTCCTCCAGCTTATTTCTGGCTACTGATATAGCTTTGCCTCTGTGAAGCTCGTTCTTATATAAAATAGCAAAACCAAGGCAGTTCCTGGTTCATCTTCACAGTAAAGAAGTGTGTTGTGAAGTGTGTGTTTAAGGAGACATGTATCTCAAGTATTTTTCTGGCTAAATATCATTTTACAGATTTGTGTATGAAACACTGAAAGCCCCTTTTCACTTGTATGAATTTTTAAGTGTTTCCTTGCTTCTGTCATTTGGTGCAGTAGGAATTCTGCAAATCATGCTCGTAGCTGATGTTTCACAATAATAACGTCTCCATTATAAATCTACTTTTTCAAGTGTTTAGATAACTAAAAAAAATGTTTATGAGAGTTGCTTAAGAAATAAATCAAGAAAATAAATTTACTTGTAAAGCAATTACTGAAAACCACAATGGTAACTCATTTTCAGGTACTGAGGAGTAAAAGTCAATGAACTAGATAAATGGTTCTCTGCATTTTAACATGCTGTTTTGTCAAGTACTCTGGCAATATTGTGCATTTTCTGCTGTTTTATTGTCATATTACAGCTCCTTAACGCTCTGTTTTGTTGAGTTTTTTTGGTTTTAATAAACCTGTATGTCTGTGCATGACTAAATAAGATAGCTCATCAAACATGGCACTACAATGCATCTAGTCATATCTGGTAGTGGAATCAAACTGCCTGAAGGTTTGAAACACCAGAGACTGAACATGGTCTCCTTTCCAGTCTTCAACTGTCCTGAAATTCAGCTGACTGAAGAATTACCTCTAATATCCTGCCAGCTCAGCCATTGCCCCTTTGCCTCTGCTCTCTTTGAAGCCATACAGTAATAACTAGCATTGTGTCAGATCACCAGATACGCTGCTGTTCTATTTTAGCCAGAGCGTTTGTTGTTTGAAGTCCCATTTACTGCATTCCAGCTAGCGCTCAGGAGTTCATTTGGACATGTTTAATCTTCTCACTAGGTTTCAAGTGCTGTTTTTCTTTATTAACCCAGTGAATAATACTAAGCTTTTCCAGGATGATTGACAACAGTAGGGAAAAGTGTTGGTTATTGGAACTCCATTTGCTAATTAAGTCATCTTTGTAAGTAAACAAGTGGAAAGACTTTAGCTTTGATGTATTTGCTAAGAACAGTTTCTTGCAGGCTATTACTAGGGTAAAGATATGGGCCTTTGCAAGTACATAAAGTTTCTGCTTTTGGAGCTTGTTTGTCTCCTACCAAAAGCTTGGGCTTTCTTCTGTTAACCCAGCCATCAGACTGGCAATAACAAACAGCAGCCTTCCTACACAGACCAAAAAAAGTTCCTTGTGCTCACTAACTTGTAGAAATCTTGTCAAGTTTCCTTATCTGTAGAGCTTGATCCTTATTGTGGTGGGCTGTGCCAAAACTAATATACTTGTTCTTCAGTTTTCAGGTAATAGCATCTATCGTTTCATTGTTTTATTGCTCCTACTCCTCAAGGCTCCATGTAAGAATTTGTTTTATGATGTGTTTAACAAATCTAGGACAAGAAAGTTGTTCTAGAACAATTCTAGTAATACAGAGGGACTGCATCATGTTTTTATCATCCTATATACAGTATGTAAGGCCCTATCTGAAGCCTAAAATAATAAATTACAGTTGAGATCAAATCCTCTCTTTTAGCAGTTTAAAACAAAATGATTCTTAAACAAAAATGACTTCTAGGTTAGAGTTTTCTTCCATATTTTATTGGGTAAATATGTGTGAAGCAGATGGATAAAAAATGTAGAACTTCAGGAAGAGATACAATAGAGTAACATGTTTCCTGATTCCCCTGTGACTTTCCTGAATGGATGACGATTTTCATTGTTCTTGCATTAGCATTATAATGCCGATGGTTGGTATTATATATATCCGTATTTAATACTGCTGTTATATTACTTTCTTGTGGTTAAGCTGCAATTATCCTTTTATTGTTTCCGGTCACACTGTAGTATGCTTCTTTTAGTACTTCCCCTATCGGAGCTCCACAGAAAAAAATCTTGCTGGCCAGTTAAGTTGCTTCAGCTCTTAACTAAAACAGGCAATTCTGTCCCAGTTATCTCCTTCCACTGACTGCGAGTAGTGTGTAGATGGCTTCTTTTGACTATATGCTTCACTGCAAAACTGAACTGAACCCTCCTGGGGGAAAAAAGGGAACAAAAGGTGCAGGTGAACACTGTTAGAAAATAAATGCTGACAGAATTGTTGGTTAGAAATTCAGCCCTCTGGCAACTGAGGAATAATGGGGTGCCTTTTAACTCTTTTGTTGGTACCCAGAGAGATTCCTCTATTTGAGTGCCTGCAGAAGAGCAGGGGTAACAGTACTTATGGTATTACAGAGATTTTTTGAGTAGCCATCCTTTCCTGGACGGTAGACTTACACTGTCAGTCAATAAAGCTGATCAAGTTTTTATAGTAACTTAGAAGGTAAGTTGACTCGGCTTGGAAGAGAATTTCTGTCCTTAGCTAAGTGGAATATCCTAGTTTGTGTACTCCATGAAAAGAGGATATGACTATCAAAATGTTTATGCTATAAGCTTAATTAAGAGTGACTTTTGTAATGCCACGTATCTTGCATATGATAAAAAGTTGATTTGTTTGGTGTGGTGATTTACCTTCCTACATCTGGAAGGAGCAGGATGTATTCAGGGCTCTTGGGGACATTCAGATTCTGGGACATACAGTGATAAATGACATCTTGTAAAGCTGGACAAGGTCTCTGCTCCATGTGTCTGTTCTTATCATTTTTCCTTTTTGTCCAGACAAGGTAAGATCCTAGTGATACCACTTGCCTCCTCTTAATTGAAGAGGTGGTTGCTCCTAAATCTGATTTAATTCAGTTTTGAATTTTTTTATCTCTTAAAGAAGGCCTGCTTATTGCACAGCTAGTCCTTTTTGGGACTAGATGAATTCTGTAATCAAGTAAAGTGATGATGCTTCTAAGAAAGAAATTGATGAATATAACTAATGGCACTGCTTGGTCCAGTGTTGGTGGTTCAACTACGATGTTGAGCTTTGAATCCTTACAGAGTAACTTCTGTACAGCCTCTAGACAGCTGTCCAAGTAAGCTGGAATTTTCTGTAGAATATTTTTTATATTTTTCAGGTAAAATTAACTTTATACAGAACCTGTAAATTAGTGTCACAGGAAGCATCTGGCCCTGGAACTTCATTTTATTCCTTGCTACACTGAACACCTTAACCTTACTGTCACAGAATAACAGAATATGGTATAATACAGTGTCTTCTAATACTTTCAAGCTATTAGGATATTAGAGGCAGAAGTCTCCAAATGTTGTAATTCTGGACATTTTTATCAAGCTATGAGCTCTGTAATTCTTAAGTACATTTTTTAGACCCACTATTTCTTAGGTGCCTCCTCCAGGTTCAAAACATAAAAGCATTAACACGGTATGATTTGCTGACACAGTGAAAGAGCATCTGTGTATGACTAATCCAGGATATAAAATGGAGACTCCACCTTGGATATTTTTATCATTTGTTTTCCTTTCCCTTGACATTTGTTCCACTGAGCCCTGCACGTGTTGAAGAGTGATAGGGGAGAGTCCACGCTTCCTCATTTCCTTTCACGTTCACAGAGATGCTGGCCATTGTGGGCAGCTATTAGATTGTCCAGAGGAAATAAATCTGTATTCCTTTTAGTGAGAGAGAATTTTTACATTTCAGTGTACTTGCAATATAGAATATTTTTCATTCGATCAACTTAAGGGCCATATTGGTTTTGACATCAGTTGGTATGCAGCAATTTCATAGAAGGGTTTAGTACCCAGTGTAGTAACTTGCTGGAAGAGCCAATAATAAAACTGTTGTTTCTTTCCTTTAAACAGAAAGCATCCTGCTGTGAACAAATTAAAGTTTGTCTTTCTAACAGCTGTAGAGCAATCAGTTACTTAGATACCAAAGATGCTACTGTATTTGCATAAAATGGAGTGGTTCATCTTCTGAAGATCTATTTTTTTCATGTACGCAAAGAGTAGGAAACACTTTGTGTTTAGAATCTAATTTGGTAATGCATTTAATAATACAGTCTTCATTTACAGCACAGTAGGAAATGTTCAGTAAGGATGCAGTAATTTTGGGGAGCGTTCTTTCCTGTTTTACATGCTTTTAATCAAAAAGATACAGATTTTGTTTACCTAATCCTTTATAACCTAGTTATGTATCAGATAAACACATGGAATTCTTTACTAATACAAAAGAAAATCTGTTCAGGTCTATTTCCTAAAGACTGCTGGTTCTCTTGTTGGACTGATGTACTCTGCAGCTGCATGTAAAAATATGAAAGCAGCAGGCACTGAGTAAATACAGTGGTAGGACAAAATCCTGGTAGAGATTCTGTCACATGATTGTGGTTACCTTTAATTGAAAAATAAAGAAATTAGTCATCTTATTGTGTGGATTCTTGGAGATCTTTGACAGATTTTCAACCCATACCTCATTTAGGATAGTGGGTGGTTCTTACTGTTTGAGATTGCTCAAGTTTAAATCACACTTTGTGTGTGTGTGTCTTGATTTAGAGCATTAGGCCTATTTGTTTGTTTATATGCTGGGTTTTATTTCTGACAGGAAAAACGTGAGCCTTCTAATTTTGTGTCCACCCTTGAGCAAATGAGTGTTTATGGCTTTACAGTAAGAGAAGGTTAAGGAAATCATAGACTTGCAGCATATCTGAGGTGGGGAGGGACCCCTGGACGTCATCTGATTCAACTCCCCTGCTCAAGCAGGGCCACCCAGAGCTGGTTGCCCTGGACCATGTCCAGACGTTTTTTGAGTGTTCCCAGGAAAGGAGACAGATGCATATTGCTTTTAAAACAGAATTTATGACTTGCCTTTTGTTCCTAATTTATCTCTACTGTGACCTTTGATTAGATTTAGCAGATATCAGAATCCTAATTGCCAGTTTTTGCAGCTTCAGAATAGATACTGTAGATACATCCTCTATGACACAGAGAATTGTTGCTGTTTGCCTGGTCTTATCTGGGCTGGGCTGGGTAGTGGGTTTAAATATTGACTGAGTTCATTCATTATCACATTCATCTCTGCATTTGCCAATAGTGTGCCCCAAAAAGAAAATAATAGTTTCATGTGGTTCCCCTAATATTCTGTATTAGTGATGTTACTTATTATTTTTTTTGGAATGTGTACAATTCTGATCAAATTTTATGCTATGAAGTTTGGGTTACTTTGACATTTCTCTGATCCAGAAGTCCGCTCTGTGTAATTCAAGTGAGAATAATGCTCATAATCCATGGATAACATGGTTGATTGCCAAGCACTTGTGTTTATTTTTTTCTCACTTTAATTTCTTTTTACACAGCTTTTAGGTAATACTGTATAGTGTTTTAGAGTATTAGACCAGTTAGAATATATTATTTTGATACTGTTCATGTTCATGAAATGAACTGTCATGAGCTTTATTTTAATCTGCAAGCTAATCTTGCCCTATTTTAAACATGTCTACTTACATACGCACTTTACCACTAGACATTTATTTCATATGCTAATTTCATCTTTTTTCAAGAATTATAACAGTTCTTCAGTTGTTACCGTATTACCTTTATTAATGTTTGAAGTTGACTATCAGTGTGTTTCATAGGTTTCTGGAATATCTCTAGTACTTTGCTTTTGAAATGGTAATGGCGATTTTTGAATGAAGTTACTGTCCAAAAATGTACTAGGAAGGAAACTCTGTAAAGAGAAAAAATGATTCATGCAGAAATGCATGAAGCCTTGTTCTAGTGAAGTTGTAGTACAGTAATTCTGATTTTCTTCTCTCCCCCCCCCCCCCCCCCCACCCTTGTTCTTGAATTCTAGATTTATCCATGGCAGTGCAAAAATTTTCACAGTCTTTACAAGATTTCCAGTTTGAGTGTATTGGAGATGCTGAAACTGATGATGAAATTAATATTGGTAAGTACTTTATGTGCTCTGGTTGCAGTAACGTATTGTTTCTTACATATTGCATATAATATCACAAATATAGTGGGGCAGTTCACAGGTTTTGATTTGTTTTTGGTTTTTTAAATGGAGCTTGTAACAAAAATCGAAAAACTTCAGTAAGTAGAAGTCATACAAGACTTGAAAAATACATGTCAAAAAATTACATCTTTATGCCATAGCTTGGTAGAGAAAAGTATTCAGCAGTAGTCCATCAACTGATTCAACTGTGAATCGTCTAAATTCTGCTCTTGTGTTTCATTTGCAGCCAGTTTTCAGTGAGATACAAAAAGGTACACGAGTTGCCTATGAAATAACATAGATCTGCACAAAACACTGAAGTGCCTAGTAAGACACAGGAAATATTTAAGGGGCTAAAACACATTAGTATGTTCTTTATAACTTGTGCATTCCTAAGTATATAGTTCCCTGAACTTTTGGCACAAAAATTTGCTAGCTGCTTAATGTTCTGCCTCTGTGCATACCCAGAACTTCTGCATTAGCAGAATTGAACAGCTCATCTTGAGTGTAAGTCTCTAATATTGTCAAAATATTCTTCCCTTAGCAAACTATTCCTGGAAACATTTCCAAGATTCAGAAATTAAGCCTCTCTTTCCTTCAAAGCATTGCTGTAGTTGCAATTACTAATGTAATTACATAATAATGTAGATGCATTAGGGCACTAGCACAGCAGCTGGAGAGCTGTAACTCCTGTTGGTGAGAAACTTGGATTATAATCTGTCTTCGGAATGGCTAAATTCTGTGTCATGAGCCTTACATACCACATGGCTGCCATGTCTCTCCCAAAACATCTGAGAGGCAGGCAGACAGTTTTTGAAGAGTAGTAGTTCCTAAAATTAAGTAATTTGGCAGTCCAAGAGGGAACAAAGGACTTGTTAGTATTATTTAAAAGATCTGCCTAAGGCAGAGAGGAAACTCAGATTTAGGTTCTTCCATGCATATCTCTTATTATAACCTATTTTCAAGTCTCTTCTCCCTTCAATATGTACCATTTCCTGAATTATAAGTCATAGACCAAAAGTCTGAGCTGCTAGCTTTCACTGGCATGGTTTGCCCTGTTCTGACCCCACAACGCTGTGATAGTCAGGAGACTGTGAACAAAGGTGGTTGGAATTTGGTCACTCTCTTCCATTAAACTTTGGCAGAGGGGTGGGAGGGGACATTTACTGGCGTACAGAAGTAAGGGGGAGAAACCAATCTGAGCTGCTGCTGCTCAGACTTGAAACTCCATACATTCTTCAGGTATATTAAGCTTGGAAAGAGGCAAAAAATAAATGGGTTGTGTGTGCTCTTTGGCATTCTGCGTTTTGTTTCTTGGCTGTTAGTTTGTACATATTTTATGCATTTAACTAAATCTGTGCTATCTCAGTGAAATATCTTGCATTTGGTCAATAACTTTTTTAAAGATCCAGGGGTTTGCATTTAAAATGAGGTGACTGGGGACAAAGACAACTTTCATTTTACTTGCAACCTAAATGTAGCAAAGAAAAGACATTTTATGGTTTGAACATTAAGCAGGCATTTAAATCTACTTAGGAAAAAACAGAGTTCCTGAAGCTTGACAGCTGATTTATTTCACTTAAAGCTTCAAAGAAGGGATTTCTAGCTTCTAAAGCACACATTGCCTGATGGATTGTCATGTACATCAAAGAAGCTTGTAAGAGTAAAAGGTAAACTGACAGGAATCAAATTCAAGTCTAACAACTTGAATGATACTGTGCGCTTCTATATGGTAAGGCTCAATTTTTTGATCTCCTTAGAGCAGTGACCTAGAATTTATCCATATCTTTAACATGCCCCAGCAAGCTAAATGTTTGCTTATCATCAAAGACAGCTTTATAAAGAAGAATCCTGCTGTCTGTGCAGTGATGCTCTGACTTGATAAATTTTGTACAAAACCACTGTATACAAAAGATCTTCATTCAGGAACTATATTCTGAAGAATTTAAAAATACATTTCTCTTTTAAGCTTAGCAATGGAAATCTACCCTAATCCAATTTAGCTTTGGAAATTCACTCTGAATAAAGCTTCTTCTGTCATGTGATTATTTCTGTTAAAAAAAAAAAGTTTAAACTTTTTTCAAAATTGAAATATAAATGATTTGGGGGGGGGTATTTATTTATTTCTGCTTACCAATAATAAGTATTTGGAACTGACAGCTCTATGAACATTTTTTGAAGCAGTACTAGACTTGAAGGTCTTGTTCAGTAGCTAAGTACAACATAATTATTTTTGCTTTTCTTGTCAATGTGAGCTCTACTAACGGCATTCAGTTCTATTTGCATTTCCTGTAACCTGTGCCTTTTTAGATGCTCTCTTTATACAACTCACTTATTCCAACACACCCATTACACAAAATACATGAGAAGTCATTTCTGTTAAGTTCTGTGACGCACTCAAGCAGAATTATGATAGTGTCTGTGATATTTATTTTGATCTAGTGATGTATTTTTTCTTTTAATTCCTTTGATATTTTTTTTTTTTAGTTTCTTTTTATTTACAAATATTTATTTTTTTCATAGAAGTGGTGTTCTTTGAAAAATCTCTGTTTTTTTTTGTGGCTGTATAATGCATTTTAGCTAATCTTTCCATGTGGTTGCAAGTTACCCAGATTCATTTACATAACCACTTTCAGATATAGCATGCCCAGTTTAGATCAAGACATTCTTTGCATGGTTTGTAAGCTATTCCCTTTACTTTCTTAAAAAGCAGACTGTCTTGTTCCTCAAATAATCCACAAACTTCATTTCTTTTTCTAAACTGTGAAAATCAAAGTATTCATGCTTCAGAAGCTTTTTCAGATTTACAGATATTTGCCAGCAAATTGGGTTTGGGAAACAGTGTTCCCCAGCTTTACTAGCTGCTCTCATTAAAAAATAAGCAGCTAGTAACAATTGCCAATGTTGTCTCTTCCTCTGTTTTGAAATGCATGTGACAGCATGTGATATGCAGCAATGCAAGGGCCATGATATTTGATGGGGCCATGCTAATTGATCGTTCAGCATGGATATTAGCTCCAATTGCATGTGATTCAGCCAAGCTGTAATTTCTTTGTGCAATTGAAAAGTTATGCAGAAAGTGGCATCTTCAAAGCAAAATTAAGATGAGTGACTAAAAAGGCATAGCACTGAAGGTTTGATGTATCTTACCCTTTCTCTGAGAGAGCATTGAGTTACTTCCCCCATCTTACTAACAACTGTGCTTTCCTTGGTCTGAGATAGGCAGAGACAACACTGCCATTGACTTTATTGGACATACCACCTTGTGCACAGTTACTGTCACCCCCCTTTGCAGTTAATATTTTGCACAAAGATTAAGTACTTTCTATTGATAATGAATGAATGTAAAGGAGGTGTCAGTCATTTGACATCCTTAGTGAGCGTTTGTTTAAAATAGATGCATGATTTTTACATATTTTGAACCTTAACGGTAACAAATGTTACATAGATGGGGTAGGTGCAAAACTGTTTTTTAATGAATAAGTGTCTTTTTCCTCAGTAAGCACTGTGCAGGCATAAATTTTGCAAGGACAAGGTCTGCCCAGCTCCTCCTTTCCTAGTATTATCGAGGTTCTGTCACCTGATTCCAGCAATCTCCCTGGATTTATCATCTTTTCTTTTGCACTATGTGGATTGTGGTTAATAGAGATGAAAGCAATAAATGTTATTACTTAACTGAATGGAATCCTTTCTTCTTTCTTTAACAAGTTCTTGTCTCTTTTGTATTATGGCTAACTATAGATCAGTGAGCTTTAATATAAGCAGTGTAAGACCATGCTCTTCAGAATTCAAAGAAACCAAGACAAACAGATGCATTCTGATATTCTGGCATTTTACTTTAGTATCTATTAGTGAGCTCTATTTAGGAAAAAGCCCTGAAAGGCGTGTGTATTTCACTCTGTCACTGCTGGGTTTGAATTATTGTTTATTTTTCCCTGAAGAGAATTATATTATGACAGATGTTCCAGGTTGCACCAGATGCTTGATTTAGGAATGCAATAAGAGTATTATGATCTATGAAATCATTATTAATTGAGCCACAAGAAATAGATTAGAAGTTCTAAAATGTGGTACCTTTGCTTGTGGGAACTGACTGTTTCTCTTGCTGCTAGCAGTTGTGGCTCATGTGATCTTTGCTGACTCGCATTTCAAGTTGTTCACGGGATTATTAAAATGTCTAGCAACCAGCCATCTACGGAGCTGTTAACTCATACCAGGCAATCAGGTTATATACAGCAGTTAGTTTCATAAAATCATAGAATAGCTAGGGTTGGAAAGGACCTTAGGATCATCCAGTTCCAACCCCCCTGCCATAGGCAGGGACACCTCACACTAAACCATCTCACCCAAGATGTTTCGAGTTGAACTTTTGTTTGAGAAATCAACTAAAATGTACAGGGGGGAAAGAGCTTTTAAAAAAACCCCAAGCAAACACAAAAAACCAAACCAGATGACCCCTAAAAAACCCACCCCCCCCGCCCCCCAAAAACCCATCAGCAGAATAAAAGAAAGGTAAACCTTTAATAGTAGTTGTCTGTTAGTCCACTGCTGTGTTCATAAAGCTCTCGTTTGAGTTGAGCAGTGATGCCAGAATCTCAGTTGTCTTTATCGCTTGTACTGGGCATCCACGTGCACAGTGCTTCTGAGCTAGCAGCTGCTCTACCCTCTTGGAGAGCCTGTCGGAAGGCAAGCATCCTGTCTTTCAAAGCAGCAAATAGATCTGTCTTTGGAAATTTGTATATAAGAAAACCTAAATAAGAGGAAAAAATAAGTAAGTTTCTCTTCCCCCTCCACCCCCCCCCCCCCAATGATGTGAGAGGTTAATTGGCATTAAAGAGATGTTAAATTCCTTTCTTTTTTGTTAATGGTACAAACTGTGTATGCAATGCTCTGTTAAAATGAAGAAGAAACAGCAAGAATTTATAAGAGCTTTATGACTGACTGAAGTATGTCAAAGCAAATCTTCACAAATCAGTCTGTAGACACTGCAGTCTCCAAGTTAGGAGACTCTTGGAGCCATTTGGAGCCTAATCAAGAACCTCAGAAAGTAGCTGTTAGGCTAGTCATGATTTCAAGCCGCTGTATCTCTATTGTTTGTAGTGTGTAGTGTTTTTTTGAATCTGCCTGGCTGTTTTGGAATTATAAATTAAATGCTAGAGCCTTTTACAGTCTGAATCACTTAGGTATCTTACAGGTCATCTCCTTAATTACTTGAGGTTAGCTTTGATGTTCAAGGAAGTTGGTTTTAGTTTTAATATTCTACCTGTTTTGGATCGAATTCTCATTCGTAACCAGGTTTCTGAATGGAATTACCAAATACCAAATAGATCTAACTTGAATTCCAGTGGCTCAGCTCTCCTACTGCCTCATCCAAACCAAGCAGAAAGGAGGATTTTGATACCACCTTGAGGGTGTAATTCTGGGGGTGGATTTTTTTTTTAGCATAGGCAACATCCCAGTAACTTTGTAGTGCTTGAGTTTGTTGACCTTGTGGAACATATTAGAGACAAGCATATTTACCAAAGGCGTTTTTTTTTTGATGGGTGGGGAATGGCTGAGTCCTGAATTAAGGTAGAAAGCTATTTGCAACTGAGAGTGAATTTGCATAGAAAGACTGTGTTTTGTTTTTCCACAGTAATTACCTGCTTACATTTGCCAGCTGCTTTTCATCCTGTAGGAAGAATGAATTTTAAGATTAACTTCTTAGATGACCTTCAAAGCAACTTTGCATAAGCTACTTGTAAGCTTACTTTCTGAATCTTTTGGTATTCCTGTTGGAATAATTTTCTCTACGGAAGTTAAATAGTAACAAATTATGGGAGGAACTCAGCACAATCAGGGTGTGAAATGCCTAAAGTATTTGTTTAAAATCTGTTAAATCTGCACCTACCATTATTTTTTTAATTCCTGTTGCATCTTTAAACAAAAGCCACCTGTTTCCGGAGCACTATTTTATCTTGATTGCAAGAAAAAGAAATGAGTGATTTTATGCTGGTGCTAGGATCTCATGGAGGCTTCAGAACAGTACCTGCACCAGAAAGAGAAGGCTGGTATTCTGTTGGACCAGCCCAAAGCCCTTGTCCTTGCTGTGGAAGGTCAAATGAGGCTGACAAAGGAGGAAGTACAGTGATGTTGCAATAGGGTTTTATCTGTGCAGGAGAGAAAGGTTGAATACGATCAACAACACAGACCTGGTTTTTTCTTCTCCAAGATACATATCAGAAGGTTGTTAGAATTTGCATGTTTCATTCCCTGTTTACCTTAAGATGCTTATTCAAATAGAAAAAAAACAGATTGGGGTGGCTGATGCAGTTACTGTCTGTCTTACCCCTCCCTCCATGGCAGAAGTAGCTGGAAGTAGTAAGAGATCTCCTGAGTCACTTCAGTTTACAACCTGGTGTTCTACAGGAGTCCAAAATTCATGCTAGTTCGTTTTATTGGACTGCAAAGTTTGGTGTCTCAGACTGCCACTTGCCTTGGAGCAGATACTGTTTACAGGAAGTAATCGAGACAGGCAGTAGACAGCAGTAGCTTTGGTTTGTCCTGGTGCATTCTGGTTAGGAGATTAAATGAGTCACCATTTGATCTGAGCAGCTGAGTAGATGAGAAAGCAAGTCCATGCCACTCATGGATGAAGATGAAGTATCTGTTTTGTCCATCATTAATAGTTTGGTCTTTTGGACTTTTATATCATAGAATCATAGAATGGCTTGGGCTGGAAAGAACCTTACGTTCATCTAGTTCCAACCTCCCTGCTGTGGGCAGGGACACTTCCCAGTAGATGAGGTTGCTCAAGGCCCTGTCCAGCGTAGCCTAGATGCATTCTAGTTTATTGTTCTCATTCTGTGACTTCAACATGCTTCTTCTTCCCTCCTTTCTCACTTAGCTTTGTTGTTTCTAGAGTTGGGTATCTCAGTGGAAGTATGAATGCGTGTGGGGAGACGGTCTGAGGACTAGAGAATTGTCTTACAGAGTTGGTTTGAAAATAAGTGATATGTACTGTTGCTGCATATCATAAACTTCTGGTAAAAGAGCGTAACATTTTAGAGCTGTCAAGTTAGTATATCTCCTGGGCAACAAGCACTTGTTTTCAGAAACAGGTAGTGGTTTGATCAGCTCAGCTTTGAGATATTCATCTGCAGGTTTGAGCAAATAAGATGAAGGATTTGTACTTTCTAAAATGAAAATCCTTAGTAGAGATTAGAGTTTTAAGCACAGGAAGTCCTTGATCCCTTTGTAGGCCTAAATTCAACAAAGCAATTATGGCAAACCTAATATTTGTTTAAGTATTTGACGATATTTTTCTTAATTAAAGTGTTTTGCCATTCACATAATAAATGCACTAAATTTTACAAATCAGATAAACAGTAATAATGACTCTCGGTTGTATTCTGAACACATTGCTTTTATTTCTGCTAATTCAGCACCTGCAAAGAGCCACACACAAATAAGGTTTGTACAGCTGGAAAGATTGAAATATCAGGGTTTTTTCCTTTCATTTAAAATATGGATATGCCTCTGAAGAATTGTGGATTGGCAAGCATGGAATGTAGTCATAATTCTAACTTCGTTGTTTATGGAATGCTAGGATTGAATATTACTTTTGCAGCTTAACCACTGGGCAACATACAATATGTTATTTCCCACATTGTCTTGTTATTCAGCTGTTCAAGAAACTTGAGCATCAAGTAGCCATTGTTTTCTCAGAATGAAAGATCTGTGTTCGTAGTCAGTTTATACTGTGATTCTTTCTAGTGGGGTTGGGTATCAGTCAACTCCTGAGAAGTCTGATCTGTCCAAGTCAAAGGTTAACGGTTAATTTAGTTAAGGTAACGATTAATGGTATTAAGTGGACTTTCACTGTATAGGAAGTTATGCTGTTAGTTTCAGTGGGCACCAGTTCAGGCTCCTAGGGTGTCAAAGTAGGTCTCCAGAAACACTTTAAAGATCACTTTGTACCTGTTGGACAAAAGATCATGTGTTGAATAATTTTCCCTACACCCTGCTGAGCTATGCTGCTATGGAGCTCAGCCCCAGGGTTGCTGGCATTGTGGCTCCATCAGAGGCTGATTTCTATTTACTGAATATGATAATTTTAAACCCTATTTTGCAGTGGCATGGAGATGCAGTATTTCTTAATGGCCACTTGTCTAGAAATGGTACCTCCTTTTTCTGTGAGAACATGGTGAAAAGAAAAGATTTTTTTTGTGAGTAGTCCCAAAAGCCCCCAGTCCTTCACAGAAGTGTAAAGGCAGGGGAGAGACAAGAAAAGTGATGTACTCATTTGTGGAAGGTTTTGATATAGTGCTCTGTGAGAGAAAGTGGTGGCCAGGGTGATCCATTCAGTCCCATATTCCTAATAAAATAGAAGAAATTGCTTAGAAGATTTAAAATGTTTCTGCTATCATTTTGTGATGCTGCGTTTTGGGATACATGCTATAGAGTAATAGAAGTCTAGAGTGGGCTTTTTCTGCTGCAGCTTTTCTAGTCTTGTATTTGAAAACTGTTGGGTTGAAGAACTCCTGCTGCAGAAGGTAGCTAAATTTCCATATTGAATTATATATTTTCAAAATATTAGCTACTTTTATAATCAGAGCAGGGTAATTCTGACACAGGGTAGATACATTGCAGATTTTTTTTAATATGAACTGTTAAAAGTATGGTGGAGGTATTTGAAAAACTGTTTTCTGTAGGTTTATTTTGTTTTTACTAACATACGGTGCGATAGACAGCCATTATAAACTTTAAAAGTCTTTCAGGACTCTAGGAAATGTTCTGCCCTTGTTTGATCCATTTAGAATTTTCTACTTGCCTTTGCTTTGTGAGGTTCTGCATGAAGAGGTTGTCCTGGGTTCAGCAGTAGCAGTCATTTTTTCTTCTTCTTGGTAGCTGGTGTAGTGCAGTGTTTTGACTTTCAGCTCGGGAACAGAGCTGATAACAAGCGATGTTTTGGTTTGGCCAAGGACTTTGTGAGCCTCATGCTCTGCCAGGGAGGAAGGGAAGCCAGGAGGAAGCAGAGACAGGACACCTGACCCAAACTGACCAAAGAGGTATTCCAAACCACAGCACGTCATGCTCAGGATGTAACTGGGAGTTAGCCGGAAGGGCTGGGAGACTGCAGGGTTGGAGGAGGTATCGGTCGGAGCTTGGTTGGGCCTGGGGGGCGAGTTATCGGTTGGCTGGTGGTGAGATGATGTATTCTCTTCCCTTGTTATTTCCTTTATCATTATTATCATTGGTGGTAGCAGTAGTGATTTGTGTTATACCTTAGTTACTAAACTGTTCTTATCTCAACCCGTGGGAGTTGCAATCCCTGAAGTGAGTGAACGAATTACCTGACTGGGTTTAAACCACGACAAGGTCGTGGCAATTTACTGGTATTAACTGAAGTAATTGGATTTATTTAAATTGTGTAACATTGCATGTCTTAAGGTTATCTCTCCGAGTATTGTGTTTGACAAGCGCTGACAGTGAATCTGGAAATCTTAGATAACGTGACTTTCTTGCAAGCCTTAGTTTGTATAAACATGTAGCTTTTTTTGTAGATTTTTGTGAAAAGAAGTAGAGTGGAAAGTGCAAATGTCTTGGCTGAAAGTATTAACATTTGCATAAGGCTTATATTTGTTTGTTTAAATATTTGTGGCACAATAGCTACTTTTTATACCAAAGAATTCTTGAGTATGATACTGTTTGTAACTGGATTTAGATACCTATGCTGCAAAGGTTTGCTTCAATAAAGTTCCGTAACAGGGAAAAGGATTTTTACTCCTGCAAGTGGCCCTACATTTCATGGTTTACATTTAGAAGGTTTAGAAAAATACCTTCAGAAAATACCTTGCTGTATTTGCTCATTAACTTTTGCAAGATTAAAATACTTTGGGGTTAAAATTCCAGTTGCCTGATATGGTATGTACATATTATATTGTACTTGAAAGCACGTCTTGTAAAGCTTTGGCCTTTGATTAAGCTCAGATTTTTATTTGCTCCCTTACATGGTTTACATATTGGTCTGTGCTTTAAGGCACATGTATGCTCAGGCAGGAGGTTCCATTATTACTGTGGAACTCACTGGCCTCTTCTGCTGGTCTGTCCTGCCTTTATAGTGTGACAGAACCTAGACTGGTCAGGGGAATCGCATGTGCCTGGTATATGGCCAGCGAAGGAAGAGCTTTTCATGGGAATCTGTTCATGGGGAGCAGTCCCTAAAACCACGTTGGGATTGAGTGCCATAACCCCCGGGGGTCAGCTGGGGAGACTGTTACTGGATCTGTTCATTATCAGTTTTGTTTTCTTGGGGAGTTTGGAGCAGTTATTACCATCTCCCTGTCCTAATCCTGTAAAGAGCTAATATGCTCCAAATCGTGATGCAGAGGACAAAGTATCAGTGCACTTACAGTGCTTTAGCTACAATGAAGTAGAGAAAAGCTTTGGGTTTTGTTTCATTACTTTAGTTACATAGATTTCAGTAGCTGTGCTCTGATAAAGTTCTCTGCTTGCTAGTGTATAGTGGAAGATGTGATCATATTTGAATAAAGGTATCGTAGTCATTGAAACATAGACATTAAAGTCTTGTCATTTTTCTTGCTGCCTGATTTCTGTAATCTCTTTGCAGAAGTTTTAAACCAGGAATTTTTCATCAGTGTCTCTTTGTCTCTTATCATGCTTTTCCTTCCTGATGTATAATGGGTTTTTTTGGAAAGTTTGGATTTATTTTTGTAAGGTAGCACACTTATTTTCAAGAATAAAAAAAAATTGGCAAAGCTCCTTTCCTCACAGTTCAAGGTGGGAATTGCCATAGGACACAAAATTACCACTGGAAGTTGTGCTTCCTGGGAGGATCTAACACTTAAACAATACCTACTATCTATTTTTCTTATCAGCATGTCTGTGTTAAGTCAGGATAAGGCATCCTTGAAATTGGATGGAGTTTTTAGTTTTTTAGTTCATCAGAGTTAAAAGTTCAGTCTGGATTAGGTAGAAATTTCTTCAAAATCTGGAAGATTATGGTACTCATTGATAAAAAAGATGTGGATTAAGCCCTTGGAGAGTATACTTACCAGATTAATTGTGGAGCAAAAAGTAAGAATTTTCATTTATTGAGTCCAGAATTGCTTCACTTTGCCTGCTTTAAGTATGTCTTGATACTGTTGTAAGAGCAGTACAGACCAGACAGAGTTGCTTTTACCTTCGTGTACCTTCTCATGGTGGAAGTCTTCAAGGAAATTTGTGGTTATTTGGGCTGTGAATTTAAACTACTGTCTCCTGGCAGAATTTGCTGTCAATATGAGAGTGTCATGGTATTTCCATGCAGTTTTAAACCCCATATAGTTGAGTCTTTGCTTCAGCCCGTGTCTTTTACTATCAGAAGTACATTTCATTCTATTACAGGAAGGTTCTTTTCCTGTTGTTATGAGGTTGTGTTAAATGTAAACATGGACTAGAAGAGTCCATGAGGTCTTTATTACAGATCCATAAAATCTGATACCCAGATTAGGCAATTAAGAGAAACCAAATGGAGGATAAGGGAGCTCATCCAAAATTAATTTTCCAGATTTAAACGAGACTGAAACCCCATGAAGAAATGAAGCATTATCTTGATATTCTAACTTCATTTTCCACAATAGAGTCTTCTAACATGATTTATCTTTTGACAGCAATAATCATCTTAAATTTAAAACTCATCTGATACGCTGTTAGTTTACAGACAGGAATTTACATAAATACCTAAGCAATATTCCATGAAACCTAAACAGCAGAAAGCTGTTACTCTGTTTCATCTAATAACTTGAGAAGGAAATCTAGAAAGGAATGAAATGGGTAAGAAAAACAATGGTTTCAAATCCTGCACTGATTTCCTCTTATTTTGTCTTCTCTTCTGCTTTCCCAGTAAACCTTACTTACAGTACTCAGCTCAGTGTTCCACACTGAAGCTTCTCCACAAAAGCTGCCACTTGGAAAGTGAGGAAAGCGACTTATGGTGTATATGTGTGCATATGTGTATATATATGTGCACATGCGCGTAGTATACATACAATATATTCTGATATACACTACAGATATAATATAGATAGCTTTTATGACACCCAAAATTCTTGTTAGGTAGAAAATACTGAGAAAGCAGATTGTTGTCTCTTTATTCCAGCATTTGTGTTAGCGGTGTTAATCTGAAATTTGTGATGTTTCTGTCTGATCAGGAAACCATCTGTTGCTCCCCTAGTCCCATTCCTCCCCCACCCCATAGGCTTAAAGCCACAGAAAGAAGGGGGGAAATTTGATTTGATGTTAAGCTTTTTTGAAGAACTGCTTGAAAAATCATTTGTGGTTGCAGATAATGCTACTTATTAAAAACTCTAGAATAGATCTGTAAATTAGTAACTGTGATATATTTTCTTTCATTTTAGACCTGGAAAATAAAGTCTCTTTTCCCAGATCTCCCAGCACTCATGGTCTCACACTTTTTCTGCTTTATCACTGGGTCTAGTAAACAAGTTGGAAATTTCCTTATGGGTCTTAGGTCTATCTTGAATTCTAATCTTGTAATCTGTTACTTTGTGGGAGAAACTCACTTGGAGGCTTTAGTTGAAGTTCATAAAGTTCAAGCATGAATTCAGAGCCTGCTGTAACTTCTATGCTAGATACGACCAGTTCTGGAGAGAGGCTTGACTGACCTTCTTCCCAGAGTGTATTGGGAGCAGTGTACATCACAGTCCTGGCATTTCCCCAGTAATGAAATCTCTGCAGGCTTGTGCATTTTTTGCTTCTTATACAGCAAGATACCCAACTTCTTATACAGCAAGAAGACAAATGACATTTCATATGTATAGAATCATAGAATGGTTTGGGTTGGAAGGGACTTTAAAAACCAGCTAGTTCCAACCTCCCTGCTGTAGGCAGAGCCACCTTTCACCGACCAGATTGCTCAGAACCCTATCCAACCTGGCCTTGAACACTGCCACAGCTTCTTTGGGCAACCTGTTCCGGTGCTTCACCATCCTCACAGTAAAGAATTTCTTTCTGATACCTAACCTAAATCTCTCTTTGTTCAGTTTAAAGCCATTGCCCCTTGTCCTTTTACTGCATGCCCTTGGAAAAAAACCCATTTCAGCTTTCTTGTAGCTGCCCATTAAGTACTGGAAGATGCCCTAAGGTCTCCCTTGAAGGCTTTGCTTCTCCAGGCTGAACAACCCCAAATCAGCCTGTCTTCACAGGAGAGATGCTCCAGCCCTTTGATCATTGTATATTTTTTTCCATGCTGGCATTTAGGTATCTGAAGGTCATGCTGATACCTGCTTGGAATGCTATAAAGTGTTGTTTAGTGTCCTTCAGAGGATTTAAAATCGCCTATGGATTTTAAGTGTAAATTAAACTAACAGTCCATTTCACAGAAATGAGCATTTATTTTTATTCTGTCTTCCACAGTAACTTTCCATGCCATGTCAGGTTGGACATTACCTTCCAAGCTTGGCTTTACGTCTTTGAATTAAGTATTGGTTATATAATACCACTTCTAGGTTTTAAATATGTTGCTTTACTTTTCCAATAAAACATAAATGGTGTCATACCTATTGTATGTAACATTCAGGAGCGCGGTATAACACTGTACACTTTAGAATTGAACTAATTGTTGGTAGAGTAGCTTCGGTAACATAGGCATGCTGTTTCAAGGTGATGGATTCTCTACACAAGTGTAACAAGAACTTTATATAGTTTATTGAAAAAAAAAAGTTTCAAGGTTGGGCTTTTTTTTGGGGGGGTGACCAGCAGGTTGAAGGAGGTGATCCTGCCCCTCTACTCTGCTCTTGTGAGACCTCACTTGGAGTATTGTGTGCAGTTCTGGTGTCCTCAACATAAAAAAAGACATGGAGCTGTTGGAACAAGTCCAGAGGAGGGCCACAAGGATGATCAGGGGACTGGAGCACCTCCCGTATGAAGACAGGCTGAGAAAGTTGGGGTTGTTCAGCCTGGAGAAGAGAAGGCTGCGTGGAGACCTCCTAGCAGCCATCCAGTATCTGAAGGGGCCTGCAAGGATGCTGAAGAGGAACACTTCATGAGGGACTGTAGTGATAGGACACAAGGGGTAATGGGTTAAAACTTAAGCAGGGGAAGTTTAGATTGGATATAAGGAAGAAGTTCTTTACTGTAAGGGCGGTGAGGCACTGGAATGGGTTGCCCAAGGAAGCTGTGAATGCTCCATCCCTGGCGGTGTTCAAGGCCAGGCTGTACAGAGCCTTGAGCGATGTGGTCTAGAGTATGAAGTGTCCCTGCCCATGGCAAGAGGGTTCCAACCCAAACCATTCTGTGATTCTATTAAGCAAATGTTTTTTTCCTAGGAACCACTGTGTTGACTTCAATGCAGTATACCAGAATTCTAGAGCATAAATGAGGCATAATATTAATAATGCATCCTAGGATTTCAGCTAAATGAGGGGTTTTTAAACCTTTTTCATTTCTCCCTCGTTTACTTAGTGCTACAGTTCTCTTTTGATTATACTAATATAGTTGTTTGTGGAGCTATACCATATGTTTGAAATATTTGCTTCCTTACAAAGCAAATGATTTAAAAGATTTAACTTAAAAATAAAAAGGGTGTTTAATTTGGTTGTTTTTTTTAGTACTGGGAGCTATTTCTCCTGAATTAGGGAAATTTTGCAGCAAATTGTTGCTGGGTTGGGAACACTCCTGGGAAAACAGCTGTTGACCTGCTTTTAATTGTGGTGAATGAGACTGCAAGTATACAGCTGGGTACATATACCATTGGTTTTGTTTGTTGGGTGTTGCTTGTCATAGACATCAGTTTCATCATGATGCTAAGTGTATCTTAGAGCTCCTTTGAGTAGCCCTTCATTAAAAAGCAGACTGTAAAACTATTTGGATTTTGTAAGCTAGTATCTCCTAATGGCTTGTAATAATGTATTAAGGCAGGACTTTGTATTACTTAATGGCTCATCAATAACAATCATGCTTCTTGAAAATAATTAAGAACTCCACTGTATTTAATGTAAGTTAGGTTTCATACTGTCCTTTATGTTATTGCTATGTTTTCAGAATTTGCTTCTTATCAGCACATTCCCATGACATTTCCGCTTGTAAAATACTTGACTCTTCCTTCCCTCGCCCCCTTTTGTATTTAGAAAGTTCACTTTAATTCTTCTTTCTGTATCCTAATTAAAAAGAAGGGGAGGGAAAAAAAAAAAGTTGTTACAGCATTAGTAAGAAAAGATTGTGAGGGCTATGTGTAATTTCTGGGCTTCCTGACAGCGCAGAGGGCCACATCTGACACAAATGTTTCTGATTTTTAAATCTTCTGTATTTTAACTATGCAAAACTATGTACCCATCTGTTCTCCCAGCCCAGGCCCCAAGTGAGGTGGGGCTGTCACCACTCTGCAGCCAGAGCAGGACTGTGGGAAAAGAGGGAAGGAAGAAGGGAAAAGTGTACACTGTGAAAAGAGGAGAACAGGCTGCCTTGCCTTGTCTTCGCCACCAGTCCTGCTGCAGCATCAAGCACAGATGAAGTTCTCTAGGGACAGACCCTGGCTTTTAATGAGGTCACACTGAGTGGGGGTTGTATGGGAAGAAGGATGTAATAACATGAAGGATTCAGAAGTACTGCCCTACTCATTGGTGTTGTAGGAGAGCTGCTGGTGGTAAAGTGGCTTTTTGATGTTATGTGGTGCCATTGCAAGGACAGAATAACCGCTGGGGTCACCAGAGACATCAGTGTTGCTGAGCTCTGTCTGTGTACTGGCTGTGCATCCTTGCTTATGGTCTGCACTACATGATTCACTTGTTCTCCCTGTGAACCTCCTGAGATGGGAAGGGATGGTCCATGACTTTGTGGGCACCTACTGTTGCAAAAAGGATGGATGTGGTGGGTGTTAGGCATGGAACAGTGGAGATGCAGTCAGGATTGCAGTGTTTCTGCAATGAAGGTGTCTCTGGGATCAGGGGAACAGTTTGTCTTAGTGTTTAGAGTGTAGGTTTTGTGTTCTTAGTGAAACTTTGTCATTATAATCCCCCAAAGGTGAAACCATGTGGAAGAGAAGATGGAGACAGCTTTTGTATCTTTGGCTGAGGCACTGTATATGTGATATACTTAGTACTTTTGTACTAGGGCTAAATGTTGAAGAAAATTTTGATTTGCACATGCCGTTTTAGTACTTCTTCCTCTTTCCATCTTGGATTTACTTAAATCCTAAGCAAAAATTTCAACTTTGAAACTAAAAATCTGTTTCTGCCTTGAAGGAGGAAGGTTAGGAAGGTTAATCAGGAGCTTCTCTTACTAGATTGTTCTTGCCTCCTTCTCACAGTTCCATGCCATCCTTCTGTGAGGTTTCTGATTCTTGCTTTTCTTCATTTATTATCTTTTTGCTCATAAAATACTGAGTATTACCTGACCAGAGGGGATTTGATTTGTTTTTTTCCACAACTGTGTTGCTTTTGCCTGCCAGTCCCACACCCTTTTCATTTGATTTAGATTCAGTCCTGTCCATACTTTGTGGCTGGGAAGTGGCAGTATTCGTGCTTGGTTGCTGAAAGGTGTGAAGTGCTAACTTGCTCGTTGCAGATGATGAAGAAAATAAAATCATGACCCTTTGTTGTATTTAAGGATGGTTTTAATGATGTGATCAGGAACCAAAGTGAAGAGGACCATAAGGCTTGATGTGGGTAGGGAAAATTGAAATTTCAGTAGGTTGGTATCTGGTATGATGGTGCTTGGTATGACCATTTCTTTTTGAAATTTGAAATTATTCTGTCATTGAGTGACTTCAAAGTAAAAAAAAGTGGAAAAAAGGAAAAGGAATGGAGTTATAACATTCGACTGCAGTAATACATCTTCTTGCAGTTAAAAATCACCAGTTATTTCACTGAAATAATCTGGAAACTGTTTCTCTTGCTGGCTTTACTAGAAAGTCAGCTGTTTCTCCGAAGTGTATCCTAATTCCCTGAATAGGTAATCAAACTCAAACAATATGTTTATCTAGTTTATTTGAAAAGATTAACATTTTCTTAATGATGGGTAAAGAATCACCCTGCCACATGTGCAATGGATGAACTGGCTCTGTCCTGGTTTCAACAGGTAAGGATAGTTGTTAAACTTGGGGGTATTGGTGTGAAAATATGAAATAGTTGGGCTCATTGTTTATTTAGTTTTTAGGATTTTGCAATGGTTACATAATTATTCTTGAATGTAATGCTTAACAAATTTCTTATCGGGTAAATTAACCAGTCCACCTCTTATTTCTTTACTTGATTTTGACTGATGGGACATTATAAGCTGAATGCAAGAGACAGAGTTAATACAGTGGATAGTAAACTATGTTCTTGATTATCAAGCTGTAACTGATAAAGACTGAGCTGGTAAGTAACTGAAAGGCTCAGCTGTTGAGCCCGAGTCAAAGAATTCAGAAGTTTGTGCAGGAGACCTAGAATTTCTTTTACTTAAAGTGGCAAAATTTTTTAGTTTGTGTGCTCTTCAGGAAAAATAATAAAGGAAAGGTCCTACAAGGTCCTACAGCTGGGTCGGAGCAATCCCAGGCACAGCTACAGGTTGGGCAGAGAAGAGATTCAGAGCAGCCCTGCGGAGAAGGACTTGGGATGTTGGTTGATGAGAAAATGAACATGAGCCGGCTTCAGTGTGTGCTCGCAGCCCAGAAAGCCAACCGTATCCTGGGGTGCATCAAAAGGAGCGTGACCAGCAGGTCGAAGGAGGTGATCCTGCCCCTCTACTCTGCTCTTGTGAGACCTCACCTGGAGTATTGTGTGCAGTTCTGGTGTCCTCAACATAAAAAAAAGACATGGAACTGTTGGAACAAGTCCAGAGGAGGGCCACGAGGATGATCAGGGGACTGGAGCACCTCCCGTATGAAGATAGGCTGAGAAAGTTGGGGCTGTTCAGCCTGGAGAAGAGAAGGCTGCGTGGAGACCTCATAGCAGCCTTCCAGTATCTGAAGGGGGCCCATAGGGATGCTGGGGATGGACTCTTCATCAGGGACTGTAGTGATAGGACACAAGGGGTAATGGGTTAAAATTTAAACAGGGAAGTTTAGGTTGGATATAAGGAGGAAATTCTTTCCTGTTAGGGTGGTGAGGCACTGGAATGGGTTGCCCAGGGAGGTTGTGAATGCTCCATCCCTGGCAGTGTTCAAGACCAGGTTGGGCAAAGCCTTGAGTGAGATAGTTTCATGTGAGGTGTTCCTGCCCATGGCAGGGGGCTTGGAACTAGATGATCTTCAGGTCCTTTCCAACCCTAACTGTTCTGTGATTCTGATTCTAAAATGCTCAAGACCCAGTTGGGTGGACATTTAACTTACCAGGTGTATTTGGACTAAACAAAAACTCATGAGTAATGAGGAAAAAAGAATTTGTCGACAAAGAATGATTTACAGCTCAAGATATGCAGGTCTAGAATTACAGTTGGAAAACATGGAAGTTGGAGCAAACAGTGAAGTGCTTTTCAGCTGTAAAAGTTAAAAGAGAGCAAGAAGAATGCAAGGGTGACTTCTGCAAGGTCCAGGTGGGATAAAGGGTAAAAAAGATTTGAGTATCGTCCAAAAGTAAAGTAGCAATTCATGAATGCAGATGAGGCACTTAAGGCAAGCCGGATACTGGTTCCCTCTTACAAGGTATTGAAACATAGCAGATCTTCTAGAAAATGTGCTTATTCTGTTAAAAATTTCCAGGAAGTTGGGAAAAGATGAAGCCATATTATTGGAGACTGTCACATTCTGGAAAAACACTGAAGAATATGGAAAAATAGCCAGGAGGACAAGAGTTCTGTTAACATGCCCTCAGCAGTGTATGCTGTTTAACTGGGGAGACTTTTCTAAGCCTGTTCTTTTGAGAAATTCTGCAAGTTGTGTTTCCTTGAGGGTTTTTTTCCTCTTGCTAAGATAATTTAGATTGCATCAAGTTTGTTGTGAGAAGCTGTAGGATTTATGAATCTGCATTTTGAGGTGAGAGCTTTAAACCATGAAATTCAGCATCCTGACACTGGCAGCAATTGCTGCTAGATGCATCAGAAGAAAGTGAAAAAAGATACTTAGCTGTCTTCTCATGACTCTTCTTTGGCATTTTTGATTGTGGAACTGTTATGCCGAATTCTGAATAACCCATATGCCCTTGAGAAAGTAATATAAACGGGAAGATAGATTTTTCTAGAGAGATTTGCACCACTTGCTTACATGAGAATGAAGCCTTAATAGTTTTTTAATGTTTTCCCCTTTCTTGCCCTCTTTTATGGGTTAATACTTTTATTATGTTTCACTTGACATTTGCTATAGCCTTTTGACGTATATTTGAAGGCAGTTTTGAGCAAAGACTCTCACAGTTGTAACAGAATTCAAAGCTTGCTAATAAATCAGTTGTCTGTTACCTGAGAGTTTGTCCTTGTAAAACTTAAAGCCAAAGAGCTGCTGAACCTAAACACTTGGCATAAGTAACACATTTCTTCTACAGTGTTGACTTTCAAATTTTTACCTGAATACTTTGCATAGTTCTTGAAAATATTTGTTGCACTTTAATAGGAATAACTCAGTATTTTCTTTTCGGTTTCCTTCTGCTCCTACTGCTAAAGTAAATTTTGCTGCTGATTGTTGAGTTCTTTGTTTTGAGACTGATCTTTGCACATTTGTGGAAAATCAGTTTGCCGTGTTCTGATTAAAAATTTGTTTCTAAAATACACATGACTCTCAACATTCAGGTTCTTTTCCTTTGTCTTTTATATGCTCTTGACCTGCTGCTTGCTTCAGTCTGGGCCTCATTTAATGAATACTCATTTTAGTGAAGTACTATATAAGAACAGTATCTTATCAGTACAGCTTAAATCCAGATAACGGTCTCCTCTGGTCTCAAAATATGTTTCTGACCAGTTTTTTGTTTTCTTTTCAGCCCAGTCACTGAAAGAGTTTGCTCGGCTTCTGATTGCTGTTGAAGAGGAGAGGAGACGACTGGTAAGTTTGCTTGCAATATTATGTTTCATTGGGCCTCTTTTTGTATAAAATAGCACATTTTATTCCTCCTGAAGTGCTTTTTTTTTTTTTTCCTATTTGTGTAGTAGGTGTTAAGTGTTTCATAAGAATCACTTGGAATTCTGCAAAGGCAGAAACGTGCTACCACAGACTGCGGCAATTTTTAATGAGGTTTTCAGCCAAATGGTTATTGCATTGATTTAAAAACTGCTTCTTCACTCCCCATCCCAAAATAACATTTGAGTGCTGCTGTACCTTTCCTTTCACCCATCATGGCCTGTTAGTCACAAGACACAGCAATAAAGTAAACCATAAACAAAGAGCTTGCAGTGGAAATGTCCATGTTTTTATTTAATGAAATACTCTTATTAGTGTCATTCAGTGAATGTATCCTAGAAATCTGAGAATATGATAAACAAGTGGTAACAGAAAGCATATTCATCACCCCTGAGAAATCTTGCAGAATACATTATAGATCAGACTTGTCAGATTTGTTCTTTATTATGGTATTACTCCCTTTGTTTCCATAAGGATGAATCTACAGGTGCAGCTTTGTTAACAAAATTATACGTGTATTCTTACACAGGTATTTTTAAAAAAATCTACATAAGCAATGAAACTAGTTTACTTTTTTCTTCCTTGGAATTCAATAATGAATGAAGAAGTTGAGGGAAGGATTAACCTTGGGAGGGGGATTTTTAAAAGTTGTGAAAGTTTAACTAGCTCTAATCCATCCAGTAATGACTGTATCTGTCCTGGATTTCCTTCATCTTATGGGTGCTTAGGGAGCTGAGGGGAAGGATTTTCTGACTCAGATTGAAGCAAACATTAATCCAGGAAGAGGCTGGTATGTGAAGTTCTCTTATTCCTAGGAGTAAATAACCATGGAATTGGTCTCCCTCTATTTCTATTTACGTATTTAATGTGGTAACTTCATAAATATTTATATGGTGCAGTTGCATAGTTAATATCACCTAAACCTATAAAAGTGAAAATCTTTTTGCTTCCTGCTAAACACTTTTTCCTGGTAGGTGGAGTGAGGTGACTGTTCAGTACCACCTTAAAGATGTTTAGTAGACAACTTAGTAATTACTTAGTTAAACAAGGTTTCAAACTAATAGCTTTCCAGTTTAGGTTAAAGGTTATTGTGAGCTAACTATTAGAAAAAGGAAAAACAATGGATAGGTGAATGTTTTATTTTTCAAACTGGTTAATCTGTCATAATATGTATGTGTAATTTCCTTTTCGTTTTTTTTTTTCCTCAGAGGAGTCATTCCCTTTTTTTACTCTTAGAAGTTTCTGGTCTCTCTGGTTTATAATTTGATCTTCCCATGTGACATTTTTACTTTGTATGTTGTAGGAAGGCCATTAGAGTAAAAGGGGGAAACCCCATGAATCTTACTAAGTGAAAAAAGACCATTCTCACTGTCCAGTGGTGAGTCCATCTTGGAGCCAGCTGGATCTGGCTCCAGCAGACACCGGGAAACTTCTAGCAGCTTCTCACAGAAGCCACTTCTGTAACCCCGTTACCAAAATCTTGCCAAGCAAAACCAATACACTGAGCTGTTGGATCCTAATGCAGGGTCAGAGTCTTGGGTGAGATTTCAGTCTCATGGAAAAATATTTTATGTATTATGTTAAGTTCAGCAGAATGCAACCATCAAATCATCATAAACAAAGTGGCAGATAGTATTCATGTGTGGCAAAGCCGCTCTTGATGGAAAGTTTTTTGCATCCAGCTTTTTACTAAGTTTGAAATAATTCCAGTCTGTTTACTCTTCAGGTTGAATGCTCATGCTGAGAGAATTGAGGACACACAGTTATCATAATAGTAACTTCTGAATAAGAAAAAATCAGCTAACTTAAGAATTTTGTGCTTTTGAAAAGTTTGATTTGCCTGTTGGTGGAATTTATTTAATTATTATTGGAATTAAGCTATTAAATATCACTTTTGTCAAAGATGCTTGGGTTTTGTTCTCCAGTTCTCTTACTGCAGTTTTCTGTGTGCCATTGTAGAAACCAGAGGTCTTTTTGAGGATCAGTATGCCACGCTATGTGCTGAACAGATTGCTAGTAATAAGAGTTTTCTGCTTGACAAACTCGTGATTTAACTGTGAAATCTTCAAAAGTTTTTTTGCTCATTTCTGAGGGAGTATGAAGCATTCTGCATACACTTTGATTTCTCTGCCGGCAGCACATTAAGCCAACCAGTTTATAGATTAGTGATGATTTTAGGAAAAGTTCTGAGCTGATAGGGAAGCTTGAGATGGGGCATTCAGGTCTTTAAGAATTTTATTTCTTTTGCTTCTGCATAAAAAGAGAACATTTGGAAAAGGTGTTGGTGTTTTGGCTTTGGTTTGGTTTGTTGTTTTGGTTGTTTGGTTTGTTTTGTTTTTTAATTCTTTTTGACATTTTGTGGAAGGCTTGGAGAAAAATACCTAGTTGAGACTGCTTATGGATAGGCTTCATCATACCATTTACAACTTACTTTTAATTCTTGAAGTGTGTAACAGTAAAAGGCAGTATTGTATCAGCCCATACTGTATTGAATGGCAGATGTTAATTTTAGTTACCAGCTAATGGTCTTATTTCCCTGCCTTGTTTTTTCTATTACTAATTTATGAACTTGTGTAGAAGTGTATGAATGAAATTTTAATGTGGAAAGTAAAGTATATATTAATATCACCAATTTATTTCTCATCTGATGCTTATTAAATTCTTCATAATTACCATTATTGTTTTGATGAACACAGAAATTGTTAGAGTGCTTGCCCACTGAATGCATAAATTATTTCTTTCCAAGGAAATAGTTTGAGAAGTGCTTAGCAAGTCTTCTGTTCTTGCATGAGGAATCAGAAGGAGCTCAGTTTTGTTTTCTTTAGAAGCAGCTAATGAAACAAGATGTTATGAACAGTATTACTGGAAAAAACACTGCAGTATAAGGTTAAATAGAACCGGGTTTCACATAAATGTTCTGTTGTCTAAAGCTTTGCAGCCATTATTATTGGCATCAGTAATAATATGGTGATTAATGTAAGTCAGTTTCTTTTATCCTGTCTTTTATTTCCTGATGCTAAAAAAATTTCTAGAAAAAATGAAGTCTGTGCACCAAACATTTACCCTTAAAATGCAAATAAAGGAGAAACATAAGACATAAGACATCTTTTTTATGATATACAGCCTCATGTTTGATATCTGTCATTTCATGGTGTTGGTAATTTGATGATGCTGTTGGTAAATGGTGCATTAAAGTGACTGAACTAAGCAGCTCTGATTTTTGGGTTTACAAGTAGCACAAACAGGATAAAAAGTCAGTTCATCCCCAGTGCCCTTCCAATGACTTTCAGGAACAAGCCACCAGGGAATGAAAAATAATGACCTCTATTTCTCGGTGATTATTAGGGAACAATAGAGATGCTATAATTTAATTTCATGTGAATATTTGGATCTATATCAAGGGAACTTACTTGAAAATATTTCCTTCCCTTCTTGCTGAATTGACATTGTTTCTGTTAAACCAGTGATATGCTTTTTTATTTAGAGATTCATGCATTATTTATGTTTCCTATTCATTTGATATCGTTAGTAACCTTCATAACAAACAGAAATGTGCTGGGAGTGATATAAAACACTAATTCCTTTTCCTTTCATAGGATTATGCTGTGTTGACGTAAGAATAGATGAATTGGTTCATGCTGCTGGTTTCCTCTTCCTTGAGATTCCCTATCAATTTGAAGCACTGAATGTGTTGTTTTGAGTGTACCTCCCTGATTAGTTTGAATGTTTACTAAATTCCAAACTGAATCAGGTGTCTTGACTCTTACATTCCTTGCTACTTACCCAAGTTTTTATGAGTTGCTGGCAAGTGATAAATGGTCTTAGGGCTTTTCTGTCTGGCATTGTCAGTCAGTGACATGTGTTTGGTTGCTTTGAATTCCTGATCAATATTAAATACTTTATATGATGGTACAAAACTTCTGAAGTGAATAGTTGTGTACTATGCTCAATGAATATTTTTCTTTTTAACATCTGTCCCTTTATATCTCATGATCTTCATGCTTCAGAGAGTATCTCATTGTTGTGGACTTCTTTTGTATTAGCTGGATGTTCTCTTTGTGATTTTTGTATTTGCCCTCACATAAGGGGTCTGATGCTATCTGCTTCCAGGGATAGCATCAAAATATTCAAGTTTCAAAAGCTGCACTTGAAGAAAAATAAATGAACTGTTAAAGCCAGCTATCCATGGAATGGTACATAAAATCAGATACCGAAGGACACAGCATGTTGTTGAGTAGAATTAACCTTTTCCCTATAATGTGAAGTGGGTTACAGATTCCATCTGAAGAATAAGCAGACTTTTATCCACAGGTGCTGCTTATTACTCGGTGTATAGAGGGGAGATATTATGAAGTCATTTACATTAGCACCCTCAAACTGCAGAGCTTGCAGATGGCATTTTGTTTCACGTAGGCTTTCTCTTAAAATGGCAAAAAAGTAATGTATAATGGTGGGTTTATATACTTGGTAACTGTTTTTGGTGCTTTTCACCTCTCATACCAGTTTTTTGCACTTAAATGAATCTGTTTGGTAGGAATCTGCCTGCCAGGAGACTCTGAAAGTATATTACTACAAGTGAGAGAGCACCACCACAAATAAGAGGGTTTCTTCTCTTTGTGATTAGGGTCAGCTTTTCATCGTTTTTTTTTTTGTTTTTGTTGGTTTAAATTAATTTAAAAGCACCTTAAAGTTGTTTTGGGGGTGTTGGGGTTTTTTTTCTTTACACTTAAGATGATATGCACATATCCTTCAGACCAATTAAGGAAGCGTGTATTGTATTGTTTAACTTCTTTGAAAAGACTTCCTGATTTTTTGCATCAAACTAATAATTTGGAAATACCTATTTGCTAAGTAAATGAGGTTTCTGTTGAACAAGGAACAGTCTTTAGTCAATGGAATTCCGAAAACTAAGAAAATACTGAGTTGCCCAGAGAGGTGGTAGATGTGCCATCCTTGGAGATACTCGGGGCCAGGCTGGATGTGGTTCTTGGCAACCTGATGTAGAACGTGTCCCTGCTCATTGCAGGTGGGTTGGACTAGATGACCTTTAAAGGTCCCTTCCAACCCAAACTGTTCTATGATTCTAGCGTATGTTTGTTTTTTAGACTGTCAGCTTAATGTCTACTGGCAGTCAAGCTAAATTTTAGAAATAATTGGGAAAATTATGGAAAATAAATCATCTGCCTTTTTGGTGAACCCCCCTTTTGAATACTTTATGCATTTCTGGTCTGAAAGCATTATGTTGACTAGAAAAGATACAGAGATGGGCAACAGGGAAGGCTAGACACCTGAAAGTTCAGGATGAGAAGAGGCTGCCTTCAAGGAGGACTCTTTAAGTAGCTTTACTTCCAATAAATTCAGTCAGTGTTATTTGGGGGCCTGGGATTCATTAATTGCAATGACATATTGCAACACCCTTTAAAATTTTTGGCAGATCAGACCTACTAGTCCTCAACAGCAGGCTAACACTTCAGCCCTTGAAATGAGATACTTCTTTCGTTGTTTCTCTTTTTCCCTTATACAGTTGTCAGTCCTTCTTCCTTCAGAACTAACCAGAAAAAACATCTTAAGTTTTGCTTCAGATAGAACTAAACATTTCTGTCACTCTTCTGGTCCATTTCCTGATCTGAGTCATTTGCAAATACCGTGAGAAATGAGTGAAAAGGACAAAAGAAAAAACACCTCATCCTTTGTTCTCCTGTTATTGAGTGCATCACTAGGGAATTTATTCTGTATGCAGGACAGAGGTATCAATGACAGATCTGTACATCCCCACCAGAAAATTTTTTTTCATACCTCAGAGTCGCCAGGAAAGGTGTGCTGAGTAGGGCAGTGCATCAGCAGCGATCCTCTTTTGTCTTAGAAGGTAAGAGAAGTAGGGATCTAAAGGACCTGTTTGGTAAAACATCTACTTCAAAATGCTTAAAAGGGTAGTTGCTTTTCTAGAAGAAAACCAAATCTGCAACACTGGAGGAAAGCTGTGTCTGAGTGCAGAGATTGGTTGTTGCTGTTTCATCCCTTTTCATCCTTGTTCCTGGAAATCTTTGAACAAGCCATGGATGCGTCTCAGTGTTGGAGAACTTAGCAGAGTATGTTCAGCCTCACTGTCTTCCTGCTTCCTTTTCATCCTCCTGGAATTTGTCTCAGATCCCAAACTGTGAAAAGAGTAAGTTTTGTCTATGCAAGTGAAATTTGCATTAACAGATAGCTGCATGTTCACTAGTCATCTACGTTTCTCCAGTTTGGACTCGCATTGTGGAGTCTGCGAAGAGAGATTGGAACTGTTCTCAGATACTGTCAAGCATAAGTAGATGCTCGAAATGTAATTTACTGGCAATGTATGCATATATTTCTCTTCAGGACATGTAAATTTTACCTTCTTCATGGTTAATTTGGGTGAATCTTCAGTTTTTGTGGAAGATGCTAATTTATTTATTTCAATTTATAGAACAGTTTTGCTTATTTTTCCATTTGTCTCTTCTGGAGAAAAATAAGTTTTTATTACCTTACATAACATAGTATAAATTCTCATTTTTGGGATATGTAATACTATTTTGTGCAGGCTTTTGCCTATTGCCCTTGGAAGTCATTGCAGAAGAGAGAGAATGTAGTCTGCAGCAGTATAAGATCTTCTGCTCTGGAATGGTTGGAGGAATTGTGCTACAGAAAATTTCAGCTAATAAATGTTTTTCAGAACCAGATTTGTGCCCCATCTATTGTCAGTGTAAAAACTGGGAGGTAGTTTGGTGTCCTGGGTTCAGCAGTAGCAGTCATGTTTTTTCCTTTGTGGTAGCTGGTGCAGTGCTGTGTTTAAACCACGACATTCGGGAAGTTCAGCGGCACCTAGAAGAATGGTTTTGTATTCATATTAATTGTGTATTTGTAGAGTATTTCTTGGACCCTCTAAGAAAATACCTGGTCTTCCCTGTTGTGTTGGTACAAGTGTTTGTGTGACTGTGTAGTGAATATAATTGGAGAAGTGATACAGCTGGAAAAACAATTCCTTTGGCCCTGACTTTCTGTCAGCCCCTTCCCGTCATTTCAGTACACCAAAGGAAAATGATGACCTTCTGGGACAGAATTACTATCAAGAAGATAGTAATTTCTTTGATATAATTGCTGTCAAAAAGATATTAGAGCTATGCCTGTAGATGTTATCTGTGACCCCTAGTAACTGATAAATGAAATAAAGAAGTGATAGGCATATTCTCTCAGGCAGGCTTCCTAGAGAGCATATCTGCAACGTGATCCTTTGGTGTGTTCCTGTTGAGGGAGAACTCGCAATGCAGCTTTCCCTCTTGCTGTGTCTTGCACTAGAAGGAATCCTGTTTGCTATCTTTCCCTGCACCACTCGAGTACAAAAATATACGTGTTCAGGGAATGTTTCTTAGCATTTGTGCTCAATTAAAAAAAACAAAACAGAGTAATAAAAGTAAACAGCTCACGTTCTGTTATCATTAGTGTAGTTTAACATCCAACATCTGTATGTAGGCATGGACATTCCTGAACTTTCCCTAAATAAAAAACATGTACTAGGCCAATTTGGAGATAAAATTATGGATTATCTCAGTACAGAGTATTAGCTGGCTTTTCCAGATGACACTGCATCAGCTTCCATAACTTTCTCAGATAGTAATGTCTAAGAATGCATATGAAGCTCTTAGTGTTACTTTTACCCTGGATACATTCCTAACTTGTTTAAAGTATAGTTCTAATTTCTCTAATAATTTTAATTCTTTAAAACCATTTGTTTCATTGTTATTGTGGAAATGAAGAAAAAACCTGAAGTCATCCATATCATCTTATAATTGTAATCATTTATTTACAATATTTAAAAGATCAAAGTGTTCTCACTAGAAACTAGTTCAGCTCATATATCTCACATCACGTGTGTCAATACCTGTTGACATCTGAGATGAAAATGTATGTCCCTGTTTTCTTTAACATTGCACAAAGTACCTGTAGAATCATTTTGATATGACAGAATAATGCCATTAATACAGAATATATTCAGAGGTTTATGATGATGAAGTCAACAGAGAACCTACTGTTCATATTTTGCACTGTCTTTCTTAGCAGCTTTCTCTTTTCTTTGTGCTTTTTCTTTTTCCTTGAAAATGTGAATTGTTTCCTGTTGATATGAATGTCTGCAGTGAAGAACTGTAGCATATGCAAGGTCTTTTGCACCCTGTGCTGCTCAGCTTGGTGCCAGATAATTCTGTTGCCTTGTAAATGTACCAGTTGAGGAAGAAAGCAGTCTGACTATTTTTAGAGACTATCTTTGCTATTTTCCAAGATAGCTATCATAGAACAGAATTGTGACATAGTTATTTTCTTGTAGTAAACATTTTTAGTCAGAAGTGTGAAAGTGTAGGTCTGTCACACTGATCCCAGCTGTTTATGTAGGCTGGTTAGCTGGCATCAAACAGGGACCACTTGTCTGTGGTGATGGGGCCAAGAGACTGTGTGTAGGACCTGGGACAATTATTAAGAGGAAAGGAAAGGGGAGTGGAGATAAAGGGCTTCACTAGCTCTAGCTTCTTGTTTACAATACTTCTTAACATTCAGGTACCTATAAAATCTTATATAAACAGTATACAAAGTCTTACTAAGAAGGATTTCAGAATTAGTGTCCTTGTAGGGTTTGCTTTTCAGCTTTCTGCAGAGAATGGAAATGAAGAAAATCCACTGATCCAAAATGAAGAAAATACAGTGTGTGTTGCAGGAGTACTACAGTGCAGATTAATATAATTGATTCAGTGAACTATTACAGTTTCTCCTGCTTTATGTATGTTTGGGATGCTTGTATTTGCATTTACCTCTGTATGGATACCTGACAAGGAAGGTGCTAGGATGCTTGCTCCATATTACAGTATAAAATGATTACAGGGAGTCTTTAATCTTTGGTCTATGAAGTATTTTAATAAAAGATCTAACAGCTTGCTGTAAACAGTCCCATGATTTTTATAGTGTCCTGGAGAGCTGGCTTGGTGCCTTAGTAACATTCCTTGCAGTCCTTAATTGACTAATCAGCAGTGGGTGCAGTAAGAATAGGAAGTGGTTGGTGAAAACCAGTCAGTAAAACAATAACACGTGGCCAAGTCTCTGAAAATTTTGCTTTACTTTGCATCACTTTTTAGTTAGGAATTCACAAACTGGGGTTCCTTGCAATTCCCCAATTTTGAAGAATCTCACCAAGAGATAGAGAGGTGAAATCCTCCCTTCAGTAATAGTGCGAAACAATGGGTTAGTTGGAAGGCCGCTTGGTACTTCATTTTATAAATCTAATTTGTTCTTGATTTCATATACTCACTCCATGTTCCCTGTATTTCAATGCATGTGATGTTTCATTACAGGACAGTAACTTCCCACAGTGTTTTGAGGCATTCATTGAGTAGCATTCTGGAAGTGTTTATTTTAATGATGTTTTGGTCTTCACAGAAATGCAGGTAGTTGCCATTTCATCTTGTAGGCGCTTTGGCTTTCCACACAGTCACTTAACCAAGTGTCTTCACAGAAAAAGAGAAGGATGTTTGCACTTCTGAATGACTGTTTTGAAGGAACATGAGTTTTGCTGGATCAACCAACTTTACAGCCTTGAAATTCTATGCATTTATTCTGTGACTGCAGGGGGAGGGAATGGAGTTGCTGGTAGCAGTGGGTATGTTCAGTGCCCATTACTAGCCTGTAATAATGTCAGACCATGCTGCTACCTGACAACTTTCTTATTTTTTTTTAATGGATTCTGAATTTATCTGCACTTCTCCCAGTAGTATGAGGAAAAGTACTTCATTCCTACAGTTTATTTTTGATTTTTTCTTCATTTAGTCTGATCTCCAGAATAGCTTGAAACCCTTACGTTTGTTGTTCTTATCCAGTGTCTTGGGCAATGTGATTAAAAACAGATAACAACACAAGCACTTTATGTACCGAAGGGTAAGAAGGAACAAAGATGCCTTTGTTTAAAACAAACAACACCACCCAAAAGAATCCCCACCTTTTCAGAAGAAACCAAGGTATTTTTCCTTAGGGAACCTGTGTAATCTGCATGGGCCATAGCTGTGCTACACACAGAGATGTTTTATTTCCAGTGTTCTCATTAGGATGTTATCTTAAGGTCTGCAGAACACTTAGATTGCTTTTGTTATTCCGTTCAAATGTCCGTAGGAGCTCCAGTTATTGTTACTTTTGCAAACTTTCTTGAATGCATCTTCCTGAGCAAGTGCTTTTACTTTGAACTAAGACTGAAAAAGATTAACAGTTTTGTTTGTTTTTCCTGGCAGCAGTGCCAATTTGCTATGTGCCCACTTCAGAAAACTGGCTAAAAGCAAAGCAAAACAAACAGGTTTTTAGCGGGTATTTTTCAGCAAGGTGGCCACAGATTTTTTTCAGCATCACAACAGAGGGCAAAGGAGGAAGTGAAAAAGAGCGTGAAGAAGCAATGTGAGATCAATGAGCTCTGCTTCAGCTGGCATGACCACTGAAATAAATGCCTGAAAATCTAGCTTTTGGTGAATTATTTGTCGCAGCCCTGCCGTTACAACTAGTTGTGGTCAAGGAAAGAGTGTGGGTTTTTTTTCTGATGGTAAAAGGAAATTACAGCAGAAATCTGGAAGCCGTGTCGTGTAGTCCTGCAGAAGGTTTTGAATGATGGGGCCGTGGAAACTGGTAGCCTTAAAGGTTATTGTAACCACTTCTTTGGATACTTGTCCAGTAAAACACTACCTCTAGAGAAACCATGCTAGACCTTTTTCTCCCCTTAAGCTGGATCTTACACTGTGATGTAAGATCTTACACAAGCTAAATGAGAGCTTTCTAAATTGATTTGTTGTTGGTCAGATTTGCATTAGAACAGAAAAAAGACTAAGAAACTTGTACCTGATACTGCTGCTAGCCCTTTTGCTCTGAATGTCTTGTCATCCTGTGTCCTGCATCCCTTTCTTCATTTTGTGGGCTGTACCCAACAAGCTCGTTTTGAACTTTCACCACTGACAATTGGCAGAACCTCTTAAATCATAATTCTTAAGCATTTGAGGCTCTGTGTGTCAGCTATCAATAAAGCTTTGTATGTATGCAGCTATAAAATTGTATTTCACAGTATGAAATCAATTAATTTTTTCATAACTTCATATATTGTATTTTCATATTGGTTTGTTTATCATTATGCTGAATTTTTAAAGAAGCATCAGAATGTTCTCCTGTGGTTGTAAGGAACCACCCTGAAAGCTACATTGCACTTTCTAATGTACTCTAAATTTTGGTTGGGATGCCAGAGTGCTGTACACAGAATGAGTTAATGCTGTCAATAGTATGGACATACCAAAAGATTTTTCTATGGATCATGTACCTATAAAAGTTCATTTATCTCTGAATAGTTCAGATCTGTGGTTAAGCTACCTTTCTTAAGAAGTATCTTAAATGTTCATACATGTGCTTATGTTTCCTGAAAGGATGCATACATCCACTCTTGGAGTTAACAGTTCCTGGGCATAGTACCACTACAAACAGGTCGGCTGATTTTGGCGTTATGCCTGGACATGTTCATTCATGAAATAGCTGCTAAAACAAAATACAACTTTGAATTATATTCATCTCTTCAAATAGCTGGTTTCCTCAGCACCAGCTTTCTCCTGTTTATTTTTTTTATTTTTAGCCATGATGGCACAAGTTGCCCAAAGAAGCTGTGACTGCACCATCCATGGCAGTGTTCAAGGCCAGGTTGGGTGGGGCTTGGAGCAACCTGGTCTAGTGGGAGGTGGCAGGGGGGTTGGAACTGGATGAGCTTTAAGGTCCTTTCCAACCTAAACCATTCTGTGATTCTGGCAGGTTGTTTTTTCTGGGGGTAGGCTTTGTTGGTCCTAGAGAGATTGCAAATAGTAGATGGCTTGTATCAAGAACCAAACACGGCACATAAGCAAATGTTAAATGGCTGTGCTTTTACACTGACTAATTTACAGAAGCTGTTAGTAATATGTCAAAAGTATTTTTGTAAATTGCATTAAGTAGTTTGTACGTCCATTACAAGCTTTTTCAGTGTTTTAAGCCAAACAAATCGTGATAGCAGAAGTATATTAATACTTCAGTGTTGGTAGCAGTTTAAAGGCAAAAAATAGCTTTCTAAATTTTGTCTCATAGACTCATTACAAGCCCAGATTTTTTTATATGTATATGAAAAAAGACACGTACTACTTATCATTGTATATTAAACATCGACAGAGTTTGAGTAATTATTCAAGTTTGTAAATAGCTAAGCATATGTATAGATAATGCATGTATAACTTATCTGCTTCTGTGTTTGTGTGTTTAATCTCATGCTATTACTTGGGCATTTTCAGAACCTGTTGAGTGTAAAAGCAATGAGCTGATGAAAGAATGAGATCAGGATCTGATACAGCTTCTTTCAGATCGTCTCATTTCCTTTTTTTCTGCATGAGCTCCTGAAAAGAGGGAATTTTAACTTCTCCATTTGTATGTTATCAGCTGAACTTCTGTTACTTAGTGTGGGAAGCATGTATGCTGCTTACATCATCTAGCAGAGAAGAGGCAATCATCTGACAGGAAGAAATTGGAAGAGAGTTTAGGCTGTATGTCAGAAAAACTTCCTCACAATGAGTTACATTGTGAAATACTTTGCCAAGGAAAATAGAAGAGTCTAAGGCACAAACTGTGACTGAGCCAAGTGTTGGGAAAAGTAATGTAGAAAAAGTACTTTGTATTACGCAAAACAAAAGGAACCACTACGTCAGGTACAACCATTTCTGGCAATTCAGAAAATTTGAAACAAAATCCTAGCTCTAGGAAACGTTTCTGCCAGCATCTTGGCCACTTTGTTGGATTATCCATTTGGTTAGTTTTATCCCTCGTTGTTAAACTTCCATTTGGGGGTTTTGTTTCAGTTAAAATTTTGAGGTGTTCTTCTTTTGGATTCAGAAGTTGCTGATGATATCTGGGCATTCAAACTCTTGATCTCTTTTAGAAGTGTGTTGCTAAAGAGCAGCTTGTCTGTCTGCCTCAGTGTTTCCAGCTTCTGTTTAGGAAGAAGGCACCTGCACTCAGGGTTTTGGGGTTTTGTTTTTTGAGGAAAGAATATATGAAGCTAGTTTAGGAATTCTGACAAATGAAGCTTTTTAAAATAAATGCTGTGGTGAGTCTGACAGCTCAGCATCCCTTGAGGGATAGTGTGTGCTAATGAAAAAATATTTGTTTTACTTTTCACAGTAAGTCAGAAAGTTCTTACTTAGATTATTTAAGTGTTTATTTAGTCTTCTATTGATTTCCAGCTTTGCCTTTACATCGTAATGGACCTCACAAGGAGGCAGTCACTCCGCTCTGGAGAGGTTTTGTTGACATTTGTGCAAGGAGGGAAACAGGCCTGGCTGCAAAATTCACAGATCGGGATTTGGAAAGGCAAAGGGACAAAGTAATAAACATACGGAACTGATTTGGGGTGACTCTTAAGTAAGTCTAACAGCCAGAGTGAAAGTGTCTGGGAAGGTTTAAGATAGCGACTTTAAGATGAGGACTTTGCAAAGTAAACTTTGTTGCTTATTTGCTAAGATACCTCTTTAACAGTTACAGAAATTAGCTGATCATGTGTTTCTTTCTGAAAAGAGTATAAAGCCACACAAACTTTCAGATTCCTTCACTTCTTGAAGATTCCCCGCAGTACAAGAAGCTTTGGTTTTGTTGTATTTCCTTTTTCTTCATGGGGAAAAAATACTTTTCTTTCTTACCATTAAAGATACTGTGAATCATAGGTACACTTGGATTCTGATCTATTTTTTCTTAATTAGTTCTTTGCTCCAATTATGCTGTTTCCTGTGTTTATATAGTCATTTCCCCCTTGATAATATGTAATGTAAACATTCAAGCTGAGGATTTATTTTTGTTTGTTAGGAAAGCCATAAAGGGAGGAAAAAACAGAAAAGTTTTCTTCTCCTGGCTATCTGAAATGACATTTTTAAGTTCCCCTTTGCTTTCATTATGATTTGAATTCGCAGGCTAGTCAGAAGACATATGCTGTTTGTACTGATGGTAGTGATAAAAAGATAAATACCAAACTTGCAAGCACACAACTGAACTATTTTTCCTTCATTGTGCTTGTGATTATTTTATCTTTATTGTTTTCACTGCGTTACAATCCATGGAATAAGCCATAAAAAGAAATGGCATCTCCTACCAGATGATTAGCTGCCCACTGTGAACATATCCATAGCTGTTTTATGTCTGCCTTCTAAATGTTTTCAGGGGTTTGCTAAGGGAAAAATTAAAAACAAAAAAACAAACTGTTGTGGGGTTTGTTTGTTGTGGGTTTTTTTTCCTTGTTTTTCTAGAGGTTTTTTGTTTGTTTTTAACACCAGGTAGTTATTTTTCCCTCAGGTGATATAAATAGTGTCCACATAGTATAGGTGGAATCCAGGCAGCAAAGGATTTGTCTAAGGATTTCTCTAGTTCACGGTGTCCGAAGTCCTGCTGTGTCCAGGTTGTCTTCTATCACTCTCCTCTGGATACAGGGTAGTTACTTCCGAACAACACAATTTCTTGACAGAAATTGGTGAAAAACAAGCAAACAAAAAAAGAACAGTAGAAAGAAAAAGGTGAATCTCCTCTAGTTATGAAACCAGCTTCAGTCATCTTTGTGATTTTTTTCATCTATTACTAAAAGCTAAAGGCATTCTTTAACACTCTATAAAATGGTCTCATCTATGTAGAAAATAATTCTGTTGCCACAAATAAGTAGCAAGATTAAAAGACAGGAGAGACTTAAGAGGCAGAGGGGAAATACAGTATGAGTTTCCAGCTCGTATTGCGACAGTAGAGACAAAAAATGCCCTGAGCTCTTGCCCACTGAAGGGAAAACAGGAATATGGAACACAGAGAAATCATAACTTCTTTGAAGTGTGGCCTTATGCAGTGAAGGAGTAAGTGGCATGCATGGTCTTTGTTGTGTGAAAGGACTTTTAGGTGAGAGAAAATGCTAGCTTATCCTGAGAAGAGATAAATGAAAGCACAGGACATACAAATATGGAGCCCCATGTGTGCAGCAGACTTACCCCAGTATATTGTCCTCTAGTGGGCTTTTACAGTCGATGACAAGGGGTAAGTCAGTTGAGTTTTTCCCCTTTCCTTTTTATTTCCTATTAGGTTCTGTTAATCTCTTTAAAACTCCTAAAGGGTTAACGTGTGAATATTTTTCACATAAATGAAAAATATTGAGGGGAAGACCTTAATGTACAGTGCATTCTGCATTAGAATTTTACTTTGCAGTGATCACTGTATGTAATGCCCCCCAGTTATTTTCTTACACGTGCTTTTGTGTGAGGTTTCTAGTGGATCAACACATCTTAGAGCCTGACTATAAATATATTTTACTTTCCTATAGGCCAAGAACTGGTTTCAAGTGGTCTCTTCCTCTGTGAATGAAATGTAACAATATTGGAGTCCATCCTCCCCATCAATCAGAAACAGATTTATATATCTTGCCCTTCAGGTTCCTAACTCTCTGTAGCTGAGCTGAAGGAGTGATCACAAGTACCTGTGTAGGCACTCCCCAGGCATGTTTGGTATTTTTATAATGAGTTCACACATCCTAGGTTCAGTATTATTTTTGAATGTTAGGTATCTTGAGTTCTGCCTTTCGCCTTCAGAACACAGTAGTAGCTATGTTAATTACGAGAAGAGTGGTCCATGTGAACCCTCCAGCTGTTAAAAATTACAGACTCATGAAGACAGGTTTGGAGCTTGTCCTGTTTAAAACTCAGTTCTTAGAACTGTGCTGTAATGAAAATTTCCTATAGTGGATCTAGGCACCCTGTTGTAGATGCATAGCTGTGTCCTGAGAATGTAAGTTAAAGATGGCTTAATAAAAGTAGTGTTACAGAAACTTAGTTTACAACCCTGTTGATCCATAAGTTGCTTGAAGTAGATAACATTCTTCGATTTTGGATTGGATCAATGGTGCTGTCAGTTGTAAAACATAAATATTGTATGGTGTCACATGAATATTTTATGGCACTTGATTACAAGCAGTGAGATTTCTTAACAACCCTGAATAATTCATAGATGCTTTCTTGCCCATAACCACTACACTCAAGAATCATCAACATGATAATTTTTTCTCAGAAGCTGATGGGAAGCAGGTAAAAAAGGTTTGAGCATTAATACTTGTTGCATGATTCTGTCAGCCTTTGCATAGCATTTCCCAGAGCACCTTACAGAGCCTGCCTAGGAGCTGGGAAGGTCTGAATAGCCACTGTGAACTCGACAATTGGTACAGAAGGCTGATACCCAAAACTTGTGTGTCAGTGCATGGGTTCTACAAGTTTACTCCTCTGTTGCTAAGAGCCCAGGAGCAGCAGCTGACACCAGTGGTAGGACTGGCAGGCTGGGGTTGGCTTGCACAGACACTGTTAGTAATTCAACAAAGTGCTTTTCCTTGCCTGTACGCCAGCAATGCAAAGTTCAAGCAGCACTTCCACCCTCCAAACTTTTATTGCTAATGAGGGCCCTTTATTCAAATCCATTTCCTGGCAAGGCACACTGTGAGAGGAATGAAGTCAACTTTGTTAGAAGTTACTGTGGGAGGGCAGCAACAGCACTGTTAAAACCTATGTCTGGACAATTCCCTTGCTACCATTTGTTGCATCCTAATTGCCCCCTGAAGCCTAATTAATGACATGCTAGTGTTTACATCTTCATTCCGTAACTGTAATAGTTTGACATTTGGAACAGAGACTTGACACATGAGAAGAGGTGTGCAGTTTTTTTTAATTGTTATTTTTTTCAGGCAAAAATAAATGAAGTTGTAGGGAAGAAGTTAAATTTTAAAATTTGTCATTTAAGAATAATATTAATTTTTAATTTTCCCCCACCACTTCAACTGCATTATAAAGCAAAACCTATCTAAATCTGTTTGGACCCCTTGTGTACATAGATGTTTCTTTTGGGGAGTATCTTAACATTGTAACAAATACGGGACTCCTTTGCCTGTTTGTATGCTGTCAGTGGGAGAGGAGAGAGAAGTGTTCACTCTGCAAACACTTTCGGGTCTACGATCTGATTTCCTTGAGTTTAACACACATAACTAGTGTGTGTTTATGGTCATAAAACTAGCCATGGCCTTTAAAAATTCAGCTGAATTTCGTTGTCTTGATACCAACCTCTAGCGATGAGTTTCTTGAGACTATTAAATATTACTAGAAAATCTTATTTTTATTTCTTAGAATCCTTATCAGCTGCTGTTTTTCATTCCTCCATTTCCTTATCTTGTAAAGTGTATTGTGTTGCCTTTCTTGAAGTCTATTTTCACTTTTATCAGTATTATTTATAGATGATAATAACTATAGTTTTTCATGTAGTCTCTTAAAAGATGTTTTAAATGTACATTTTTGGTATAATAATCTTATGAAAGAGTGAGTATATTTTAAAAGTCTGTAGTAAAAACTTTAAGACACTTTTAAAGGTTAACACCACATGGCTTTCCTGTTGTAATCTGGGTTCATGAGATGCTATTGAATATGGTAGCTGGAAAAGATACTGTTTGACCTTTCTTGGGTCAGATATTTGAGGCATTTTAACCTGTCTCGTCATTAACTCTCTAAAAAGAAAAATCTAACAGTCTTTTGAGATCTGCAGAAAAATAAAGAATTATGAGAAAATAAGAGACTATCTGACTTCATACATGCATACATACATTTAGACATTATGGAACACGACTTTTTTCAGTAATCCATTTTCTTAAGGCTTTGTTCTGTGAACCTGGAAGATGTACAGCAGAATTAATGTACAGGTGTTTGTAGCAATTTCACTTCAGCAGTTCAGAATGCTTGAAAGGCGTGCAGTGTTCCTCTGAGAACAAATCTACTCTCTATACGCAGATGGATTGTATTATATGGTGTAAATAATTTTTAAGGCTCTCCATAAAATGTATTAGATATCTCATTGCCACTGCATGTTATCAAAAGCATTTTTTTTCACTGGGTATGTGGCAGGTTTGTAGCCTCTGACTTTATTGCTAGTAAGAGTGATAGATCATGTGCATCTGCTGCATTTTCTCCACTCAGCAGCACAGTTTGAGCATCAGCTATTAAAATGTCTTTTACAGTAAATTTAGTTTGTCAAACCACACCATTTAGTAGGAGGTGATTATAATAAGTACAGTTTCTGTTCCACATACAAACAGTGTGAATTGGGTAGCTGCTTCTTGGTGCTGTTTAAAGTTGCGCTTGAAGCGTTAGTGATCTGACAGTGCCCAAGGATCTTGTGTTTATGACCAAAACAGATTAGCATACAAACATTAAAACTTAACTACTATAAAATAACAATAATTCTGGTAATTTAAATGTAATGATATTTTCTCTTTAAATATTTATAAGGCAACAAAGACATTTTAAGCTTCCTGCAAATACTCAAATGTGGAATTTGAAACAGATGGAATGGATATTTAGCTTTTCCCTCCAGAGGCATCACAGGCAATGAATGCATTGAGTGAACAAGATAGTTAAACAGAAATAGCATTAAAAAAGTATTAAATGAGCGTGTAGATAATAGACGTTATCTAGATATGCCAAATGCCATTTTTCCATCTTTAAAAACTTTTACTATATGGAAATTTTGTGGCTAACTTTATTCTCCTTTGCCTGTGATGATGATTTCAGCCAGAAATAATCTGCCTCCTAATGCAAAACACAAACTGTTCAAATGTAGGTGAAACTTGCTGCTGTAAATTCGTGATGCAAGTATGCTCATATGAGTGCCTTTTTTACCTTCCTTATGTGTCTTGTGATTCACTGAACAATATCTCAAATCCGAGTCCAGTCTTGCCATGTGGCTCATGATAAGAAAAATGATTGTGAGATGCTTGAAGTCCTATGTAGGACCTCTTACTTCCTGTATAGCTCTGTTAAATATTTGTCCTGTACTTCAAGACCTTGCCATTAGATAACATAATGATGTTCACCTGTTTCTGAAGCAGCGTTAAGTGAAAAGTATCAGATGATGAGAGCTGCTGATTTCTAAACATCTGTTTTTTCTTTTGTTTCCCATACTCTGCTTCAGTGAACTCCCTGGATGAGTCCTGTCTCTGTCAGACTCCAGTTCACTGCCATGTTCCAGAGTCAGCTGATGAATCTGCCACCTTAATACCCATTAATGACTGAAAGTATGAGTAGTAGAGGTAGCATGCTGTCACAGGACTCTGTGATGGAGAGCAGAATGCTATTTCTGAGACTGAATGAAGACCCATCATAAAGAGAAGTGATGTATAATGGCAGATTTCTATTTTAACACACAAAATAGCAGATGAGCTGTTTTGATGTACCTATTTCAGCACTCACACATATATTAGTTGGTGATAATTGTAATAACTATGCTAGAAATTAATTAAAAGGAAATTAGAGAAAAGATTAATTAGAGAAGAAATTAAGAGCAGCCCTGTGGAGAAGGACTTGGTGGTGTTGGTTGATGAGAAAATGAACATGAGCTGGCATTGTGTGCTCACAGCCCAGAAAGCCAACCGTATCCTGGGGTGCATCAAAAGGAGCGTGACCAGCAGGTCAAAGGAGGTGATCCTGCCCCTCTACTCTGCTCTTGTGAGACCTCACCTGCAGTATTGTGTGCAGTTCTGGGGTCCTCAACATAAAAAGGACATGGAACTGTTGGAAAAAGTCCAGAGAAGGGCCACAAGGACGATCAGGGGACTGGAGCACCTCCTGTATGAAGATAGGCTGAGAAAGTTGAGGCTGTTCAGCCTGGAGAAGAGAAGGCTGCGTGGAGACCTCCTAGCAGCCTTCCAGTATCTGAAGGGGACCTATAGGGATGCTGGGGAGGGACTCTTCATTAGAGACTGTAGCGATAGGACAAGGGGTAATGGGTTAAAACTTAAACAGGGGAAGTTTAGGTTGGATATAAGGAAGAAGTTCTTTACTGTAAGGGTGGTGAGGCCCTGGAATGGGTTGCCCAGGGAGGAGGCTGTGAACGCTCCATCCCTGGCGGTGTTAAAGGCCAGGTTGGATGGAGCCTTGGGTGACACGGTTTAGTGTGAGGTGTCCCTGCCCATGGCAGGGGGGTTGGAGCTAGATGATCTTAAGGTCCTTTCTAACCCTGACTATTCTATGATTTTAAATAAAGAAGTATAAAATTTTTATTTTTTTTTTCCAAAGGATAACCCATATTCTGTATTACCTAATGTAATAAAATTTAACTTCTTTATTCCCTGTTTAACCCCACTTTAGAATTAAAAGTGTATTTGACTGTTTTTTTTTTGTTCTTGTAAATTCTGAAGCAAGTAAGTTGTTCCACTATTTCATTGGTTGTAGTATTCTAGGAATTTATTCATCATTTTGGGAGTATGATTGCATTTGTAGTTCTGCTGTTTGGTTACATGTTAGGAGTGTCATATACCTTTGTGAGACTGGGTAGCTTAGGATTGTGAAGTTAACTTGAGAGTAACTTTAAGTGAGTCTTGTACTATCCTTAATGTTTATCCAGTCTAGCTTCGTTCTGCTGAAAGAGAAGCAAGTCTACTGCCCAGTCCCAGATTTCTTTGCGTTATTCCATATAACTTTAAATAGGTTTGGTATACCCCTGAGTAAGAGCAGACTTCAAGCCCTGTGGCTCAGACATTCATTTACTTTCTATTGGAAACATCTAAGCAATGTTATATTTAGGCTTTATACATCTACTCAGAATTATCTTCATGGAAGCAAGCCTGATCTTGATTGCAGAGAAGGTGGCAATTTCATGATGTGTTGCATCTTGTCTGAAACGTGTTCAAATGGATCATAGGAATCTTGTGCTTATTTCTCCCTATTTATTGGGAAGGGAAGCTTATGTGTCTGTATCAAGTGCAGAGATTGTGAATGTCTGATGTTGAGTGACTGAGTTAATTGCCTGGTATGCTCCTGAGACTATTTGTACTAGTGTTGTCACTGAGATGGTAATGTCCTCTTCCAGATCTTGCTGTTGGCCGGGCATGGCCTGATTCAATAGGGTACACAAAGCTGAAAGGTTTTGTGGGGGAGCTGTTACTTAAACTCAGAAATACTTTGTTCCTTTCTCTACTGTTAATGCCAGTCCTTAGAGCTTGCATTTTTCTGTTGGTACTTGGCCCCAAAGGAAGTTAACCAGTATTAGTACGGAGTGCTCTCAAAGGTCCAGGATTTCAGGGTCATTCACAAGGGTTGTCTTCTGGGAGCTTCTGCTTCACAGTCATTGCAGACGCAGAGGATATTGGTGCCTCCTTTCTTTCCACGAGGATCAAGTTATTATATTTATGAATAGCTGTACTGGACCTTGGGATCTTTGAGTGCTGAGGTACCATAAGTGTTGTAGCTTGCCATGGAGATGGAGATACTACAAAAAAGGCAAGATGCTTGAGAGTGGTTGGGATGTTACTTGGTTTGTACTCCTTGTACCCTCATCTGAGATAGGAGAACTCATCTTCATCTCATTTAGGAGCACACGGAAACATCTAGAAAAGCATATGCCTGAACTTCAAAACTGTTGGGTGTGAACTGAATGAAATGTGGTTTATATGAACACTTGATTAATGATTCACGTACTGATGTAATGAAAGTACTTTAATTCTTTTTAATTACATGCCGTGCTTAATATGCTAGTGGATAGTTTAAAAATAGAAGAAAAAAAAAAAAGAAGGTGCAGTCAGATATTTCTAAAATGAGGTGTACTCGCTCATTCCTGCCACTGAGCTCACAAAATGGAGTGATTGCAAACTGTAATGTTTTCTTGCTTGGAAGGAGCAAAGGAAACTACCAAATGGGAGAACAAGCCTAAGAGGGCCTCCTGGTATTTGATGTTCTCCCCACCCAGCTTCTTGACACAAGGTCGCGTCTGGTTAGCGATCACAAAAACAGTCACAGTACTCTTTGCAAGGTTTGCTTTTTTCATACTGCTCTCAGCAACCTTCTTAGCATGACAGGGACTGTTTGTTCTTTGATTTTATTTATTTATTTTCCTTCTTTTTTATTTCTTTTTTTGTCCACTTCCAAGTGCAGTCCTGGGAGTAATCCTTGGATTGATTCCCCTCAGTGAGGGCCTAGGCTTTTCTCTATTCCAGTAGCACACAAAATGGTACAGGTACAGACCTGGGGCTCATCATGCTTTCAAGAATGTGTTTCTTTATGCATAAATTTATTTTTAAACATACAGTTTATGTGTATTTTACTTTTAAACACAAGCTGCATCATATAGAAAAATAGAAAATAGCATTCACTTGACAAAACTTAGAGAAAAGTAATTTATTCAGCCATATGTAGCTGCTCTCAGACTTGATTGGCATCCACTTGTGTAAGTGTATTAAGACCACTTGATAAAGCACTAGGATTTTGCTGAAGTGGTTATTGCCTTACGCATTGTACATGGAAGTGTCCAACCTCTGTTATTACCAGTCAGTAGTTATAACTTTCTAATCTGAACCTGCTTTGCCATCATCTGAATTTCAACTCTGCTTGAAATAACCAGCATTGGTAATGATCTCTTTAAAGAAAATTGGCACAAGCTTGGATATTTTTGATGTAATCTTTTGTTTAAGATTAAGATATACTTTGAATATATTAATTTTTTTTTGTTTTATAAGTGATTTCTGTGTAATGTTTTCCATAGAAAGCTGTAAAAAATATTTGCTACAGGCACTGAAATTCAAATTATTAACTTTATGGGATATTTATACTTTTTAACTTTTAAAATAGAAACTAAGGACTTAAATACACGGCAAATGTTTTATCATGGCATATTTATATTCTTTGTAGCATGTAAACCTGATACATGACTAAGTTACATAAATGCCTTGTAGTCTGTATTTGGTGTCTGCTGTTATATTTAAAGTTATATTGATTAGGATCTGTTGATACAGGCCGCAGACTGAAAGAAGTGGTTTTTTTTCTGACAGGAGTTGAGAGAAGTATTTCAGATTAAGTTCTTTCTTTTTATCTAGTGGAGCAATATATTTCTACGTCAGAAATGTATTACTGTGAATATTTTAGCTATGAGATTTGTTGCCTTCTCTGAATTAATTTAATTGGTATTTTTCAGAAGTCTCATACCAACATGAAGTAAATCAATATTTGTCAGCATTCAATATTTGTGAGTCATTCAGTATTTTAGGGAAGTGAGTTTTATTTCCCATATGCAAGTGTAATAATTCTGTGTTGCAGTGAAAAGTACTTGTAGGAGATACAGAGCGAAAAAAGATGTAATTCAGATAAGCTTGATTTAATTTCTAATTCTGTTGCTGCAAAAGTGCCTCACTTGATACTGTTGCTGTCTTATTCTGGCAATTGGGAATCCTGTTAACTTAATTCTGTCAGTGACCTACCTAGTTCTTAACCCTACAAATAAAAATATAAATCTCAAAAGGTATTAACTGTTCTTTTTACTGCAATTTAGCATTATAGATTGTCACGTGAAGCTCAAAGCTTTTAGTGCTTAAACAGCTTAAAATTTCTGTGTCTGTATTGTTAGTATTTAATAACAAATAAGCATCTGCATCAATGTTTTAGTTAAGTGTCTGTTTATATCCACTGGATCTATCCATGTAAAAGGAGATGAAGAATATACAGTCTGCATATCATTCACTATCCCAAATTCAGGGCTAGAAAACCAATTGGGAAAATTCAGTCAAAAAAATAACATTGACTTAAATTTAAGGAAACCTAAAAATGGAAATGCTCAGATTTAGTTTCAGTCTTCCCTTTCTAGCATAGCGACAATTTGGTTTCTACTAAGGTTATGTTAGTTGATGTTGAATTTTTTTCTTCTAAAAGCTTAAAACATCCCTGGCAGTGTTCAAGGCCAGGTTGGATGGAGTCCTGGGTGATATGGTTTAGTGCAAGGTGTCCCTGCCCATGGCAGGGGGGTTGGAACTGGATGATCTTAAGGTCCTTTCCAACCCAAACTATTCTATGATTCTATGAAAAGATTGCTAGTCAAAAATGTCTTCTCAGCACTGATGTTTCACCATGTTGTCTCAAAGGCCATCAGAGCATACTGAGATTCTTCAGTTATGCCAACAGAAAGTGACCTCATAAATTGTCAAAGCTGGCTGACAAAAGGCATTTAAAATGTGTAAATGTTTATTTTTCAATTTTTTTTACAATTTCAGTATGATTTTGGTGGTATTTATTTTAACAGTAAAAATCTAAAAAGCAGAGAAAAACTTTTGTACATGAAAAGGAAAGAAAAGATGCATCCACACTTCTGTACCAGTGAGTCCAGCAAGCCTTTGTGATTCCTGTATATGCCAAAAGCCATATGCAGGCTCTGCATGCTGCCAAAACTTCCAGCTGCTGTTTCCAGGTGTATGCACTGCAGTTCTGCCTGACTGTGAGCACGTCATGTAGCAGTTCTGCACTACCTAGTGATTCTTGTATATAGATTATCTTTTGTGAATAGCATGCACTTTGCCTTGTATAAAGTATTGAGTCTTGAGGCATAGTTTGAAAATGTCCACTTGGAGGGTAACACAGTTTTGTAGTCTGCTGCAATTGAACCGATTAGAGGAAGTTGAATGCAGTGAAAGCACTCCTCTTCATCCTCTGTGCCTGGTTTCTATTTTAAAATGTAGCACATTTTTATCACTGCATCACTGAGCATGCCAAGTGTTGCCTTTGCTGTCTTGGACTTTCTTATGTTAGGATGTCAGTGAGAATCTCAGTTTTTCCTGAAACTTTGCCCTACTGAGAGATGTGGTGGTTCTGTGGTCTTTTGAATTGTAATGGTAGGTTTGGGAGGAAAGAAAATGTGCTTGTGTTTCAATGGGTTTATTCTATATGTTTATTATTACAGCCTTTTGGGAGGTTTTCGTGCTCAACTGACAATGTAGCTTTATCAATTATTGTTATGGAAGAGTCACAAGAGCTGTATTCATTCACGTTTGGCTTAGGTACATGTTAGCTTTGCCCAGACCTCCAAACCTGCCAAAGCCCAGATGTGGAATGTGATGAGTATGGTAAAGGCTGGTGAGGAGAAAGAAAAGCTATTAATGCAGAAAACCTAACATTTTGCCTGTAGATAGTATAATAGAATATTGTAGTGTGTTTTATTGTGCTTTATTTCTGATGTGTTGGCAGTTTTCAGTTTCTTCTGAGTTTTCTGCAGTGAAGTCATGTAGTTGTTTATTCTGCCTGTCCCTAGGAGGCACATGGTGAAATGCTAGGGGTTTTTTGGTGAGTGGCAGAATGGCATGGCTGGCATTCGTATTCTGCTGCATGTGTGTTTCCAGTCCAAATGACTAGGGACCATTTTGGGTGGTTGCTGCTGGGAATGGTATTTGGAGGCGGGTTCCCAGGACTGGATTTACACTAAATAAACAGAGGCTGTGAGGGGAAAACTGTGATTCATTAAGAATCCTGGTTTAGGTTAAAGTGGTAGAAATAACTGCAGGGCATCTTAGATTAGTTTAAAAACAGGGGAAAAGTAGAAGGAATCTAGAGTGTTTTGTAAATTGTCCACTTTTCATTTTAGAGTTCTCTGCCTTACTTTTCCCCTGTTAGCCAAAATAGTCCAACATAGCCAAAGAGGTTCAGCAGTCAAAAATTCAGATTCTGTATACACAAGCTTTTCTAGGCGGTGCTGTCAGTACTATTATGTTTGTCTTCTCTGTTCTGCCAAAACATGTCTGAAAGCTTTTGTTTTCTATTCTGGTTCTAGGCAGGACAGAAGGAACGGAAGTAAAATACCAGAAAACCCATCTACATATCGCAGAGAAGCTTACTACATTATTCATTACAACTGCTTTAGAAATTGCTTCATGAAAGCGATCAATAGTAGACTAGTGAACATGTGTGTTGTATGTTTTATGTAAAGAGGACGTAACTGTTTGACTCGCCCATATGTTCTTACCAGAATGTTACAGACAAGATTTTTTCAGTCTTGCACATTGGCAGAGTTAGAGTGACTCCACTTCCAGCGAGTACTCTGTTTTAAAAAGATATGTCTTATGTTTAACTTTGCAGATCCAGAATGCTAATGATGTGCTAATAGCACCGCTGGAGAAGTTTCGCAAAGAGCAAATAGGAGCAGCAAAAGTAAGTGGCTGTGGAAAGAGTTCTTTTTCATTTCATGTTTATTTGTGTTTATCAGTGTGTTTTGAAGGCTGGACTGAAAACAAGTATTTTATATTCAAACATACTTGATGCCATCCTCATTAATGTGTTAGTAAATTATACTGGAAGCTTTGCTTCAGAGAAGGATACGATTTAAAAATGGAGTTTAAAGACTGATTATATGCATAGGGTACAGCTCTTACAGCTGTTGCACATTCTTACCATCTGGAGTTGCGTTCATATTCTGGTGTCTGCCTTCATGCTAACATTGCATCTTGGGTTAACCAAGGATGGCACAGCTGATCTGGGTGCAGTGGCCCTCAAGTGGCTATTGTATAAAGATGGAAAGAAGTCAGAGTGTTTCAGCCATACTCTCTCACTTGTCTCTGCTTTCCCTCTCTACTTTACATGGCTGATGCAATGCAGAGTATTCATCTTCATGTTGCCCAGAGATTTTCCATGGTGGAAGTGCTCCAGTTGGTGATTTAAGCCAATTCTTTGGTGTTAAGTGTTAAATTTGTGTTAAAGAATTAGTGCAGATTGTCTATACCAGGGTCCAGCTGTCAGCCCAGGAAATGAGATATACTGGGGAAAAAGATGTTGCAATGAACCATTAGACTAAAAGAGCTAGTTTCAGTCTGAACTTGGAGTCTTAAGTGGTTATCAGTGACTATTTTGATCACAATCTCAGAGAAATGCGTAAAGGCTGAGGTGGTCAGTTAGAGATATGTTTAGTAACATTTCCTTCTGTCTACATAAATATGCTAGATCTGAAAGCATTTTGCATCTTGTATTAGTGCTTGTACATTTTTCCAGGAAATCTGCCATTTGTAAGGTTAAATGGGTAGAAAAAAATACTTCTCTTTGATGTTGTAGCTGAGGTTGCTCATGTGCTGTACTCAGCAAACCTCAGAAGAAGAACAGAGCTCTTGGAAAGAGAGACTGAGGGTTTACACTTTTTGTGCTGCTGTTGTGAATGTGTAGCAAACAGATGAGGCTACTTCCGCACAGGAACTAAGTAAATGTTTGCGGAGAATTTTTACTGTGAACTTGAGGTCAGATTTTTCTGAGATGTTTTTGTGTACAGCTGCATTCTTCTCATCCCACCCCTATGCTGCTGTGAGATGCAGGGCTGGGAGTTTATTTACCATGCTGCACAAATCAGAATTTAGTCCCAACGCAAAATTATTTCTAGTTTTCAGTAGGTTTTGGTTGCATTGTTCAGTTCTTTGTGTTACCATTTTGTTTCATATTCCTGTAGTTCACGGGGCATCATTCATCTCTGCAGAGCCCTGTTTGAAAGCCTAAATTGCTGTACTATTGACTGTCCTAGTTTATCAGAGAGGCAAATCCACAGGCAGTTCACAGAGCTCTCTGCAGATGCTCATGTCTCCCTTGACTACGTCACTCAGTAGATGTCAACACATATTTAATGATCTAATTGAAGATAAGTCCTTCCTTTTCTGAATCAAGTATTTAACGGAAAGTCTGGGCTGGTTGAGTCCTCTCTGTATAGGATATCACAATGGCTGGTTTCTTTTCCAAATGACTTCCAGATAAAATATTGACATTTGCCCATCTTATATAATTTGTGGAAATAGTGATCATTTTGACTTCTTTGTGGTCACACAACAGTGTACCGAATGACTTCAGGAGGGAGCCTGGCTCAGTTAAGTCTTATTCCAGTGTCTAATGGACTTTATTATGCAGTGTTGCGTGTGTTTTGGGCAGCCCAGGATACTGGCTTGATACACTGATTATATATATATGTATATATATTTAGAGAGAGAGAGAGAGAGAGCTCTTCCGGGTCATTGTTGTCAAATAAACTCCTACTTTCTTGCATTGCTCATAAAGTTCAACTCTCAGGCTCAAAAAATGAGAGATTTGTACTGCCTGCATAGCCCATATGGTGACACAAACATTTGCCTCTGAATTTATTTGCATCAGTGTAAGCAATTACAGTTGGCCTTTAACTAAATGGAATCAATACAAAGAAGCGAGAGATTAGTTATATTTAATAATGTATTTCTAGTAATTACAAAACCGCAGTGTATGAGCTAGGAATAATAAGACCAGTGTGAAGAGTAGAAATCTGGGCTTTCCAAAAGTCAATGCTAGTAGAATAGAGAATGTGGTGAGATAACTTACCTCCACTTCTGTTCACCCAACTCAGTCCTTGAGTATTTCTGAACTCTTGCAGATGTGGGATGAGTTGAGTTTGCTTGTTATTTGTCTGCAGTTAATGAAGGTGTGCACAGAGATTTGGCTCCTTAAACTCCTCTAGGGTGATCTGAACTGATAGCCAAATAAAAATTAGATGCTTTCTTGTTGCTTGGGTTTCAGATGCAAGTTTCAGAGGACAATGAGAATGTCGCTTTTTTTTTTTGAGGTCTTCTTTAAACACGCCAGCTGTATGGACCATATATCACCTGTTACTTTTTGTTCTGAAATACCGGGTTTGAGCTGGTTTTACCCCTTGTATTAACTTACAACAGCATATAGAATTTCATTCATTTCAGACCCAAACTTGCTCCAGTTTGTCTGCCATCCTTCTCTCCTCAAAAAAACCAGAAAACTTCTGTGTATGTGTTCCTCTCCAAGGAGAGATTGAAATAGTGCAGACACCACAGGATAGCTGATAGTTGTGTCATATTGTGTATTTCTAGAGCTGTGAATTTTCAGTTAATTTGCATTGTAACATCTTGTGTACCAACATTGTAAAAGATAGGTATAGAAGCATGAGGTTAATTATATATATGCTTTTTGTATTGGCAATTTCAGCAGTAGCTAGAGGTGCAAGCAGCTGGTCTTTGTGATCAGTCTTACATTGTCAGACCATATTTTATAAACAGTGATGAGTGCTGGATTCTCTCCCTTTTGTCTTTGAAACGATCAGTTCTAGTACCTTGTTAAGCTGTGTTTCCAAATTTATGGAGGAGAAAGAAAATAAGGGATAGTTGTGTTACCAATATACATAATCAGAAATGATACTAGGTACTACTGTCAGATTTTGGTGAGGGGAAGACTACATGAAAGAGCGCTTAAAAGTGCTTACTTGGCATTTTTTCTTTCTTTTCTAAAACACCAGATGAAATTCAACTGGAGATAAAAACAAGCACTCCCCCCACCCCCACCCCGTCACCCTGCCACACACATGCAGGAAAAAAAAGAGAAAATGTTATAAATTAATGACAGGTTTTTGCTGTGATAATCACTGTTTTATTTTAATAAGTAACTTTTCAGGGTTTTCACTATCATGATGAACTATTGTAGGCCTATGCTACCGCTGTGTCTAATACAGCAAATGAGAGTATTTTCTTCTTTATTCAAAGCTATATCAAGTTTAGGCAAAAAATACTGTCACAGAAATCACAGATGATATGGAGGATAAAATATATCCTGTTGATGTTGCAAAGCTTCATTTCAAATACAAGGACAGCATAAACCCAGAGTGCAAAGTTCAAGTGGTTTTGGAACATCGTAAGAGTAACATTAAAGACTAATACTTCACATGCGCTTCAGAAACCTGAAGGTACCCAACAAATCGAGAAACTTTCCCCATAAAACATTAGTGTTTGTAATCAAACCAGCAATACACAAATCCCTATCACTTGCTCTTCTCGATTTATACTACTCGCTCTTCTGTTTTTATTGCACATATTTCAGTTCTTCCTTTTCTGTACACACTCAGTTTAAATAAAGCTGAGTTCTCTCCAGAGACTACACAAACCCAGCTTTGCATTGGGTAGCCTGTTGATTTACTCCATCTGAGTTTAAAGAAATGACCTCTGCAATTACTGCAGAAACGCGAGCAAAAGCTGGGTGAGGTAACTGGGAAAGGATTTCAGGCATGAAGCATTTTCCCTTTTTTGGTCAATGTGGTCTGCAAGTCTCCAGCTGGTAACATTGGTGAGATCACTGTGTGATGTGTGATGTACAAAAAGGCCAGACTTTCGTGTTCTTTTTATCCACTGAGTACAGTATTTAGCAATATTTGTTCCAATATTCGTTGACCTTTAGTGCAACTTAAATCAGATCAAAGACAACAGAAGCAATTTTGGTTTTAAGACTTAAAAAGCAAGTTTTGTTTCCTCCTTACAGTTCCATCTGTTTGTTTCCTAAAATTATTTATTTTGGCCAGGAGGATAATTTTTTATTATTATTTACTTTAATTAATTCAAAGCTGTGAGTTCCTTTCTACTTGGGAAACAAATCCATGTTCACTGCTGGGATTAATTTTCCTGCATCTCTGTTCATATCTATACTCGCATGATGTGGGCAGGCAGGAGCTGGCACGCTCCCCCTGTTTTATTTGGATTGTCCAGAAGTTGAGGATCATAAACCAAGAAAAAATCACCTGATTTTTGGAGTCTGTCAGAAAGCTGTCAAAGCTGAGGTTTAGCTGGGATCACTAGAAATGCCAGAATGCCTATTTTGTGAACTGGTTTCCTTGGTATCTAATCAATCAATTGCAGCATTTGTTGTCCTTTAACTGAGAAAAACAGCTGACCTTGCTCTAGTAGGTACAGTGGAAGGTGTTTCATTATAAGCAGCATCTGTTACTCAAGGTTTAATACTTGTGTCCACTAGTTTTGTGATATTTTAATGCCAGTTTGAACCTTAGAGGGGAGGAGGCCAGTGGAAGGAAGCAGAAATAGAGGCCAGGATAGATGAGGTCCAAATGTTTGGAGTTAAAATGCAACAGTTTCCCAAAAATGTTTACTACCAGAGTTACCTGATAGCTTTTTTGATAAGAAGCTTGTTCTACAGGCAAGGAAATGCAGCAGTTCAAATCTGATTTGTTTTCAGCAAGGCCTTTAAAGCACCCTGTATTAGACATTATAATTTAGTTTAGACAGGGATTAGTATAGGAAACTCCCTTTGCCCAAGGAACTGGCTAATGGGGAAAGGGCAGTGAGTTTTGTTTATGGGGGAGATTGTCTGGTTAAGGACAAGTTACTAATTAGAAGATCCCAAGGGGCAATTAGAGATTGATCTGTTGTTTTATTTTCCTTAATGACCAGGTAAAAACCATCTGGTGGTGCTGACACAGTTTGGGATTGCATGTGTTGGGAGCATTGCCCAGATAGAGGAGGACTGGAGGATTAGGAAGAAAGTGTAAGATGAAATGACCAAGTGTGAGGAACTGAGGCTGCTCAGTGGTCATGACACAGCTGCAAACCAAGTGGTAGGCTGTACAGATAAAAAGCTCAAGTGGGATTCTCTTTAGATATTAGAGGCTTTTAGGGATCTATGTCTGGTAGGAAGAGAAGTACAAATTTTCTTTAGATTTTCTTTTACTTGTATAAATCCTTGAGTTTTGGATCAAGTTCATGAAATGTGAAAGAGTTGTAAATTGCATTTATAAATACATTTCATTCCAAGGCCTTGGTCCTAGATAATTATCTGAGAAATAATGCAAAATATGTTGTCTAATCTGGTATCCTATTTAAGGTAGCATTGATAGATGCAACAACTGAGAAATTGGGAGGCTAAGCTTAAAAAAAAGGCTTTTTCTAATGGTAAATTTTGTTTGTGACAATTGTAAGAAAACTTGAAAATTTGGAAACTTCTTCAGATTAAATATTGTTAAAACTGTTTGGGGTTTTGGTTTGGTTTGGTTTTATTTCATCTTGTTTTTTGCTCAAAATACAGACAGTCATAGAATCATAGAATAGTTAGGGTTGGAAAGGACCTTAAGATCATCTAGTTCCAACCCCCCTGCCATGGGCAGGGGCACCTCACACTAAATCATATCACCCAAGGCCTCATCCAACCTGGTCTTGAGCACTGCCAGGGATGGAGCATTCACAACCTCCCTGGGCAACCCATTCCAGTGCCTCAAATAAATAAATTCATGGCAATAGGAAGCTGTGAAAGACCTGCATCAATTTGGTAATCTCTATTAAAATTATTTTTTAAAATGTAGAAAATATTTGGAGTGCTATGGTATGTGTAGCCACTGTTTCTTTTACACTACTGTGTGTGAAATATTTGGGAAGCTTCAAAAAACTTTCTTCTGCAGAAAGCCAAATCCATTAAGGTGGGAGATATCTCTGGCTGAGTGTCTGGACCCAGAGGTTTTTTGAAGCAGCTAATCCACCTGGGACAGCTCTTGTCATTCTGCATATGCAGCAAAAATACTGTCTCATTGCAGTTTACTTCAGTTCAGTAACTGATTCATTCAAGGCTGAGAAACTTCTGGAAGTTGACAGAAAAAAAAAACATAAAACCCAAAGAGAACAATCCTAAAATCTTGTTTCATTTCCAGTGTATTCCTTTAAAAAAACAAGAGCAAAAATTCAAATCTCATCACTGAAGTATTGTGGACACAGTGTTTAATAACTGTTGGTTCAATCCATTAACTGTAGGTACTTGTGAGTAAACCAGTTAATATTATGCAGAAAGTCTGTTTTAATAAATTCTGTTAAATGCATTCTTTCTTTTTGAAAAATAGTATGATTAACTGGCTGCCTGGCTAAAAGCAGTTCTGAAGCTGTATTTTTTTCTTCACTTTAATGAAATTCGAATTTACATTCAAAAGAAAGCAGGTATAAATTAAGAGTAGGTAAATTAGTCCTCTATAGTAAATAGGAAATGTATTTTACTTTATTATGCCTTAACATCTAAGAATTAAACTTAGAATAAATGTGTTATTCAATGGAATTGCTGAAGTGAATATGCAGGGTATTTTTGTTGGCAAAAAGAACCATTTATTTAAAAAAAATAAATATGTTTGGTAAAAAAAAAAAAACAAACACCAAACAAAACAAAAACAAAACCCCCCCAAGACTTAGGTAGCAGGTATCAGCCCTTCTAGTGGAAAACAACGAAAGAACATAAAAATACCAAAAACCCACCATATTTTCTAATTAAATTAAGGTCTTTTTCATGCTAATTAGAATCAGTGTTATGTGTATCACAGAAGGGTTGCATGCTGACTCCTCACAGCTCCTAGAATCCTGCTGGACTCCTGAGTCATGATTAAAAGTATGGGCAAGGACATTCACCTCCAAACTTTATTTCCAGGTCACAGGGGTACTGAACTTCATATTGAGTGCTTCAAAGCACAAAGGATTTTGCAAATATACTTAATATTTAAAAGGAAAAAACAATACAAAAAAACCCACACTGGAACAAAGGGCTTTTCTCATTCTCAGTGGGCTGCTGTAGCTTAACTCATGTGTTATGTCCCTTCTAGCCTTGCTGTCAGCCACAGCTTGGAGAGGATTATGTTGCACACCAGAAAAACAGGTCTTAATGTTGTTGATGACACTTCAAGAATCTCAAGAAGGTTTTAAGTGAGATATAGGAAGCGGCCAGCCACCCATGGTACAGAGAAGGACTTGGAGGAATCAGAAGGTTTAGTATTCTTCTCCCTGCACAAGGTCTTGGTTTCCATTCAGTTAGTCAGAGGCACCTACCTCCCCTTCCCCCTGTGCTCAAAATTAAACTCCACCCTGAATTTTGGCATCTTTTATCAACCCAAATTCATCATGATTTCAGAAAGGCAGCTTCATTCTCTTACCCTGCAGGGATTACTTCAGAGTTGTGCTAATGGGTGTTGCATAGTGCCACAGCTGTGCCAAACAAAGCTTAAGAGGCTTTTTAGATGGGTATAAGTTAATTCATTAATCTTATTCTATTACATGTTGGGGTTTTCTTCAGGAGTCTCGAGGAAAATTATAATCTCTTTCTCCATTGCTTCCCTTACTTTTGTGGCGCGTTTAAGGTAGCAGCATAAAAATACATCTGTTTGGTCATTAACTCAGATATGTTAAGTCTGTGGGTCTTTACTCCACACATATGGTGGACTTTCATTTTCCTTTCTAGACAGAAAATCATTTGATTGGGACACTTGGCTCTATCACCACAGGTTTCCCTTCATCCAGTATGTTGTTCTCTCTATGCAACAGGTTCTGCAGGGGCCAGAGAATATGCAGATTTGCACTTTCTCACTGTTGTAGCAATTTTGCTTTTGACAAAGAGAGGATGAAATAGCTCTATTCCAAAGTGTAGCTGGAAAGTGTCACTTCTGTGCTGTAACAAAAGATGGGCATCATTACTTGAAGGTTTAATACAGGAGCACCAAGAGCACAATCTTTCTGCTAAGTTACTCAGCTTCATTATTTCAGGATCTTTCAGTCTGCAGTAGCCACCACAGGACAATATATTCCTGTGGAGCTTGCCAAGAAGGGGTGGTCTCGGACGGTTGTCTGGAAGAGGAGATCATCCCTCCCTAAGAAGTAAACTGAGAGGTCTGGTTGAGCTGAACTGCAACAGTGGGGAGGCATAACTCTTCACCCCTAAGTGACAGTTTGTGTTCCTTTATCGGTGTTGTAAGAGGGACTCTGAAAATAGATGCTTTCAAAACACAACAGAATAACTTCTGACATTAACACCAGACTGTAAACAGCAAAACTTCCAGTTGTGTGTATTAATCTAAAAGCTTTCTCATAACAAGGCTCCAGTTCTTCCTTGGCTGAGCGTTGTGGTCTCGTTGTGATGACGTGTGAGGTGGCGTGGGACCATGTGCTGTGTGGAACGTGCTGCTGGCATGCTGAAATCTGCAGTGTTGGCTGATTGGTTGGCATAGACAGGAGAGAGATTCCCAAGGAGTGTTTTTAAACAGAAATGACTACTTGAGAAAAGAGATATTTTTATCTTCTGTTTTTAAAATAAAGCAGTGAGTATGTGACATTTTAGGCTAGTCTGTCAGAATTGCTTTATTTGAATGACATTATGTTCTTTGCAGCTTTTTTGTACTTTCTTCAAGTGCATGAAAGAAAGAATCAGAGAATCATAGAGTGGTTTGGGTTGGAAGGGACTTTAAAGATCATCTAGATCCAAGAAGATAGTTGCTAACTGTGCAGATGAAGTGGTCTCTTCATACCCATTGTACTTTACTGTCATACTGAGAGATTCCTGAAATACACTTTATTTAGATTAGAGAGAATTAAAATAGGAAAGGAGACATGGAGAGTCTGAAACAACAGTGTACCTCCCATGGAGAGGAAAGGAGATGGACAAAGCCAAGAAGTGAGGGCAGGAAAGGGGCAATGGTGGAGACCAAGGGAAGTTGCTGGCAAGTCTAATGTGTTTTTAAAAATTGGATGTTCTTTTTGTAGTTGAGAAATTCACTGCTCTGAATGTTAGAATGAAAGCAAGCCTTGCTGTCAAGTGCAGGGGTCATGCTAGAAAGCTGTTTTGCCTGTAGCATCCCTGAACTGTATCTTTAGCATTTCTGTGCACTTATGTTGCTAACTGTAGAGCCAAGTCGATCTTCTCTGTCCTTAGTATGAGAACTAGAGAATTAAGAAAAACAAACTTTTTTCACTGCTGGTGCAGCACTGGATAACAGGTTGGTATGACTGCTGAACTTGAAAAACAACTTCGATCTGTCTAAACATGGGTGAAGCTGATAGATTTGTCCCTGCTTTGTGCAGGAGCTGATGTGAAAGGTGAGGCAAGAACTGGAGCTGCCCATTTCCCATGAGCAGAACCTGGGCACTTCAGTATAACCCATTGTCAGTGTTGCTTTTCTTCTGCTAGCACAGTCCATGTGTGGCACTGAGTGCCTCAAAGATTCGGTTACAACCCACCAGACCTGGTGTTATGTTTGTTTTTTCCTGTAAACCTTCTTTTCTTTCCGTTTGCCCCACTTTGTCATCTGAAATGACCTGATTTTGGTACGTATGGAAATGAAGCAGAAACAATAAAAAACATAAGTTTTTTTGTTTTACTTTTTCATAATGAGCTTTTGGTAGCTGTGGAACTAGATAATGAATAAACCACAATACAACTACTTTCTACTCGAAAGTCTCCTCTCCAGTCTCATTTTGGAAGCATTAATGCTAACAGGTTCCCATGAATAATGTTGCCACTTCAGTGACTTCAGCATTTTGAATATTCTAAATCACAACATGTGTTGTTGCTGATTGACTGTTTTGAAGAGCAGTGTGCCCTGATTTGGCTTCTTTCCTTTTATCATGTAAGCAATGACTTAATATTGGGTTGTATCTTCTGTTGTCATTTACTTTCTACTCAGCATGTATAGCTTTATCGATTTCTAACCTACCTTTATTGCTTGTTACATGAACGGTCGATTCCATTTGATTTTTGATGAAGTATGTGAGTTAATTCAAGCTTTTTTCTTAATTCCTAAAGAGGAGATGTAGCCTTAAATGATTTAAAAAAAGAAAGTCACAGCTTTTGTACAGGAGCAGGAGACCTTCTTGCTGTTGATGTTTTAGCTTAAGAAAACGATCTTAAACCTGCTTCAGAGAAGAGTTTAAAAAGTCAGTTTCTGCCAATTTTGTGAGCTGCTTAAAATTGTTTAAGCAATAACATGCTAAAGTCCTAAGATCTTCCAGAAAAAAATCCCTTCATATTCAGTGGACATTAAAACCAAAATAACTAGATTACGTGTGTAGACTTACCAGTCCTGCTGTTTGGGCAGGGATTTAACAGATTCCCAGACATCTAGCAGCTACTCCTGGAATTGACAAATGCCAAATACACTCCAGACAACTCTACAGCTGAGTAGCAGGGAGTCTCATGTGTCCTGCTTTGCGACCTGCCAGTATTGGCAGGTTTGAATGTCTTTTCACAGCAGTGCTGGGAACTTGTAATATTTTTCCATTTCAAGAGAGAAGTTTTGGAAAGAAACAAATGACATCCTACAAACACATTTGTTCATTTAAGAGGAACTTCTTAATTTGAACAGGATTTTAGCTCTCATAGAAATAGTGAGGCTTTTTATTTATTTTTTTGCTTTCAGTCTCTAATGGTAAGTACCTTCTGTCTGCTCACATCTGATGGAATTACATAGGGAAGTATCAGGAAACAGCTGTAGGATTCTCCTCTTCCAGGAAACACACTTGAAAGCACCTGATACCTGTCAAGGCATAAAGGAGGGAAAAGGAAATTTTCTTCAGAGGTTTATGAACTTTAAAGTAAATTATCTCTTGAAGGTATATTCAGTATTTGACACAGATGTGAATTCAGTCCTAAACTTAAATTAGTTTTGGGTTATTTAAAGTATGTTTTAGTTTTATGCATATCTTACCTTGTTTTAATTGAGGTTACTTTTTAAACTGACAGTCTTTAATGTCTATCTTCATAGCTTTAACGCTGCTAAACACTCTTGTCTTCCTGGTTTATTGCCTTGTTACACTTCATAGTTGCAATATGTTCTTTTTATTATAATTATTTGTGTCTTACACCATACTCTTTTTCTGGATATTCATGGTTTGCGTATGGTTGTTCTATTTTAGTAAAGATAGGTTTATAGTTGTTGAGACATTTAATTTTCTACATGATGTATTCAGCTTCAACTTGGAAGTATTTTCACTAGCAGTTATGAGTAACATAAGTCATAATTTGTGACTATATTATCCCTATTTTATATTGAGTGGCAATCATGTCTTTATAAACTACAAAATAACTTTGTTCCACTCCATGTTATTTGCTAGCAATACGCAAATGATACCCTGTAACTTCCTAGTTTTCTCATGGATTTGGAGAAACATTATTGCCTCACAATACATTAATTTCTGATAGGGAGAAGGAGGGAAGGAGTTTTATATTCCCTTTTCACTTTTCCTTTTGGAAGAGCTCTTTTGGCCTTATCTTGAACTATGAGCATTCACATAATGAATCAAACTCTCTACCAAAAAGAAATCCCCCCACCTCCAGACATCTATCAGAATGCAGTCTGGAGTCTCAAATGACTATGATAATTTCAGTTTTATTAAAACAAAGCAAAAAATACCATTCTCCCAACACACCAACCAGCTCCATGAGAATTCTAAGCAAAACCTCAGACAAAATAAAATGGAAGGTGAATTTATTTCTCTTCTCCTCAGAAGAGATGTTGTGAGACTCTGAGGTCCCACATTTTCCAGGAAATCATAGGATCTGAGCTCAAATCAGGATTTCCAAGACTTAGTTTATTTTCTAGTCTACAGTTCTACTTTTCTTTATCCTACTACTTTGTAAGAGATGATCCCAAAATTTACAACTCAAAACAAAATTCCAGTAACTTCGTAAAAATACATTTTGAATTTTTGTCTGGAAGGTAATGGAAAAGGTGGCTTTGAAAAATATATTTTAAGTCTAAAATTCCAAGAAGGGACCATCTCCAGTGTGTTGTTATATCAACATTTTTGCACTTGTCAAAGAGGAGGAAAGGGGATGTGGATTTATTGATCTCTGTGGAGTTCACCATTGCCTTCAGTTTCTTCCACTGACAAATGCGCCTAACTTGATGTATATTCAAGTCTTACTGTTGCATTTTTGTGCCAGTTTCTACAGTTTCTGCATCTCATCTTGAATTGGGGAGAAAAATATGTACTAATTTTGGGTGGGGGGGAAATTATCACAGCTATGTTTCACAATGTTCACTTGTTTCTTAATTAAGAGATTCTTGTTGAATTTTTTTCTCCTTTTTCTTTTTTTTTGCAATGTTTTCTATTTTCCTTTCCTTTCTTGATCCTTTTAAGATCACCTCCTACAAAGTGTGCTTGTTTTATGGTTGCACAAGCATATTGTTATTAAAAATTAATCTGAAATAAATGCACAGGGTTTTTTGTTTAAAGGATTAGTGTGTTAAAGTTTACATATGAATTCTGGGACAAAGAGTAAAATTATCTTGTTTAGAGACAGATGTAAGATTGAGTTAAGATATGCTAATAGATAAGTATGATACCAAAAGTTATTGCAACTGAAAAAAAAATGGAAAGAAACAAGGATGGCAAATCCTCATGTAATAATTCTGAAGATACATATAACAATTTTGACATAAAATACTGGACACAAAGTAGTGGCAAACTTAGATCATTACAAGACAAAATCTGATTTCTTGATGATCCCACTGGAAAAGAGAGGTCAGCTTCAAAATATAGTACCCCTTTTTGCTTTACATCCAAATATACAGCTTGTGGTTAAAATTTATAGGAATCATGTCAGTGATTCATTGCATGCATGTGATTAGTTACAGCATGGAATCAAAATCTTTCTGAATAGGAAAAATATCACCTGACCCAACTGAGTCACCTTTTTAATAACTGATGTCAGATCTTTTCACAGCTGTTGATGTAAAGCAAGAGGGATGGGAGAATATCTTTTGAGTTAAACTTCTAACTGGCACACTTTAATTAGTGGTATCCTGAGAAAGATTTGTTCCTGAAAAGATGATTTTCTCTTTTTGGAGATTTTCTGATCAGTTTTGAAATAAAACTGTAGAGGAAAATTAAGCAGGGAGAACAAAGCCAGGAATTAAACCTGGATCTTGTGTTACATGACTTGACACTGTCAAGAGGGTACTGAAGTCAGTAAGACTCCATTACGTGCTAGAAGCTGAGCATTTGGTTAAGGGCTTTCCTAATGGGATTGTTAGAAATTTGAAGTGTTTAAAACTGTAAATATTTTAACTGATTTAAGGTTTACTGACCTGGCACACCAAGGAATGTTTAAACTATAGAGAGACATTTATAGTGCTTAGAGTCTGCAGAACTTGGTCTATACAAAAGGTATTGATGTCTTCTACATCAGTGTAAAATACATCAAGGATTAGTATTTTGTAATTTTTTTCTATGTTTTGATGTTTTTATTGCACCTTCTTAATTATTTCATGTGTTTCTAGCTGATATTTTGACAGAAATGGCTAAGTTTCCAGGACAAAGAGAAAGGATGAGGATTACTTGCAGGAAGGAAGGAAGGAAGCTGAAGGCTGAAGGGAAGAAAAGACATGGTGCACAGAGATCAGGAAGAGCATCTTCCTAATGGCGATGTACCTTATGTTTTTGTGTCATGGCTGGTGGTGGCTGTTCTGGTAACAGTACAGCATGAGCTTTCTTAGCCAACCACATCTCTTTTGTCCATGGGATTTGATCCAAGGTAGAATCTAGAGGCAGAAGCAATTCTCTGTCTCCTCCTTTGCAGGGAGATAGTTTTGCATGGAAACCTTCTTTGTAAAGCTCTTGGCATGTGGAAAATTCTCAGTCCTGTGGGCACAGACTGCTGGTACCATGATTCAGATGACTAGTCTGGGCAGCAGCTGTGTATAAGAGAGTGTTTTGAGTGTAGCAGAAGAAAAGGCTAAGGCTAGAATGAGGTAAGTCTGTGATTCCACTTAGGATGTGCCTGTATGCCTGTGAGTCACTGGCTAAGTGTGCAAGGTGAGAGTTATCTTGGCTTAAACTGAAGTGTTTCTTCTCTTCCAGAAAATGAATCATCTGCTTCTGAGTGTATCTTTATTTCTTATTTTTTATGAAGCAGCAGTTTTCAGAGGCTTTGGTACATTCAAATATGTGGGGTTTACTGGCATAGCGGAGGACCTTTCAAGTGAAGGGAACTCGCTCACCTGTTGGGGCCAGTATTTTATAGCCTTTTCCCAGAAATGTGCCTGAGTGATCAGGACAGTGCCAGAAACACTGCCCTGCTGGCATTGCAGCTGTATTCCCAGAAGTGTCACTACATAGACGATAACGCAGTCAAAATTGGCAAGTAAACCTTATTTTCAGTCTACTTAAGTTTTTTCTTCTTACTTTGTCCACTGCTAGCTTTGAAGGGAGAAATTTTGTTGTGTTAAAGTCTGGGAAAGAGGATCTGCTGCCCCTGGAAACACTGCACCTGGGCCTGAAGTTGTCCTGATATTGAGGAAGCTCCAAATTGTTAATTTTCTCTTTGACTTTGCTGGTATAAAAACTGTGAAGGTAGTGGTTGAGCAGATCTGTTACATCAGAGAGATGCAGCCTGGGAGGAGGGTGGCAGTGCTGGCAGAAGACCAAGAGAGCCTTCAAATTCTGTGTGTCCTCATGGACAGTGCCATGGAGATAGTTATGAAGCATCACCTGAGATACAAGATGGCTTGCAACCAGAATTAGTTTATTTGATTTTTTTTTCTTGCTCTTGTGGGAGTTGTATCTGTTCAGATAACATGCTTTCTATGTTTTCCTTTATACCTATGAAGAGAATAGGTAATGCCATACATAATTCATATGTTCTGTTGTAGATGTTAGCACAAAATACAAGCAGCTGGATTTGGTGCATTGGGAGCCATATTAGATACATAGATGGATCCCTCTTGATATTGACATGCATTTGATGTGCTGTATCAAGGAGAGGAGCTATTTCAGACAGACAAGTTCCATTTTCACACCTTTTCTCTGACTCTTACCAAGCAGCTTAGACTTCAGACTCTTCAGCTCTTGTTAGTAAAGGTTATGTTATAGTGAGCTCAGGTGGCTAACTAGACTTTGGATCATCCATCACCTGTATATCAGCTTGATTCTGAGACAAATAGTTCACAAAGCAAGAGGAATACCTACTGCTCATATCCTAAATCTATTAGGGAGGGAATTGGTGCTGACTGGGCTGGGTGATTCCTAGTGTGACACAGGTAATCCTGCAGGAGTTTTGCCTGTGGCTTCACGTGTCTTTCCTTTGGTCCAGCCTCTGAGGAAGCAAATGCCATCATGTTGTCAAGCCCAGATCTGTAGTATGCGTCATCTGCACCCAGGCCTCACTGTTGAAGGCTATGGCAAGTTACCTTCTGAAGAAGATAAGTCTCATGGACAGGGTATCTACTAATGAACTCCAACCGCTTGTCACTAAAAGCTTCAATATTGCGATCAGGCAGAATCCTCTCCTAACTTGGAGTGACATGGACGCTGGGGGTGGGGAAGTAATTTTCTTTTCACTTTTCACTGTGACAGTTGAGTTTTTCTTGACTTGTGGATTTCCTCAAGATGCTGGCTTTTTTACCAGTGTCACTTGGATTTTAAAGTAATCTAGTTATTTCTTTTTCATTCAGCATCTTAACATCACTGTCTGAGAAGATAAGTTAGTATGCAACTAACTACACCTTCTTACCTGTGGTGTGTGATCAACTGAACTGTATTTCTCTGTCTGACTGAAGGAGATGTTGAGATACTGAGGTTGTTCTTGCTTGGTCATAATGACCTGGCACTTGATTATTCCCAATAGAACTGTGGCTGTGGAACCGACCTATGATTTCAGTCCCACAGAGGTTAATTTCTCAGCTGATCAGTCATTTGATGAGTCCTGCCTTCTCTCTCTTTCAAGAATGTTGTATGGGAAAGATTTCAGAAGATAATTCATATAGCTTATTTTCCCTTGCTAGGCAAAATGCAAGCTTCTATTTTTTTTATTATTTTTTTTTTGCCTTTTTTCTTCATATCTGCATAGCTGCAATTAAATATAGAAAGCATTGGGAATTTTTCTGTGTTATTAATTAATTTTTGCTGGGCCAGGTGCCTTCCTTTCCTTATGATGTCTTCTGAAGATATTTCTATTTTGAGGTAATGAGAACATTAAATTGTGCATATTTTTTATACTAAATATGTTTGAACTTTTTGCAGGATAGAAATATCTATACTGTTTTGTAATCCAGTATGATTACCATTGTAAACTTTAGTCACTGGAGCTAATCAGTAAGTGGTTTGTTGTTACAGCTGGTTGTTAGGTTTTCATTCGTGGCATGAAATTCTTCTTCATATTTCTTAATTCTCTGACTAACCTCACTTTCCCATGATATGGCAAAGAAAAACAGGGTGATGTTACAATGCAGGCTAGCTATTTGCTTTTGTATATAACTATTTCTAGGGGGAAAGGGGTCAGGAAAAGAATCACTACAGTTCTGAAGATGACCTGATGTTACTGTGTTATGTCCAGGAGCTGGATTTTCCACTATTAATAGCTTTTGCACATGTGTAAGCAGGACTGGTTCATCTTGAGTTTTCTTTGTTTTCTCAAAATATTGAAGTTGTCAATCATTGCAGAGAATCCTTAGGACTTACCTAAGGTAGTAAAAGTCACTGACAGAGAGATACTCTTAATTGGAGGATATATAACTTTATAATTCAAAATTCTATTTTTACCATTAATAATAATCTGATGGATATTTACTTTAATTTCTCTTCCTATTTCCTGAAATTTGGCACTTCTTGAGAGATGGAAAAGCTTTTGCGAAAGCTGCCTTTTTCTTAAATTTCAAATTTAAATTGCAGAGTAACAGACTGAAAAAAAATTTGATGTATGAATTCTAAATTAGATAATGGAAAATCAGGTGTTTCTTAATTTACTCATAGCAGTAGCCTTTTATTGAATTATCATGCATTAAAGTAGTCTGATGGTAGAAATGTGAGCATTGTCTGACTGTGATGGGAAAAACTTAAGAAGAGTGGGTTAGGAAAAAGGCAGGATAACTCTTTTAAATGAAATAAGCTTAAATATTCAGACACATCAAAACATTATTGGAAACAGATTTTTGGACGAATTTCCTATTGCAACCATGTATGTGTTTTTCCATCATCCTCATATTTTAAGAGTATGGGTGGAAAATAAGCATATTAGTCTTGAATGCAAAAGGTAGGCGTATATCATCATCAAATTTATTATACTCATCTACCTCTTCCACAGTATTTTTCTTCAGTGAAGACAGTGTGACAGGTAGGTACAGTTACAAAACTTGGGGAAGATTATTTTGCATTAAATGTCTGCTTAGCAAGATCCCACCTACATAAAACCTCATGTGTATTTATTATGGGAAACTGCTTAATCTTGCGTTTAATAATTGAGTCAGTCCTCCTAGTATCTTCAGGCCTATTTCAGAATAAACCCTAAAAACATTGGAACCAACAAAAGTAGCTTTTGGCACATATTCTTTCTTTTAATTTAGGTTAGTTATGATATTTAGTCAAATATTTTATTTAGAAATGTTTTGTTTTTCAGGATGGGAAGAAGAAGTTTGACAAGGAAAGTGAGAAATATTATTCCATCCTAGAGAAGCACTTAAATTTATCAGCAAAGAAGAAGGAATCTCATTTGCAAGATGTAAGCACTAAACATACTCTTACCCAGTTTCACATTTGCGTAGAGATCTTGGTAGCAAACTGGTGCTCTTCAAGACTTGCTGTGTTTTTTTAATGTGAAATTGGGGTGGTTTCTTGTGGTCACACTTCTGGGGAATATAAATTCTTGAGTGGAATTAATATGACCTTAATAAGTCTTAAATATTTTAAGAAGGCAATGTTCTATGTGTTCAACTTTGTGTATTTCAAATACAGCTAATGTTTATTGATCACAAAACCAGAATTACATCACTACAATAAAAATGTGACTTTTATAAGGTATTTGCAGAATATTTGAAAGTCAGTTAATTTCTTTTTGCTCTTTAATTTATGACATGATGAAATGCTTTTGTTTCACATAGGCTTTAATCTGGGAGACTGATCTGAGATAACCTTAATGATGCTTTTTTCCTCTTTTTCACCTTATTCTGAGACTGCAGCATCATGCCCTCAAATGGTGTCCACACCTTCAGCTTTGAAGAGGCTGTATGGCTAATTCTTTTCTGTTGAAAAAACAAACAGTGAAGACATGTAGTTTAACAGGAGGATTCCAGGGCTTTTCAGTATGCTGGTAGAAATAATTATGATTTGTGTTTGAGGCAAATTACAGTAAAACCAGCAATTTGATATCAATGACACTTTGGGATTTGTGCCAAAAGTAGTTAAAAATTATTTGATGAGACTATTCTTACGACAGTGACTTTAAAATCATGGGGATTAATTTGCAGATTGAGTTCAGTTTTCACAGAAGATGTAACCATCACTCAGTCACAAATTGTAGGATTTCTTTTCATGTTTACCAATAATACCATAATTCCAATTAAAGGAGGCTTAGCTATTAAAAATTTGCAATAATGTTTATAATCCTGAGTTGTCTATATACTAATTACTGTAGATAAGACATTAGTTGTGTAGAATTGCTTAATTATTCCACTTGCATGTCGATGTTTTATATGTACAACTTTCACTTTTTCTGAATACTGTGTATATTGCTGAGAAGCAGTTCTGTTAGAGACAGCACCAGCTGCGGGGGGGGATCTTATCAAAATGTGGAAAAGTGAACTTAATCATCAATTAATGCTAGAATAGAAATGAAAGAAATAAAATATTTTACTCTGGAGGCATGAGGTTAATTGCAGCCTAAAAACAGCAACTGAAGTGAAAAGTAACAACTGGGAATCTAATAAACTGTGGTAGAATAACAACAGATTTGGCTCAAGTTTATAAACTAATGGAAAACCAGAATAAATTTTTCCACTGTGTCCTTACATGACGTCTCTGGATTTAAAAATGTTGTAACTGATGCTGAGGTTTTTTGCCTTTCTGGATGCCCTGCTTATAAAGCACTTAGGGCATAATTTGTCATTTCTGTCTTCCATGGTTTTGTACAGCTGTAGGTGTGCTGAATCAGTGATGTGGACGCACCATAAATAGAACGTACAAGAGCAAATCAGTACCAAAAATGTTAACTGGGTACCTTTTGGCCTGTGTCTGTACCAGAAATAAAAGGAAAGCCAAGCACACCAATTCCATGCCTGAAATCCAAGTGATTGCTGTTAACTCACATCTAGAGTGATTCCAGTGAGCCCCATTTGTAGCCTATGTGGCCAGGACAGAGTTCGCTGGAGCAGTCCACAGCAGAGCCAGGGCACGAGCAAAGAGCTACAGGGGGCTGGTGGCTGGGGCTGCAAGGCTTAGTGCAAGTGAAGGGAAGTCCTCGCCTCAAGGCAGCATCATGCATTTAGTGAGATGGGATACCTTTTATTGACTGCTGCTGTCACACTGAAAAATACTTCTTTTTTTAAGCCACTGTTCCATTGAATGTTGAGTTTTCTTGGTACCTTATCTCATTATGTGGGTTAAAGAGCACTGGGATGAGCAAGGAGTAGTTCTCGTACCCTTTTGGGCTATTTTACATATCTCACTTGAGTACAATTGAGAGCATATTAATTGGGCATCTAAAGTTTGATGGTCTGAACATATTCTATAGAGAGTTATTTGCATATATTTCCTGATTAGGTTTTTATAAGCATGGCAAGGAAATGCTAGTACTGCATCATTTGAAGCATATTATTGAGGCCCATGCTTTGAAGCAGTGTTGGAGCACTGTGGTGGGGAAGTGAATCAATGTTGTTAAAGAGTCTGTGCAGCCAAATCATGGTAGTAGCATGTTGTTGACTAAAGAAACAATGTTAATTATATATGGTACTATTGTAAGCCAAGTCCTGTCTGAAGGGAAACACTGACTTTTTTGCATTTGTATTGTTAAAAATATGAAAACACTGGTCTATTTGCTGGTTTAGTGTTTGCTGTCAAGGGAAGACAATATCTAGCTTTTCCAATTTTCGTTTATTTGATTTTTTTTTTTAGTGCCAGAGTTGAACTAGGGAATATACAGAAATATACTGCTATATTTTAACTGACATATGTCAAAACTAGCTGAACTGGTGTTACTCATGTTGTTGATACTTGATAGAATTTCTTTCTGACCTAAGACCAAAGCCTAACTAATGCAGCCCAAAAGAAATCTGCTTGAGAAAATGATTTGTTATGAAGGAAGATGAATTAAAATTAAATCTGCATCTCTTCCTTAAGCATTATCCACATACTACACTACTTGTCTGTTAGGTTCTTCTCCTATGGATTGTTTAAATTGAGGATAAAAGCCTGTTACACTTTATCAGCTGATAAGAATTAATTCTTTAGCTATTTAGGCAGAAGACGTTGTTTTGTTACTGTATCTTCCTGTTGGTTGCTATTAGTCAGGCACTTCTGACAAGTATTGCCTTGTGGTTCTGGCATTTGAAAATTAAAACATGAAAAATAATTGATTTATGAGGTTAAGGACTTAAATATATTTATATCCCAAGAGCATGAGACTCATATTGTGAAACAGTAAGTTTCAAGATGTCATTGTTAAAGACAGTCTGTTTAAGAAAGAAAATATCTTTTGGGGAAAGTATTTGAAGCTCAGAAATAGATATAATTTTAGTACATGTGATAGTCAAACTTTTCAATTGAAATAATTATCTTTTTGTCCATCCTTAATTCCTATCCTCTCTTCTGTTTCTTTCTCTAAGCTTGCCATATACCAGGGAGAGATTTCCTGCTGCTGCCTTTCTATGTTTCCCCCTAGGGTATCTTAAAAAGTAGAATATTAAAGTGCAAAAATAAAGAGGAAACTAAGAAGGAGTGGAGAAAAGGCATGAGACTAAAATGTGTGATGCTAGTTTCTTAAACTTATGTTTAGCTATTTTAAGTAGGTATTCTAATTTTCACGAAGAAAACTGACCATGAAGCTTGTAAAGTAATCTTTTGGAAGATCTGCTCGTTAATGACAAAATCTGTTTTTAAATCAATCATGAGAGTAAATTAATGTTGTCTATATTTCATTTTGTCTTTTAGGCAGATACACAGATTGACAGAGAACATCAAAACTTTTATGAAGCATCATTAGAATATGTTTTTAAAATTCAAGAAGTACAAGAGAAAAAGAAATTTGAATTTGTAGAACCTGTAAGTTTTATGGTTTATTTTCTTTAGAGTGTATGCATTTAAAGCTGAAAATTGAGTTTAAAATATCTGGGTTGCTCCCTTTAAGTTGTGATTGCAGGTTGTTTGTGTATAGAGAGACATTAAGATCTTGGCTTGTATATATGCAGACATTAAGATATTGGCTTGGGCACTTTCCATGTTTATTAAAGGATAATGTAAGAGCTTCATATCTACTGTCAGTTGAAATGTCTGACCACTTGGAGTGTGCATAACATTTTAATGGAAAAATATGTAATGTTGTGTCTGTGCAACATATAATAGATGCTTCCTAATACCTTGGCTTCATGGCTAAAATTCTGAGCCACCTTTTGGATTTAAATATTCCATGTAGACAGTGTACATATATATTTTTCTGAGTTACACATAAAATAAAGTGAAATATAATTTTTTTCTGTAGAATAGGTAAGTTTAGATTTTGTTGGTGGACTTACTGGTCTTTAGTTTACTTTGCACATGTACTAAAGCATACGTTAACATGCATAAAAGAGTTCTGTTTCAAAATCCATATTTAGATCTGGATTTTCTCCTGGACTGGGTTTCCACACACCCCCACCCCGTAGGCTATCTTCTGGGTCAGTCATTACCAAAAGCTTCTTCAGTATGATGTGCTAGCATATTTCTGTGGCATAGTTAAAGAATCACAGAATCATAGAAAAGTCCAGGTTGGAAAGGACCTTAAAATCACCAAGTTCCAACCCCCCTGCCATGGGCAAGGACACCTCACACTAAACCATCTCACTCAAGGCTGTGTCCAACCTGGCCTTGAACACCGCCAGGGATGGAGCATTCACAACCTCCCTGGGCAACCCATTCCAGTGCCTCACCACCCTTACAGTAAAGAACTTCTTCCTTATATCCAATCTAAACTTCCCCTGTTTAAATTTTAACCCGTTACCCTTGTCCTATCACTACAGTCCCTAATGAAGAGTCCCTCCCCAGCATCCCTATAGGCCCCCTTCAGGTACTGGAAGGCTGCTATGAGGTCTTCACACAGCCTTCTCTTCCCCAGGCTGAGCAGCCCCAACTTTCTCAGCCTGTCTTCATACAGGAGGTGCTCCAGTCCCCTGATCATCCTCATGGCCCTCCTCTGGACTTTTTCCAACAGTTCCATGTCCTTTTTATGTTGAGGACACCAGCACTGCACACAATACTCCAGGTGAGGTCTCACAAGAGCATAGTACAGGGGCAGGATCACCTCCTTCGACCTGCTGGTCATGCTCCTTCTTATGCAGCCCAGGATATGGTTGGCTTTCTGGGTACAAGCACACACTGCCAGCTCCTGTTAAGTTTCTCATTGACTAACGCCCCCAAGTCTTTCTCTGCAGGGCTGTTCTGAATCTCTAGAATAGTTGTAGTATTACTACTCTTCATGTCATACAGGATTAGATTGCCAATTGTCCTGTTTAGTTAGTACCTGTCGCCCTTGACAGAGAACTTCCAATGTCATCTGCCCCTTCCCATTAAGCGTATTGAGCATAGCAGAGCATCAGTTGTGGAATAGGAACATGGCAGGTGTAACTTTTTCTCTCCTTCCACACCATCTCACCATCTTCCAGCTTCCTTGTAACTAACTGAAACAGCACTCATGACTGTGAAACAGGTTGAATTACATCTCTAACACCAAGTGTCACCAAGAAGAACATCTCAGATGTCTCTTATCCATGAGATGAAAATGTGTTGTATAACGAGTGTTTGACATTGATGCAAACTAATGAACCTGGATTCAGCAAGCAGTACTTACAGAAATCCTATCGTTATGGCATACAGCTGCCAAATCTTAGAGACTAAAACTTTGCTCAGATTTCTAAATAAGAACATTTTTCTACCTGTCACAGTTTAATCCAGAGTGTGTCTGTGTCTACTTCTGTGAAACTCTCACATCCTGGAAAAAATCTAGCAGTTCTGACCTAGCTCTGACCCTGGTATAGGAGATTTTATGCTCCTTTAAAGTAATAGAAACTTTCTAAATTTAGAAGACTTTGTATATAGGGAAATATTACTGTGCAATTCCATATAGTTAAAATAGGGCATCTTTCATTCTATGTGCTACACAGAGAGGAAAAATAGATTTGATTTTATATATATTATCTGGACACACTGAGCTTTATCCTTTTGACCAGGAGCTGTCCCCACATTGTCAGCCATCACAGCAGCAGCTATGAATTACTAAAATGAGAGGGCGATTTATCAATTCACCAGTGTTGATACTGGGCAAGCAAGCAGGGGAGGTTACTGGTAGGCTCAGTCTCGTGGGCCTGGGTGTTCTTGTCACCAGGTGTACACATCCAGTGCATAAAATTTACTTTTGAGTGGATCAGTTAGCATCCTGTGTCACATCAGTAGGCATTTCGTCCAGTATGCTGTTTGTTATGCACAGGTCATTGTTTGGTGTTCCAGAGGAAGGTACGGGTACTCTGGTGGCTGGGTAATGACAGCCCTTGCAGACAGTGTCTTCTGGCTCCAGATGGGATTTTTTCTATAAGCAGTCTGGATATAAATGGAGCTTAAATTGCAACATCAGTTATAAAATTTTGAGCCCTCAAAATTCTTATTTTTTTTTTTTTGTTCCTAGTCTGTTGCATACAGTGTGTTAGAATAAAAGTATAAAGCAAAGTATACAAGTAGATTATGATACACATCAGCAATACCATGAGAACAAAAGAATTAAAAAATGAAGTCTTCAAAATAAGCTTTCTAAAAATGCAGAGTTCATGTAAATGATGTTGGAAGTATGAGCATGTGCTCCTAGATGCAAGTAGATAAGGACAAAGCCAAACACTTTAGAATCACAAATCAAAAGAATTGCTGTATTATTCATTTTTCTTTGTGTGCTCTACAAATGCTCAGATGCTAGAAGCTGCCTGGTGGTCTGTCTATTAAGACGTTTCTCCTCAGGAGCTCTGCTGCTTGTGGGGCATTCTAGTGTGTGTGCTGATTATGCCTCCAGTTTATCAGCTCAATGCTATGTCTCTGTATAACTGTCTGACATATTACTAGTAGACTCTTTGAAGGAGAGTTTAACTAAATAAAAGAAAGGCTATTAATGCAGTGAAGGGGAAGTTTGTGATGCCCGTGTGGAAGAAGGATAAGTTCATGACATGGGAATAGAACTTGAAAAACAAATTATCTGCTAGAGCTTGTTCCGGCATCTTTCAGTTTGTCTATGCCAAAGGGTAAGAATGGTCTGGGAACCTGAGTGGGAGAAGTAGCCTAGCAAAAATTGACAGGTGGGTTGCACCTAGGACAGTAGGACAGTAAAAATTGCTAGCAGTGGAGTATGTTTCCTCCTGGGGAAGAGCAGGGAGAGATTTTAAGGTACACAATGCTAGTGACTCATACTCTGAATAGAGAATTACAATATTTGGAGTAGACTTTTGCAGCTGCTCCTCAGGCCGTGGATTTCTCTGCTGTTCTTTGTATCTCGTTTGAAGGAGTCACTGATTTGTACTACTGTGAGTAACTGACAGCTGCCTATTTGTGATCTTCCTAGATCCTGACTTTTTCCAAGGGAAAAAACCCAAGGCATAAAACTTTTCATACAGATCATTAGTTGAAACTTTTTCTCAAAGACAAAATAGTGTTAACATCTACAGCAAGTTAAACAGCAAAGCATAGTAAGTGACAATAATCTCTCATCTTGGCTTTGTCTTTGTGGGCCCAGAGAGGCTAGTCTAAACCAACACCACTTTCTGAGGATGTTATGCTTGTTGAGAGAAATGTAAACGCCTTCCTGGAGCTCCACTTTGTCCCTCAGCAGTGCCAGGTCTTCCTTGGCCTATAGAAATCAGGGCCCAGGGTTCCTAAGGAGTGAACTATATGAAAGGTGAGGGGTGGTCCTTAAGTATCGCAAAAGACCAGAAGTGCTTGTTTAAAACAAAAGAAAAACACAAAACCACAAACCCTGGTGTAATTGCATGCACTGTGGACATTAAAGTCAATTTCTTCTCCTTGGGCTTTCTACATTATTAACTACAATCACTTCAATCTGATGAATAAATGCTATCTACTTATAAAAAAAAAATGAAACCAGGGAGATAGAGATTTCTGGCTGATGTGCTGCAGGCCAAAGGTCAAATTCCTCCCCTATCCAAAACCTAACTACAGTCTTCTTCCTGTGAGAATGAAATGACCAGGCAGACTTGAGGTCACCAGCTCTACATCAAAATAAATAAAAGTCTCAAGAAGTGGTTGGATTTTCTTTCAGGTTCTGTGTTGAAATCCTTGTGGTGCTGGGTTACTGAATAGCATTGTATTGTGGAGTTCAGACCTCTTTCTTGATGTGGCTGAGTAGCTACTCAGAATGAAGTAACTGTAAAGCACTTGTTGAAACGAAAAAGTGTCAATATGAACACATCAGGCATTGTATGTGATGTTTGGGGGAACAAATCACCTCTTTACATGTGAAGACCACTGTAAAATACATTCTGAAAGTCTTCTTGAAAGGAAAAAAGGCTATTGCTCTTCATTATTTAATATTAATCTCCTTAAAATTATGAGCCTGCCTTTAGCAGTAGTACCATTTCTAACACCAGCAACAAGAAAACCCCAATGTGAGCATAAGCCTAGGGCAAAAGTCTTTGGCTTTTAGTTCTCTTCTGTGCAATGCTATGGTCGTACCTGCCCTGATGGAAGTGGTTATGAAGATGCCTTAATAACACAGGCCCATTGGGTACAGGGCATTTTCTGATCCCTGTTCCTTCCACCACTAGTGACATGCTCATAGGAGCTAATACCATCCTCAATGTCTGTTTCAACACAGAACTTGAATAAGCTGGTTTAGGACTTGCTAAAGTGTATTTTTACTTTTCTTTTATTCCTCTTTTTCAAAGTGCTCAGAGAGTATTTGACCAAGAGAACCTCAGGGCCAGATCCTCTCCAATGAACAACTGCCAGAATACATAAGAAGTACTTTAACCAAGATGCGTTCAGATTTTTCTCAGGGTTTTTTTGCTGCTGTTTTTTTGCTTTCTGATAAATTCAGCTTTGCTGCCATCTTGTGTTAAATATTTTCTTTCTCGGTATTTCTCTGTGCTCTGTAAAATAATTTTGTGTGGTAGAAAATTCTTTAAGTATTGAAGCTGAAATTTAAACAGTTTATAGTACACTCTCCTGAAATGACCTTTAAAGTGATCTGTAATTCAGGCATAAGCTGACATACTTTCTCCCACTAGTTCTTTGATTGTAATTTTGGTGTGCTCTAACATTCTGGTCTGGTGCAGTTTCACTGAGCACTCATTACTCCTCCATTGCTTCTTTAGCTGAAAGGGTTTAGCAGCAGGCCTCTGCTTACAAGTAAAAGTTAAACCATGTCCCTTTGACTGAACCAAGTCAGAGTAATCACAGGAGTAGTTAAGCTGCTGTATCTCAAGAAGCTGTAGTTGAGAACACTGATGAGTAAATGAATCTAGACTGTAAGCACAGGCTTTGCACAGCTGGAGCCAGAGCTTTAGTTATTATTTATTTACTTATTTTATACTTTATTAATGAAAAAGGAAAATAGTATTCTTTCTTGTATGTAATTGTTTCTAGAAATACGTTATAAACCTTAAAATTATAGAACTCTATCTATGTAATTGGAGCTTTTTAAGATAAATTGTTGTATTTGGACCCTCCTCAGAATTGAACAATTGAATAACCAGTAAGAGACTTTCAGGCCTAAGTCCTTAGTTGAGATAGTGATTTCAGGTGGACAGATGATCAGGTCAAGGTGAGACTGTTTCCACAATCTGTGGAGCCCTTTGTTTGACCATGTTGTGTTCATGTCCGTTTGTTTAGTGGTGGGATGTGGTTCAGGAATTCACACCCATTGTAGAGGCCCCATAAAAGGTGGCTGTTATACCCAAGGATCTTCTCAGTTCTTCAGGTTTTGTGACCAAATTACTGGGTAGCCATGGGCTTTAATCATCTCTGCCCAAGGCCAGATTATCTGATCATGCAATACCAGTAAAAAACCAAGGGCCAAGTCCTTCTACCAGGCATGCCTTCATGCTTCTATTTCTGCTAGCACTGATGGTCTATTGACTTTGAACTGCTTCAGCTTACTAATGCAGCAGAACAGCAGGCTTCTGGGGCAGAGATGCTCACTGAAGGGCTCAGTGCCAGAGCTGGCACAGGCTGCCCAGGGAGGTTGTGGAGTCTGCCTCTCTGGGGACATTCAAAACCCACCTGGACATGTTCCTCTGTAACCCCTCTAGGTGGCCCTGCTTGGGTGGACTAGGTGATCTCCAGAAGTCCCTTCCAACCCAAACCATTCTGTGATTCTGTGGTGTGCAAGGATGTGTGACAAAGCTGAATGGGGAATGAGAGGAGGAGCAGGAAGGGGAGAGCAAGACGCAGGTCTGATTGCAGCAAGTTATCATGTTAGCTCATCTGCCCATAGTGCTGCATCCTTGATCTCTCCTCTGCCAAGCTGTGGAAGTTTGCTCGTTGGAAGGTATGGAATGCCTTGCGATGCCAAATGGATGGGGTTCTAAAATTGCAAAACATTAGTTTAGCTGTTCTCCTGAAAATAGGCATGTTACCTTAGCACCATAGTGAGTAGTAGGGATGGGGGAGGCAGAACAATTTAACTACATTTCCTCGAGTAGGGCTGAGTGTAAATTTAAAGAAAATATAAACACAGTAAAAGCTACATTTTTAAGCTGTTTCACTTATAATAATCTATGGTACTGGTAACACAAGGAAAAATGCATTGAATATGAATTATGGCATTTTTGTTGCCTGAGTCTAGGCTACTTCAGTAGTCGACAGAGAGAGATAAATGTTTGCATTGGATCATTCATCCCATCCTGAGAGAGAAGTTTGAAAAAGGAAAAAGAATTATGTTCTTGAATACCTGTGGTTTTTTTTTACTGAGTTAGGAGGCAGCCCGGACAGCCTGTTACTTAGCCTAAATGCTTAGCTTTCCTGTGGCTGTAATATACTGAGATAAATCTGTCCTGTTGTTACAGCTTTTGGTTTTGTACATACACTTAATATCTCTTTTTTTGTTGTTTTCCTTTTCTTTTTTTTATAAGCTAAATTACAGATACAAAGACAGCAATCCATAATAAAAATTTAAATGCTTGTTATTTAATAGCAGGTAAGATGACACAGTAATGTCAAAATGCTTTGTAGAACAGAGTAAGTTAGGAGGTTTTTAAAACTAATAGATTGTAGGAGTACATTAATTCAACAGCTAAAATCTACTTGCACTTTTTACTACTTCAGCTTTTTTTAAGGGAAACTTTAAAAAGAATTTTCAACTGGATCTGCACAAACTTCAGCTGACAGGAAGAATTAGTCTGGATTCCTTGTGTTGTATTAAGCTGTCCAAAACATACTTTCAGGAGTCTCATTTGTGGAAAATAGGCCATAGCAATTAGTATGAAGAAAGTGAAAAAATACTTTGAAGAAAGAAAAACCTTGAACTCTGAAAGCATGAACTTAGAAAATGCACAGCACCAAAGACTCCAGCTGGAATTCTGGTTAAAATGACTAGGACAGTGAATTAAATTGTTATGGGAATGGCACCTTCATGACGGAAAAGCTTGTTGAACCTCTCTCCTAAGGTCTGACCATGGATTGCTCAGCAAAGCTTTTCTATTGCAAATAATGAAAGCTAAGAGTGTTCCAGGAGCTAATACACAGAGTGGGTTTTGGTGGTAGTTTGCAATATTTCGCTGCCGAAAACAAGTAGTAAATCAACTGTCCTTAGTTTTTGTTTTCTAATACGCATCTGAATAGAAAAAGTGTGCAGCAGTTGCTGAGAACCTTTTCCTATCTCAGGCAATACTAATTTTTTATAAGTTAGTGTATCTTCATGTCATGCAGTGTTAAAAGCACATGTTAAAAATATATAATACTTCTCAATTTTACCTTTTCAGCTCTTGGCCTTTCTTCAAGGATTATTTACATTTTACCATGAAGGATATGAACTGGCTCAGGAGTTTGCACCATACAAGCAGCAACTGCAGTTCAATTTGCAGAACGTAAGGATGATTTGTATTTACACTATTATTTTTAATTTTTTTTTTTAGCTCATTTAATTTTGGGATATTAAAGTAGTCTCAGAGCACCTTATTGGAACTCTTAATGTGTAAATTTACCTGCGTAAATGCTTTCTTGAGAGTGAGGCCTGTCTTCTGGAGTGACTGGATGTCCCAGAAATGCTCCAGTTGGTACAGAATGATGCAGTTTGTTTCTTTAAGATCTCAGATTGCTACAAAAAGCTTGTCCTTTTTATGCTAGCTTCCCACTGTATATGAAGCATACATAGAAAGTCATTCTCTTGCTCTTCTCTGGAGCCTCAAAGAATTGGTGGGGCCTTCCTCCATGGTGACCAGCTCTCACAAGCATTGAGTTCCACCTGAAGAAATGTTCTGTTAGTTGTGTAGAGAGTTACTCTCAGCTGAGCAGGTGGATCTTCTGCAGTAGATTGGTCTGAATTTGAGCCATACAAGATGAACCGTGCCCCAGAATTCCATAGTTTTCAGAAATAATAAAGATGCATTTAATCAACCTACTTTTTCACTCCTCATAACTGCTGTATACAACTGTATATTTATTTCAATGTTAACTCAAATGTTACACTTCCAAAGACATACAGGTAAGTAGATACAAAGCATCTTTATTAGCCATTTGCATTAGAGCCACTATTATTTGCATTTAAAGCAAAACGTGAAGTTCAGCATGTTAATAATGGACCAGCCACATTTTTCATGACAAGTAATGTCAAAGTACAGAACAAATTCATTAAAAAAAAGTGAAAGAACTCTATCATTTGCTCCAAATACTGTATGTTTGTGGTGACTCCATTTCTTTTCCATTTTATTCTTTCAAGAAAAGATACCTAATTGAAATTTGTATAGCTTCACTAGAGTCAAAGAAGCTACATCAGCTTTTGTAGGTACTGTCTTGGCTACTGAACTTAGGGAGTATGAAACAGAATTGGGAGTACAAGAGCACCTTACTGTGCTCAACTGCTATTCCTTGTGCTTTACTGAAAAATAAAATATGTTTTTCACTGTAGCATCTTACTATTAGAGGCGTGTTAGCTCAAAGTTGGAAGATGGCATTGCCTCTAGTGTTGTTAATGTAGATCTCATTCCTACAAGTACTGCACTCTTCCAGGTTTTGCTGCAATTAAGTGTGTGCAGCACACCTCCATAGCCCCATCCCCTTTTATGTCCATTGTTCATATGTAGGTATAGAACCCATTTAAAACAGTGCTTGAGGAAATAAGTCAAATCCTTCTAGATGATTAACCTTTTCCTTTTAGATTGAAATGCAAATGCGCAGATTCTCCTGGAAGGCATGCTAAGGCACATGAAAATCAACAAGGTGCTTGGTGACAGCCAGCATGGCTGCACTAAGGGGAAATCCTTCCTGACCAATTTGGTGGCCTTCTATGATGGGGCTACAGAACTGCTGGACAGGGGTAGAGCAGTTGATGTCATCTACCTGGACTTGTGCAAAGCATTCGACACTGTCCCACACGACATCCTTGTCTCTAAATTGGAGAGACATCAATTTGATGGGTGGACCACTCGGTGGATAAAGAACTGGCTGGATGGCCGCACACAAAGAGTTGTGGTCAATGGCTCAATGTCCAGCTGGATACCAGTAACGAGTGGTGTCCCTCAGGGATCGGTGTTGGGACCGGTCTTGTTCAACACCTTCGTCGCTGACATGGGCAGTGGGATTGAGTGCGCCCTCAGCAAGTTTGCCCATGACACCAAGCTGTGTGGTTTGCTTGATACGCTGGAGGGAAGGAATGCCATCCAGAGGGACCTTGACACGCTTGTGAGGTGGGCTGATGCCAACCTCATGAGGTTTAACCATGCCAAGTGCAAGGTCGTACACCTCAGTCGGAGCAATCCCAGGCACAGCTACAGGTTGGGCAGAGAAGAGATTCAGAGCAGCCCTGCGGAGAAGGACTTGGGGGTGTTGGTTGATGAGAAAATGAACATGAGCCGGCTTCAGTGTGCACTTGCAGCCCAGAAAGCCAACCGTATCCTGGGCTGCATCAAAAGGAGTGTGACCAGCAGGTCGAAGGAGGTGATCCTGCCCCTCTACTCTGCTCTTGTGAGACCTCACCTGGAGTATTGTGTGCAGTTCTGGTGTCCTCAACGTAAAAAGGACATGGAACTGTTGGAACAAGTCCAGAGAAGGGCCACAAGAACAATTAGGGGACTGGAGCACCTCCTGTATGAAGACAGGCTGAGGAAGTTGGAGCTGTTCAGCCTGGAGAAGAGAAGGCTGCATGGAGACCTCCTAGCAGCCTTCCAGTATCTGAAGGGGGCCTATAGGGATGCTGGAGAGGGACTCTTCATTAGGGACTGTAGTGATAGGACAAGGGATAACGGGTTAAAACTTAAACAGAGGAAGTTTAGGTTGGATATAAGAAGGAAATTCTTTCCTGTTAGGGTGGTGAGGCACTGGAATAGGTTGCCCAGGGAGGCTGTGAATGCTCCATCCCTGGCAGTGTTCAAGATCAGGTTGGACGAGGCCTTGGGTGATATGATTTAGCGTAAGGTGTCCCTGCCCATGGCAGGGGGTTGGAACTAGATGATCTTAAGGTCCTTTCCAACCCTAACGATTCTATGTTTCTATGATTCATATGTTCTCTGCCTGTTGTGCATCTTAGCCTCCTGTCCTTTTAAATTAGGTATTTGCTAGTTTTGGTTTGCTACTGAGTCTTTCAGATAAAGGCACAAGGTGTCAGTGTTGTCGCACATCACAGTTTCAGTAAAAATGTGAAAAATGTGCTTCAGCCCATGAATTTTATTTACTTTCATGTGACAAGTTCTGGTAGGAGCATGAGGCCACAGCACAGACCCAAACTGGCATTGTAAGTCAGAATGTGTCAGTATCTTCTATGCGTATATCTAAAGAAACAGAATTATTAAAGGATTTTTTTAAATTCAGTGTTAATGAAGAAATAATTAAACTTAGTCTCTTCTTAAATATGATGAAAGTACAACTTGACGTATAAATAGACTACAGGGTAGAGGGAGATGTGAACTTAGGCAGAAGGAATAATGTATTATGGTATTTTTATTATACATTATAGAAACACATGTGTAAAGATGTAGTGGGGTATAGTAAATCATCTGATGCTGTTACACAGAAATTTGAATTCTGGCTTTAGATCTAGATCCACAGCTTCCTTTTGCCAGCTGGGCTGTCTACTGACTTGTCTCTCAGAGCACCACCCTACCTCAGTCTGAAGTGCAACAATTTATGTAGGGAAAGTCAAACTGAGTACAGTGCTCAGGGAAAATTGTGTTCAGACTGTGTGTTGTAGCTGTCAAAAATGCTCCTTTCCATTGCATTCTGTGTTAAGGTCTTAGAGAACAATTGATCTGAACTGCTGTTTCTCCTCTTAAAATTCTCCTACTTGTTAGAGCAAGAGAGTAACAGCTGTAGGAGTAGCAGAGTAGTGGTAGACCAGCAGCACTTAACAGGTTACCATGTCCTAATATGACCTGTTGTCACTTCCACTGTTCCAGCTGGCAGGTGGTGTATTTTGTATGTCCATTTGGCTTTGTTTTCTATAATCTGATTCAATGTCCTGGCTGCTTAAAAGTAGTAATTAAAAACTTACTAGACAGAGGTAAGTTCTCAAAATGGGGACATTCTTCCCTTCAATGGCATATCCCTCTTGCAGGTCTCAAAATGCCTTCTCTTAAGTTTGGTCTGACCTAATATTTCACTCTAAGGGTACAATGTGAACAATTCAGAGAAGAATTTTATCATCCCCTATAGTAAAAATTTTTCTCTTCAGGAAGAAGATTTAATGTGTATTATCAAACCTGTGACACCTCTTAACAGTTCTCCTCCACTATACCATGCTAGGTATGTGGAGGGGAAACCCTGGCCTCACTGAATTCATTAGGAAAAATCTCCATGTCCACGCATATAGATATTAGCAAATATGAATAACCCAACTTTGTACGTAATTCTTTGCCTGGTTACACATGTGATATTTAGGACAGACACAGTATTTTCATGCTTTTGGCACAGTTCGGTCACTTGTGACCTCTTTCTTTCCTAGTGTGTTTATGTTATAATTAATTGTTGCGTTTGTATAGCCATGTGAAAAAATGTTCATGACAGTAACCTGCCTATTCTGAGTTATCAGCAGCTGTGGTATTACTGCAGATACAGATACACAGTACATTTGTCTTTTCTACATGTGGAGAAAGCACAGCTGTTTAGGGACATTAGCCTGGCATTGACCCCAGATCAGTGTTTTATGCAGTGTACTTCAAGTGGTTCAGTGGGACTCACTACTTCAGGTTTGGGGTTATGCTATAAGACTGGTGTCTGTCTTTGCCTGTCTGTCTGTATCCTTAGTGTGTAAGCATACCTAACGATATAAAATGACCTCCTTTCTGAGTTTAGTGACCTGCAGAAGGAGGAATGTTACTGTTCTCAACTATATTTGCATTACAGTTGTGTGCTTCAGTTGAATTCTGCATTACTATGTTATTCCTATGCTTCTAGAGCAATGAAGGGTATTATTCTTTATTGCCTTTTTTTTTTCTTTATGTCTCTCGTAAATACTTCTGTTGGTCTCCAAACCAGTCTCCTTGGCATTATTAGTACTTTCATGAGATAACATGTTTTTATGTTTGTTTCCTTTTCTTGGTGTTAGACCCGGAATAACTTTGAAAGCACTAGGCAGGAAGTGGAGAGACTCATGCAGAGAATGAAATCAGCCAACCAGGATTACAGACCACCAAGTCAATGGACAATGGAAGGCTATCTGTATGTGCAGGAGAAACGTGAGTATAACAGATGTACTTTTTAACTGAATTTGAAAGGCACAGCATCAAAGGTGAGGGCAAGAAAATGGTCTAGTTAGCCGGACAAAGCAACAAGTTTGAATGTCTGCAGACTCCTGTTCTGGCTCCTTTCCAAATGATTGAGAAGTTCAAAAGAAAAATAAGTGACTTTTCGAAAAGTCAGAGTAGCTATGGTCAGATGGAATGGGGATCAAATCACTTGTAAGCAACTCAGCCTCTGCCCCCTGGGGCTTTGTGGGTAGGTGCCTGCTATTGCCCACCCTAGAGGATGGTAGGAAGCTCTGCTCTGGCTGGCTGCCCCACGCTTTGCTGCAGGAACTGCAAGCTCCCAGCACTCTGCTTTGTCTTTATCTGTCAAACCCTGCTGTCTCCTGTACTTTCTCTGCCTGAACAGGACCTATGTTCACCCAGCAAGAGCAACTTCTCCTTGTACCAGGGGTCTCCACTAACCCAGCCACCTTAAGAATGAATGAACATGCACATAATGGAAAACAGAAGTGTAAGAAGTAGAAAAATTTTCTAAATACAGTCTGGCAGCTTCAAAATAGCTGCAAATATGCCTGTGTTTTATACAGTTCATGAGACATGAGAATGAAGTGACGAACTAAATGAAGGATCAGAACTAAAGTTGTCCTAAGTGTCTGAAACTACTTGGAAAAGCCTAACAATACATCATGTTATGAATAAAAACAGAACCAGGAAATATGTGAAAAGTCAAATGAGAGAATTTGAAACTATACATCACATGAAGTATCATGCAAAATCCTGAGTAAGAGTTATTATTGCATGGGGTGCCCAGATTTATATATTTATTCATTTTTCTAGTTGCTGTGGAAATCATCCTGACACTAGAAAAGTATATAGCAGTATTTTGAGATAGTGTGTACATGCTTGTGCAAGTTTCACATTTATGCAAAAATACTAAATACAACTTTGCACCTGATTTCTCAATCTAAAAATAAATGGAAGGCATCTGGATATAGAATTCTTATGTCAGACTTGATCCCGCTTTTTCTCAGTTTTGAGGATCTCTTCTTCAGTGCTCCCATTTTAGATGATAATTGAAGAGACTACATGGAGCCATAAATAATTGATTTCTCAAATAACTAAATTAATCTTTATTCCAGATGTGAGCTTAAAGAAAGAAACCTCACTGCTTATCATAGTTACCTTCGGTAGCACTGAAAGTTTTAAAAAGGCCTTTTAATTGAGTAATAATGATAAAAGGAACCTGTTTTAAGTGGAAATTACACTAAGCTCTGCTAATGGGGGAGGCAGAAAAGGAGTGGAGCATTGAGCACATGCTGTGCTTCATTAAATAGTGAGAGGCCAACTTGACATCCTCTTACTGAAAATAAATTTGTTCATTTATTTATTTTGGAGTAAGGGTAACAGGGCCTATAATCTCTGTGTCAGTAGGGAAGACACTAGCTATAAATTTCCTTGTTGTGCCAGTTTACTTTCCTACAACCATCATTCTATAGACTCTTGTCAAATTATGGGCAACTGCGTTAAATGTTTGCTATTCTGGAGAGTAAATCCTGTGTGTATTTGTTACTGATCTGTATGATAGTAAATATGTTTAAAAGTAAAAAATGGCAGTAGGCTATGAATTGTTTTCATTCAGGTGGAGAGTCATGAGTAATGGACATAAAGCTACAACACAGGTGTCAGCTACAATTTTTTAACGAAAAACAGGTGACTAAATGCATCTAAACCCTCTTTGAGTGTGCTCATCTTTCTTATATATGCTAAAAGAGTTAATGAAACACCATGAGAGGAAAAATTGATTCAGAGTAATTATATATATTGTTTTCCTAAGTGAAAATAAGTTAAAATATAGGAACAGAACCTGCGGGTGGGTAACCAGTTGACTTTTCAATTCCCGGCATGACCTTCCTGCAGAATGCTGGTGATCGGAGAGCTTTCTCCTAATCAGCATAACAGACCGTGTAAATTTCCACATCTGCATTTCTGGATTGCCAGGCATCTGATTTGCATGACCAGTACAATGTTGTGTACACCTTTATGGAAATCTGCATTTAGAAGGCAATGGCATTGTATCTATAGCAAAACTACTCAGTTTTAAAAACCTCTCCTTTTTATCGAACTGTTTAAGTTAAAAAAAATAAATTGAAATACTTGGTTGTTGGTTTCTTACTTAGAGCTCTTTAATTTTAAAAAGAATTAAAAGATCTAGTATACTGTAATTTGAAAAAAAATCAGTATCATATTTTTGCCATGAGTAACTCCCATTGAAATTGGAAAATCAAATGTGGGTTGAAAATATAATCCAGTCCTTTCCTATTTTGAATTTGCATTATACATATACACATATATATGGGTGTGTCATTTGCCTTGGCACCTACCTTTGTGATGGCTCTGCAGAGAAGGGACGTATTTGAATGCCAACCTCTGAAGTGTAATGCTGTCCAAGAGGAAAGACAATCTTTTCCTTCATGGTATGACCCAAGGTGGAGCAGTCACACTGCAAAAACCTGAATTATCCTGTGCTCTGCAGTGCACTAGCCCTCCAGATGTGTCTGTAAGAATCTGGGAGCTTATCTTGTTCTCTGTGTGCTACATTAAACATATTTTTTTTTCCAGAAAATTGTGTGATATCTTAATTTTAGGTCTAGAATGTGGAGAGAATTATGGAAATGTTGGGAGGATTTACTTCATGTCCTCACAGAAAAGAGCACACTATAAATAGCTGTATCTAACCTAGGCTATAGATGAAATTTAAAATAGCATTGAGCTTAATGTGTGTTCAGATTCACTACAGGTTTACAGCAGCGCCTGAGCAAAACTCTACGTAAGATTAAATCTGCCTCTGAGACAGTGCCATTTTACGCACTCTTTTAAGGTAACAGAATAGCCTTCTTCTGATAACTACCAAAAGCATTTGTTAGCCTTGACAAGAACGCTGAAAGTAAAGGTAAATGCACTCTGACTTCAAGACTTCATCCAATTCTGTGGAGGTTTCCCTCAGAGAAAAGATGTAATACTGAATCCTCATGCTTTACTTGGGATGATAAAATCTTCAGCTGTATTTCCTAGGCAGAAAAGTCCTCAGGAACTTTCCTGTCCCCTGCCTGTTTACACTAGTATAATGCTGTTACCCTTCCAGTTGCCAAAGAAAATCAGTCTGCTGTAACGTTGTTGGCCAACCTTATAAAGCTGCAGTATCTGAAAATTATACCTGAATAACATGTCCAAATTAAAAAATTAGGGGAGTTTTTGATTTTTATAGGCTACATGTGGATGCTGTTATGTTTTATTTCTCTAACTCCAACTAAAATAGCTATAAAATGCCAAAATAATTATTTTTAATACTATCTCTCTTCAATCTAGGACCTCTTGGATTTACATGGGTAAAACATTACTGCACTTACGATAAAGGAACAAAAACATTTACAATGAGTATAGCTGAAACAAAATCTGGTGGAAAAGTGGTGAGTTGCACATACATGAACTGTATATTCCATCTTTTATGTTAAGCATCCAGGAATTGTTAAAAGAAAAAATGTGAGCATAGTATAAGGCTGTTTTCATGCATGAAACAGTGCATGTCTTTTATAGTGTAGACAAATAAAGTATTTAAATAAAAATATTTATTTTAAATTATACATAAACTGCAGAATAAATTCTCTAATGTGGTGGTACCAAATGCATAAGAAATCAAATCATGTTTGCACAGAATCATAGAATGGATGATGTTTGGAAAGGAGGTCTGTAGATCACCTAGTCTAATCTCAGTGCAGGGTCAACCAAAGCATGTTATCAAGGCCTGTGTCCAGTCAGGTTTTAGATATCTCCAAGGATGGAAACCCTTATGGCCACCTCTGTGGACAACCTGTTTCAGCATTTGATTACTGTAATAATACTCATTCTAACATGTAACATATAATCATATTAGATATACAGATGTTTGTAAAGTTTGAATTTAGGGAGTTTTCTGAAATACAGTGATTAAATAACAAGTATGTGTCAGAAAGCTGTTAACTGTAGTCTTACTTTATATACAGAAAAGTTATTGTATATGTTCCTAAATAATTTTAATCCCTATTTTAAGACATGTTCTTTGGACAGTTCATACAGTTAAATTTAAGATGTGAAGCCAAGGTGTATCAGCATACTGTCTGTGCCTATTTTGTTTTATTTTATAGAATGGCCTCGTTACAAGCTCACCAGAAATATTCAAGCTAAAATCTTGCATCAGGAGAAAGACAGATTCAATTGACAAACGTTTCTGTTTCGATATTGAAGTATTTGAGAGGTTTGATTCTTTTTTCATTGTTTTAACAAATTGAATATAATTAAAAATCGAAACACTTGTAACCAATATCTAATAATTACTCCTGTAATAGGAACACATTTCTCAATAGGCCTGTATACAGACAAATTAGGCTCTCAGGACTTGGTTCTTACTTGTTCAAACCTATTTTCTAACAAAATCTACTACATAGAATGTGTTGTCTGACGTACATTATGTTTGCATGCGGATACAAGATGAATTCTAGTATCACCTGTATCACAGCTGACTACCCTCTTTTAAGAACAGATCAGATGTATTTTTATAAATGCTTAATAAGCATATTCTGTGCCAATATATTTCCTTCAGAAATGTATGATAGCACATAATTTTTCTTATTTGAAAATTACTTCTGCACATTGGTTAGTTTATTTTTCACTTATTCCTGGATATTATAAAAAGTAGATTAAAGCAGCTTTTCTGTATTTGAAGTATGTGTACACAGAACTTTGTAAACATATTTTTTCCAAGCTTGGGAATAAAAAGAAATATTGAATTAATTTTTCCCTTAAAATATGGTAAATAGACTGACTTTTGTAGTCGTTTTCTTAAGAAATATCTTGTGACTGCTGCTGTCATTTTAAGTTCCATTCAGAACTGCTGTATTTATATGATAATTTTGAGGCTACTTTGGTGCTTTCAAATATAATACATTATTTTGCTAGAATAGATTTCTGAGTGAGTTCAGGTTTAAGAAGTAGAAATTTGATATGAACAAATATTGAGACTAATTGATCACTTGAAACCTCCTAAGCTTGGATTGACAGGTTATATTTGAAATTGGTAGTTGTTTCTTTTGATGTAGAATTGCATTTGTTAGACACATCTGTGGTGATACCATTGTAATGTATTCACGAGTTAGTGTTGTCCCTTCTGTCTTCCTTACTCTATTAGAACATACACAGTTCAAAAAAACTACACAGAAAAATTAGTTCCATCTGCAGTTCTTCAAGTTCTCATCAAAGAGACAGTTACAGGCACTTCTTACATGTTACTTACTCATTCTGAACATTCTGATTGATTATATCTGCATGGCCTGTAAGTTATGGGCATTCTGGAAACTTGGACAGAAGGTTAAAACAGGAATACAGTACAAAGTTACTAGGTCATTATTGTAAGGATCTGACTTTCACAGGCTGGTGGAAAGTTCACTCTTATAATTAATTTGGTATTCAGCAGGGAAGTACTGACTTTTTGTACAAGTCAGCAAGGTAAATAGACAATGAAATACCTAGAAATATTTGGTGGGAGTTCACATACAAGGACAACATTCATCTCTTCTGAATGTTACGTTGATAGAACGAGTTTCCCCTGAGAAAATGCAGTGGCCATTACTGATGTCAGTAATGACTAAGAATGTGAGCCAGTTTATATAAACACAGTACTGGAATACTGAAGATTCAGAAAGACTGTGATAATGATTACATTTGAACTAATTTTAAATTCAAGACTTGATGTTGTTTCCACCCTGAGCGCCTCCCCAGTAAAAAATTGGTTGTATGGGATCCCATTTGCAAGTGTATAACTCATCTTGCAATATGGAGGTACCTCATACCTATTAGAGGGTTGTAGCGCTGGAGACTAAGCATCTAAAATTACATGTTGCAGTACCAAACTTTTAAAAAACAGACCTGTTCTTAAATCTACCTCGAAGTTATTTGTTGTGTCAGAAGCTTTCATCTTTCTCTGACTTCTCTCTGTCTTACATGTATTCACTTCATGTCAATATGTATTTGGATTCTGACTTTGGATACTGTTTGAGAAAAAGAAATCAGTAACATCAGTGTATGTTTTTGACAGACCTGGAATCATCACACTGCAGGCTTTTTCGGAATCTAACCGAAAACTTTGGCTCGAAGCTATGGATGGAAAGGAACCAGTAAGGATATTTTTTTCATTTTCTTTGCCTTTAACAGTTTTGTGGCACACCTATTAAAGAAAGAAGCTAGTATGCCTATTCATAGGCAAATTCAGTTCTGTTCTTTGTGAGACACTATTGCAAGTAGAGTTATGGTAGATAGAAAAGAAGGACTCTTAGTGAATTTAAGCCTTTAAATATTTTATGTTGGGATATTCAATGTTTAACAGGATAGCATGTTGCCTAATATGATTGATGGTTCAGATAACATTTGTGAACCAGTAGTTTCTGCCCTGGTAAAGACACTTTTGGGCAGTGTCATGGAGTAAACAATTAGCACCATCTTGAAAGGCGCTGCGGAGAGCATAAAACTGTGTTGAAAGCTACTAAGAGACAGTCAAATTTCTTCCCATTATTAGTGTGCTCTTAAAATAGTCACTGAATGAGGGTGATGTCAGACCTGTATCAAAGGGGGGGAAAAAATGGTTGATTGCTTTTAGGAGACAGAAAATTGTTTCTACAAGCGCCTTGCTTGACTGAAACGGTACAGAAATTAGATCAGTACTTGTACTGAGTTTTAGACTATTTGGGAGTCTGCAAATCTGACTTCTAACACATTTTAGATGATTGTCCTATCACAGGACCTTTAACCTGGGTGAGTGCTAGGGGTTTCAATATCAGGAGAAGATGAAAGGCAAGGCTGGCATTTCCCTAGAGGCAAGCTAATTCACAGCTTGTTGCAACTACCAACAAACCTGGCAGTAAAGAATTTACAGCACAAATATTGACTTGCTGCTTTTTTTTCTGTCTACAGATCTACACCCTGCCAGCCATTATTAGCAAGAAGGAAGAAAGTAAGTTCTTTACTTACATAGTTACCAAATATTGGTAGATTTCTGTAATGTCCAGGTTTCTGCATAACGTGTGTGAGAGATTAATTATTTTACATTTTCATTCTATTGCTATGAAATAACTGTTTGTTGTATTACATGATTGGGTTACGTAAAAGCACATCCTAAGCTATGTAAACTGTGAAAAAACCTTCAACTTTTGTGTTACTATCAAACATAAATTGGAAGAAAATTTGATTGGCTTTGAAGCTACAGTATATTTTACAAATCTGTAGAAAGTTTCTATCAGTAGTCTATATTTCTAAATGAAAAAGCATGCCATTATGTTGAAATAATATCCTTATATAGAATAATAGAATCATTTAGGTTGGAAAAGAACAAGTCCAGCTGTAAACCTAGCACTACCAAGTCTACTAAACGATGTCTGCAAATTGCATGGTTTAGTAAGACTAAAAGACATCTACATGTCTTTTAAATCCCTCCAGGGATGGTGACTCCTGAGCACACTGTTGCAGTGCTTGACAACCTTTTTGGTGAAGACATTTCCTAATACACAATCTAAACCTCCCTTAGTACAATTTGAGACCATTTTCTCTTTTCCTATTGCTTGTTACTTGTGTCAAGAGACCAACGCCCGCTTCACTACAACCTCCTTTCAGGTAGTTGTAGAAGAGTGATAAGATCTCCCCTGAGCCTCCTTTTCTTCAGGCTAAACAACCCCAGTTCCCCCAACTGATCCTTATCAGACTTGTGCTCCAGACCCTTCACCAGCTTTGTTGCCATTCTTGGGACACATTCAGCACCTCAATGTATCTCTTACAGTGAGAAGCCCATAACTGAACATAGGAGTCAACATGCAGCCTCACTGGTGCCCAGTACAGGGGGACAGTCACTTCCCTAGTCCTGCTGGCCACATTATTTCTCATACAAGGCAGGATACTGTCAGCCTTCTTGGCTGCCTGGACACAAGCTGGCTCATGTTCAGCTGCTGTTGACCAACAGGCCCAGGTCCTGTTATGCTGAGCAACTTTCCAGCCACTCTTCCACAAGCCTGTAGCATTGCGTGGGGTTGTTGTGACCTAGTGCAGGACCTGGCACTGCCTTGTTGTACCTCATACAACTGGGCTCAGCCCATCACATCTTTTGGGCTTTAGGTCTATATGCACCTCTTACATATACACTGAGTAATAAAATGAGGGTACTGAAAGATACTATGAGATTTATGTGTGTACTTGTATTAGATTCAGAATGGTTTGGGTTCTCAGGGACCTTAAAGCTCATCTAGTTCCAACCCCCCTGCCATGGGCAAGGATGCCTCACACTAGAACAGGTTGTTCCTGTCCAACCTGGCCTTGAACACTTTCAGGGATGGGGCATCCACAGCTTCTCTGGCAATCTGTACCAGTGTCTCACCACCCTTGCAGTGAAGTATTTCTTCTTAATATTTAATTTAAATCTACTCTCTTTCAGTTTAAAGCTGTTCCCGCTTGTTCTAAACCTACATGTGTTTTAAAGGCCCTTCAGCATTCTTGCAGGCACCTTTTAGGTACTGAAAGACTGCAGTTAAGTCTACTAGAGCCTTCTCAAGGCTGAACAACCCCAAACCTCTCAGCCTGTCTTCATAGTAGAGGTGCTTTAGCCACCTTATCCTCTTCGTGGCATCCTCTGGACTTGCTTTTCATGTCCCTCTTGTGTTGGGGGCTCCAGAGCTGGGCTCAGTACTCAGGGAGGTCTCATGAGTTTGAAGGAGAGGGCTAGGACCGCTTTCCTCAACCTGCTGGTCACACTGCTGGTGGTGAAGCCTAGCATACAGTTGGCTTTATGGGCTACAAGTGCACATTAGTATCATATTATCACATATATGTTATTAACATATTAATATATTGACACAAACATATATGTGTAGACAATCTACTGATTTCTGAACAAGACAGTATAATATGCTTCTTGCAATGATCCTCTAATGATTTGAAAGTTGGAGTTTTGAGTGGAAAGGTTTTATCTATGAGAATACTGTTGCAGAATAAGTATCATAATCTCATGGATAAATGCGTATCAGTCCTTCCTGACTAACATGTGAAGCTAAACACTGAGAATTGTGTATTCATACATAAGAAAATAATTACCTTTTTTTCTTTTTATAGTGTTCTTAAATGAAGCAGGTTTCAACTTTGTGAGGAAATGCATTCATGCTGTAGAAACAAGAGGTGTGTATTAAATATGTATTAGATTATTATGGGTATTTTTTCGTAAATATTGCTTTGATTAATTCTACATGTTTTATAGCCTTGCTTTAGAATGTGTCTTTCATTTGTTTTGTACTTTTCATGTTATTTGAGTTCTTTGCACTTTAAAATGTTGCCAGAAGTTCCAACAACAGTTTTAACATACTGTTTAAGTGGGAGTTTTAAACATTTTCTGTAATTTCATGTTGTTTAGACACCTTAATACACAGTTGCACACATCTTTAATTTGTGTGCACTGAGCTGTGCTTTCTCATGGTAATACTGTAGGGAGCCTCAGCTCCCAACTTTGGTTGTTGGCATGAAAACAGAAGGCCAAAAAGTGCCATCAGTACTCTCTGCTGGCACGTTTCTTTGCAAAACATAATTCCCATCATTTTATTCACTCTTTTTGCACATGGTTTATCTCTTTTTTAAAAATGTTTAGGCACTCATTTTTTGGTAGCAGGAAAACAGAACAATAATCACTGTAATGATGAAGTGATGTCTTACAACTCACAGCAGGTTTTTAATTATCCCCTTCCAAATGAAGAGGTATGGCTTTTATGTCATAAAAAGAGGTAACCTTTCTCTGTCCATGCACTGGACTGTCACAATGCAGCTCTCTTCTAATCCAAAAACTGGGTGGTCTCTTTATGCGACACTGAGCTCAACAGGAATTCAGTTTCTCAGGTAATAATGTTATATAGTTTTTGAGTCACTGCTGACTCAGAGCTTGCGAGTTTTTCTTGGGGGGTTTCAAAACAAAACACCTATGTTATGTGAGATCAGACTTTGGAATTTTGTTTTCAAAGGAAAAGTGAACAGTTTTTAAATGATAAGACTTGAAGTGGGGAAGAGGGAAGACTTAAATCCTGCTGATTTTAAAAGGCAGTTAAAAATAGTAAAATTATCAGTGGAATACTGAAATACTGTGTTGTGAACGTTAGACTTTAAACTTTATTAGTACCTGTGCTATTAACCCCCAGCAATTGAAACTTATGAGTAAATTGGGACTTGTCTGTCTCCATTTTGCACTGGATCTATGCAGAATATTTACATTTTCAACTGCACTGTTGCAGCAGTATACAGTGTATGTTTTTATTTTGGGTACAGTCATTTCTCCTATAAATGTCAATCAGATCTTAATTGGAAGGGATCATGGTCTAAGCCCATGCAGGCACATAGTAATTCCACTGAAGTCTAGGTAAAATAAATTTGTCGACATGTAATGTGTTTTAGGACTGCTTTTTTTTTTTTTCCATTTTTCACTTTTCCCAGCTATCTCCTTATGGATATTGGGTCATTTCTAAATGACTTTCTATTCATGTAAAGTTATGGATAATGTATACTATGGTATGGATTCAGTGGAATGCGTTCGTTAGTAACCCAGAAGAGAATTCAGTAGGGAAGCAGTACTCGAGAATTTAATTGTACAACTTTCCATGTATACATTCAGATGTTTTGAAAACATACACAAAGGAGGCATCGCCGTATTTTCATTGTTTTCCCAATGTAGGTATTACAATCCTGGGGCTGTACAGAATAGGTGGTGTAAACTCCAAGGTGCAAAAGCTGATGAACACCATATTTTGTAAGTATCTGATGTGACCGTTTATCAGTTATGCAGTGTGTGCACTGTGGTCCCTTTTGCCTTAACTGCTGTGCTCAGAACTGAATTTGACACTTACTGCCTCTAAATTGAGTTTGCTTTCTTAAAATGAGTGACTCGTCTAACTAGTTTCTTGTGTGCATTAGTACTTGATTTCTGCATGTTATCATTGATATACATGAGCAAATTACTACTAAAATACAGTTCTCTGTTAAGTTTTAAACTTCTATTTATTGCTGCATATTTGGTGTATTTCAGAAGTGTTCCAGAGCTTAGTACTGTAACACAGCATAGCTCAGTTTAATAGACAGTTGTTTCAGTCTTTCACTTTCCGTGCTAATTGGGCTCTCTGATGCCTGTGTTTGAATGTCTAAGCTAATTAGTAATTCTCTGTTGGCTTTGGCTTACTTAACACTTTGATATAACGCATATAGTTACCTTACAGATGCTAAATGAGTGCTAAATGCATTTTTATCAATACTTTGACAGAGATTAAAAGATTCAAATTGATCAGGTTGGTAGTTAATCCAGCTACTAAGTAATCACATGAGCTAAATGACTTATTAGCTTCTGTTTTGTCGCTTTTCTAGTTAGCGTGTTAGTCAAACTATAACACAATCACAATTCAAATTTCTACCAGCCCCTAAATCTCCCCCTGATATGGATATTGATATGGAACTTTGGGACAATAAAACAATAACCAGTGGACTAAAAAACTACCTCAGGTAAGTGTGAAGCTACACAAATCTCAGTATTCTTTTTCTGGCCCGTTGATCTTTTGCTTATTAATACCATATTACATTTTAGCATGGTAATAATTAAGTATATTATTATCTTGCCTAATATCCCCATGATTGCCCGTAATAATAAATCTAAAATTTGTCACACTCTCTGCCTTGTTAAGATACTTATGGCTTATATAGCCCTCAATTTGGCAGAAGTTAATTAATTGCATGTTTTTATTTAACATTTTCTACGTTAACAGCAAAGCATGTTGTGCTCAATCTTTCTTTTCTGAAACCCTTAAGCTGTGTACCGTGAGGTTTCATATCATCATTGTTGGAGCAGAATAAAAATCTCTGCAAAAGCACAGGGCTTTATCCTGTGCTGTTGGTGTCTTCACAAACACAGTGTCCCAGTGTCCCTCGCGCACTGTCATTTTTTTCTGAAGATTTTTGGTAATGAGACAGAATTTTCAAGGATCGTGATACTTCCAAGAGAATTTTGTTATGGGTCTCAATTTACAATATTCAAAAGAAACATAATAAAAAGTATCAAATCTAGATGATGGGTGTTCTATGCCTTCTAAAAATCTAGATTTCCTAAACAGGTTACGTAACAGAAGGCAGCATTAGAAATCCCTATTCAATCTGGAAAACATGCCTAGGATTTATAGTGGAATGCCAATGTACACTTCACAGAAAAGGCTGGCTTTGGTTGAAGACATTTATAATACATATTCAGAAGCATAAATCACTGTATGTACTGTGTTTGTGAAATTGCATGAGCTAGCAGTAGCAAGTAAGGCAATTCACAGTCTGCCTTTCAGAGATGACTCTTCTAAGGTCTCCCAGATCAGAATTTCAGTCCCAGATTTCATCATGGTTTTGCCTTTCTTGGGTGTTGTGGTTTAAACCCAGTCAGGTAATTCGTTCGCTCACTTCCCCCCCTTTCTTGCCCTCCCCCTGCTCCCGGAGGGACAGAGAGGAGAATAGAAAAGAATGCAACTCCCACGGGTTGAGATAAGAACAGTTTAGTAACTAAGGTATAACACAAATCACTACTGCTACCACCAATAATAACAATGATAAAGGAAATAACAAGGGAAGAGAATACAACACCTCAGCACCAGCCGACCGATAACTCGCCCCCCTCAGCCCGACCAAGCTCTGACCGATACCTCCTCCAACCCTGCAGTCTCCCAGCCCTTCCGGCTAACTCCCAGTTACATCCTGGGCATGACGTGCTGTGGTATGGAATACCTCTTTGGTCAGTTTGGGTCAGGTGTCCTGTCTCTGCTTCCTCCTGGCTTCCCCTCCTCCCTGGCAGAGCATGAGGCTCACAAAGTCCTTGGCCAAACCAAAACATCGCTATCAGCTCTGTTCCCAGGCCGAAAGTCAAAACACTGCACTGCACCAGCTACCAAGAAGGAGAAACGTGACTGCTACTGCTGAACCCAGGACATTGGGCAAAAGATTGTTTTTGCAGTCTACCTTACCACGTTAAGCAGCTGTATTTATTACACTTCTGCAGTATGGAAACCAGAAAACAGTCTCTGTGCCGTAGTCTAACTTCCCTTACTAACCTACATGATGACACCAGCTTCAATTCAAATTTTCAGACTATGTGCATGACTAAGTTATATGCTAATTGTAACCAACCATCAGTGAATACACATTGTGCAGATGCTGAGGGCTATCATAATCACACCCATAAAACTTAAAAAGACTTTGAGTAATGCTTTTTAAATGTTCTTTTAATATTGTTTTTTACAACCAGGTGTCTTTCAGAACCACTGATGACTTTCAAGCTGCACAAAGATTTCATTGTTGCTGTTAGTAAGTAAAGTAATAAATAAAGTAGTATTATTTCTAACCCTTAATCTCTTCAGTTACTAGTCTTTTGTTGGTTCCAGTATTTGTGGTAACTGCTTTTGACAAGTTACTTGAAATACAAATTTCAGAATGTTGTACGAAGTATAATCAAACTGTTGTCATGATTTTAAAGCCTGATTTTGTTTGGCTCCTTATAATGCATGTGTGTACTAGCATGCATTGGCATTGGTGACATTTGTAGTCACATCTTAGCACATGTTCTGATTTATCAACAATATTTGTTTTCTGTTTAATAGAGTCAGATGATCAGAACTACAGAGTTGAGGCAGTGCATGCACTTGTGCATAAGTTACCAGAGAAGAACAGAGAGATGCTGGACATCCTTATCAAGCACTTGGTCAAGTAATTCTTTTTTATTTTTCTCTTTGCCATTATTGTAAGATGTGATTATTTCTGTTTTGAATTTGTCGGTATTGCTTAAACTAGTCTCTGTGTTGAAACAATGCCACTTGAAATTGCATTTAATTTCTAAAATGCTGTTCTCAACATATCTCAAGAATACTCACCAAAGAAACAGAAAAAAAACCAACCTACCATGAAGAATCACCAAGATGACCAACTGTGTTTATAGAGTAAACCCACTCAGTGTTTTCATTCACATTCCTACTTACTACAGGAATTGTCACTAATTATATTTAAGAAACATCTAAAACTATGCTGAGATTGTTAGAAAACACTGCTTTGAATCTGACTCAAGGTCCCACACTTTATCAGAAACAGAGAACAATTCACTTGTCCTTCATGTTTGAGCTTATTTTCCTAACTCCTCTGAATTGTAGTATCATTTGGAAGTGTTAATTTGAAGTATTATTATTTATACTTTTCTGATCTGCCTAAATGTCCAAACCCCGTGTGGGGGTTTTCACCAGTTTCTGTGAGTATTAATTAAATGTCAGATGGAGAAGATTTTGCACTTCTTTGAACTGATGATCTTTTTTCTTCACTGAATTACCTTAGCATGTGCTGTGAGATAAAAAAGACACGGTTTTATTCTATTACATCTCTCTATGTCACTACCTATGATTCCACACTATTCTTACATTATAATTTATTCTGTTTCTGCCTCAAATGTTTTTCATGTACATTTTAGTAAATCGTTGGTCAGTTTTCATTGGTATTTGTTGAATACTTTTTAATATGTATTATTCTTTCTGGTGCTATATACTTGTACATTTACCAGTGATCTGGGAATGTGAATAATGAAGCATCAGTTGTTCAGATAAGGCCCACATGACTGAAATATGTAGAAGACATATTGTTTTCATTCCATTCATTACATCCCAGCAATTCTTTTCTGATCACAGCTTGAGCCACAGCCTGCAGTAAGCTGTCTACAGTGGAGCAGTTTTGCTTCCTCTGAGAACTTTGCAGACTGCCTTGATAGGAATTTAGCTCTAAAAAATAATATTTGGCCCTTCATGTCATTAGCCCCTGAAGAACTAACATGATAGTGAGCTACTCTGAGTGTTTCCATTGCAAAAACTGGTTAGGCAGACCTTGTGTCTTGTACGTGGGGTAACCCAGAGAACCAGATGAAAGTATGTTTCAAAACTCTCATTACTCACAGGGTTGTTTGATTAGTTAAAATTACAACATCTACTGCTAACTTGCTAGAAGTTAAAACATTTAACGAGGGATTAATGATTACTGTAAAAGCTGCTAGTCTGGAAGCCCCAAAATTAGAAATATGTGTATGTAGAACTGACTTATTTGTAGGCAGAATCAGTTATAGACAGGCATTTCTTTCTTGACCTCTTTTCCTGTCCTCTTTTTTCCTAATGTGATCACGAATGCATTTCCAGGGAAGAACATGCCTGCAGTATTCCCTTCTTTAATTGTTCTCTAAGTCTTGCTTATTTTCTCTTTGATGTGATTCTCATTTCCAACAAATGTAATCTTATGGTTTTATACTGAAATTTTTCCATTCTTTTCTTTCCAGCGTTCAACTCATCCCTTTTTATTTCTCTGTATATAATTTGCCAGCTGGTGTTTATGCTAGCAAATCTAATGAGACTGAATTCAAAATTAGTCTCTTGAGTGTATTAGTTATCTTCCTTCCTCATCTTTTTCCTACCACTGTGTCAGATTTTTCAAGGAACAAATGGCAGATGAAGTGCCTCATTTATGAAAATGGGAAAATACGGAAAAAAAACCCAAAGCAAACTAGCCTCCTGTTTCTTCATTCTTTTTTTTTTAAATACAGTTTCAAATTATGCATCCTTTCCCTGTATTTCTTTTAACTATTCAGTTCTTTATGTATGCTTTTGTGTCTAGGTGAAAATACTGTATACCTTATAACTATGGGTTACAAAATAGGGATAATAGTGTTTTTTTCTTGGTTTATGTCTTAAGGTCTTTACCTCTCTGCCTACCTTGACTTTTGTGTCACTGTGCAAAATTAAATATGATCTAGATGATGTGGGATGTAGGTCATACTAAAACCAAACAACCAAACAAAACCAGCAAATCCTGAAAAGCACCTTGCAGAGGTGAATCTGCATGAATATATACTCAGTCAGCAGCTAGACAGACACAGGAAGTGTGTTGTTGTTTTCACATAGGTAACTAATTTTTTGTTTTTAAAAGTTCCTAGTCAAATTACCTGTCTAATTTAAAGAATATTTTTTCTTTGGTGTGATTTAATAACACCGTACTTTGCTAAGGTGGATAATCAGGATTCTGCAATTTGTCAGCATCAAAAATTAACTGAGGATATTACCAAAAGAAAGAGATTTTGAGGAGAAAGCAACTGCACCTTAATGAATGCCTTACAGCTACCTAAAATGCATGATTATCTTGGCCTATGTCTATTCAGTAGCCCAGCAACAGTAAGACTAGGTCAGGGGAAATTGGCTTTCAAAATAATCCATTTGTAGGCATGGGGTTTTTCTCTTTTGCAAGAAATTGAGTCTTTGAAATGCATTGTAAAAAGTCCTTTTTGGTTACAATGTTATTAAAGTCACCATTCCTTTTATTAACAAGCTACCAAATTTGTAACCAAGGAAACCCAAACACAGGACAAACACTGCTTTCTCTTTTATGCTATAAGACTATGTTTGTGTAAGAGACCTTAACAGTTACTGTGCAGCACAAAGCAGAGTAACATTGCAAAGGGTTTGGGGTTTTTTTTAGATTTTTCTAACAAGCCTAGAGCTGAGTAATTAAAAATTCTGTTTCCATTAAAATACTAACGGTCTTCCCACCACCCTTTACTCACCTAAGCCAAACGTAAGGTCTGTTACAGAGAAAACAGAAGATATAGTTTGCTCCTACCTGCTAGTTTCCAGTATCTTATAGATACTACTGCTTCTTAATTTTAAATGGTACAAGAGTTATTTTAATTATATAGTAAATGGCCAGAAAGGCTCTACTTGACAGTGATAGCAGAAGTGTGAATAAGTGCCTCAATAACTGATTCTGTTAGCAGATTCACTATAATTAAGCATTAATGTAATTATAAAATCTTTACTTGGCCTGATATTTCTCAGACATGAGGCAAGAGGGCAGCTGTGACTTGGGAATCACTGGCAGTTATTTTGAAGGATTTAAGATGATACATTTTTTATTTGGCAAATCTTATTCATAAGGAGAGAAGAGGGCACTGAGGATTACTGATTGATGGGTTTCATTTTATTACTTGATATATTATTGGGAAAACTAAGTTTCTGAACTCTACGTTAAAAAGAAAAATGACAGAAGAGGTAGAGTAAGCAATAACGGAATATACGGAAGTAAAAGGTTATTATATTTTAAAGCCAGAAGGTGTCGTTATGATCATCTCACGTAATCTGTACCACCAAAACAGTGATATCCCTGACCCCGTTGATCACGTTTTCAAGATATTAGTAAAGAGATGCTATTGCACTTCAGTGCTTTCAGTAACTAAGTTTCGTTCCTTTACATGGAAGCTGATGTATATTGTTGACCTCTGCTACTACATAGTGTTTTCAGTAAACCCACTGTCAAGTGTTTAAGCTCCTGCATAATCATTAGAGAGGGATAGGTGCCTACCCGAAGACTCCTAAACTTTAGATGGTCTGGATCATTCTGTAGAGACCTCGAAAGATATTTGCTTTTCCCTGTCAATTATGTCAGGAACTCACACACTTACTCCAGAAAGACGTGCTCATTATCTATTAAGTTATTGCAGTATGGGAGCCTTAGTGGAAATATAATTGTTGTACTACACCATATTCTGACTCTAGTAGAAGTAAAAGTTTTAAAAAAATTTTTTAAAGGGGAGGTGAGAACTTGGGATCTTGTTAAAGAAGTAGCATTAACGGGGTTTTGCCTGTTGGAATTGCAGTTTAGCACAATTTAATTGCATATTGTTTGTGTTCATTTAAAGGGTATCATTACACAGTCAGCAAAATCTAATGACTGTATCCAACCTTGGTGTTATCTTTGGACCAACTCTGATGAGAGCCCAAGAAGAAACCGTGGCTGCTATGATGAACATTAAGTTTCAGAATATCGTCGTTGAAATTCTGATAGAGCATTATGAAAAGGTAGAAAGACATTATCTGTTTTGTGAAGTGGAACTAAGATCTTATTTTCGTTACCATCATTAAGTTCTTAAGAATAACAGCATTTGTAGAAAGTCATTGATAGAAAGAATACCTTCTTCCCACCCCGTGCTATGGGTCTGTGTTCCTGGCAAGTCTTTTGTCACTGTGCAAGGTACAGGGTATAATCTTCCATGCTTTGAAGGACTTGCTCTGAATCTTCAGTTGCTTTCTGTAGCTCTCTGTGTCATTACATCAAAAAGCAGAATGAGAAGGTCATAAATTGCCTCCAAGCACTTCAATTTCTCTCATGCTAGCAGTGTATGAAGGTTAACTCTGGGTAAATGCATGGATTCTCCCCTGAGTGCATCAGGCCAGAGTCTTTCAGACCATTTCTGTCATTTGGGAATACACCAAGTGCACAGTAAACATCTACTCCCTCCTAAAACCATGAAACCCCAATGATCGTCAGTTCCTCTTTTCAGAGGCAGCATCACTATGGATCCCCAGCAGAATCCCACATTTCCATGCATTGTGTCATTTTTCCTTAGTTTAGATACTAAATGAAAAGTAAAAAAGCTGAAGGAAGAAATAATGTATCTTAGGTAAGGTTTTTTATTCCTAGTTACAGGTTTTGTGCCCATCATATCTGTGTGATTTAGAAGTTTCTAAATAATCTGGAACCTTCAACTCTCTCTAGATCCTCTTCTGCTTTGAAGAAAGGCACATCTGTTTATTTTATTTTCCCCAAAGAGATCATTTACAGCAAAGGTCCATCTCAAACTCTTTCCTTTAACATTGAGTAAGAACTGCTTCAGGGCTTGAGAAAATCTGTGAAATCTTAAACTTACTTTCAGTCACTACCATTGCAGGTACCAGATTCACTGAAAAGTCTCCTTAATTTTTATTTTATTTTATTTTATTTTGGTTTATTTCATTTTATTTTAATTGCTTGATTTCAGAACTTAGCAGAACAGTCAAGACCTCTTGATCATCAAAAGAAATTCTATTTTGGGGATCTTTTATCGATGTATATTATCTGTCACATGACTAACAAAACAAAGGGAAAAACATTTGTGTTTCTTCCATTTTACATTACTCAGCTAAGGGGTAGTTCCTGGTCAATACCAGGTTCCCCTGCACTGGTTGGTCAGTAAGTACTGACAGTACTGCTTAGTATCATCAGTTTTATTTCTTAGGGACTCCTCAGAATTGGTATGATACATATAGCCTCCTTGGCTGTAACTCCAAAATACATGTATTATGGATTTCCAACACTGAATTTCTCCTCCAGAAGATTACAAGCTCATTCAATACAAAGACCATGGCTGCAAAATCAAAATCACCCTTGCTCTGTTTCTCTGTCTATAGACATTTATTTTTTTTTATTGATATCCTACTCACTAATACCTAATACAGTATTAATGTACTTCAAGAGCATTTCAAGACATCCATTAAAGTATTTTCTACCGTGGAAGTGTATTTCCTTTCTTCCACTTCTGTGAATGGCATAGAGGTATCTTTTCATTGCTCACTTCATCCATTTCTGGGAGTGCCCTATTGAGAGAGGGTCCAGAAATCCTTGTGGAGATGTATTTTGGCCTTGCATGGTATTTAGCCTACAACACTTGGTCCTGTGGAGATTGGACACTTCTTATTCCTTCAGTAGCTTATTCAGGCAATCTGTCTTTGTAAAACCTCATCTCCATTACACAGAATTCCACTTCCTTCCACAGAATGCCATAAGAGGTTTTCAGTAGAGTTTAAAGTCTACACTAGGATGAATAAGTGAGAAAGATCTGAAATTAAAACCTGCATATCTTCTGGCCATACGTTTTTCTTTGGTCATCCTCCACAGCAGTAGTATTTACAAACAGATTTTTAGGGTCTCTGCTGCATGTGTCTTGGATATTGCAGAACAGATGATACAAATGAAAATCAAGAAAATTATTGGACCTTCTGCGTTGCTCTTGCTGACAGGCTTGTCAAATTTATCTGCAAAGAGTTCTTTAAAACCTCATGTGTCCCTGTATCAGACTACAGTAGTCAGATACCCTTAAAAAAATGAGTTATTTCTGCAGCAGTAAAGCACAAAATTGACCAGTGGTATGTAAAAGATAAAAATGAGGAGATGCTCCAAACATAAAGATGTTCCTCATCGAACTTGAGTTTTTCGCAAAATAAAGTGGTTTTCTGAAATACAAACTGGATTCTAATAAGTTATGACTATGACACATTTCTATGGCATACAAAAGCTTTCACATGAATGCAGATAAAAAATGCAACTATAATATTTTTAAAAATATATTACTTCTAGGGCAGAAGTTATAAGCATTTATTGTGTGCTTTCCAATTTAGATTGTTAATCACTTCTTAAGAAAGGCTGTAAAATAAAACGATTTAAACAAATACTTTTATATAACTTGTATAAATTTTAAGTACAGCTCAGTATTCTGGTTTTTGCATTGTAAAATGAGATTAGAGCAAAGCTAGTATTCTGTGAATTTATTCTTTTTTGATGTTTGAGACTATTACGGGATTAAGTTCAGGCACAGTGGTAAGGAAAACGAATTAATAATGCAAGTGTAAGAGTACCTCTTTGTTTATGTCATTTTGTCCCCTTTTTTTTTTAAATTATGCAGATATTTCACACTGCACCAGACCCAAATATTCCTCTACCCCAACCTCAGTCCCGATCGAGTTCAAGAAGGACAAGAGCAATTTGTCTCTCCACAGGTCCACGTAAACCTAAAGGAAGATATACACCGTGTCTTGCAGATCCTGACAGTAAGTTTGTTCTTCTTGACTGGTTATCTTCCTTTTTATGTCTTGTCTTTAACTTTCCTGAGTAATATCCATTAGGTATTGTATTCCAATAATTATAAAAATAACGGGTGGGGTTTCATCAGCTTTTTAACCTCTCTTGAGTCACAGCCACACTGTTCAGTGACCACATTCCTTGCTTCTCTCAGATGAGAAAGGCTGTTTGCTTTTAGGAAAGCCTTGTATTGCATACAGTGTTCAAAAGTCATTTAGAGTAGCCTTTGTATTCTAACCTAAATGTAGTCTGCTTGGAAACTCAAACGTTTGTTGTACAAAGTTAATCTCATTCGCTTGTAAGATGACTAGTAAGGTTGAGAAACTGTAAATAGAATCTTTGCTCTCCTCCTGTAATAAATGTAACTCAGTCAAGGTCAGGACCATTATTTGGCCTTTTTCACATGCATGAAACTGGTCATTGGTTCAAAGCCAGCCATTGCCTAGTTGCCAAAACCACTGAAACCTGGGGAGTTTTCTGGAATCGAAACAAACGCTAATGTTTTGGGGAGAAACAGTGAACCATATCATATGGCTTACTGTTTAACAGCAGGGAATTATGTTTATAATTAATTGCTGCTTAGAATGCTTATTCATTTTCATCCAGATGTGGCTATTAAAAAGTTTCACTTCATTCATTTTCATCTAGCGGACCACCATTTTTTTTACTTATTGGCTATACAAGTAAGAAGTATTACAACTTTAGCAAAGATTAAGTTGTTAAAAGTTCTACACTCTAACAGACTTCCAGAAAAACTTCTGAGTCCCTTGGTACCCTATTGAGATTTACATAAAACTCTTAAAGTAAATTAATCCACAGTTAAGGTGCATCCGTTCTTGAGGATCTGTTGTAATTCTTAATTCTGTAATGTTAGGAAATGTATCCTCAGTATACTCCTGCACAGGTGCTGCATTTCCATATGTTTATGGTACATGATTCCTGCCAGTGAGAGTTCAAATACTAAATGAGAGCAGTAGCTTCCAACATATTGATTGCCAGTGTGAATTGCATGGGATCTTGAGTAAGAAGTTACAGAGGTATCATGAATTACATTACCCAGAGGACAAATTGGACAAGTTTCAACTGTTTTTCACTGTGTAACTAGTGAGTGAATGCCAGCATAAAAAAGGGGCATTTATGCGCAGCATTTTGCAGAACGTATACAAGTTCATGGCAGGGTGGTTGGAACCAGATGATCTTAAGGTCCTTTCCAACCCAAACCGTTCTGTAATTCTGTGATTCTTCATTCAGACACATCCTGTGCTGGTGGCTTAATTTGAACTATGTCTGACCAAAGAGCATTCCACTTGTGCTTTGCTTATTAGCTCAAGCTCAGCACTTGCTTATGCAAGTTCCAGTTAGGATCTCAGTTGTGCCTGAAAGGCTGAAGCATAAGCAGAGGTATTCTCCCAGCCAAGTATCTCTAGGTGTGGCTGGAGACAGGCAAGAGAGAGCCTTAGCTTCTGGCAGGAGCAATTTCTGAACTACTAGGTGGGTTAAAGTCATCATTTAAATGAAGCACAGACATCTAACTGTATTGCAGGAAATTAGGGAATTCTGTATGGCAAAAGAAAATGAACTACAGGTTTCAAATGGTAGGGAATGATAGAAAATTATAGAAAATGCATCTGACAAATTCAGACTTCAACCAGTCTTTCCATTTTCAAGGGCCTAATGGTCTGTAAAGGGGCAAGATGAGGGACAATCTAATCTGGAATACCAGAATTATGGCTAGAAGAGGACAGAATATTTCACAGTACTGTACCAGTGTCACTACTGTTGTCAAAGCCACTCATTGTGCAAGGCACTGGTATTTCTGACCTTATCTGTAGTATTCTGAGTGATTCTGACCACTTGTTGCCAAGGATATTGTAACATTTGGAGGAAAAGCAGCTGTACATCTTATAACTACAGTGTTGTTGAAGAATACACGTTTTCTGCTTCCTGTGAAATTTGTGAAATGTGTCTCTCTTAGCTTTTGGGAAAAAGTCCTACTAGAAACCAGTGTATGACTAGAATAGACTAAATCCAGTCTTCAAAATAATTCAGCCATCACTATATTATAGGCCAGTCCTTCCTCAGTTCTGATGTATGTTTCTATCTTTATATCATCAGCAAATTAGGGTATTTCTACTTTTTATTGGAAAAGATTACTGGAAACAAGATGAGTACAAAGATTTTCTTGTGTACATAGGTGACTTTCTCTAATACCAATCTAACTGAAGAAATTCATCAAATGTTCAGCATTCAAATTGTAAGTAAAGGAATGGGATTGTAAGTAAAGGAAACGGATGATGACAGAAAATAGGCCACCTATAGACAGACTTTGGACTAGTCTTACAGAGACTGCAGAGATACTCAGCAGCTTGGTAACTGATCTAAAACTTAGTTCTTGTGCCTGCTGGCAATAAAGTCATGCATTTAAGACTGTAAGTAGGACAACAACCACAACATTTGCCTTAGCATGGAAATCCAGCAAGATATTCACCACAAAGGTCTTGCAGCTTTGACAATGTTGAATTTTCTAAGGATTGTCTGTATTGCTGGCAAGTCTTTTAAAATGCAAAATTCTATGTGAGATAGTTCAGCCTGTAGCCCACTGTGTTCATCTGCTGTAAAGAAAAAGCCAGGAAAGGCAGCTCTCCCAGGTTAAAGATAAGAATATGTGAGAAACAGTGTAACTAAATAGGTATTTTGTCTTGACTCATTGCCTCTGAAACCACAGATTAATGAGTTTGGTGACAAGTGAGGTACAAGGAGCTAAAGATGGCATGAGAGAAATGCACATGATTAGAAAATGTAAATTATTTTTCTTTCTCTCCCACCCCTCACTCCTCCCTAGGTGACTCCTACAGCAGTAGCCCAGACAGCACTCCCATGGGCAGCATTGAATCTCTCTCTTCCCACTCCTCTGAGCAGAACAGCACCACCAAATGCACACCCTCGCAGCCCAGGGAGAAATCAGGAGGGATTCCATGGATTGCCTCTCCTGCTTCTTCTAATGGCCAGAAGAGTTCAGGCCTCTGGACTACAAGTCCAGAATCCTCATCAAAGGAGGATGCAACCAAAACAGATGTGGAGTCAGACTGCCAAAGTATAGCTTCTGTCACTGGACCAGAGAATGCCTCTCCACCAACAGACCTGACCAAAAAGAGTTCTTGCAGTCTCTCTGGGCTGAAAAGGTCTTCAGCATCTTCCCTTAGATCAATTCCATCAGCTGAAGGTAATTTCCAAGGTCTTTTAGGACATCTGTGTTTATTGTGATGCATCAAAAAACAAGAGCTGCATCTGAAAGCAGTAGTTAATTCATTGTATTAATTAGGCTTTTTTTTTATCGTATGTTCTTTCAGTTTTCAAACGGTTTCTGAGATGTTTCCATTGTTTGTTATCTGTACTGTTCAAACAGCTTAAAAGATGCCAGCGTTTCTCAGAATTTAGAGTACTCTCCTCATCTAGACCATCTTGTAAGAAGATTGCTGGTGTATAAGAAGAGTCGGTAGCTATGTTCTGTCACTGTGTCAAAGAAATGAATCCTTGCAATGACTGATACTGATCAAAGCTAGTAGTTAAATTTAAAAGCACCAGGTTTAACATATCTAGTAAATAACAGTTTTGTCACTCCTTGTTGGTGTGCCTGTTTGTTTGTTTGAACTTTTATGTCTGAAACCCTGCTGATGGAATGACTGCTTCAATCTGCCCTACTTGCATGGTTTGTTATCCAGTGCTACAAGTAGGTTAGCTTAAACAGAAGATTATGGCTGAATAGTGCTGTATATAGACATGATGTGCAAAAACCCAGCTTTAGGAAGCTATTTCAGTGCACAAGTTAGGATGCCAGTTTTCTGTTCAGTGAAAGAGGAATGCTGCTTCAAAGAACATCCTCAAAGCATGTAAGCTGAGCCTGTGTCCAGTATAAGCCTGTGAACAAGGCTTCTTGCAGACAGAGGAAGCTTAAAAATAGCTTATTAATGTAGACAGTTCTGCTGAATGCTGTTAGCTGGAATGCCTGTGAACCCTTGCTGTTCTGAGTATCTCTGTGAGAACATGAGGTGATATTGCACTATATTGGAAGCTATGTGGAAGTTACTTTAGAAGAAACACCTTGAAGTCAGTATATTTGTAGTGGTTTGTATTATGAAACTTAACAGCACTGAAACAGTGAGCTCCAGTAGACTTGAGTGCCAGGTTTGCCACTGAGCTGTCAATAGTATAAGTAATTCAAGTACAGGTGGACTAAATATGTAGCTATGTGCAGATCCCTAAAAGTTTAAGAATGTTCTCTCCTCTCAGCCTCCCATGGATAGTACAAGCTTTTTCATAAGACTTCCATATATGAATTAGTGTTATATTAACAGTATTAATAATGTTGACTGATAATTACAATTAACATTTATAATATAGAATTATATGATAAATTAACAATATTACTAATATAGGTATTTTCCTTTTGGGGGATCTCCTTATAACAGCTTTTAAAGCATTATTAAGCATCTGTTGTTCTTGGGAATAAAGAAACACAGTTGTTGTCTTGCAGAATGTATATGCAAACAAGGCAGCAATCCACACATAAGTCATCTTAAAGACACATGTGGCCATGCCTTATATTCATTAAGAGGACTCTAGTGTGTCCAATGCAGTCTGTACAGCTGTAGATTTGATTTATCAAGTTACAGTAGCAGTTGTTTTAAGCAAAGCACGATCATTCAGTCTGAAATATTTTTTAAGATGCAATAAACGTCTGTGGATACTGAAATGCTAATTCTTACAAATCAGTGAGGCCTGATTTCATAGTGGATGCTGCATTGAGACAGAATTTAGACTAGATTACGCCCTGAGATGCCTTCCAACATAACTTTTTTCTACAATTTCATGCAGTGTACTAGTTTATAAATGTTGTTTATACTGTTAATTTTTAGTGACACTACTGTCTAGCTATTTAAGTGCAATGTCATTTTTAGCTTTCACAATTTTAATGTCATTTGTGCATTCTTATTGCTGCTGCTTTTCTTCTCACTTTCTGTCTGAAAGGCTGTTTCTTCTCTTTTAGTAAGTACTTTCTCTGCCTATTTTGTCTTTTACATAAAAGAAATAACACAACAACAACAAAAACTTTGTTTTGCATGTTACACATGTTACGAACAACTTCAAATTACATTTACTGTTCCCTGTATTTTGTTGTTTTCTTTAGGTAACAAAAGCTGCAGTGGATCTGTACAGAGTTTATCTTCAGCAGATACCAAAGATACACCAAAGTCTCTACCAAACCCTGATTTGCCTCCCAAAGTGTGCAGGAGAGCAAGGTTAGATACTGCATCAAGTAATGGCTATCAAAGACCAGGATCTGTGTAAGTCATCAAGGCCCTTTGGAAATTTGTCTGGTTACAGTATACTTGTCTGCTATAAAGTGGTCCCAGAGAGGTGCATAAGTAGTTAAAGAAGCAGCCATGAATACTTGATTTTAATATTTCTCTGTGTGTGAAATTTCTATCTAGCTTCATTAAACTGTAAACAAAGGAGGCACTGCACAAAATCTGTTGAAGTGAGTTAAAAGACTCCCATTGACTTCATTAGACTAGAGATGAGATCTATGATGGAAAAACATATCTTTGTAAAGTTATTAGTTTTATTATGCCTGGTTCTTCTGAAATGTAGTGCTTAAAGGAATAGAAATGCTTCTTACTGTCCATGCTGTAATGTCAGGAAGATCATTGGATTTTATTTAAGTCCAAAATTGGAGAAAGGGGAAAAAAAAAACCAAACCCAAACTCCTGCTCTGAAATTTCTTCAGTTGCTGCATATTAAATAGCTGATTTCTAACAGGTTTTGGTTTGATGTTGGGAGGAGGGTAGTTTTAAGCAAAATTTAGTCTGTTGACATTTAGGTTAGCAATGTTTCTCAGTGCTGTTAGCACAGACTTCAAAGTCAGAAGATCTTTACTGTAATCTTGACTTTGAGCCAGAATATCTCTGTCCTCATGAGCAAGTAATTTCCAGATGTTCAGGGCACCAAGAAATTCCCCAAATACTGCAGGGCTCTATTCAATCTCTTCACTTTTTAAACTGGAAGGGTTCACTGTAGCCATTTCACAGTCTGCTGTGCCTTAAACAGAGTCCTGTGCAGCTTAGAGTTCCAGCATGATAGTGACAGAGTGTTAGTAAAAGCATTTCCAATATATCTATTGGCCATCTGTGAATATTATTTTAAATACAGGGTATTGAGATTTCCCTTCCTGACTCAGAAGGCACTGGAGCATGTGGAAGTTGGTGGCCCAAATTACATTATGTCCTTAAGAATGCTGCTCAATAGGGACTTAAATCCAGCTTTTGAATTTCCCCAGTTTCTCTAAGTGAATAATTAAAACAATTAAAAAAGAAAAAAAGTTTCTGTGTCTTTAAATGGTTAAAAGTGGACCTAGTCTGTGTATTTAATCAATGAATTAAGTATAAAATAAGGTGGTGTTTTTATTTTCAGAGTGGCTGCAAGAGCACAGTTGTTTGAAAGTGCTGGTTCACTTAAGCAGGTTTCTTCAGGACGGTAAGTGCTTCAAACTGTTTAACAATTTGTAAAATCCTTTCTGTTTTGCTGGCTTCAAAGATTGAAGTAGGTATGTTGGAGGTTTGTTCTGTGTCTTTTGGCCATCATCATGTGGCGTGTGAAATTTTTGCAATTTATTAAATTCATCCTTTTTCCAAAAGCAAGCTAAATCTAATAGAGAATAACAGCCAGCCTGGCAGTTCTGTCACCTGAGAGAACTGCAGTAAGAGATGCTCAGGGTATTGATCTGCTTAAGAACACTGCTATAGGAGTAAATTAACAGGATTTAAATTAGGATGCTGTACATATTCTATGCAGCTGTTCGTATATACATGCTTTCAGCAGAGTAGCAAGCATGTTACTTTATGGTAATTTGCTCATATAGGCAGGTCTTGAATAACAGCTGCTTTAGAAAGTTCAAGGTTAACTTGATGAGGAATTTCTGTCCTTGCCATCACACCTTCCAGTATATCTGTATGGAGAAACTGTGGCCTTTTCTTCTTGACAGCGCACAGCAGGAATTACTTACATTTTTCTTTTTTACAATTGTTGCATTTATTTGGTGGATTTGATTCATTCTTATTATTCAATGAATTCAGAATATTCTGATAAGTGTTCATCCAGAAGCAGTGTCTTCCTAGGTATGTTACTAACCCCCTTACTATTAACAGATTAAAGCAGATAATCAAGTAACTGGAAGTGGGAAAAAGTCTGTCTCCTTTTTTTTTTTCCACTGTGCCTGCATTTCAGGTTCTTTGAGACAGCACGTGTGTTTTTGTGCATCACTTTACTCACTGATAGCAGGATCTTACTGAACTGTCAAGCAAACTGGGGGGAGGTTTGGGAGGATGTCAGACCATTAATCCAGAAGTAGTAATCTAAAGTAGCACAGCTGTAAAGGGAAGTACCAGTGTATGCTGAGACTTGTGGCAGTGGAATATAGCTGTTCTCTCTGACAGATCTATCAGAGGAAAGAAAGAGAAAGCGGGCCTACAAAGGCTCACTGATTTTGTGTGAGAGAAGCAGCTTACAGGAATTAAGGCTGTTCGTGTTTTGTGTAGTACTTGAACTGTAAGGTGACCAAAAAAGAGGGTGTCAGGGGAGGAAAAAGGTAGGAAAAGAGCAGGGCAATTATCTAAGGAAATGTAAATTAAGAGACTGGAATGTTCTTAAGCCCAGAGTGATGACTGCTTCACCAGTTCTGCATAATTTCACCTTCCTACTCTTATTTTTGTATTACTCCCTTCTTGTAAACTCTTCCCTGTTGCTCAGAGCCTGTGCCACCTGTATCTATATATAAAAAGCATGTAAGAAGCAAAAATCTGACAAAGAAAAAATGTAGCAGTTTGATAATGGGTATGGAGAGCCAATAACAAAGCCAAAAATGCTGAACGGCTTAATAGCTCCTCTACTTCAGACTTCCTAAGAAGGCAGAAGAGCAACAGTAACAAGGGGAATGGAAAATAAGAGGTGAGCAGGCAAAATGAGGAAGAAATAAGCAGCTCAGCTGTTCTTACAGTGCTGCTAAAGTCTGAGTACATTTTTGCAATTTAAAGCCAGCTTTTGTTTACCTCTCATGCATATTATGAACACGAAGGCTGATTTAAAACCTTAGGATAGTCATTTTTTAGCTCTGAAGTATGTAGAAATCATGGTAATTAAATCTTGATCCACTCAGTAGAAAGGCTGTTTGTGGTCATAACTCTATTACCTAATGAGTATATGCAGGACAGAGCATAAGACAGAGTAATTGTTTTTAAGCTGTCTGGTCTGATACCGGGAGTACTCAAGACAGTATTGAACTCTGTGCAGGAATAATTTACCCTGCTAAAATAACTAGTTTTGAAATTTTAAGCTACTGCTTACTTATATATTACAGTATCTAAGTAGCTTCATTTGTATTTGAAGCATCTGTTCCCTCTTGTGGTCATTTGTACAGTCGACAGATGGAAAGTACCTCAGTCTCACATGTTTCTATGTGTTCCACCAGATAATTTTGCACTTGATGCTTTGCCACCACTGTGGCCCAGTGTTACTTAATTCCTTCTTCCAAGAGGTCTTTGCAACTCTGCTTCTTGACTTTATATAATGCAGCATCTCTGAGTCTGTGTCCCTTTTTTCTTTTTTAATGCTGGGATGTTATTTGACCTGACTGTTTTCTCTCCTTGTATGCCTGAGTACATGCCCCCATAGTGCTACCAGTTTGAAGAGATTTCTTTTACTCAAAAAGAGAACGAGAGGCCACAGTACATATTTAGGATTGGACAGGGAATACCAAAATGTTATGCCCTGTCCAGCCTGTGCTCTCTTTTTCCACTTCTAGTTGCTTTGACTTCTCAGTCTTCCCATTCCTTCCCTCCTGACTTCCAAGTTTGTTATTCATCCATCTCCCTCACTGTTGTATTAAGCTAGTGTGTACACTAAGGCCAGTCCCTATTGGTAATCTAGTATGCACTTGAAAGATGCAAAGGAGTTTTCTTACCACTTTCACAAATATTGCAGTTAGATAACAGTCTTAGTGAGGTCTGAGTTCTCTATTGCCGCTTCTGTACAAAATGCACCAACACAATCCCTGGCTCTATGTTTTCTTGACTTTGATTCAGAGGTACACAGAAAGTCAAGTCTTCTGAACTGAGAAAATGCATTATAAGAAGAGGAATTTTCATTAGAAAAGAATACATAGAAAAATGGAGTTGATGACAGTAAGGGGAGTTGATGTCAGTAAATGGCTCTAGCTTGGAAGCAGGATCTCCAAGCTCAATGGATTGGGACATTAATAGGAGTAGGCTGACAGTATGAAGCCCTCTGGACCTGTGCTCCCCTCCCAGCCATATGATTGAATATGCTTTCCCAGTCATTCTTCTGGTTTCATTTTCATGCTATATTTTGCCTTGACCAGACCAGACCAGTGTTTTCTACTCACTCAAGCTTGGCTGTAAGTCTGCCATCTCCAGAACTCTATAAACCTTTCTTCTTCCTGTAGAATACTATTAACTGATAAGTCATTTGAGAGAAGGATTCGTGTGTTTTCTCTCAGTCATTCCTTTTCTGGCTTCTTTGTCTTGCAAGACTGAAAACCCATTTGGGCAGAAGCATAGTTTTAAAACTTATTTATAAAACTTCTAAAATTATTGTTTCTGTTGTTTTTGTTGTTGTTGTTTTTGTTGTTGTTATTGTCATTATTATTAAAAGAGCCTCAGGTGGTGTTGTTATCATCATTATTATTAAAAGAGCCTCAGGTGTTGTTGACTGCATGTAGACAAGCAAAATAATTTATGATCTGATCCTTCTGCTGCTAGTATAAGTCTATCATTATGGGCTCAAAAAAATGTAATAAAAAGTAGGAAGAGGTAAAGTGCATTTTTCTCATCTGGAATCTTATTCAGTAAAGTCATGGAAAGAAGGAACTTCTAGGAAATGTGGTTACCATTTTCTGAAGTTGTTTTTTTCTCTCTGCACTGAACAACATGAATCACACTTCTCAGATTGTTAGCCCCATATTAAGAGAACCATAATAAATGATGGTGATCTTATCACATGTTTTTTCAGAAGCAGCCTTGTTTGCAGGGAGGACAGCATTAACATGCAAGTAAGATTGTCCATTTTGATAATCACACACATGCAAAAAAGAAATACCCAAGAACCTGCAACCCCTTTTCAAGGTTAATGCTTCTCGCTGGGTAGGGTTGAAGTAATAACTATTATGAAAACCTAAGTAATCAAATCAAGGTGGAGGCAATAACCAGGAGCTTGAAAGTTGCTGAAGAATTATGAGTAAATATTCTTAGAATCTGTATCTCATTACCCTATCACACAGTTTGTAGATAACATTGAGATGTAATTATTCTGTATCAGGAGCAAGGTAATGGGAAGGATCTTGTAATTCATGAGCTTCAGAGAAACTGACACCATCGCACATGTGTTTATGTATCTGTCTAAATATCAAATGCTGGGAAGCTTTTTTTTTTTTCTAGAACTGACCAAATCAGAGTCCGTGGTTTCTTAACTTCTTTTTACTTTTAAGGTAAACATACTTGGATTGGGTAAAATTGGAAGAGTTCAGTAGACAGAAGAGAATATAGGATAAAATGGCATTTATTTTCTTAACTTTTTCGAAGGACACTAAAAGCAACATGTCATATTTCAAGAATAACTTAAATAATTCTGCCTCACATTTAAATATTGCTGTTCTATTACTGCCTTATATGTCTCTTGTCACAGTACTATTCAGATGTCACATTCTTAACACGGGAAACTGTCTTGATAGTCATGCCACTAAGTAATGAGGTTTACTAAATTCATTACCAATTACCTTGTATTTATTGGAACTGTACTCATTGTTAACAGTTACTCTACAGTTTTATATGTTTAAAATATATGATTAGGCCACACAGGTGTATTGGGTTTGCATGGGTAGGTTTTGGTAGCAGTGGGGCTACAGGGGCTGCCTCTGTGAGAAGCTGCTAGAAGCTTCCCCATGTCTCATAGAGCCAGTGCCAGCCGGATCCAAGATGGACCCACCACTGGCCAAGGCTGAACCCATCAGTGATAGCGGTAGCTTAACATAGTTAAGAAGGAGGAAAAACTGCTGTGCAACAGCAGCCAGAAGAGAGTGAGAATATGTGAAACATCCTTGCAGATACCAACGTGCAGGAGGAGGAGGAGGTGCTGCAGGTGCTGGAGCAGAGATCCCCATGCAGCCCATGGTGAGGCAGGCTGTAGCCCTGCAGGACATGGAGGTCCACGGTGGACTAGATATCCACCTGCAGCCTGGACAGAGCCCCATGCCACAGCAGGGGAATGCCCAAAGGAGGCTGTGACTGTGTGGGAAGCCTGTGCTGAAGCAGGCTTTTGGCAGGACTTGTGACCCTGTGGACAGGACAGAGGATCCCACATGGAGCAGGTTTGCTGCAGGACTTGTGACCCCGTGTGGGACCCACGCTGGAGCAGCCTGTTCCTGAAGGACTGCACCCACGGAAGGGACCCATGCTGGAGCAGCCTGTTCTTGAAAGACTGCACCCCATGGAAGGGACCCATGCTGGAGCAGTTCATGAAGAACTGCAGCCTATGGGAGGGACTCATGAAGGACTATCTCCTATGGGAGGAACCCCATGCTGGAGCAGGGGAAGTGTGTGAGGAGTCCTCCCCTGAGGAGGAAGGAGCAGCAGAGACAATGTGTGATGAACTGTCCACAGCCCCCATTCCCTATCCGCCTGCACCACTCAGGGAAGGAGAAGTTGCACGCAGGAAGAAGGCAGGGGCAGGAGGAAGGTGTTTTTAAGATTTGGTTTTATTTCTCATTACCCTACCTTGATTTCATTGGTAATAAATTAAACTAATTTCCCCAAGTCATGCCTGGTTTTTGCCCATGATAGCAACTGGTGACTGATCTCTCCCTGCCCTTATCTTGACCCACAGGCCTTTCATCATGTTTTTCTCTCCCCTGTCCAGTTGAGGAGGGCAGTGATAGGCTTTGGTGAGCACCTGGTGTCCAGCCAGGGTCAACCCACCACAAGAGAAAATAGCTGTTTTTCCAGTCTGGATCATTATAATAGAACACCTGTAGCATTCTTTGTTGTATTGACTTTGAGGAAAAATGATCTTGAGATTAAAGTATTCAATTCTAGCTTATAGGTTACTTTTAGTAAAGCCATCTAATCTCCCTCTGTATATTTTATTATATATTATAGAGATTATTATGTGTAAATGTGTATGTATTATCTTCACACTTGTCAACTGTAGATGGCAAATTCTTCGTAACAGTAGGCACGAAGGAGCTGTCTTGGAAAAATGCTGCACAGAGAGCAGACTACACCAGCCAGAAAGAAAGCTAACATTTAAGTGAAGTAGACATGCAGGAGTCCAGTGCTCATGTTGTTCTAGTTAGCAGTGGAGATGTATCCAGAACGACAGTACTAAGAGTTAGAAATTATTTTCAGCATCCTGAGAATAAGGTATCCTTGGGTACTGTGGCCACAACTCAAAATTCTTGACCTCCTCTGGAAGTCTCAGCCTGAGAGTATAGCCCTTGATGAGTCAGTTGCTCTCTTCGGATGAAGGCAAAACATGCCATTTGGTCTAGTCATAAATGAGCTTCAGAGAAACATAAGAAAAGCTTTTTCTTCAGAGGGAGAAAACATTTCTGGAAAGCTCGCACATAAAAACTTTGGAATATGTCCAGACACTTTCACACCCTTTTAAAGATTTAATGACGATAATGATAGTGTGCTAGTACTGACTGGGACCAGGGAATGACGCCAGGGTAGAGGGATGCTTTCTGCTCCCTTTAGGAAATCCATCCCTGCTTAGGCTCTCCAGGGAGACATGGAACTCTGAATGTGAAGTGCCATGGCCCCATCAGTGATACACAAAATAAAATAGACTTCTTATGCTAATGCTTGTGATGTGGCAGTGTTACTAACCTAATTTACGACTGTTATCTAACTATTTTGGGAGGAAAGGCAAAACAGATTACATGTCTCTTGCATATATACACACTCAAAAAGTATGCAAAAAGCACTAAACTTCACCACAGGTCACATACTGGGTCATTGAGATAAATCCTGGCTGGAAGCTAAGGTGAATCAGTAACTTCCCAGCATGTCGTACAATGGTGAAATAATCAAAAGTTCATCTTCACTTGATATAATGTGGGCTTCCAATAAATTTAAAGAAACTCAGAAAAATCTCATGGAACATATAAAAAATGCTTTGAGTGTATAAACTGAAATCAAGGTATTAGGTAAAGCGCAGGAACTCTAAATTTTCATCTTCATGGTCAGTCCCTCATTTTGTACTTTGCAGAATAATAGTACTAGAAACTGTGTCAAGAGATGACCTAATCTGTCCTTCTTGTCTGGGATAGAATAATTATATATCTAACTTTTAGCTGTATCTGTGTAGTGCCACTTTGTTTTCTTAATGAACTTTTAGTTATAGGAATTCTTCAATTCAGGAATTCTCCAATGCTTGGCACTTCTGGTGCTTCACTGTTCTAAACAATAGAGGGGTCTTCCAGCTACAGATTTAAGAAACATAAATTTACCTGTCTACATATAGGAGTCTTCATGTCAGATATTATTTATTTGTGGAAGGTTTCTCCACAGGCCGTGGAACCTGGTGAGCCATTCATTGCACTCAAATACATGTCTGCTGTAGCAGAAGCCAGGCCTGGGGTGTCCATGCAGCTAGGCATGTAGTTTACCTAAAGACATCTAAATTCAGGTGTCTGAAGCTGAAACCCACTGAAACCAAGCCACTCAATTTAAATCTCCCTTGCTGCAGTTTAAAGCTGTTTAAATCCTGGGTTGCTCCTTTTTGTCTCATATTTATCGTCTATGTATGATTTTCTTCTGTAGACTGATGAACTATATTTTGTCACAAGTCACTTTTAAATGGTCTCCAGGCAGTCCATCACTTGCTTCAAGCAATATGCTCAGTTCAGTATTCGAGTTACAACTTCAACTAGAATGAACGAATAATGTTAAAGGCTATAAATCATATTTTTGCTTAAAATTCGAAGTAGGATGTTGGTCTCTTTTCTGCAGTAACATGTTTGTTAACCCCAGTAAACTTGGAGTTAGTTTCTGCTGTGATTCTGCTCCTCTGACCTACTGTCTAACCAGTCATTACCATCCTGCATTTGTGCAACTGATTTATCCTACACTTCCCTGGGTTTAGTTTAATTTCTTTACATGTTTTTCTTGTTATTTCATTTATTGCAAGCCTACATTTTTTTTCTTTCAGACAAGCAAAAGCCATGTATTCCTGCAAGGCTGAACATAGTCATGAGCTGTCTTTCCCACAGGGGGCAATATTTTCTAATGGTAAGAAAAGTTTCACATTGTCTTTATTATGTCAAAAAAAAAAAAAAAGTATATATATGAAAACCGAGCTGTATCCATAAAATGAGAGTGTAATTCCATTTTCAGTTCTCAGTTTTTGCTCTGATTTTTCAATTTCTCTTAAATAAATAGTATCTATATAAATCTATGAACCTAGGGGTTCATAGGGTTGTTTAACAGAATTAATTAATTGTAAATCTGTTTTTTTTTTGTCCGGCTGTTTTTTTGCAGTGTATCCATCAGTGGAACCAGGCTGGTTAAAAGCAACTTACGAAGGCAAAACAGGGCTCGTTCCTGAGAATTATGTTGTCTTCCTCTAGTAATCTTTAGTGGACAGCAATATCTTCATGGTATCCATGGTAACAAATAATAAGCACTATGATTTTTATCTGACACAGATATGGGATCAGCCTGTTAGCTGAGTGGTAGATTTCCTTCAGAACAATGCAGCTGCAAGTTACACAGCTCCCTATCAACGGAACAGAATGTAATGAAACAGTTAACAGTTTCTGTACTGAAGACGGTACTCTGTTTAAATAACTTCCATTGTTTGCAAAAGGTTGTTCTGTTCTTCTTTTATGGGTAAGGAGCCCTAGAGCAATAAAATCAAAAAAGTTGCTATTTAGCGGCAGACTTTCAGGTCCTAGGATGTTGCTCACAGGAGCGTGAAATTTAGAGGCGATGCACTCGGTGACATTTCTTGCAATCTGTGGGGTTTTATTATGGAAAATTGTATTTTTTTTCCATAATGTAAGTAATGCTTCTATTGTGATCAGAATTCTCTCTTAGAAAACTTAATTCTAAAATAAGTCCTAACCATTTCAAATAAGAAATGAGTTTTCCATAAATCAGAAGTTTGAGCTTCTGTTAGTCACTGAGATTACAATAAGGCATAGAATTTATACAACTGATAATAAAATCAGTTTATACACTGCCTGAGCAGAAATGCTCATTCAAAATGTGATATTTTTAATGAATGCTTCATTCAAATGCTTCTTAGATTTATTCCCTTCTTTCTGTATTGGTATACATAATAATAACTTTTGTTTCTATGATACCCATCATCTGGAAGATATTATCTCTCACCACAACATCTGTAGAAAACAAGGAGATGCTGACTCTGGAGTGACTGGTAGTCATGTGAAGTGAGCAGTGAACAACAGCAACATGTTTTGAAACCAGAGATAAACTGTAGCTGAGTCCTTTTTCAACTTTTTCCATTGCAAATAAGACAAATGGCCTGTGAAGTATCTAATTTTATAAGCTATGAATGCTGAAAGCTCCATCCAGCAATAGAAGTATTTAGTATTATTTCTCCCAACTTCTGCCAAACTGTTTGACAAAGATTTCTCCCCTTTGATGGAATAAAAAACTCAAACCAAACTAAAAAACAAAACAAAACAAAACCAGAACCATAAGCAGCTTTCTCAGTCATGAGCATCTTTCTTGCACATCTTGAGGAAAAACATACTGATACTTGGCTATGTACCATGCCTGATTGAAAAGCAAGATGTTTAAGCTCCATATTAGTAACTCTTCAGAATTAGTGCTAAACTTCTGTTGGGACTAAAAGCATCAGTAATCTTTTTCTTGTTTAAGATAGAAATTTTTTTTTTCCTTCTTTTTTTCTTTTTCTTTTTTTCTTTTTCTTTTTTTCCTTTTTTTCTTTTTTTCTTTTTCTTTTTTTCCTTTTTTTTTCTTTTTACACCTTAAGGATGGAAGGTTCCATCAGAACCTTCTTTACTTGTATGTAGTGTGTAGTTTCTGTAGAGCTGTTCTGTGTTGGAGTTCAGACAGGTGGCAAAAGCCTGCAGGATCCTTCTCCTCACTAATTAAAGTGGTGATCAGAGAAGGAGAGAGGCTGGGAGAGCATCCTCCCAGAAATCATCTAGCATTTTTTTTCTCAGAGGGGGATTCTGGACAAGGCTGACTGCAGGCAGTTGAGGACAGACCCCTGGAATTAGTGACTGAGTTTTTTGGGTTCTTTCTTCATTCTAAACAGTTTCATTAAGTCTCAAATCATGTTTCACTTCACCTTAAGACCAGGCTGTGTTCAGTGCACTGAGTGGTTGTTCCAGCCATTGTCACAGGCAGTGAAGGCTGACGTGTGCTCATCTAATTTGCCCAGAGCAGATGTGAAAGGAAGTGAAGGTCTTTTCTCACCAGCTTGAGTCTTTTTTAGTCTTAAGGCAAGCCAAGTTTTTGTAGTGTAAGCTATGCCTGAAACTGATACTGCCCTGAGATCATTGGCATGGTTTTGGTTGTGTTTTTGCTGTATTTCACAATCCAAAAATTGCAGGTTGTCAAAAGGCTTCCCTCTGGTGAACTCCCCAGGAGAAAGGCTGCTGAAGGCAAAAGCAGCAGAGAGGGAGGCAGAGCTTTGAGCATACATCTTACCCAGGCAGAGAAATGCAGTGGTCTAGGGAAAAATCCCAACTTCTGTCTATTCCACCAGGGCCAGTGTCAAACTGACCTCTGTTGAACATCCTCTGATGACCTCTTATACCTCTTGGGAGCAGTTAAATGTTGTGAAATTCTTGAGGAATGCTGAAATAGAAAATGTTTGCTCTCGTGTTGCTCTAGCCTGATTTAAAAAGCAGGGGGAAACCAACATTAGGCCATCTCACAGCCTGTGTGTATTTCTGCCTACTCTTCAATATTGTATTTTGAAGCCAGCTGATCTGAGGACTCAAAGATGCCAAGTTCATTAAAAGCTTTGTAAAAATGGAACGTTCAGTTACAGATTAAGCAGGGCCTGTACCTACTGAGGGAAAGGTTGTAGAGAGACCTGGAGGAATCCCTGTGGAGGTGTTTTGTATGTTCCCATGCATTCATCTCACATTAGACACAAAATTGAATTGCAGAAGTGAACTTCATAAAAACTGGATGCCATTCATTCTGCCGCTTACAAAACATCTGTATTTTCCTCTGTAAGGCTCTACACTGTTTCAGGCCCTTCTTCTGAACAAGCCATGGTGATCGCATAAATAATTTTGAAATGGCTTAGCTTTAAACTGGCATTTTGATCTGAAAAAGGTTATGCCCCTTCTTCATCACAGTGAACCACTCACTCTCAATTAGTAGGATTTTCTTCTTTTTTAATATTTTATGGGGTATTCTTTTTCCTCTTTTCTGCAGTACATAACAAGCACTTTCTGTGTAATCCCACTGCTGGGTTGTGGATGCTCCAGCTCTTCCTTGACGTTCTAAGAGAGAGTTTGTTCATCTCTACAAGAAGCTGTACATTTAACTGGAAAGTTAAGTACCGCGTACTCAAAGATTGAAATGGGGAGAGCACAACACCAAAGCTTATTTAATGATGATACTCTCAGACCTGACCAAAAATCCCTTTTGGTAATTGTAAAGGAACAGAAATCTATATAACATTTAAATGAAGATACAGTATCTTGATAGTGACATACCAGAAAATTAGGCAAGCTGAACTAAATTAGTTCATAGTACTGATTTACTGGGTTTCAATTTACCAGCAAAGGTTACACAATTTTTCAATTATTATTATCCTTCCTAAAAACATGCAGCAGTTTTTGTCCAAATATCACTGTAGAACTCAAGGTAGATGACACGTTGTGATTGCTGTTTGTCCTGTGGAAGTAACCTCCGTACCCACAACTTATGTAATTAGCCATGTTTTTATTTTGTTAAACCTTTTGATGCATGTTGCACAACATGAATCAAATTAATAGTGTGAAGGACCGATATATTGTATGATAAATATGTAAAGTATAATATTTTATATTCACACTTTTTATTAATGATGATAAAGATGAAAAAATATTTTTTGTGTAATCCCTATGAGTTCAGTATTAAAATGTCCTTGCCATATTTTGGCATTTAGAGTTATATGTAACAAAACTCTTAAATTAAACCATAGCTATCACTTACATCCCTAACTAATCTGTATAGTTCATTGTTCAATTATTTCTGTAAAAAACAAATGCACAGATTTGCTGGCCATGCTATTCTGTGATAGTAACTTATTTTCCTTTCGTATGTTTGCTGGTGCTAATCTTTATGCTTTGCCTGTAATTGGATTGAATTGTAATGTGCCTTTAGGAAAGACATGTTTGGAAAAGAAAAGTTGCAAAATTCAGCAGTTCAGAACAATGAAGCAAAACAAAGAAAAAGCATTGTATGACAGCAGTTGGATTTTCTTGTTACATTTCTCCACTGGTTATTTTCTACGTAATAAGATTGCATCAGAATAAATAATGAAACTAAAAAGCATTTTGTTCTTTGTACTTCTTTTCCTAAGGCAGCAGTTTGTGCAATATTGGATTGAGCAGCAAGAAGCGAAATCCCAGTAGGGGATCAGGTCCCCTGGACTGGAGTGGACCTTCTTCACTGACAGAAACTCTCAAAGCTCTAGCGAAGTCAAAGACAGACCTTTAACAATTTATTGTGAGGGTTGCTGGCCAGAATCCCCCCAGAAGTAAATGGCATATTCTGTTAATGAGGTAATATATGATACGGCGTGGCATTACTCTTTCTTTCAGCAGAGTGCCCTATATAAATTACTCATCACACCATCTAGGCATGAAGCTATAGGCAGTGCTCAGTCTCACTGTCTCTGGTCATGCAGCCCTGACAGCTGCAGCCCGTCCAGTTACTGCTCATGCTAAAATCAGACTGTTGATTGGCCTCTTCAGTGCAAGTTGGGAGGTCTGTTTTTAGGAGAAGATTTTGCATGGGCTTTGGGCATTTGCTTCATTTTGCTTTAATATGGTGCTTGGTATCCAAACAGCTACTAATTCACTGTTGTAATTCAGTCACTGAAGATTATAGCATTGTTTTTCTTGTCCTGTATGTGGCAGTATTTAATAAACCATTGGATTACCCTTGTTAATTTTAAATATAGAGAATGGTGCTGGTGTCTCAGCTGAAGGCTACTCTGCATCTGAGCTTTTTGCGAGTGTTTTATCGGGAATTATTGTTAAAGTTCTGACTCAAAAGATAGCAGCATGATCTCAGCACTGTTTTTGTTATAGCAGAGGGCAAAGCAGCTAAACAGGGCACATGGATAGTTTCAGTTTTTAATCATATTTATGATAATTTTGAAGGTATTAGAGTTTATAGGGGTTACTTTAGATACTATATGGGATTTTAATAGTAAAGTATATGCAATCAATAGCTATATATATTTAATAAAGTCCTACTAAATTATGTTATTGAACTCTCTGTTTATTTTGTAGTGTGGTTTCAGTAATTATCTGCACTCTGTATATAGCTACATGTAAATAACTGGCATGACATGCATAAGCTGACTTGCAGACATAATTCGATGCTGTACTTTACACTGTATTTCCAAACTTTGAAAGAAAAAAAACAAAACCTGATTTCAAAATAAAAACCTTTCTACACAAAGTGGTTTATTTAGTATTTTTAGATTTGGGCTCTGATGCAGCCTGATTCTTTCTTCCAAATAATAACACTCTTGTTCTGTTTTCCTGCATTTTTGAGTGGTGTTTCACCCCTGACGATGCTTTACATAGAAGACATTGCTCCTTATGTTGAGCAATTGGTGTGAGTACAAGTACTGAACAGTAGTATGTCATCTGCTGTCCTGGTCATACAGAACTCTCCAAAGATGTGGCTTTTGAGGGAAGAGAAAATGACAACTTTGGATGTTAGGTCACAAGCAGCACAACCCTGGTATATCAAAACATGATGTCTTTGCCTCTGAAAATTAGCGGGTGGATGGCTCACGGAGGGGGACTTGGTGACCTGATTCCAGCAGCACTGCCTGTGAGGGAAGCATCATGAGTGCAGTGGTTTCTGCAAGTTTCTCCAAGTTTCCTTGCATCCCTTTCCCAGTGTTTCTCCAAGGCTTTTTGCCTCAGGGACCTGCAGCTTTTCAGGCCCTCAGGAGGGAGTTATTTCCATCGTTGGCTGTGCCAGAGGCAGGAGCTGTGAGGTGGCACCTTCCTCTTGAAGGGTCTCCACAAGAGGCTTTTATACCCCTGAACCAGTCAGATTTGATGATGATGTTAACTAACTTTTTTAAACCAGAAGATGAAACACCCCAGCTGATTAACCCTCTCCCTGTGTGGCCAGGCTTGGACAGTGCACAAAGCTGCTGCATCGGACCAGGAAAGACAGGTCCTGCTCCCACACGGCTGGCTGCCTGCCCTGGGCACACAGGGTCACACAGGGAGATCTGTCAGCCTGCGCCTGTGCCGTGTCAGCCAGCACTGTGACAGCTCCATGTGCAGCTGGCATGAGTTATGGCTTGAGTCACCTCGGCTCCTGTCAAGGACCATGAAAGCAGGCATGGTACGAGCTGCCACAGATGCCCAGCTCTGCAGAGTGAGCAGGGACAGAGAAAATGGAAAAATATGTGCATTTTGATAGTTCACTTAAAATGATAGCCCATTTTTTGTTAAAAATCTGAAATAACTTTTTTTTTTTTTCTATTAGTTTTCTGCTCTTTCCCATGGGCTCCTTGGCTTTCAGATCCTCTGCTCTACAGAAGTGAACACAGACTAGTTTGGGATCTAGACTAAGCCCGAAAATAGATCTCATCACTCATTCTCCCATTGTCTATAGGGCCATTTTATTTGGCATCATGGAATAACTAAGTTTTTTCTCTCTTTCTGGGAAACAAATGTTCCAGCTTGCTGTATTTTGATATTTCAGTGAGTGTTTAAATGTAAGAAGACAAATTCCAGTTAAACTAACACAGCATTACCCTGTTATCACCAAATTGAAAACTCCCAACGGATGAGACACCTGTTTCTTACCAGAAAGAGTCAAGACAGATTTTATTACTTGGTTGCATTACGTCGCCTTATAGTGGGTTAAGTCTCATGTGTTTGAAAAAGCAGATCTACTGCTCTGCAGGCTTTTATGACTTGATAAGTGTACCACATGGACTGTTAAGCAGGTGAGTTGCGGAATAGCTGTGGTAAAAAAATGGGCACTTGGCTGAGGGAAAGCAGGATGCGAGTGGGGGGATGCAGCCATGCCAGCCCTGCCTCCCGTGGAGCCATGTGCTCCTACAGAGCAGGAATTCCAGTGACCCAAGGAAATGATGCAGGTGTAGACTGAGCAGGCTGCAAAGTCGGTTCAGATCCCAGTTGGGATTGTTTTCCCATTAACTGGGTATGATTCATTCCTTCAAAACCTACCATTCTTTCTAACACGAACTCTATACATCCTAAACATGGTAAATAAGGTATTTGCACTTTGATCTTTTAATAATTTATTTCACATTTGTAAAGCTTTTCCCTGGTAATTTGGATTAATCATTGATACGTAAAGAAAGTATTAAAAGATATTCTTGGCTTCTTTTGCAACAGTTGGCTGCTTTTCTATTGTATTTATGGCAACAAGCTCAAAAGCTGAAGTTACCTAGAGCAAGTGCCTTTGCCAAAGATCATGGTGTGCTTTTTTAATGTAAACGTGGGGATTCATGGGAACACTGAGTGACCTTCACAGCCAGTACAGAAAGGAGTCTTAATTCACTTGAAAGTACTTTGGTAATTGGAATACATCTTTCTGCCAGGATAATTTGAGAGGCTGATTAGTTAGACTTAGCATGGGTGTATTTAATTTAAAATTACTGTTAATGGCTCTCGGGTGCCTTTAGAAGGGATTAGAGTCTTGTCTGAAAGAAAAACATCAGTGATTTATTTTTGTTGATGGTCATTGCTTTTGTATTCTTACCAAAAAGGTTGAAAGGGAAGCATGCAGCTTATCTGGATTTGGGGCATTTTCAAAATGAGATTTGCAATGGCACTCTTCATGCTAGGGTCGTCACAAGCTCCATGCCACTACCGGGCAGGGGGCCGAGTCCCTTGGTGGACTTGATGGGGTGGATGGAGGGTGTGCAGCTTGTCCCAGCACAGCACAGCTTAGAGCAGGAGGCATGGGCTCCAGACAAGCTCGTGTTGGGGCTCTGTGGTACAGATGTGGCCAGATGCTCCCAGCGTCGCTGGGGAAATGTCAGCATGCTTCATAAGCAGGTGAGAGTGCGGGGTGGGCAGCCCCATGAGAAACCTGTCAGAGGACAATTCACAGTCTGGGGCGGAAGGAAGATAAGAAACCTGAGCTTGGTCAATCTGTAGTGTTCCTCCTAATAAATTAGCCAGCGTACAGGATACAGCTGGTTCCTAGAAAGAAACAAATGCTGTGTGCAAGGGCCTCACAAGAAGATAACAAAGATTAGGGTTTCGGTGTGTGCGAGCTGTGAAGCTGAGCACAAAGTGCTGGAAAAGGAGGCTGTGAAAGTGGTGGGGGCTGGGAGTCCAGAATTGCCACAAAACAAACAGGATGCCTCTCAGCAGGGAAAACCCACCCAAAAAATGCATCTGGTGGTACCATCTGAAGGAAGCAGGTAGACAGCAGAAGACCTCAGAGATTTAGGTGCAAATTGTGACACCGCTGGGCAGCAGTGGTGCAAATGTGTCCTTACAAAACACCACAGCTTAAACAGTCCTTTTGTTTGTCCTGCTATTGCTGTCGGTTGAGGATGTTTATGTTTGGTTCTGAAAAGTACTGTTTCTTTTCTGTAAGTATGACAAATTGTTCCTGCCTTGGATGAGAAAAAAATGGTCATTCTGCACAATGACGTGCCTGTCCTGTTACAGGCTCAGTATAAGGCATCTCCCTGGGCCCTTCATTGAGAAATCTGCAGTGAATGCTGTACAAGTGTTCCACCCAGCTTCCTACTGTGATTTCTAACACCTTTTTGCCTTGGAATGGGTCCTTCTCTCTGCAATCCTTATTCCCCTGTCATCTAGATGATGCAAAAAAAGCAAGCACAATTAACATTACCTTCAGGGAAAGGCAGAACCAAGTTGTACACAGATGTTTGGTTCTGTCACTGCTGAAGCCTTTCCTTAATAACATTTTCTCATCTTTATTTAAATGATCCTCTGAAACATTCCTGACTAAATGAACTGGGAAGCCAAATGTCTGGATATCTGTAAGTGCATCAGCACGAGAAACTCAGGTGAATATTCTTGTGGATTTTAGCTAACAGAATTAGCTTTGCTGGATAGTTTTTATCCAGAGGGAAAATCAAGAAAGAGTATTTCTGTATCATGGTGTTATTTGTGTGCATCTTGTCCTTGGTACACCTGTAACCCAGTACAAGGTCTCTACAAACTGCTGCTCTCCTGAATGCAGCAGGAACAAACACAGCTCTTTGCTTTTCATAACTCCCAAGGCACTCCTTCGGGTCAGTCTTCCCCCGAAGGATGCATCCTGTTTGAGTAAAACAGTGTTAACACAAAACCCATTACAGCACAGTGATTTGGGACAGGGGACCTCCTCATAGTGTCACCTCAGCCTTGGCTCAGTTTGGTGCCTTCCCAAGTGCTGCAGCATCTTTATTATTGACATATGCGGAAGGAAATGATGGTTTTCTGCATGGCAGGATCTCTGACACTGCTTATTTCTTTGACTTAGATAATTACAAAATAGCAGGGCTGTCTCCCCTGTGCACAGCTGATGATGATGGCATGAACTCATCAGTATGTTTAAATGGCAGCTCACCTACACTGTGCAGGGGTGAGTCAGTCTTTGTAGCATCGGTATCATTACAGAGTCTGCGATGTTACAATAAAGAAACATCTCATTTAGGCCAGCTGTTATTAGCTGAAGGTTAAAGCAAAACCTTCTATCTCAAAGGGCTTAAACATCTTATTTCAAATAATGAGTAACCTTACTTTGCTTGTTGGACCCTTCCATTACCTTGTCTGTTAAAAACACAAAACACAAAACCATTTTCGAGCAAAAGAGGTACGCATTCAGACTGAATCTGGTCATTATATATATATTCATTCCACTCAATCCAGAGGAACATCATTGCATAAATAAATAACTGGGGGCTAAATAAAGGTATCAGTGTAGGTGTGTTCAAGTGAATGCATATTTAAGTAGAAGCACAGTCCTAACCTTTGACGCCTTGAAGTTCTCCAGTGTCTCAAAAACTTATTTTCTTCTGTGTGCTAGCTGCCAAGAGAACTTTCACTTTAAAGAAATCGTGTATTTTTGTATTGACCGAATGCCTTCTACTACTCTTTAACAGTATAGTTGTATTGGATGTTTTAAAACTAAATTAATCTGGAAAAAAATATCTATGTGGTAAAACCCAGCCCCGTCAACCTGTTCATGATGTGCACATGGAGTACTGATAATGTCTAAGAGATCAATTCACAAGAACCAGGACATTCAGAAATAAAACTGAAACACCACTTTCCAGATGTACTGTATTACGTGGAAATAATGTGGAAAACTGTCATTGTCATTGGCACAGTTAATGGAGAGCATGGTAACATTAAAGTGCATCCTTACCGAGGGCTGACATTCAAACTGCCAGTCCAGGCCATGAATTGCCAGTTTTTCCCCTGAAAGGAGAGGGGGAAAGCGGCGGTCTCTCCCATTGAAGAGCACATCACACTGCCCAGGTTTTCTGCCTGGTGCCCACAGCCCTCACGGGATGTGAGTCCTGCTCTTTGCTCATTGCACACCATGCCAGAAGGCAGCAGGGTGGGAAGTGGGACCTGTTAAGGGTGAAAAAAGGATCCCATAAAGTGCTGGATGCAATTCCTCAAAAGCCAGAGGTGATGTTCCCAGTCGGTGCAGCCAAGAACAGGTTGCAGTAGGCCAAGTCAATGACTTGTCTGTGCTTCAGCAGCAGGAAAAGACCCTTCTCGCCCACAGCTGCAGACTGCAGGATGGATGGAATCCTGCAGCATGCTGCATCTGATACCACAGGAATCAGATCCCACTGTTGGCAGAGAACCCCAGTTACCAGTACACACACAGCAGTGAGCTCATGGACAGCATCTGTTATATCTAAGGACAATTTACTCTCAAAACCTGGCTATAAAATACATCATTGCCTAGCATGTACTTTGCTGTGTTAATTACATTTCCACTCAGATGAACTTTTTCTGGTATGGAGAGGCAGCACAGTGCCACAGCCCCTGCTCCCACAGCAGCATCTCTAACTGGTGCTGCTGTGTGTGCACCTACGCACTGTAGGTCAGAGTTTTGAATAAATTCTGCCTTTGTGTGTATTTATGATGGAAGATCAGGAATGCGATGTAACTTATTTTTCTGGGTTTATACACTAGCAGTTTGACAGTTGGTAGTTTTAGTTAAAATCAGTACCTTCTATATAAGGAAAAAAAAAACACATAAAAGAAAATATTATTGTTTCCTGGTTTTTGAGACTTGTAGAGGGTTTGAATTGAAAACAAAATGGAAAACAATTCCCTCCCCTCAGCCATATGGGTTTAAAATCAATAAATAAGCAGTATGTGTTGTCTCTAACCTGGAGCTGCCATAGCAATCAAATTTATATTGGCCTTTGGCTGCTGCCTCATAAGGCTGCAAACACAAGTGGCTCCACCAGCCTGGTACTGGTGACTGTAGAGCAATGTTCAGGGATAGCACGGTGCCAGTTTGTGGTAACTGAGGACTTAAACACTTCTCATACTACTACGAGGTAAGCACATCTCCAATTTATTGGACACGGCACAATGTAGCTAGACAACACATTTACAAAAATACCGGAAAGCTATTATTTCAGATGTACAAATATACAGATGCAGGCTCGTCTTCATGAGAGGAAAATACAGAAATCTCATACAAGCTTCTTTAAGAAAATAAAACCAGTAGCAACAAACAGTAAATTATGCCCATGATCTTAACTGTTAAATACAGAGAAATACAAGTAGTGTGTCTCCAAGTTAAGGATTATTTGGCTTTCTACTGAATTTTCCAGCAAGGATTACAAAGCTTGCATAAAGTGCTAATGCCTCAGACATCCAAGTGACCCTTGGGAAAGAAAGCATGTTAAAGGCAGGGGAAGGGGAGGAGAGGAAACATTTTACAAATGAGGGCCATGGGATGTAGAAGTTGTCTGAAATTCAGAAACTGCAAGAGACCGTGAACTGCAAGAGGTTCTTAACCCTTTGGTTGTGCTTCTCTCTAGCATGTAGTTTTCCTTAACATTAATGGCTGTCTTCAGGGAAGGCTTTGAGGGTACTTAAATTAAAATCTTGCTAAAGTGCTGTTTTCAAAATTCTGGAGGTTTGAGTTTTTACTGGTTTTTAATGTGAGGTGTTTATAACCTTGCTTCGTGAGCAGACAAGTTGACACACGACCTGTATTACAAAGCTTCAGGAAGCATGGCCGTTTCTGTCTCCCAGTCAAACACAAGCTGGCCGTAGCTTGTGTTGGGAATATGCAAATTTCAAATACAAAATGTACAAATACAACCACTTCTCAGAGCAAACCCAGCGCTGATGCTTTTGTGTAAAATTACTGTGAACTGGCCATGGCTTGAGCAAAGTGCAGGGCTGCCAGTGTAACAGCGTTTGCCTGCATTCCCATGTGTGCCTGCATGTGCGTGATCTTAAACTGAGTATTTCAGCCCTGCATGCACAGTGCTCCTCAGCTGTCAAAAAAAGCACTGTGCACTATTATTTGTAGCAATAGCTTTAACTTTACATTTATATACATTTGGTAATAGCTGCAATCAACTGCCTTTTAAATAAACAGATGTGTCCATTTTGGAGAGTTTGTAAAGTTTATGGCTTTACAGTTTTCAAAGATTATATAAGATGACTTGGAGCTCCCTGTTTTGGAATGGATTATTAAATTTCAGTATACAGTCAGCCTTATTCAGGCACTGTATAATATGAAACAAAACCTACTTTTAAACTATATAGTGATTGCAGGTAGCTGGGTGTTTCCAAGTGCTATTAAGTAAAAGCATGTACACACCTTTCTGAACACACACGGCTGTATCTGTTTGGTGCTTTCCTTACTCATACTCCATACAGCCACAATCGACCTGCTGGAATAAATCAGGGGGTTTTGACAAGCGCTATGATGAGAACATTGTTCTCAACTGGAGGTATTGCAGATTTGAGTCTCACACTGGACATAAACTAATAATACAGGGTATGAAGTATAAAATCATTACTCTCTTTTTATCTAGTATATGAAAAACAGGCATATGTGAAAACTAAAAGCTGGAACGAGCAACCTATGGTGATGTTCATGTAAGTCTCACCTGCATAACACCACCGTCTGCACTGCTCTTCCTACTCATTTCTGACTTGATGGCAAAGGTATTTATTATGCCCCCTAGGTGCTTTTCACCCAATCTAGCCCCTTGTTTGAAAGGACGCTGTCGTGGAGTTCACTCATGCAGAGTTCTGGATTGCTGTCAATTATGTATTTCTTTTTCCTCAACATAAAGAGATTTTAGTACTAAACTGACTGGGTGGATATTCAAATTGAGCTGTGGGAAAATCAACAGAGTGAGACTATTTAAATGACACTGTGAGAACTTCCTCGCTGATATGCCTGAATGTGAAATTGGTAGAACTATTGTATGTGTTGAGGTGAAAGGGTAATTTAGTTTTCATGGTCAGAAAACCATGATCTATGGGTAGAAGACTTGTGGTGGTATTTTTATAATAAGCACACCACACACTGGCATGAAACTGAAATGTTGCCAGTTTTAAATGATAAATTAGAATTAAATGAAAGCTCACCACTCCTTGATGTCCTTTATCATACAGAGCACTGTGCGCCCAACCCAGGAAAAAAATGCCTAAATGTGAGTGAAGAAATACATCAAGAGAGCAGTGCTGCTCAGGTACTTGAAGTTATGCAACTGCTGCATTAGTTTCAACAGCACTGAAGGCTTATTTTCTGAGGATTGTTTTCCCTTCAAGGTAAACAGCCAGCTAAAATTTAACTTGGTTATAGTTATCCATGCTCTTACTGCATGTTTCTAGCTGAGCTCGAGAAGCTACAGTACCATTCTGCATGCAAATAACATCAATCTAATTAATTAACAGCATTCATTGGAAAAAAATCTCATAAATTTTAGAATAAAAAACACCTAAAATAATTTTTTTTTCCCTTTTCAACTTCCAACAGAGAAAAGAGAACTAAATTAAAACCAAACTCTCTGCTCAAGTCAGGTCATCATGACACGAAGCAGTACAAGCCAGTAAATCCAGCAACGCTGACAGTCCAGCCTGGCAGGATGTACACAGGCTCTTGAGCCATGGAAAGCTGGGAGGGCTTTGGATGTGAGTTCTGTGGCTGCAAGCTGGCTTAGAGGAAGGAAAGAAAGGTCAGCGTGCCACAAGCGGCATGTAAGGCGAGACGTGTGTACGTGGATTTGCACTGCTGCATGGCTGGAATACAGCTCCCTCCTGCTTTGGGGATAAACTAATCTCAAGTTTGTGTAGGCAGTATAAGATAACCAGTGTTCATGCTACTGGTATGTCACCGACAGCATTTGGGTTTAAGTAGGAACGCAGGAAAGCAGCTGACTTTCCCAATAAGAGAAGTGTTACTGTACTTCAAAAGGAAAACAAACCAACCAACCAAAAAGCTCCTAAGCTACTAATGAAGCATTGACTGGTCAGAAAATGCAAACTGAACTCTCAGCTTCTCTACTGTAGATATTACCCAAGAAAACCTAAGTGCAGTGCAGCTGGAGGCACAGCCAGTGTTCAAAGCTACCTAAGCTCCAGTTTATTATGCACACGTACAACCAGACCATTCTGAAGTGCAGTGAAATTGGTTTAATTTCTCAGGCTACATGAACGAGGTGCTAAGGAAGCCACATTCCCCTTCCCTAAAGGCTGGTCAGTACAGTTGATCCAGGTAAGATCTTTGCAAACATGAGCCAAGCATTTGACCTTTTGTGCTTCTTTGAGCGCAGCAGGTACAGCTGTGAACAACTTGCTGCGAAAGAGCAGAACAGCTCTCTGGGGCTGGAGGCCTCCTCTTCTCTGCCCTGCATTGTCACAGCTCTCCAAACACAGCTGGGCTGCCACTGCCAGGCACTTCAACCTCCACAAGTCTTTAGAAACTATAAATGCAATGACTCCACAAAGCTGACTAACGACAGCAGAGCCCAAAGGAAACGGTTCACTTCATGGGCTGGTTTGTTTGCTTCACTGAAGTGATAGCACAAGGCAGTGCTGAAAACTTTAGGGTCAAAAATAGCTAAACTGCACAGAATAGGAGAGGCTTGGCCTCGGGTGTGGGACTGCATTACATAGTGTAAGATGAACTTGTAGTGATAGCTCAGACAAAAAGTTATGTCTGCAATCTGAAGAAGATAGCAAGCTTTCTAATTAGTACAACAGGTCTCTTACCTTTCAGATGTGGTCAGGCACACCATAAATGTGAGAAAACAAAAAAGTACATCTACCAAAACCTCTTGATTTCTAGTGTGCAAAATGCAACATTAAGAAGGTCCAGAATTGTTAAGCTTTGGTCAGTATATTGAGAAGCACTGCAAGATGTTTTATTTGGACCTATCTGTAAAGCTCAGGACAAAAAGCACCTTAATCTTCAAACAAATACTAATGCAGAGAAGTGCAAGCAACTGCAAAGCCTCATACTCTCTGAAAGAAAAAACCTAGTTTGCTGATGGCTCTTTGGACATTGCTGCAGTGATAAAAAGGCACACTACCTGCAAATAGGTAAGGAAGGAAGCGATCTTGAGTTTCAATCGGTGTTCATGGTATCCATGTAATCCAGAGCAAATGATGATGAAGAGACTAAAGGCAATTTTATCAACTGGGATCAAATCTGGAAGTTCTCAAATTAAAACAATGAGTTTTTTAATTTCATACTGCAGCCATATTTAGCCAAATGTGTTCTATCTTATGTAGTGCATTTATCATGATCATAAGGTTCTGGGAATTTTTACTGTTAGAGAACTTTAAGAAATACAAATTAAAAATGTTTTTAACCTTTGTCATCTATTCCCCAAAGGCGTCTTTTCTTCCTTTTCGGTTATGCCTTTGAGACAAATACAGAGCACTTCAAACATCTGCTGTATTTATGGGACATGGTGACATGGCAGCCACTTGGAACAAATTTCAGGGATTGAATAAAAGGCAGATGGAGGCTTGTCCAGGGCAAACACGCTGCCTACTCTGTTTTCTAATTTCACAGTTAGGGTGTTGAAGAATAATATTTAGTGTGGGACATTTCTGTTAACAGCTGTTAAACAGTGACATAGTTTATTCAATAGTAAATTATGTGGCAATGCTTAAATTCACAAAGAATGCAAGAAAATATTGTTGCTACACAAAAGAGGAATAGCTGAAGTGGACACTAAGGTCCACAATTACTGAATCTAAATACAGAGAAAAATAAAGAAAATGAAACTTCAAGATGCAGAAATAAAGATTTTTGTGTTATTTATTAAAACATAATTGCTTTAAGGATCACAGTTAGGAGTCAGATTGTACTGAATATGAAATAAATTGTTTGTCTTTGGGCAGTTAGCAATGATGAACCTAGTCACCTAACACAAAGTTATGCTTATACCATTTTATCCAGGGCCACATCTTCACACCAACTACAGTGGGTTTTGTACTATTATGTGGGAATCTCAGAAACATTTTTATCCCCAGTTGTAATGTAGCTTCTTCCTCATTGGCTTTAGGAAAGAACAAACAGTAAGGATACCTTTAGATATACCTTTAGTTGTTACTTGTACACGTTTTTTTAAAGAACAGAACGTAAATTTTATGAACAAGCAACATCACTTGTGCTTTTAATGAGGAGCACCCTGATCTGATCTTATGTCCCACGGGACTTCGTTCAGGTGACAAGGATATTACGTCTATGAAGATGAACCTACACATCATCAACATTATGCTATCACATGATGGATGCATCCAACATGGAATGGAGAAGAGCAAAATCATATGGCCAGCAAGTACTCAACTAAGACTTGCCATTTCATGCATAAACTAAACCACAGGAAATTCCACCTGAACACGAGGAAGAACTTTACTGTGAAGCTGACTGAGCACTGGAATAGCTTGCCCAGAGAGGTTGTGTAGTCTCCTTCCTAAGAGATATTCCACACCTGTGTGGACACAATAGTCAGCAATGTGCTGTAGGCAACCCTGCTTTAGCAGAGAGGTCAGACTAGATGAATCCCAGTGGTCCCTTCCAACCTCAACCCTTCCGTGATTCTGTGATTTCCTAAACTGTTGGAGAATTTCAGTATAATTTTTACTGACTAGCAAAATTTGTTGTATTTTAATAGATTCATAAGTTCTTGTGCTTTATCTGTTTCTCTGGTTTTTGAATATATACACAATTTACTGCCTTAAATGCATGAGCTGCTTTATATCCACATCAAAGGAACAAACATCACCACATTTTTTTCAGTCAAATATTTTTGTGGTAAAACATTACATTCTTCTTTAATGTATAAAGCTAATATAGTCTAATTCCTCTTTTAGAGTTACCCCAATTATAGTGGCATGACTTTAAAATATAAAATATGCAGCTCCACTAAACAGCACTGAAATGAGCCTCATGTGTATCAAAATGTCATCTTTTCAATTTCTTTTTTGCACTTAATCTCACTATAATTTGATGTTAATAGCTGTTTGAGTATTCAGCATTGGAATTCAAAACATTAAGATTATTAAGAGTTGTAGTCAGTGAAAACATCTCTACTTAAAGCTTCTGAAATACAGAATTTTGAAGTTGATGAATTGAGGATTACAGCCAAGTGATTAAGCTTTAGTAAATGCTAAACTTTAAAGGAAAATAACATAAACCAAAGCTTAGCAGGTCTGCACACTCATTACTTCTGTTGTAATATACACTGAAATTTTACTAAGCTTTCCTGTTTTTGAAGGAGAGCAACACTGAACGGTGCAGCAAACAGCATACTGAACTCAGCGTTTCAACACAGGATGAGCACAGACAAGAACATGAATGGATACTTTGTGCCTAACACTTTAGTTACTCATGAAGGTGAGCAACAACTATGTAATCCCGGACAGCTGACTTTGAAAAGATACTTCTGTGAGGCAGATTAATTAATAAAAAGTGAAATATCTGTGAGAAAATGTGGGTAATATTTATTTTAAATCCTCCAAAATCCTGTATTATACACATGCCCACATGCAGCCGTGCACACAGTGTATTAAAGTAAAAAGTTCACACCATGTCATATCAGAAATTTGAGAGCGTGTAGTATGTAAAAAAAATGTTTAAGATAACTGTTCTTAGAAATCTGACAACTCTATTCATTGTCACTCTTATACATATCTTAAAAGCAACCTAGCCAAGTTTACAAAACATTTCTTACGACTGCTGTGTTTTTTGCAGTTAAGGAATCAGGAACGCACAATATGTACATCAAGCTTAAACGGCTTGTGTATGTTACAAGTATAAAGCAGTAGGCAGAGTTAAGTGTGACAAATACACTGAAGTCTTGACATTGCAAAATCCTGACCAAAATAAACAAACAAAAAAATGACCCAGAAATCATCTCTATGATAAGAGAAAAGACATTTCACTTTTTGTGAAAGAGAAGAGGCTTCACCATCCCTGCCAGAATCTTGGGTAGCTGGGCAGCAATCACCTCTGACATCATCTCAGGGAATTCAACACTCAGTGCACGGGACTGGAGAAATGTGTTCAGACAGAAGAGATGGAGCTGTTTCACTAGCTGGATTTAATAAAATACAAACATGATAAATCAAGATAACAGTAATCAGTCAGGCAAGCATGCTGCAAATCACATATCTCATACATCCATCAGCTGACATCTTTATATACCTTCCTCTGTCATTTCCTGAAGCAATAATGAGGGTGCTTGTCATTCCCTATTAAAATATCCTCCCATGGCAAAAATCATAAACTAAACATAGCCACATGTCACATAAAAACAGTGCCTTACTGATATTACAGGGTATCATCCTCGATTATGACAGGCACCATGAACAATGGCAATTACTAAGCAAATATTCAAACTTTTATTCTCACATTCAGCACATCTTAGTGCCTTGATCACTGTATGCTGTCCAAACACTGCTCTGAGGGACAGCATTTACTGTTTGTCTGCAAGCTTTTCGACAGTTCTGATTATGATCGTATCTGGGTATGCCACAAACATTAAGCACCACAGGCCCTCATCCCCTGAAAGGAACTATGACTGTTTTACCTCTTCTACCTTCTCTCGGAAGTTCCAATGTTATAGTAGTTTTTCTTTAAGACCTGTGATCTTTACACTGTGAAACATCATACTATTTCTCCTACCTTAGACTTTTAACAACACAGTCTCTCCAATGTGATGACCTTGTATCTCCCATCACTTTATCAGCCTAAAAAAGGCATTTGAATGAAGGTACTTTATAGACCAAACATTACCCTCACCATCACCTTGCTGGATATTTTGCAGCAAGGCTCGCTCACTACCACTAAGACTATCTTACTTTAAGCATTTGAAATTAAGAGATTGACTCTACAGCCGAAGAGGAAATCTCAGAATTTTCCTCTGGATGCTATGACTCTCAGATTTCAAGTTATTACTCCAGGTAAGGCAGGAAGCCCTTTTATGCTAAGCAAGACTGATCCAAACTGTTGCTTGAGCAGAGGGCTACTACGAGTAGTATTCTGGCCAGGACTTGTTATTCCAAGACTGTGTTTTCCTACAATGTTAGAGAATTTGAGTATCATTTTTAGTGACTGGCAAAATTTGTCATATTCATATAGATCCATAAATTTTTGTGCTTTATCTGTTTCTCTGTTGTTTAAATATATCAACATTATAAAGCTAATCCAGTGAAGGGTTTAGCTCTGACAGTCCCAGGTGACAACTGCAGTCTGACTACCAGTAAACACTTAAAGTTAAGCTCCATATCCTACCTTCAGAATTCTCTACCTTAACCTGAAAGGATGTTTTTCATACTTGTCTCATTCTCGTTTTGCTGGTATCTGAGACAATGCAATAGCTAATAGTGAATGTGAGTTCTGTAGATAGCAGAAGCTCCTGGAGAGGTTTGTGCAGTGGATTGAAAGACTCCATACCACCTGGTGAGCCACAAAATTATCAATATTGTTACCTCTCAACTCCCATAAACGGGATTCTCAAAGGGTGCATTTTTTTCCCCCATCAGAAAGAGGAATTAGTTACAGTTAAAGGTTTTAGATGAATAAATGTGTTTATTCATGAACAATTAAAATAAAATGCAGATTTGAAGAGTGAAGAACACAAACATGCATGGACCCACCCTTCCCTGAACTTCCTGTGAGCATCACACCATCAACACCAAACTCAAACGCATTCTTCCTAAACTATTTCAGTGCTACTTCTCCAGTGCTTGCTAAAAACATAGCTATTGTCCTCTTTTTGCCTGCTTTCTGCCTCTCTTGCAGAGATACACAAGCCAATACAAAACAATATTCACATGAGCAGAAGTTATAACGATATGTTATGCCTCAGTTTCAGTGGATGCTAAGCCAATAGTATATATGATGAATTCTCAGAGGTATGGAAAGGATTCAGATGCATCTCATAAAACAGATTAATCTCTGGTATTATTACTACTAGAGATCTCAAAGATGACTCAATTCCCAAATACAGACAGAAACTGAAAAAATGGCATAGAATATATTCATAAAAGTAGTTGAATTAAGGTTGCAAAATTTGATTGTCTTTCTCTAATTCTTAGTACCCTGACTTTGCAACTTGAATTGCCTTTTCTTTGCATTATTTAAATATTTTCATGAACATGTATAAACACACACACGCTGTCCCTTAACAAAACCTGAAACTATACTAGCTACATTACAGAAATAATGAAACAAAATGGTAGCATTCAGTGCATATTTCTCAATCTTGTCATTTTTCTTAAATCGTATTTCCTAAATCTTGTCTACCATATAATATATACACAATATATATCCATGACGAATATACAGCCATCTATACATGCAAATATACACATTAAATGAAAAATGTAGAGGTTTTCTTTTGTTGTTTAGAGATACTGACTAGCCACTTTCCATAAAATTCCATGTAAGAAATACTAGTTCCTCACATAAAAAGCAAACCACTTCAACAAGTAAACTTACATCATGCATGGAATCCATCAGTTTTGTAAGCTGATAGAAACGCTGCGAGTTGGCCACAACGCCTTTCTGGCGCAAACCAATTGCTTTCACCAGTTCTCTAATATAACTTGTTCTCATCTCATCAAATTGGCTTTGGCTTCTTAGACCTTCCAAAGGAACTAAAAAAAAAGTAACACTTCTGTTGCAATTTATTCTGAAGGCAATAGGAGAAATTTAAAGTACAGAACAATTTCTAGTATTTCAGACTGTGGAGTGCAATTCATTATTATACTTCAGGTCCTTCTTCTTGTTCAAAGGCTACTCCAGAAGCAGTGACAGAGTTAGTGTCCTGGGATATACCAGCAACAATCAGACATTTCTGCTGATTGCTGATGTCTAGAAATAGCCATAAGCTTCTGCAGACACCTGTCTGCTTGTCCTGGTTTTGACTGTGATAGAATTAATTCTCTTCCTAATAGGTAGTACAGGGGTTAAACCTGTCCAGTGGATAAACCCCTGGTAGTTGGGGTTAAACCACAACACTGCTGAAGATGGCTCAAAGAACCACTCCCATACTTGAATAAAGCTGTTATGAACTGGCTTATGTTTACCCTGATGAGGGTCCATGTCTGTTCATAGCAGATTTACATTAGAGAGATCTAGATGGAGCCGGGACTTCAAAATGGAGTCAAGAACTAACAACTATTAAGTAGTGTAGACAGTAAAGCATCCAGTGTTCAGGCCTTCTGTTTGGACCTCTTAATAGGATAGTTGCACTATTGGAGTCTTACATGTGAGCAACTTTTTAGAGAGATTAGCAAGGAGGAGTAAATGGTTGAACTCACTCTTCTCTTAAAGGTGAGCCATGAGGACCAAAATGAGAATATGGAGAAAACACTGAGAAATACACCTGTTAATGGCTGTGATAAGATCATATCTGATTGCTGACAGTATGTGCTGGTGGCATTGTAAGGAAACAGTGCAAGCTCTAGTCTTTACTTTCCTGGCATGGTGATGTGTAATACACAAGTCTTATAATTTATGTTGTCAGAGGCAGTTAAGAAATTAAAAACTTTAAGAAATTAAACTCTAAAAATTATTCCCATCTGGCAATCAAATGTAAATCCTTCTTCACTCTACTAATCCTACAGTAAAACATGCTCTTGGGCACATGGAATGTTCACTGTTTTGGAAGTATCCTTAAAAAGAAATGTAGAGATGCTTATTTTTCTCCATGGACTCTAAAAGAATGTCATAGGGACTAGCTCAGCTAAATAAATCTTCTGATAGTTATCTAGGTATCTAGAACATTTCAAACTGGTATCAGACCATGACTAATAATAGGGCCACAACAGACTTCAAGGGAAAAAAAATAAAAAATTTAAAAATTGGTCCATAATTAGATAGCAAATCCCGCACTGTGAGCAACACTGCTCTCTGTTCAGGAATCACAGACCTTGTTCTGAAATCAGCTGCCTAAGTCATGTCTGGTTCCTCAGAAAAACATAACGGGAAAGGAGACACTTCAGGCAAACAGTAAAAGTCCATCACCCCAAACCCAGAGAGAACTGTCAAGGCAGAAGCTCATGTCTCTGTTCTACTTGAGTTAAGCAGAAGTCTCCTGTTTTGGAGGAGACTGCCCAAGAGAGGAAACAATCCCGTTTGTTTGCCCAGATTGTCTCTTGCTCAGTGTCTCCTCTGACAGCTCGGTGTCCAGGGGAAGGAGAGAGACACACATACAGAAAATAGCAGGTTTACTTTAAAGGTAAGTGTCTAAGCACTGAACTGGGCTACAGAAGTCAGGGTCTGACTGCTAACAGATTCAAACAAAAATAAAAATAGAGAATAGAAACTGTGACTGCTTCTAGGGAAAGTACATTTATTACACTACACCTAAGAACAGTCCAGCTTTTAGGAATGCCATGTTAGGTTTTTTTCAGTGGCTGATGGAGATAAAATGCTGGATGAGGTCGGATTTTAGTTTGACTCAGTATGGCCTCTCAAGTCCAGATAGACAAAGGAGGTATCTGAAAGTGTGGCTGTCACATCTACATCACGGGTCTGAATGGAAAGCACAGGTTCTGGTCTGTAGAGAATACAATGTGCTGAGGAATAATACAGGCAGGAACACTCATGGTAGGGGAAAGCTGAGTCATGGAAAAAGAATGGCTTGATTTTCAAAGCCTGGGTGGCTCAGGGTATGTCTTAACAGCACATTTACAGACATCTAGGAAATCTTTTTCGTACCAACAGACATTCTGATGGAATTTAGGGTTAGGTGGATGATACCCTTGGCTTTTATCTATAAACCAGCAATTTAGCCCTTACATTTCCTTTGTGAATTAAGTTAAAAGATTTCTTCCAGCAGTGAATAGCCCATTTCCCTAAAATTCTGCAAAAGCATGGTCACATTCTTGTTTAATCACAAGAAGTTCCACTAAGCTATGTATTTGAGTGAAGAATTACAATGTGTTACATGCACAAATGCAACTTAAGCACAGGTAGCTCAAATGTTCCTTCCCTCTGAACATATGTAAAGAATGTGGCTGCTTGTATTCAGTGGCAAGAACACAGCCAAAATCTTGTGCAACAAGATTTTGCAATTCCTCTAAATCAAAGTCTGGAAAGTGTTTGAGCTAGAACTGAACTTACTACACGCTTATTTCTTTTTCGTATAGGCCTGCTTTCTTAAATCAAGGCATTTCTGAACTATTCATAGTACTACTTCCCAACTGCACACGGCCTCTACAAAATGGAGCCCTATTTAGAACTTATGGGGCACTGCTACAACACAGCATGTTGCATATAGTAAACAAGGACCTGTAAAATAGGAACAACTGCAGAACGTAAAAATGTTGGTCCACTTTTGAAAAGACTAATTCTGCTTTCAAGACATCTTTGAAACTGTCACAAATACAATACATAGAATACACCTAAGTCATAGCAAACTCAATGGAAAAACTGTAAAATCAAAAATAACGTTAACACGTAGGCTGGGGGGGGGCATTCAGAATTAGAAATGTATTGAAACTGACATTCTGTTGTGTTTAATGTAAATTACTGCTTCTTCAAAATGATAGAAAAAGTAAAAAAGAGTTCATCTAAACAATAAATCAAACAGAAGACAGAATGAGAAACTAAAAGTTCAGACTTGATTTACTGTTAGTATATGAAAGCTTGAAATGGCCATACTTTCACATTTGAAGAGGATTAAAATGAACACCATGACTGAAATAAAAGTAGTTTTAAAAAACACTTCAGAGCAACAATGAGGTTATATGTTTTTTTGAGAAGAGTTTTGTGGAATTATATTTATACAGTACCAAACGTCTACTAAATGTCTCAGCAACAACGGTTAGGTGTGTTCCTTTTCCCAAAGATCTGACAAACTGTTTTTTCCTACAAGACAATAAGTGCAGGAGAGAACAAAAAGCAAAGCTCATCAGCACAGGTAGAAATACTTTCTTTTTTTTTCCTTTATAACTAATTTCTTGCATATATATAAACAAATCATCCTAAAAATGAATTTCTGAGTGCAATGCAGTAAGTAAAGAATGGTAGTTTGATGAATAATGTTAAACTGATGTACATATATATGACAGGGATTGGATCATTGTAATGCTTCTTTTAGCTTTGAACATTCTGGGACAGAAATGGATGGCTGGAAAATCACAAATGGATCTAAATTTCACTGGAATTTAAAACTTCCCTCTAAGATTCAAATGATAGGCAAGGGAGTTCATTTGTGATGAAAATAAGATGGAAAACGTTTAAACGAAGAATGCATTCAGAATTCAACAAAGCAACTGAATTTATAGCAGGGATGGATTTTCATCCACATTATTTTTATTGCTTTAGCAGAGTATATGGTTTTTTGCTATTATTTTAGTATTTTTAATGTTCATATGAGCTAAATTTAATCTTTACTGCTTATGCCCTGTTGAGACCAAGGGTTGTTTTAGCATGCAGCCAAGGACAGCTTAAGGGGGAATAAATTTTAGTTCCTATGCTTTACAACCAACAAGCACATTATGCAGGATTTGCACAGCTCTCCTCTGACTCCATAGGTGTGTAGAGAACCAAACTTCAATATTTTTCCAATTTTATTTCTCAGAGGTGCTTATTCTCATTTCTAGTAGCACCTGCACCATTTTAAAACTTTCCATTTGGAGATTCACAACTAACAATTATGGCCTCAGCAGATGTACACGTTAGTATTTTAGAAACGGTTGGAAGATACCTTCATCAAATACCACATCCCCCATTTAAAGTGGAATGCAGCCGTATGCTGGATGCTTTAAAAAATGCGTATGATTAAAAGTGACCATGGCTTTTGTTCTAAAGAAACAAACCAAAGAAAAACATTTCCATATCTTTGTGTTAAACTTAATCTATTTATAACTACAAGAGGCTGAATACATGTTAATATTGTTTGCCATGTCCATCTCCCTAATTCTTTTGAAAAAGTATGCTTTAAGTTCTTGGCCAAGATAAAGCCCTGAGTCCTGACAAATTATTAAATATTTTTCAATATGTATTTCTAATGCTTTTAAGGTTTTAATTTTTTAATCTGTATAAAGTCATTTAAGCTGAAGAGCTTCCAGGCAAAAATTCTGCACACTTGATTTGAAAATGAGAACCAAGAATGAATCACAAATTATTTGTTCCTTATAAACACTAGAAAAAATATTTGTAGGCCTTGGAATACTAACATTCCTCCTAAAGAAGCTTTAATTGGTTAAGCCAGACAGCTTAGCAGTTGTCAAGTTAAACAACATGGTTCAATACTCTTCCTAGTGAAAAAAACAGAAATCAAAGAACCTACTTGTGTTGAGGAGTAACAGCGCTTTCATACACAGAAACTCTTCTTGGCTAACTTGAAGTCTGACAAATTCCTGTGGGAGTTGCCACATGGATAGGCACAGGGAATAGAACGATGATTCTTTCATCCTCTGTCTTACCCAGAAAAGGTAAAAAGAAATAAAAAAACACCAAACAAAAAACCACAACATGAAAATAAGGAACAGCTCCAGTACTGCTTGTTTGAAGAAAGTACCTTGTTAGCAATTTCATTACTACATTACAGAAACTGAAGAAAGTTTAGACACATGAATATTCTGACATTTTTGTACCTACAACCAACGGCTGGTTTTTAATTGTAATGAATGTGCTAGTATTTGGATCTTACTGCCACCCAGAAAAACAAAACAAAACCAAACCTTAGAGATTATGAAGGCTGAATGCCAACTACCAAAAAAGGGGGTTTATTAATTAAAAACACCCTAATGATTAATATTTTCTTTTAGACACTGACAGAGTTTCAAATTCTCTGAAAAGATGTCAAAGCATGAAATCAAAGACAAACCTAAAAGTTTACAGAAAACTTCTTAGGTTTTGCAAAAATGTCTGCATCAAAATATTTTGTTGCAAGTCTAACACTGTACTGCTAACAGCAATGATATTATTTTGTAATGACTTATGTCATTAAAGACACAGTTACAAATGTTGCATGTAAATATATACCAAAGGATTTTAGGTAAACTTAGACATTAGTACAGCCTTATCTAAATTAAGAAGTAACAGAATAAACCTCACAAGGAAATACATAAAATTGTTTACAGTTTTTTTGCAGCACTTCAGTCTTACTTTTCAACATGTTGGTATAGTGAGTATATTTTCTTGCATGCATTTATTGGGAAGGCAGTTTTCAACTGAAATGACTGCCACGACTGCATTACAAAGTTTGTAATCATCTGAACTGAATTCATTGTACATTAACCAGAAGATCCAGTAACTTGAGCTAATTTTACAAAGTCGCATCTCAAACCAGATGAATTAGGTAAAAGAAGAAGATTAAATTTCCCCCTCAACACCCCTGAAGTTTATACAGCATTCCAGACTGACTGCAGATAATACCTTCAACAATGAAAACAGAAGATATTTTCCATAAACAAAAGGCTTTTCTCAATGCACTGAGGTATCTTTCTTATTTAAAGTGTTACTGCTATCATAAAAGAATTTTTTTTCAGCTTTGTTCAACATCTGATATCTTGTACCAGCTCTTAAATGACTTAGACATGGAAATTTAACCTGTTAGATCTGAATGGACTGGTTATTTCTACATCTACTTTAAATCTCTCTTCCTATTCCTTTCTGGTAGTCTCTATTCCTAATTATTATCTATGAACAGTGATAACAGTTTTCAGGGTATGTTTAAATGCTGTTCTTAGTCATGTTTTGAGACACTGCAAAGTGTAAGTAACAGCAAATCTTTTTAAGAGTTGAAAACCTTTGTCAAACTAACACTCCTGCCTTTCTTCGTCCAAAATCAATGCTACCAAGCACATCATTCCCAAGGAGCACGACAACTCAGTTTGCTAAATGACAGACTGGCTGTGAAACAAGCTTTGGATTGTGGTTTCATGGTCATTATGAAACAACTCAAGTGTGTGTTGCCCATGTGTCAGTATTTTCCATTATCTCCTTCCACCTCTAGGCGTGCACTCCCACTATTCCAGCATTAGTGCCTGCACTCCCATGTGGAGAGTCAGAGCAGGGATCACCTCCACCTTTTAATTAATGGCTTTTTCTGAGGTATTTCTCAAGCATATAATTTCCTTATCTGCTGGAAAATGCAGCCAGATAGTGTTTGACCCATCTTAAGTGAAATCATGGGGATTCATGACCAGGACAGTGCTTAGCAGTTACCTTTGCTTAAAAAGTGATCATGAAAGTACAATCTTAGACATCATTGTAGACAAGGAATTTCCTTACGTTTTACTTATCTAAAAGCTAACTTATTTCCCAATAAATAGTTGCAGCTATGATTTAGTGCTCTGGTTACTTTTCACATCTAACTATAACATTTCCAGTATGACCCTGATGACATGTTCTACAACCAAAAGAAGTTTATGTATGTTGTCAGTACGTCTCCTCCATGTAGATGGCCTTGAGCTACAAATAAGAAGTTGTCTCTGAGTATAATCAGAGTTCATAAATCTTAACCCTATACTGGAAAAAGTCTTCTTCACAAGATGGCAGCAGCGGTCCACACACAGGGAAACACCCCAAGATGTGACATTGCTGCCTAATGCCATCTGACTTTGTATTTCTTATGAATGCAATCATGAGATATATCACAGCATATGCTGGGACAGAATACAGTCAGAAATTTTCTCAATCTTATCCCTTCAAAGTATTTCCATTTGTACAGCAAATACACATGGGAGAGGAAAGAATTCATTACACTATAACTTCACAGTGATTTACGATCATCTGGAAGAGACAAGGTCAGGAGCTACATGGCCTGCTCCACCATGTATTTTCTATGAGGAAGTTCACTCACAAGAACTTTCCTATCTATACATTTTAAATTCAGATACCTAGGTCTTCTGCAAATCCACCTCTTAATCCTTAAACAGATATGTCTTGCAAGAAAACTGTTTAACTTTCATCCCACTTCATAGTAGTTCTTTTAAGATTTTAAGAAAAAATAACTAAAAAATGTATTAAGGAAAAATAAACAAAGATTAAATAATGTTTTACTGTTCACAGAAACCTCCCATGTAGTATAAAAACTGTATCTATCTATATATCTTTTCTGAAAATCTGACAAACTGTAATGAGGATTATCAGAATTAATCAGCATAGTGAAGAAAAATCTAAGCCAACAATCTCTCCCTCAAGAAAGAAAAGAGCAGTCTCACATATTTTATCCTTGATATTAAAATTCCTTCTTGCTAAATCATTACAATTTTCTAACAAGAAATGGCCTTCAGAAAATCAGAGCTTCATCAGAAAGTGTCAAAACTGAGTATTTAGTCTATACATGAACTATCTGCAAAAAACAAACAACAATGATCAAAGGAAATCCCATTCTTAACATTAATTCATGTCTTATTCAGGTGAATGCAGGTAAATCTTCCAACAGCATCATTTTTAATAGATTTTTCTCTTAGGTAACTAAAATATTATTCAAACTTTTTGTTTGGCCATGCCAGCAGAATATTTGGGATTCCCACAAAACACTTCCCAAAGTTACTGTACTTTAATATGATCAGAGCACTTTGCTGTTAATTCTGAAACAGAAAAAAAGTAGTGAATGAAATCTTGGCCTCAAGGAAGTCACATTCTCACTGACAGAAGTAAGCTCAAAATATCATTCATATCATGCAAGAGCAGTTCTACTTACTCATTTAGAATCAGATCTGGTGCAAAATACAACATCTGACCACTGACATGTTTGTATGATCTCCATCCCATTGCAAAAACCATTAGACTCATCCATGAGTACTGGATGAGGGTTATCTGATCATCGATATGTAAATTCCGAAATCCTGGAAATTAAATGGAAAGTTAAAATAGTTTATAATTTTCATTTAGACAACAGCTGAGTAGGTGTTCTGAGATTGCATTTCGAGCATTTGTCTTTTCAGGTGTTGTCAGTTTTATAGCCCAAAGTTCAGCCAAGAGGTATGACAAGCAGAAGCTGCAATGGTGAGGAGCAGTGATAGGGACTATCTTTTCCTGCAGCAGCGAAGTGGCACACTGAGCTCACATGAAGTTGTGCTTTCTAGTCTTTCTGCTTGATATATTGATTTTTATATATGCCACAGGATCAGGCCCCTATGACCATACAGCACACGTACATGCATAACATGATTTTTTTTTGGAATCCACAATTGGATCTTCATACATTCAGTTACTTCTCATTACCAGTCTATTTGTGAGCTGCTTAGTCTGAATTGGTACTATTTATTGCAGCTTTTCTCTGTTGCTTTCAAAAATTCATTTCAAGAAGAAAAAAGATTATGCAGAAATATAAGCATTTTTTAACACAAAAAGAATTAATAACAGATTAGGAGGGGTTGAGGTGGAAAAGCTGCTCTAACAATCACATACCAGAACTCGCCAGGCTTCTACTGATTTTCAGAGTGAGTTTCAATGGTTAGATGCATTCCTTCAAAAGTGCCCCCTTATTAAAATGAATTTGATCAGATATATTATCTGATTAAGCAGAAGTTTGATCATTTTAGAACTTTTTAAGAATTAATTAACAGGCAGACAATAATATCCTCTTTTGACTGCTCATCCTAGGACATATTTGCTTGACTAGAATTCACTACATATAAGAAGTGCTATTACCTGGTAGCAATTTAGACCATTTGACCACACAAAGAAGTTGCCTCTCACAAAGATGATTTAGACTGGTCAGCAAGGAACTTGGTGTTTCAGGTTTTGTATTGTCATAACCTGCATAGACAACTTCTGGCTCAATGCCTCTTAAGACACTTATCATTGGGGGAACAAACTGTATTTCTTGATTTGGAGAAAAGGACAGCTTTTGGGTAAGAGACTGGCTTTCATCTTGAAGGGTCGCTGGCTGCTGGAGTGCAGCATCTAATGCTCTCACAACCTTGATTTTGTTAAACTTTTTAAATTTTCGACCTGAAAGAGAAAATTGTTGAACTGTTAAAAAGAATTAACCATAAACACTAATATTCTCCATTAGTGGTGGATTGCACTTTTAATCTATACAAGGAAACTAGAACAGTCTTTGGAGTAAGCTTTTTATTTCTTTGTCTATTTATATAATTAAGAATAATCATGGAAAAAAGAGTTCCTACTTCCATATCCTCCTCCCTTCACTAAGAGATGAACGGAACCCACCCATTAAAATTATTGCCATGAATTCCAGGTTACAGTAACCTCATAAAGTGTTTTCTGGTTCAGTTCCCACTGTTCTAGCATGTGCTGACAGCAGAGCCAGCTGGCTCTAAAACTCAGCTTCTATTCAGTGTTAACTTAAGGATCCTGTTTCTTTTTTCTCCCTAATACTCAGAAACAAAAAATGCTAGTAATTCATTACTACACACAGAAATTCCTTTCCTCAAGCTCCATAAAGGCGTTTCAGTCTCATGGCTAAATTCTGTTTTGACGATCTGTAGGGTAATATATTCCTCCTGTTTTCCAGAAAGAAAATACAATTCAAGGGATGAGTGAAATGCCAACAAATACTGTAAAACCACATGCCAACACTTAAAAAAACTTCACTTTCTGAAGAACTATTTCTCTGTCTCAGTATTTGTAATTCCTACTTTCATATTGCAGCAGTTTGAAGAAAACTAAAGTAACAGAACTGCCTTTCCAAAATAAACACAGACGCTACATCTGATATGGCTATGGAAATATACAGAGCTCTAGGTTGCAACTCTTCGAATTTCTTCCATGGAAACAGTCTTGCAGTACATAATACAGACACGGAAAATCAGATCTTCAGGGGTTCAAAGACAGTAACCCTCAGTAACATATTACCATATTACAAGTTTCAATGAAAAAATGGCTGCACGGAACAGATTTCCTTTAAACAGATCCTCAAAGGTGATGGAAACCCTGTTAGATCATTAGTTCTGCCAAAGAGGTTTGGCTTAGTGAAAAAAATGGTTAAAAATGGAATGAAGACACTGATACTTATGGTCTGATTTACATGATGGTGGGACACCTAGAGAGATGCAGGGTGATAGCAAAAAAAATAAAAGGGTAAATCATTCTGCTAACAAAATAAAAAAAATAAGTTTACATGTTTCAAGTTTACCTTCAAGAAAATAACAAGGAATGAGAAGGTTTTGCTATAAAAACCATCCAGAAATCACACAGGTATTTTTACTCATTGAGGTACTGCATACTTTAACAATAATAGAAAAAGAGATGCACCAGATTTCACTGGGTGAAAAGAAAATCCATGACTATCAGACTGCTGAACCACTGAGAAACTGCATTATAAAATGCCAACATGCAAAAATCACTCTGAAAGTATGGGAGGTGAAAATAGAACCATAACAGTATGCATCTATTTGGTTGAACTAAGATCCCGTTTATAATGTGCATATTGAATTGTCTTTTAAAACATGGTACTTTTATTTACAAGCAACAGATTAGACAAGGGAACTCACCACCTTCTAGAAAAAGGGACAAAGACGTCTCCATCTTTCACTGCCTTCTTTTTATTTTAGTTAAAAGTAGTGCTGCTCTGTTAGAATGCAGCCAGTGCGCCAAAGAGACCCCAGGACACAGTAGCAGGGAAGCACAACTAAACTTAGGCACATGCTCTGAATCCATTCTCCATCATTTATGGAAGGAACCCCAGGGATGCTAGCATAGTCAAACTCATCTATTACCTTCCTCCTGAGGAAAGTCCTGGTCTTCCAAACTACACAGGAAACCAGAAAGGTTCAACAAAATTGACTTTATGTAGGAACATGCTTATTCCATTTTCTTCAGGTGTTGCCATACCATACAAGATAGAAAATGTTATGAAAATCCAGTGTTTCTATTTTGGAAGACCTAGTACGTACACTTCAGAGAATTAAACTGACCTTTTCAAAACATTCATTAGTAGTACACAGGTAGTATAACTTCAAACAAGATTAATACATGGGAAGATTCCTTATGTCATTTTTAAATACTTTATGCAGAATGAATTCTATTACTTAAATCAACTATTCTTGATGCACCCTGGCACAACTGGAGGCAGAATCATTTTGTGAACCAGACAGGATTGAGCAGATGAACACAATCTAAAAAGCCAAAATTTGCTTTAAAAAGTAATTTTCTGTTATTCCATCACAAATATGCATGTTTATGCACTACAAGAGACCTAGGGCCAATTTCTATCATAATATAGTCTCAAACATGCTGGGAATTTCCCACTAACTATTGTTTAGGCATGAAGGAAAACAGAAGGAACAATATATTTGATAGTTCATAAATAATGATTTCAGGTATTCTCTGAAATAATGGCTTCAGATACTTTTACACTTCAGAGAACAAGTAAAGAAAGAAACCAGAGTGTTTATCACATGGAAATGTTAGTAGTTAATAAGTACCCATGTTTCCAAGCGATTAAATGTATCAGAATTAATGTCACACCGGCTTGCAGAATTGCTTATGTGTTTATTTCCAATTATGTTGCTTAACAGCCACTAGAAAAGCAACTCCACTTGTTACCTATCTACTGCAGAGGCACCTAATAACTCACAGTAAACTTGCCCATCCACCACAAGGAGACCACGTCAAATTAATGCAAATTCTTAAGGACCTAAAGAAAACAACAGATATTTGACAACAACTTAGTTTTCAATTGCTCCTTACAAAAATATCCAGATAAATTCCTGCTGTAAGATAAACAAATGCCTTCACTTAGTCCTATAATGTGTAAAGAACACTAACCCACTCTGGCCATTATTCACCTTAATACTAAAACTTGTCTATGCATATTTAGACAGCACACCTTCTCTTTGTAAGATGTTCATTAGTTTAAGATAGACAACCAAACAAGATGCTTCTTAGTACTCACAGTTCCCTTACCCTCAATTATTACAAATAGCATGAGTAGTGTTTGTGTACATGTACCTAGAAAACATAAAGAAATAAAAAAAATAAAAAAATCTCATTATCAAATCTACTAAATCTCATTATCAAATACCTTAGGATTTTCTCTTTGAAATATAATTCTGTATTTTAATATTCTTTTAACTGGGCATAGAGAACCATACTGCCAATCAGCAATTACTGGTAACAGACATTTCATCTTAAAATGGCTGGGCTTTCTAGTAAAAGTCTAACATCACACTATCCTTCTCCATACCCTGTAATCAGGTGAAAAAATATCGATAATTTATTATTCTTGACAGAACACTATGGCTTTGACTTTAAGGTCACTATGCTCTTGCATCTTGCGTAGGAGAATAAGCTGTGCACACCTTAAGAGGGTGTATACAAAATAAAGGAACAAAGCAGCAAAGCAGAAGTAATAGATCTTGATTTTAATAAACCCTTTAATGCTACCTCCGAAAGCATTACCTTGAAAATTAATTCAAATGTGTCTGCATGTAATCACTGCAATGTGGACTGAAAGCTGACTGAAACAATGAAGAAAGCATTAATTTAGCAATACAGCTGAACAAGGAATCTGTGACAGCCAGCCTGGGAAAATTACAAATTCACTGAAAGAAAAAAAGCTAGGCATTTGTTTATTCCAGAACCTGACCCAGCTCCCTGCTATCCTGTTAGGTAGAAGATTAGAAAGGGAACAGATTAATGTGTCTAGGTAGGTGATTATAAAACTCAAAGACAATTAACAGTCCCTCAGAGAATAACAATTAAGGCATTATGAATGTATGCTTTAATTGATACTTTCCTTCCATATACTAAGAAAGAAGAAACAGACCACATAGTGAAATTGGTTACTAAAGCTCTTTGCTGCCAGTCTACAATTTACTTAAAACTGACTACAATTTATTTTAGAACAATGCAGGTTCATTTCACTGCTTTGACATCAGGGTCAGAAAATGGAACTGCTGCCAGTGAAATATAATATTCTCTAGCTATATGGCTGCCACTCAGTAGTAACATTTAGCAGAAGGTAAGTCTACTTCTCCCAGCAGTGGGTTTAATTAATGCAGTAAGAATCCTTAGAATCTTATAGTTAACATCCTGTAAAATCTTAGTCTTTCTGACCTTGATTAAGCAATATTGGAAGTCTATATTTAGTAACTGAAGGATAGCATTAAGAAACTAAGTAGCAGGAATGAAAGAACAAAAGTATATCTATGTAAGTTCTGAATGGCTGAAATCAGAAAATGCACAAAAAATCTTAAAGTATAATAGACTATAAATATAATATTTAAAATACTGACAATTCTTACTCATTTAAAATGCTCAAGAATGTATTTAACTATGTTTTTGTTGTTTGTTTTTTCCATGAACTGGAACTTTGTTTATGGACACTTATGTCCTGGGGAAAATTAGCCCCATATATGAATCAGTATGTTCATCAGCATGGCAAGTCATGGGTAGGAAATATTCCACATGTGATACAATAAAGGAAGTATAAGAAATGGCAGAAGAGGAAAAGAAAGATGACAGTAACAGAAGAAAGAGCATTATGGCCTAATTTGAGATTTTTTGGTGTTTTGAATTTTATATCTTCATTTCCCCATCTTCTGGCCTACATTTGGGCAGAGACATCTTTTACAGATGAGGGTGCTCAAACCTCACAAGACAACCTTACAAGTTGTCCTCAACCTTAAAAGACAGGCATCTGCCACCTCCTCCTTTCCCAAGTCTCGCTCTTATCACATATTTTCCACAGCCCACTCTGGACCCCTGCCTCCCCAGCTTTCTCCTCTTCCAAACCTGGGCAAACAATGTTTCAGCTTCTGCCCTCATAGTAATACCTTTTTTCTCCTGCACTGCTACCCCAGGTCTAAACCACAACTTCTCTCTGAGAAGGATCCAAAGGTTGTATTCTTTTGCTTTTGTCCCTCTTCCCCCAGTCCATTGCCACCAACACTTGTCAGCTCCGTTTGCTTTACTGAGAGGCAGCACTGACTGCCCAAGGTGCAGGAAGGAGGGAGAGACAGTAACACCAATTAGATTGATGGCTCTCATTATCTCCAGCACTGTGAGGGATGCAGTTTCAAGACAACTCAAAGGAGAGGCAGCACTAAATATCTAGGGAGGCTCAGGGGTGCAACACAGAACACAGTATATGCCATTGCACCGCCTCTCCTCCCTCTCATCCTGCTGGCTATCCCCTGCAGCACTATCGCTTACAGAAGATGAAGTAACAACAGCCACTCGCTGTTTGGGAACTACTGATTCACATCCCCAATAAACGTATAGAGGCTAACATGATGGCCATATGTGCGGAATCCTCCAAGTCCATATATCTACAGGCACTGAAAGCATAGAGCTGTGCAATCAAAATATCAGTCTGAAAACTATGTACACATTTAAACTTATGAACACAGATTAGCAGGATAATGAAGTTACGCACAGCATATAATGCCAGTTCTTCATTCAAAAATGAAAAACAAAATGCAGACAGTGAGATAGAGATGTTTGATGCACTAGAATAAATTATGTTAGGAAGAAGTTATATTAGGAAGAAAATGTCCTTTCTTATTCATTCCCTTTGAGTACATATTATTTCCATTATCTTCCTATAGGTAATTTCTTATGTCTTAGCCACGTATTTTCAAGCTTTGCGGTGATCCCAAGCCTTATATAGCTAAAGTTCTTGTGAAAAACATAAAAGGAATACAGGGTTGAATTATCTTATAGTCCTTTCCATCCCTAATTATTCTATGATTCTATGTTCATCATTCTCGCACGTTGGCATGGCAAAACTGTGACTACATAATCCTAAACCATTTATTCCCTGTCGGTTTTCAAAGGCACAGTGCTCAGTTTTGGTTTACTTCACATAAAAAAGGCAAATCTGTTGCAGCAAGAGCTAAAGGTTGGGATCCCAAAGATGGGATTTGCCAACACCTAGTATGCAAAGTCTGTAGTGTTGGGGCAACCACTACCAGGCCCTCTTTGGTAGAACACAGTACATGTTGACACATACTCAGAGCAATTACAGAGAGCGTAACAGGAAAGTGAAGGAGATAGTACTGATTCTTGATTTTAGTGTCCATCTCAATTTGCTTCTTTATGTTTTTCCTAAATCTAATTTCCTGTTCCAAAATTATTAATAAACACAAACTAAAGACACAATTCCTGCCCTTGAAAGAAAATGACTATAAGCACGCAGAGTGGGAGAGATTCTTACAGAAAGGTATTTTTCTTTCAGGATTTCCAGACTCATTAAATAAAAATTATACAGAGTTGTAAAACATCAGGTAATTCTTCCAAACCCAATATTTAATGTGATTCTTTCCTTTACAGTATGAAATCAATGTGGTTTAAACTTCACAAATTGAAGGTAGTGTTCTTGACTGCTCATTTTTCAGACTCAGATTTGAAAAGCAGCTCACCTCCCAGAACCATACCGGCTTGACAGCACTTCCTCAAGCGACATGCTGGACAGTTCTTCCTACGAATTTTATCAACTATGCAGTCATTTCTTCCAGCACATAAATAGTTGTGCTGCCCTGTAGGCAAGAGAAAAGCGGGATTAATACGGTCTTCTAAACCAACAAAATTACTACTATGAATAGATGTTCCAAAAAGTAGAGGATTCAAAGATTACTTGAACCATTAAAGGTCTCCTTCATTTTACGCTTTCAAATAACCATGTGTTACTATTTAAATACAACAATTTGTCTGGCCTGTTTCAGAGTGAAACTCCCCTCCTATGAAATACCAAAACAATTAGCAGACAGAATGAACTGCTTAAGTTATGTACTATTGATATTTCTTAAGTAAATCAAGCATGAGGACACACCGCTTCATTTCATTCAACCTATGTTTGTTTTAAGCTATTGCTCCTGATTTTAAAGAATTTAAGTAAATTTCATGTGGAGTTTCCAACCGAAAACTGAATGAGGAAGTTGGGGCACTGCAGAAAAGAGCCCTTTAAGCAGAGTAAATTACCTCTGATGGAGAAGCAGTTTTGTACTAGCCCTACTGAAATGCCAACTAAACAGATGCAGCAAACAGAACCACAAAGGATTACTAGAAGAAGGCTGTAACTTTTTGGTTTTGGTTAGATCTTAGTTTATTGTTTAATTCTGAAGGTTTCAGTTCAGAAAAGCCTGTCATTACTGTATTAGAATAGAATCTTTTTAATGCAATCAGCTTCCAGCAGAGCAAAAAATTAAATTCATCTGGTATTCTGTCATTCTTATGGACAGAAACTTCAATACCTCCAAATTTCACTTGAAGACAATGACAAAAATGTATTCTTATGCTTTAGTATGATACTGATAATTTCTGTGATTTTAATTTTGACTAAGTAAACAAAGCTAAGCACATAAGTAAGAAGAAATAAAAGCTAACTTTCACTTATCCTTTCAAATTAAGCCCAGGTTTACCCTGTAGGGTTTAATTTCAACATCTGTTTGATTATGCACATCATCCTCTGTGCATGTCTGTATTTTCAGTTTCTTACCAGTACCTAGCATGAAAGCATAAAAAAGAAAACCAAAAGTATTTATTCTGAGAGCAACAAAATGGATCAAAAAAGTATGGACAAACTATGTAACGAGAAACTACTACAAAGTACCAATAGCATGGATAATTCCCTCATGGAATATTGTGGTTACGGACCTCCAAATATAACATCAATACTAGACCCTTAAAATTTTCACTACTTTCGAGACCAGAATTACTAAGCCATCTGATGTCACCAGTAGCAAACAAATCTGAGGTGATTATTCTGCTCAGATGCTGTTATTCAGCTTTCTATAACCCTATTCTGTCCTTTCTCTGCGCATGGTAAAATGAGTAACTGTTCACCGGTAACTTTTCTCCACAGAAGACAAAACTGAAAATGAATCCTGAGATGAAAATGGAGGAGAAAGAACATTCTACTGTAACAAGAGAGCTACTGCTAAAGTACATGAAACAATGCATTTTTTTCTGTGCTAGCATTTATTTTTTTATAATTAATATACTCCTTACCCATATTTTTAAGAGCAACTTAAAAAACAGTTGCCTCACGCATTGCCTGGCATTTAAAAAGTACTTAGCAATGCAGGAAATCAGAAGAAATTATAACTTAATTCCTCCCATTAATTCTAATCCTGAATTCCTTCTCACAGGAAAATTACCAAAAAGTAACAAAATGAATACAAATCTGGCCTGCTTCAAGCAGCAGACCAGAAATCAAAACACTTATTTTGAACATGTCTTCCTCAGGATTATGTGCAGTTTTCCCTCATCTTGCTTTTCCTTCAATAGCTACAAAAGCATTCAGTCTTTTGATAAGCAACAACAGTTTAAAAACTCTGATAGTTTAACTAAAATCTATGAAGCATCAGATTATCTCTGCACTGTACCGTTCTCATGCTTTAATGTAGTTAATTTACAAAGGAATGCTTAAGCACAGATTAAGTTTTGTTTGTGGGTGTCTTGGTTTTGGGGGTTTTCTTTGGTTCCCTGAAAGGAATCTCTTCTAGACCTCTTTTCTAGGGAATCTTTTTGAGTTTACACAATATTCTCTGAGCCCATAACCCCCATGCCCATTACAAGACCAAAAAATGGACTACGTATTTCCAGTATGGCAGTAAATGCTCACAAGCAGGTCACAGTGCTACAGGCATTGTAGCATTGTAGCACTATAGCATACAAGGTACATACTTTCCCCTATAATGGCTCTGAAAAATGCTGATCTACAAAAGCCAGTGCCACATTGTGAAATATGTCTCTTTAAGCACTCAAGAGAACACTGTTTATAGTTCTAGAATGATGTCAGTATTTAAAATACACTTGTTATCAGGATGTGGTTTGCGTACCCAACACCCAAGCGTGTGCTCTAGCTGCTAGAGGAGGCTAAGGACTTCGGGTAGAGGCAGCAAGGGCAACACTGTTCCTGCTGCAACAGGAAATTATTTGGAAAAACAGAAGTTAGTGGTTTGATTTATACTGATACACATTTAAATAGCATGCATTATTTATCAAATTGTAGAATTTTAAATTTAGAGTTACACATTTCAGTCTAGCCACAGCTCTTAAAAACTTCATAACTCAGGCGTTATCAGTAGATCCAGCTTCCACTTCAACTGGAAATACATAACTTACTTCAACATTAGGTAACAACTCAAACTGCTTGTTATAAATCCAAGAATGAACATTTGCAAAATAAATTGTAAGTGAATCACAATTATGAAAACTACTCTTCAATGTTTGTATGTTCTAGACTTTAAAATTAGACAGGATTAAATAATCTCTCTGTTCAATACATACCATGGAAGAAATGAAGTCTTTTATTGGAATTTAGACACAGTAAGAATTTGCTTTGATCTTCAGAAGTTATTATTTCATAACTACTTCATAAATTGTACTTACGAATCTAATTATGACCAATGACCTAATCTTTTTCTGTCTTCACCTAGCTTATTTCTTCCATAAAGCCTCTATGATACTAGAATAAAAAAAGCCAAAATCCTAACCACCCAACCCCTCCATGACATTATGTCAACTGATAATATCTCAGTCACTTCAAGTGGTTGATGCTGTCAACTACTTCCTTGTCTTCAAGACTCTACACAAGCCAATCACATCCTACACTTGAATTATACCTTCATATGAGTTTTCCACTCTTCTTGCTTCTACCCAATACCCAACACCTGCCGTCCCAAAGTGTATTCCGTTCATTCTGATTCAGCTGCAGCTTATGTGGAAAACAAAGGTTCATTTTTTTTTATAGATATATATTATTTTTCATAGTCTCATCTGTCAAGGACTTTCCTTATAATGTCATTCATCTGACTGGATGTCATATCTATAGATTAATCTGTGAACGTTTACTTCTGAAAACATTTCTACCATTGGGCAGAGTTCTGAGAAACTGCTACTTGTTTGATGTTGTGGCAGCAACTACTTGAAAGACATTTGTTTTAAGAAATCGAAAACATGCCATATATTTGGTTAATTTCAGAATTACAGACAATATTTAGTTAGATGAAGCTTTTTGTAATGTTTTCATGGGATGCTAAAACATTCAGTTGAAAATACACTTGCTATCTCAGTCTTTATGATCATCTATGTTAACTGGCTGCAACACATGAGCATTAGTTACATTAAATGCATGTACTAATAAAGTATCCAAAAATCCTCACCAAGATAAAATTCCTGCTCAACTGGTAGCTAATCATTCAGTATCCTATTATAACCAGGGGAAAAAAAAAACAAAACAAAATTAAAAAAAGAAAAAAGAAAAAAATAGGTAGTAGTCTAATAACCAGGCCACAGGTCAGAAGGTGAAGATGGATATTTGTGTTTCTGACAAAAATATGAATCTGGCAACTTTCTGCAACTGCCAGTTTCTCATAAGAATTCACCCAATGCTATGTTTCCTATACCCTTACTTTTCACCTCTTTTTTAAAGTGCCCATAGTAGCTCTCTCTCAGAATATCAACGTATCAGCTTGAAACCTGGATTTGATTGAGAACATGGAGAAAATACAGAGGTGATCTCAGCTGTTACTCATACGTTAGATTCTTGTAGGACAGTTTTTTTCTCAATCTCTGTCAAAGTCCATTTCTGTTAGCAAAGGTGGTGGTTCTAACTCAAACAGGCAAATACAATTTTAAGTGCTATAATGACTAATGGCAATTTTGAATGAGAAAGTGGTCAAAATGCCAATGGTCCACATACACAAACATGATCATATGTTTTGCTGCACAGACCATACTCCAGCATGGAGACATTTTAATCCAAATACTGCTGGAAGCAGCACTTACAGGGATCTTCAAAAATTACAGTATTATCTGAGTGACATGCTGTAAGTCACTTAAAATAATTCAAATAAACTAATGAGTTGCAGAGATCTTGCAGATATGCAAACTATGGAAACCATAATGCTTTAGCTGCACTGGGGGTATAAGATGCAAGTGATTAGTTATTATTTGTGTAAGTGCATCTATGCTGAACTGCTGCCAGCCTGGGCAGAAGCAAAGCACTGAAAATCACAGAAACACAGAACAGTTCAGGTTGAAAAGGACCTGAAGATCATCTAGTTCCACACACATCCCCTATACCACTTGTTTGCAAACTCTCAGTTCCTCCTGCCTGTAAATACAAGTACTTTTGCCAATCTTTTTTTCTCTCCCTATATATGATTCCACCTCCCTGTAGCACTCAAAATGGGCAATACTTCTGTATAAAATCATCCTATCCCCACAACTGGTGGACTGTTCTTTGCAAAACATATCACAGTATATTTAGTCTAGTTTTAGACTTCTGCCTAAAACCAGCAGATATCCATTGCATCTCTTTGCAAATTATTCGATTGCCAAATCTCTCTCAATGTTAATTCTTTTGTTTCCTAAGTGCTAGCTTCCAGGTTTTGCTCAATGTTTTACTACCAACATGCCTTATATCTTATTTTCAAAAGTACCAATAAAATCAATAGGTTTAAACCAAACCAAACAAAAACAAAACAAAAAAAAATCCAAAGGAATGACTCTTTTGACATAACTAAATTTGGAACTCCTGGTCAGGGGTTCTTGTGGAAGCCAATAATAAACATGGTTTCAAAATAAACAAAATGGAAAACAGCTTCACCTATATACCTATACTAAACATAAAGGCACAGATATAGCTTTTGTGTAAAACTGGTTTCTACAAGCTAAAACAATACTAGATTAAGAATTACTCCGCACTTGCTCTGATAATTTTTCTATAATTAGGACAAACACTCTATCCTAGCTCATCACCAGTAGTGGGAAACGCAGCAAAATTGGCTTTTGCTCTAAATGTGACACTCGTCTATTTGCACTCTTTCAATGTGCAAAATAGCAAATGCCAGTTGAGTTCACCTCTCACTAGATGGGTTTAAAAGCTTCGGTCCTGAAGAACTAGGAATCTACTGCACAGTTTGAAATACTGAAAATACATCCTTCGTGTCCCTGTATGCCATTACAGGCCATTATGGTCTCCAAGATTCCACACCCCTCAAATGTTTTTTAATAATTTAATACCAATTTCATTTCTATGCTAACATTTTCTCTTAAAGAAGTCCCTGAAGGGAGACATAATATTCTAACCACTTTAAAAAAAAAAACAAACAACAAAAAAAAAAAAACCCAAACCAAACACGTCTCCCCACTGACTTTACCACTTATGATCTGTTTATAAAAAGCTCGATAGTGGGGAACTTGCTTCCAACTCCCCTTTGTCCATTGAAATAAAATTCTCATTTACAAACCCTTCAGCAGGTGTCCTGACTACTATGTAGTCCATACTGGTATAAAAACCTGCTACTGATGCAAATCCACTTCACAGAAAATAATGTACAATTCAATGGACCAAAGACGGCAAAGAGTGGACAGCAGAGTAGCTTGAGAGTATGTTCCATCCTGGAATCCTCTTCTAGCTGAAATAATGTGGAATTCCTTTCTTCATAATAATGTAGTTCAAAGCAAAAAACAATAAAGAATGATTGCATCCCAAGTCATCCAACATCGTGGTGGTCAAGGCTGCAAGGAAAGAAAGGCGTGTTTGACGGGCTTCAAGTAATGGAGATGATGAACACAGCTCTCATACCGTGGGTGACTACCTTACCTCACTACCTTCTTACTGATGGGGTTTGGGATTACAAGAGGTACTACTAATTCCTTCATCTTTGTGAAACTAGTCTTTCATTCCTTTGCCTTAATTCATGTGAGGAAAAAAGGGTTGAGTAAAAATGTTTTGATCAAAAAGAAGGGAAAACCATAAAATGGTCATTCCTAAGTCAAACTTAGTGTGTTTTTTTTTTTTTATATAGTGTATTTTGCTTTGGTGAAAAGATTTACAAGTAATTTTTGATGTAATTCTACTTACAACAACCTTTTGGTGTTCTTCCAATATGCTGGTTTAAGCACGTAATCGTAAAGTCCTCTGTCAGGTTTTTCTGCTTAAAGGACCAAACAAATTTGGTTTCTCCAGCAGGGATGAACCTTTTTCAAAATCCCATGTATCTTTCACTGCTTTCCTTCTCTTCTACAAACCACTTCCAATGTTTGCAACATCCTTGACTCACACCTTCCTTCTCTTGTATCCTTAGCTCAAGATCTTCCTGCCTTTTGCTGTGAATCCTGCAACACCATTGCCTTTTTCTGGACAAAATCTCTTCTCCAGGCAGCAACCTGAGCACATTGTTTTTACAATTTCAACAAAACAGGACAATTCAACATTGCTATTCTGTTTTCATTCACTTCTGGACAGAGCTGAAAGGTATGATCCTGTTGATCCTGCAAAATTCATACTGATTTGCAGTTGGTTTGCCTTGAACCAACCTTGTTGGTTTATCACAAATTGTTTACCACTGCAACATCTTAACACGTAAAGTCTTTGAGTCTAAATATGGGAACTAACAACAGTAAAAAAATATCCCACAGCCAATAATTTTCAGGAGATGATGGCTTCTACAAGTCAGTATTTCCAGTTCTTTTTTATGGCACTGTGTCAAAACTGCTCCTTGGTCACTATTTTTGGTCAGCTTTTTTGTCAGTAAAGGGTCTATTTCTCATAAATACAGAACATGGGATTTGAACACAAAACCTACTTTAAAACCACTCCAATTCTTTCAGGTGTGTATCATTAAAGTGCCATTTGTTCTTCTGATCCCTTCTTGGGCACAAAAGAAGAACAGGCGCTTCAGGTTGCAATTTATCTTGAGCAAATGTCTAAATTTTGGTTCTTTAATAGCCTATTGCTCCCTAAAGGACATTTAAAATGATTAGCCCAAATATTCCACATTGTAAATGCCTACAGCTGGGTGAAACAAATCTCACATAAAATACTGTCTTCGAGGACAAGAGAAGATGGCACAATAACAATAGGACAAGGACAGGGTAATATTCTTCTGGATCTCAATGTCTGCTTACAGCTCTTTCTATGTTTAAGCTACGAAAGATTCCACATTGTTGAAATGTGCTCAGATGCAATAACCACTTGTGAAAATGTAGGACCTGTGACTAGGTCTAACTAGGAAACCACTGAAGTGCAGCTGTATAGCACTACACGTAATGGCAGATTCTAACATACCATTTGTTAAGTCTTTCTATTCAGTAGTTTCTAAAGAAACAGCTCTTATTAGTGCAACATCAGTACTGTAGAACAGATAGACAGCTTAAGGAGATGGAGGCCATCAAACCTAAATCTATTTTTAGCAGGTAACAGTTTGACTATAAATACTTACATTTCATAACTTATAAGTTAGCTACTGCTAAACCCAGGACAAATTTATAAGTACCTTAGTACTTAAGCATCATTTAAGTATAAAAAAATATATAATATGTAATACTTTAAGTAATATGAAATAAGTATTTTATGTATTTCTTTTATGCACTACAGAAATGCATTAGCTACCTTGATGATATGGGTGAGATTCATATTACTAAACACAGACAGTCCATATCCTCACCAGACACTCCTTTATACTCAGTGCTGAGAAACAGTACTGTTAAGGTACTGTTATTTTCATCCCAAGTAAATATTTAATGTAGTGAATGACTTCCTAGAAGTTGCTGTTTCTCTCCATTCACTGTAAAATGAACTGAAGATTACTCAGATTTTGCACATGTGAAGTTAGAACAGAGGAGTATCAGCTACACTGAGCAGTCAGCTGCCGGTGTTCTTTCAATCATGCAGCTTTATACTACTTGAAATGGCTTCTATTCCACCTGAAAAGATGTTTTAATGTAATATTGAATACCACTTCTAAAATCCTACAGAAAGTTAAACCAAAAATTTCAGTAATTCACATTTCTGCAGCTGAGTATGTTCTAAGCCATGTCTATTTGGAAAGAAGTGTAGTAAATCACAATAACAGCAGTACGAAGCCCAGTGTTACCACAACAGCCAAAGTACCAGAAGAAATGCAATCTCAGCTCATTCCGTTGTTGTGCCTCACACAGATCAGTTCACCAAATTGTTTGTCAAATGGCTGAACAACAAACACTTCTGAAGTTAGAAGTATGATGAAGATACACAATTATGTATCAGATTAGATTTTCTTCTTTTCCCTTTTCATAATGGAAATTCTTTATTCTCACTAAACTGACATTTCACACTTGAATTTTAGGACCCTCACTGAAGTAACTTCATGTATTTGAATCTGGAAACACACTTACCTTATTGTACCTCAACACATTTTGGTCATATGCAAAATAAAAGTTTTAATAATATTAAATCTGTTATATTAAGTGAAAAGCATTTTCATCTCTCAACTTGTCGTATGTATGTTTTTTGTATGTTTGTATGTTTTCCTACTTTGTGAAACTTTCACCATTATCAGACCTACAGTACACGCTGTACTGAATTCTGATCCCAAGATTCAGCCTGGAAAGTTGGATTAAAAATTAGAAATCCCTGCAGAGTTAGGAGGAAAAAGGAACTTTTTTACATCTGCCATCAATTTCGCAGCCCAAAGGGTCTCCATAGTTTGCATTTCACTCTGTTTTCAAAGAGGATTTTCCATTAGTGGTTGGCATTTTTAAAAATATTTGGCATGTTGTGCCATTTTACATTCTTAGGCTATGGAAAAGAACAACTGCTTAGCCCTGCATTTTTCCTTATTCACAGTATTTCACTACTTACACAGTGCACCACACTGTCATCACAAAATTGCCTATTCATAACACAAGTCAGATAAACTTTATCAGAAAGTTTGGCTGAAGTCATTGTCAGCCTTCCTACTTTGTAGGTGTAGCTCATCTTTAATTCCTTCACTTTCCTCCATGGTGCCTCTCCATATAGAGTGTGAAAACTCCTTGGAAACCCAACTTTCTGCCAGGTAGAGTTTGCCAAACGCAGGTCTCTGAAAAGTTCACACTCTGTCAGTTAAATGTTATCTACCCTGTATGGTTGAGCTTATTCCCTGATACCATTATCTGCACTGAGCTGTTACCCTCAGCTTAAAGCACATACAAAAATTAGACAAATCTGCTATACAATCATTTCATCAATTTTGCAATAGGGTCCCAGGTATTTAAACAAGCCAAAGAGTGAGCTTCTGATCCACCTGCTGTAATACCATGCATTTATATTGGTCTCAAACTCTTCAGGTTTGAGCAATTACTCTTCATTAGATGTCAATAATATAAATAAAGTGCACGCATAAATATGAACAAAAATGAGAAGTGGGACCTCATATAGGAAACGCATCATTTGGAATTATTTCAGGATTTAGGTAATTTTAATTTTTCATTAGTAAAACTACTGCAAATGAGATGCTTTCAACAAGACAGGACTGCAAGCCACCAAGAAACCATGTTTGAACAGTGTAACTCCAGAATCCCAAAACTGCACACACTAGGTTCCTGTTGAGAACAGAAATTTTACAGTGTTACACAAGCACCTTGATCATGGTTATCCTGCATGGGCTTTCTACAAAACTCTTTTTTTTCTTCATTTAAAAGTTATACATTTTATGCTGGTCTTTTACAAAGAACTCATTAACTAGTCTCTTGATTCACTTCATGTGAAATCAAATTACAAGGCTTTTTTAAATGCTTTAAAGATCTTTCAGTATAATGAAACCCTCTCCTCAATTCCAGCAGTAACTATTTTCCGTATCTGCTATACTACCATTTCCCCCCCAAAAGACTTCCATTTTTAAGCTACCCCAAGATTCTGCTTACAGTGAAATACGTTTATTGTATTAACACCTTCCTTTACTTTCATATATGGGCACATATGGGGAGCCAAGAGTCCAAAAGACAAGAAAATATCTACCAAATCACGTAACAACTCATTGTCAACAAACATTCTGTAAGTCTAAATTTACAGTTTCATTTTTGTGATCTTCACACAGTTCTAATCCCCAATAAGGTGTGTATCTACTAGTTACATCCAAATGTACTATTAAAACACACTTAGTATACACACATTTCAGAGTTCACCTATATAGTTTTAAATTATCATTCAGTCTAAGCATTTTATATAAGCGCTGGTTTTATTTCAGAAATATTAGAGATGGATAATGGGAGTTTTCTGGATAATGCAGTGGTCTGTTTTATCCCAAAGAAAGTATTTAACTAGTGCAGTATTTTCCACACACAGGGGGAAGAGTAAAATGGTGTATGAATATGACAATTTCTGTGAAAAAAAAAAATATATATATAGGCTACTAGATTTGAAACAGTCAACATATCTGAGATTACAGAAATAATTAAAATAAACAGAAACCAGACATATTCCTACAAATTCAATACCACTATATTGTGCACCCGGTTAACTATCCCCTTTAAAACTCATGACATACAAAAAAAATCTTGAAATGTAGAAAATTCCAGTGATGTTTTAAGTTCTCATAGAGATCAGTATTTTATGGAAAATGTCTGAAAAGTAGAGTTTTGATTGTGAAGTTACACATACAGTTTTACATCTTATTTTCAAGAACTATTATTAAAAATATTATTATAAAAAAGATGACATTTATAGTAGTACTAAAAATTTTAAAAGGTAAATAATTAATTTCCAATTAAAAAATATGGAGGACATTTTACATAAGAAAAATGTTCCAGATTTATACAATTGCCACTATGAATTTTAAATGCTATTTTCTTTTTTATTTTCAATAGTTTCTTCTTACAGAAAAGTAATTTGTCAGAGTACTTACTCTGACAGTAATTGTATTTCTCGTAAGAAATAAAAAAAGTCATTTAAATCTATATTAAATCAAATTATCTATCCATAAATGGGATTATTTTAATGCCACTAATTATATCCTATGCTTCCACTAAAATAAGAAATCCATCTCTTTAAGGAACTCTCTGTAAACTTGCACTTTCTAGACAAAAGCAGGTAACTGTACTTGTTCATCTTGCTCATGCCCACATTGCTCATTTCTTCCCATTACACCCGATAACCTCTATTTTTTCACATCTTAGTCAGGTTTCTGAGGTAGCTGTCCATTCTTTGCACATACTTACTAAAAAAACACACTTCCTCACCATACTCAGTCTTTGGAATCATTTGAAAAATGGAAGTACGAAGTTGCTTTGTAAAATGTAAGCCTTGTGTTTGTGTAGCAATGTTGATGCCTTGTTTCTCCGCATGTCTACATTCTTAATCTGGAAAGATTCTGCAAACATGGGCTTTGATTAAATAATCAGTGAAAACAACTTTAGGATGTTTCTACCAGCAATTTATATGCCTGCTTAACATTCATCATTAAAATAGGTAAGCTGAACAATAATAAAGTATGTTTTTGAGCAGGTTCACCTACGGCACAAACACAACTGGATACTGGTTTAGGAAAGAGATGAAATTCAAGAGTGATAGGATCAAATTCAAATAAAAAAGTAAAATATTACTGTGGAGGTGAAAAGTGAATAATGAAACTTATTTTAATATATGGAGCTCATAAATTACAATATACTCATTCTTAAAACTTGAGCTCCATGACTTCATGAAAGTATGTGGCTGATTTCCCAAAACATAGCAAAAATATGTGAAGCCAAAACAAGAGCCCAGTTAGCACAGTGAAATTTCACTGTATTCCCATAATGGACTTAAAGAGATGAGTGTTTTCCTCGCAGTCGAACATGCACATTTCTAATGACTTTCTCCTAAATCTCATGAAATGTATTACAGAAAATGCAGCACCAGCTCTAAAGTCCACCCAGCCCACCTAGTCTAGCATTGCCACTTTGTAAATATCTCCTACGCTGAGAAGAACATGAGCATATGCTTAAAAAGTAACAGCACACTGAAACGAAAATTCTAATTGCATAATTCTGCTAAGCTTTTAATTTTCTACTATTCCCCTCTTCACCTGAAGGCCAATAAAGTCCATAAAGTTCAGCTTTATGGAGTAAACTGTATGTCACAATAAGAAAATACACAATGCAATTTTTTTTTTATTTTAAGGAATCCTATACATTGTAACAAGGATTTTTTCATAAGGATAAGGAGCAGAAAATTTGAATATCCTCATTTTGACAGGATCAGATAATAACCAGAAAAGAAGACAAAGCATAAAATGTAGCAGAATTTGTTTTACTGCTTCATCAGTTGAACTGTATAAAGCAGTCTGCTCTTGTGTTCATATTTAAAATCTCATTGGACAAGACATAAAATAAAATCCAGAAAAAATAAATAAACATACAAATTGCTACTGATTTATTAAACCTGCAGCTTGACTCTGTAATTTAAAGATATTTGGAACAAAAGTCAAACCCATTTATTATTATTATGTCTTGAAATAGTTCAGTGGAACTTGAAAAACTTCCATAATTCTCAGGAAGCCAAATTTTGTATCCTGCAAGCAAGAAAAATTCCAAGACTTCAAAAAGAGAATAAAGCCAAAATAAATTCTTATTTGCCTATCTCTAGTTAAGACCCACAACATTTTCCTTTGATTAGCATTTACACTTTTTAAAACAAGCTGTGTAATACACAAGATTTTTATGCAAGTCCGTTTACTTGGAAAGACACTATATAATAAATTGAAAAAAATTAAAAGAATTAATACTAGCAAAATCAATTATGAAAGAATTTAGTCAGCATTTACTGTTAATATTTAAACAGTCACCAAAGCAACAAGCATGACTTACAGTGATAATATTTTTAAAGATCAGCAATCAATAAATAACCAGTCTGTCCTTAGCAGTACCTAGAAAGATATATCTCAGATAATTAGGAACAATGGCATCATGTAGTACCTTCCATTGCCCTTTTAAAGAAGACTTTACAACTCCCACAGGTGAGTACTCCATAGTGGCAACCAGAAGCCTCATCACCGCAGATGAGACAAATCTTCTGGGGTAGCGATTCAAAGCCGTATTGAGAACTTTGGCTGGTTTCTGTATCTGGCCTTCAAAAGAAAAGATTTAAGAGAAATTAAATATGTAGTTTTGCAGCAGTTAACTCCTTACCTTTATTGATCAGTTCTGCATTAAAAACTCTCCTTTTATATTTGTGATCAAGCTACAGAGGGACAAGGAAAAAACCTACAACTGCCTTTCTGCTTAAGAGTTTGTCTCTACCAGGGTGAAAGGGACATCTGTAACATTCGGCTAGTCATTAAACAGGGAAGTGATAGGCAAAAAGGGCAGTTATTTTATTCATTTATTTATTTTAGCTTAAAAGGTACAATTTAGAAACTATCTGTTAAGATGTCCATCTTCCTCAGATGAACAGCTCTCGTGAATGAAGTCAAACTAACATTTTTTTCCTGTACATAGAGTAGTGCAGAGACATAATCAGAAGTCAAATGAATTCCAAAAGCCTCTTTCACATGGGGCATGACTCAGTTTCACCTCAGTTAGAAAAATCTTTATTAATCAATTTGTTACCTCCCATTCAGCCACAGCATTCTCATCAGTAGCTAACTAATGAGCACATCAACCCTATTTCCCAATTTCTCTCAAAGAAACGAAACAGATTAGCCTAATTAGCCATTACGTTTACAAAAATAAAGGATTTCAGTTGAAACTGTAGTATTACATATGCATATTTTTGCATCTGTTTCTAGGTAATGCACATCATCTTGGCATGACAGTACGCTGTTTTGTTCTAACAGATCAATGTACAAGTGTTTACATCTTTTTCTTTTTTTTGGGGGGGGGGTGAAATTAGCTGGGCTGTTTTGTATTTTTTTTCCCCAAGCTGGGAACAGTATTTTTGAGATATTACCATAGTTCTAAACACTGTCTCGCTGTCAGCAAGGAGTGACTGAAGAACATACTTCTCCCTCTCCCTAGAAGTGGTCGCTTGCTCAGACTTCGGATGGCACTGAACCATCACAGCGACAAAAACGCAGTTTCTCTCGGACCGTTATGATGCTAAAAAGCTCTGGGAGGTGCCGCCCGCAAAGTTAACACTCTGCTGGTTTCACACAGACCGGGCATGCACAAACCGGGCAGAAAACGGAAACGCGGCTGCAGTTACCGCCTAAAAACCCGAATGGCGGTCCGCCGGGCACGACTTGGCTCAGCACCTTCCAGGCGCCGCCCGGGGTGACAGCCCCTCTCCCCGCGGCTCAGCTCCTCCGGGTGTCGGCCCCTCTCACCCTGGTACAACCACCCGGGGTGCCGGTCCCTTTCTCCGCGGCAGGGCCACCCTCCCTTGGTGAGGGTGCGAAGCTCTCCCGCCGGCAATAAGACGCCGCCGCCCACCCCATCGGAGAGGGAACCCCCGCTAAAGGGCCCACCGTCCCTTGCCGCCCCCCTTACCGGACGTAGCCGAGATAGGGCGGGCACAGCTGGGGCAAGCCCTCCTTCAGCACCGCCGCCGGGAACCCCAGGGGCTGGTGCCCGTTGAGACCCAGTGGCGGGTAGAGGCCCGGCGGCGCGGCCGAGGTGGAAGGCAGGCTGTCGGGCGGCGCTACCACCGCCGGCGGCCCGTAGGGCCCGGCGAGGAGGGTGGGCTCCGTCTTGTAGAGGACGCACTCCAGCGACGGCTCCGGCCCGGCCCGCGGGGGCTGCGGGAAGTCAGCGCAGCCCGGGGCAGGGGTAGCCCTGCCGCCCGGGTACGGGGTGGGGAGGCCCAGCCCCTCCTCCTTGATCTTCAGAGCCGGCTGGAAGTCGCCGTATGCGAAGTGCCCGTCCTTGCCGTCGGGCGGCGGGTAACTGTATCCCGGCAGATCCACGGCGGGCAGCGGTGAGCGCGGCACCGCGGCGGCGCCGTCGAACTCCGCCACGTCCAGCAGCTGCCGCGTGCGCGAGGCCAGATAGGCCGAGTTGAGCGGCAGCAGAGGTACATGCAGGTACTCCTGACCCGCGTCCCCACCTCGCGCATCGCCCTTAGGAGCCGCACCGGGACCCTCCGCACCGCCCCCCGGGCCCGATGGACGCGGTTTTGCGGCGGCCGTCAGCGGTTCGTCGGCAGGCCAGAGAGGGACGGGCCGCGGAGGGGGTTGCGAGGGGGCAGGCGGTCCTGGGGCGGCTTCGCCCGCTTTCTGCGAGGGGCAGCGGTTCATGGCGTCGTCGGGTGCCTCCGCCGCCTCAGCCCCGAAGAACGACCAGGGCGCCGAGGGCACGGCGGAGCTGGCATGAGCTGTGGGCACCAGGAAGGTGTCCAGAACCGTGTCCGAGAGAGAACCGCTCGCCGGACGGTAGGAGAGGGAGTCCCGGTCCTGCTCCTCGTCCGGCTGCCGTTGCTGCTGCTGCCCCGGCTCGTCCTCTTCCTCCTCCTCCTCTTCTTCCTCGTCGCTGTTCTTGGGGTAGATCAGTCCGTCTAGGGAGATGTCGATGGCCTCCGCTTCCCTGCGGAAGGAGTCTCGGCCGGGCTGGCCCTGCAGCAGGACCGCCCCATCTCTGGCCGGCGGCGGTGGCCGGGGTTCCTTGGCTTTAACCTCGGTCATGCTGGCCCGGGGCAGGGCTGGACGCCGGCGTGACTCCTGCCCCAGGGGCGGCCGCGCGGCTGTTCACATCCCGGACGTACCGGCGGAGGCGGCGCGGGTCCCTCTCACATGGCTCTGCCTTCTGGGGGGAGGCTCAGCCGCCGGGAGGGGAGTGAAACGGCACCGGGGGCGGTGCAGCCTGGGGGGCAAACAACCGGAGCGTGTGCGGGCGGGGCGGCGGGCGGGAACGCGGGGCGCTCCCCTGCCCTGCCGGCGGCCGGAGATGCCGCTCGCTGTCCCCCGCCTCTGCTCTTCCCTCTTCTGCCTCCCGCCGTCCGCGCAGCCCGCCGGCTCCACGCCCCTTTGCCTGTCCCGCCCCGCCGCCCGCCGCTGCCCGCCGCTGCCCTTACCAGGGGGTGCGCTGCCGCTCCTGGGTGCGGCTTGCCCCTCACTGCTCCGCTCTTCGATCACTGCTGCACTTTGCCTCCGTGGGACAGCCGGTCCCGGGCTCTGCGTCTCCCCGGCAGCGTTTCCAGCGGCTCCTCGGCTTCGCCTGTCCCGGCCAGTCCTTCCCATCACTCGCCGTGTCCACATCTCACTCCCATCGCGTCTGAGTCCCTGTGCCTCAGGGGCACCTGGTCCCTTTTTCTGACGTCCCTTTCCTCATGTCTTGTGCGGGTGCGCTGTCCTCAGCCTTCACCATCCCGAGAGGTGCATGTCTGGGCTGGGCACGGGCTTCAAGCAGGTTGAGTGTGTCGTTGTTTCGGAGAGCAGAGAGCAAAGCAAGCTTTCCTTCTGTGTAGTGATGATAGCTTTCCTTATGACTTGTTTTTCATTGCCACCTTCAGACATTTCACTAGTTTTTCAGGATTAAGGCCCTCTGATATAGCATCCATTTTCCAGGACCAAAGAAACCAAGGCATTGTAAAACACTTTCAAATTACATTCAGGGACCTCCAAGTATTCTCTATGCCAAGAAAGCATATTTTGTTGTTTTGTTTTGTTTTTTTTCTCCCCACAAAAGAAGGGGAAAAAAAGGCATTCTTTGCTTCCAGTATTTTCCTTTAATTACTTTGTCATTTAAAATGGAACTGATTTACAGTGGCTGGCTGGCCAGCCTGCATATAGCAAGTTACAATCCAGCCCAAGTTAGTTCTGACCAAGAAGCTGTCACCACCTAATTGCTGCCTGCCGTTCTGTGTAAAATGCTGGCAGAACCCATTCAGCTCAGTAAGATAATTACTAATTGGAAAAAAAAACAATTCTGGCTATAATATGTGTTATATAGCAGTCTTAGGAAAGAAACTCATATTGAAAGATCAAAGAACGACTTAATGTAGGAGTAGTCCTCTTGACTTTGAATAGAATCAGTGTATTTTTGATTCACAGAGAAATGCATGCTGTTACATGCTTGTTTATGCTCTGTAAATACAACATGCTGCTCAGAAAACAAATGTTTTTTCAAACACTCTGATCACCACAAAATAGTTGCTTTTGTTATTTTACTGTCAAGAAAAAATTCAGACTGAAAAGGACAGGTTCTCGGAGAGAAAAACATAACTGGAATTATTTCAGTGTTCTGGAAGCTAACATCAGAAATCATACAGGGCAAGCTGATAGAAGCAGCAGCTTCACATAAACCTTATTCAATGTGGTGTGTACTTTCTGTGTTACTCTTGGCAAAGCACAACTGGCTTGTAGGCTGCTTTGGGAATCTGCCCTTTATTCCATTAAGAAGTAGAAGAAAATACCTTTTTTTTTTTTTCAATGAATCGTGGTTTTGTGGTAATACCTAACATTTCAAAACTTAGATGTCATGTAGGCACCTCTCTATACATTCAGGAGGTTCAATGGAATGATGTGTGTCAAAGAATACTTGTTATGTATAGGAATATTTCATTAACAGCAGTGGCTTACGCTGCTGATATTGCAGGGGAAAGAACTGCTTGACCAGCAAGTAGCAAGAATTGAAGATGTCTTTATAAAGCTTAGTCGAACTGATGTTAAAAGAATACTTTCAAGAGAAACAAAATGGTTCTCTTAAAACATGACATTAAAACAAATAATTTAAGGGCTTCTCTGGCTACCAAGTTTCTGCTATTTCATGCTACAATCTTTCCCCCTTCTCCCAAGCCTTCCTTTTCTCAGGAGAGACCGAAGTTCATCTCCAGCACTGTTCATCTCTGTGATCCTTTTGGTTTTCCCCTGATGTTTTCATGCTTAGTCAGCTAGTTGTAATGCCTGTTTATTGCCACTCTCTTGCTTTCTCATTTCCACTTCCTCAAATGCACACAGGATTCATAGCCTGCATCTTTAGAAAAATGTGCTCCAAAGACTTGTTTCCTTCCAGTTGCTTGCCTCCTTACTACTGCTTCAGGACTGAAAGAGGTAGTGAGCTGCAGCTGTCAGGAGCAGGGGTCCTGAAAGGAAAGCAGCATTGAGTACTTCCCACAAAACCAACTCAGTACTGCTAATGACTCGTCTGCTGAAACTCCACACTAACAAGGCCCTGTGACTGTAAGTACCTGTAAATTCACCAGAAATATAAATGCTTACTACTTGCATTATTCCTCTAAATGTTAGCAATTTCATATTGTCCAGGTTTTATGTCGTCCTTCCCAGTTTCATTTTTATGACTCATCAAATATGCTCACTTCTTAAATTATAATGATAATTATGCTGAATTGTCATTAAGGAAAAAATTCTAGGTTCTTTATCTTTAGAACATGCATTGGACTTTCATATATATAGGCTTCACAAGAATTCTATGAACTTTCACTGGAAACTTTTGAAGTTTTCTTCATATTATTCTGTCCGTAACCTTCCTGCCTCATCCCTGGAAGTGTTCAAGGCCAGGTTGAATGGGGCTTTGAGCAGCCTGGTCCAGTGGAAGGTTTCTGTGCCCATGACAGGGGCTTGGAACTAGATGATCTTTAAGGTACCTTTCAACCCAAACCATTCTACGATTCTGTGATTCATTTGTTTTCTTTTTCTATCATATTTTTTCACTTTATTTGGATGCTTTCCCTGATATTGCTATGGTATCGCAAGTTTTTCAGTAAAAGCATTTCAAAGTGCACCCTACCAAATTTACTGACATTCTAGTGTTGTTGTCATTTACTCATTTTGATTTATTAATTTTGTGAGTCTAGCAGTCACCATTACAGAAAAACAGGTATTTTTTTTTCTGTAACGATATTTCCTCACCTAATTTTCATTTACAAGCCATTAAAACTGAAACTGACAATTTCAGTTCATATCTAAAGATGATGGGCTTTTATATTCAGTGAGCTTTTACTGAATATACACATTTCAAACAGTAAACAGTATGAACAGACTTCTGCTTCAGGAGAAACCTATTTTGACCCAAGCGGTAAAACACTGGAAGGTTTGATTGACACTATTATATTTTTTACAATTGAACTAAAACTTGCAAATACAACATTTGAGAGCTGAAATTATTCTCATGTTGTTTTTTTGCTCTGTTCAAAAACTGTGACAAATAAAAGCTGCACTTAACACAACTTCTCAGCTGTCTTACTTTGCAGCATAATTCCTGTATAAAATGTCAACAAAAAATAGCAATAGAGTTATACTGAGAACTCTCACTGTAATGCTTTAATTTGCATTTAATGTTTAAGTAGTTCCTGAGCATTTGTTTGGCCATTCTGACAATAAGCTGTATACCTTTAAGCAGTAAACTTTAATTGACCCTTCAAAATATTTCTAATTTTGTGGGCTTAAATAGAAGAAAAAAGGCTGTATGAGAAGCAAGTGCACAGCTTGCTCAAACACTACAATATCAAAATCACAATCCTTTTCTGTGACCACCTTAAAATAATCTTGAAGCATGGCCTGAATGTCCACAAAATCTAAGTTCCATTTCTCAGACTAAAGTGTTCCATTTGTGTGTCAAGAGTGTTCCATATAAACACTGACATAAAATTAGTGACTTAGTGTTTAAACCTGGGAAAGGACAGAATGATTACACTTGAAAATCTGAATTAGTGTTTTAGCCCAATCAGACCTTTCCTGTAGTGAGCCACAACATTGTTCTGCACAGGCTCTTTGAGAACAGGAGCTTAGAAGTTAAAAATAATGTTTGGGTTTTTTTTGTTTGGGGTTGTTTTTTTTTTTTTCCATTTAATTAATGCCTGCCAATGTTGTCCTATCATTGGTCAGCATATGATTCAACCAAAACATGATTCACTTTTTAGAAACAAAGAGGAAGAGAGACTATCTGCTTCAAAGAGCTTATGAGCTCAAGGTCAAAAAACCCCAAAGTAAGTAATTTGCACAGAATTATAGCATCATAGAATAGTTAGGCTTGGAAAGGACCTTAAGATCATCTAATTCCACCCCCTCCGCCATGAGCAGGGATGCCTCACACTGGGCCATGTTGCCCAAAGCTCTGTCCAACCTGGCCTTGAACACTGTCCCAAATGGAGCATTTACCACTTCTTTGGGCAGCCTGTTCCAGTGCCTCACTACCCTCACAGTAAAGAACTTCTTTATATCTGACCTATGGAGAGGCTTTTGCTTCTATCACAGAAATAACATTTTTATAAAAAAATAAAAAAAAAATAGACCTCTGTAACTGCAATTTGTAGTTCCTGTAGTTCAAAATCCCCTGTGTTTTCAGCATGCCGTGTAGAGGGTAAAAAAATAGTAGTGTCATGCAAATAATGGCGCATTCTTGGTATGTTAACAGTTCTTGGAGGTATGTACTTCTGTGGTCACATCCCTATTCTGGAAATATTTAGGCCCCTAGTTAATATGGTACATTTCATTTACATTAGAAAGCAGATATTAAATATGCACTTCTCAGAAATCATAATTTTGAAGTTATCAGCAAAGTCATGAAAGCACTTATTATGGAAGGTGTCACCCTGGGAACTAGGTGATCTTTAGGTCCCTTCCAATCCAAGCCATTCCATGTTTCTATGATGTGGCCTAATTGTAAGTGTTCACATCTGAGCCAGTTAATAAGGCTTCTGCAGTCAGGTAAGAGCCATGGAATCATAGATTCATTTTCTTGGAGTTCTTCAGAGACACTTAATGACTTCTTATTAAAGGTATAAAAAACTTCCATGATCTGAAGCAGTCCAATTAAGAGCCATAGCGTTTTTTTGGCAGTGCAATGTCTAAGATTGATGCCAAAAGAGGTCTGAATAAAGTCCTCAACCCTTAAAATGCAGTATCAATGTGCTCTTCTACAATGATTAGAACATTAGAGAAATCATAGTTTTGAGACTGCGCTGTAAACGTACTTTTCCCCTAAGCAAGGACATGGCACAATATAGTTAATATCTGTGATATGTTATCAGGTGTTTTATTAGTTTAGGCTAACCCATTAGATTAAAAAATAAAGCTTTCAAAATTGTTGGCTTACCTAATACAAGGGTGTCTTGAAACAGATATAAATGTTTCAATCTGCGAACAGAAAGGTATGCAGCAAAGGAATCTGCAAACAGCACATGTGCTGCAAAGAAAGCAATAGAGTTATAAAAGGAGATGATGGAAAGGAAGCTAATCACAGTGCACACTATATTATTTCTCACTTTCCAGGTGATAAAGTTGCCACAGGGATAATATCAATATGGGGGTGAAGTGGGCTCAGGGACACTTTTATCTTCATAAAGGGGGGAAATAGATGGGTATTGAGTTATATTCATGAAAATGATAGCTGCTCATGGGACAGAAGTCATAAATTTTATTTATTGCTTTTTGTTTATACTTTGGCTAACGCTTACTGAACTGCAGAACGTAATATGCCTGTAGCGAAGAAAATAAGCAGGAGCATGAGAAGTGAGACGAAAAGAGATGAGAGATGCTTTCTGGTTTTATACTCTACAGAGAATGTCCTTGTTTGCTGGGCAACACCCTCAAAAACTTTCTTATGCATTCTATCTTGTGGCTTTCAGTGAATGCATCACCTAGGAGTGTCAGAGGGCACGCAGTATGCATCACTCAAGGCCTAGCTAGGAGATCTTTACCCAAACCCCCCATCTTGCTCAAAGTGGTTTTTTTAGCTATACTGCCTTGCCTCAGGGAAAAAGAAATAAAGATTGAATTATATAAAATACTGTAGTCAATTATCTGTATATATGAAACACATATTTCATAAAAATACGTAAAGTGGCCGTACATAGACAATCAAAATGCTAGGTGGAATGAGGTAACTCCCAGTAGTTTAGCATTCATGACAGTCAATGCATTGCAACAAGTCTTGTTTGCTGGATGTAGAGTAGGAAGTTACAACCAGTGATACTAAACCATTGTTAACATCTCTGAAATTCAGAAAGAAGTAGTCAATAATTCTTTAGCAGTATTAAAACTAATATCCTGATTCAACTGTTGAGTCCTAAATAATCACAGAAAAGAAGATAATAACTGGGTAGAATCTCAGGAAATTTACAAGTAAATTTGGAGATCCAAACTGATGTAAAAATGCTATTCAACGCAAAGATAAAGTGAGGGTTGAACCTCACTATGACGCTTTATAGTTCATAATCTGGATGAAGTAGAGCTGACCTTCGAACTGAGCTGCACAATAAATAGGCATGATTTCCTTTTATGTAGTGGTTGCTACCAACTTTAATTCCATAAGGACATCCTTCCTATGCAAATTCATATTGTCATAGCAAGGGTTAATCTTGCATCTATTTATTATATTCCCAAGTTCTTACTCCTGTTTCTACTCACAGTCTTATTCCCCCACCAGGGACTTGGTTGTCCCATGAAGTCTTAAAATTGAATCTTCAGTACTCACAAACTCCTCTGAATGTAGTTTCTTTTCATCAGCTCAGGTTAAAGGTGTATATTTTTATATGAAATGAGTATTAACCAGTTGTGTCATACTTGGCTAAATGGCATCATATCGAGCATGTAAAAAATATCATGAGTTTCTTGCCTTACTGTGCGTCCCAGTCACTGTTAGGTAGATACTAAAACATGTCTTAAAACTTCGGCTCTTACTGAGTTGCAGATAATTTTTATTTACTCTGTATCTCTTGTCTTCCAAGTTTTTCTGTGTCCAGCTCTGTCTGCTTCTGCCTAACAACCTATGCAGGTTTCCACAGATGTACTCTAGGAAAGCAGAGAAGCCCAATGTACCTGTACCTAGCTGCATGCTTCTTGCATAAGTGTTTGTGCAGTAAACTTTCTTTTTAAAAGCAGTGTCACAGGCAGGGTAAGTTTATACTCCAGAGCAGGCTGGTCAAATGACTTACGGAGTCTTAGGTGCCAACATTTGCCCAATTCAGCCTTAGCTGAAGAGGTCTGAGTCCTCAGGTGTGGGCATAATGTCTTTTCACAATTCTGGAGGTGAACTGACTTCAGTCAGATTGCTCTTTGGTGACAAAAGAGGGATCAAACCCAAGTGCTGTTAAACTTTTATATTAGAAAAATCATGCAAGTCAATAGCCACAGTACTATGTATAGCAAAAAAGGGCGCTGCTTTGCTTTGATGTCACTTGAAATCTTCTTTTGGTTTTGTTTGAGTCACAAAGTTCTTGGGTTCTTCCTTTGATTAGGACCTTTATAATTTTATTTCCTCATTAGAGCTCAACAATACAATTATTCAAATCTTCCAAAATATAACTTTACTGTTCTGAAATACATATGCCCCTTTGACATGGTATAACCTATATATATATATATATATAAGCTATATCAATCTAATAGAATAAATCTCAAAAATTGTTCTAGCATTCTGCAAAATCCAATTTTGTAATGAAGTAGTAGTCTGCCATATAATCTGGGAAAGAAAGAAGCACAAGTATGTCTTTCAAGGCATGCTTCGTGCATTAAATTACACCATATTATACCTCTGCTGTGAAACTTCGTTGCATTACATGTGAGCCTGCTCAGCCTCCTAAATGAAAGGTTCTACATTAATATGTAAATCTCAAAGTGACATAAATATCTTCCACGTCTGCTCACCTTTAACAGCTTCTGTATCAGAATTGCTTGTTTAAAAATTCGGAGGGTTTTATTGGTCATCCTGCCTACCTGAAGGTCAGAACAAGCTACTTTCTGTACATGACTGAGCTGCATTAGTTAAACTTCTACTGTGAGAACATGGGACTTCATCAACAAAAGGGCTGGAACTCTGGGCTCTGCATTAAATCTGTCATCATTGTTCTGTATATAAGCTGTCCTTAGCATACAGCAGATCTTAATATGGCACTTATTTAAATTTCCTGTTGTAACATCATTTAGCTTTTCTTTGCTTTTTCTGGGACATATTGCTATCTTGGATTTGAGTCCAGAATGTAAAGACTAAGTGAATTATTCGTCATCATTAAATTCTTGAAAATCAGAAATCATGCAGTTTTCCTTCATGGCTCCTTCACAAGCAAATACTGATATCTCATAGTATGTTCTTTGATGAATTCACCAGTTTAATTGGTTAAAAATACATGGAATTAAACAACAGCTAAATCAAATTATGCTATAGTTACTCATTACTATAAGAATGTAAATTTATTAATATGGAATTTTATATATTAAGATAGAATGTTTTGTGTAATAGTTCATGACTTATCTATGCATGAATGATTTTCTTGTTGAAAATATGTTTCCAAAAAATTATATAAACTGTGCATGTGCAACTACGGAACCTCTTACGGTGGACAGCAATTTCTTAGTCTCAATCAAATATATAGCTTTACATTGCTACCAAGCTTTCATCTAAACATCCTTTTGGTGGTTTTGTGTCATCATAAAATACATTACAACAGCAAAATTGTTCTTCAATTATTTTTGTCAATGTTGAAACATCTTTCCCTCTGCTGTGTGCTGGCATTCTTGGCCAGGCTTTGCAAATCATGTCTTATAGTGTTCTCTGTCTTTATATTTAATGGATTTGATTTTGTCACTGGATGATTTTAAATCATAACTTTGGATTTATACAGGGCCACTTGAGGAAAATGGTTATCAAGATCAAGATTTACTTTGCCTGTTTTCTAATTCTAAGCAAAATAGTGTTTGTATTCAATTAATATTTCCAGAAAAAGAATCTGTTTATTAATGGTTAAACCCTCCTTCATCACTGGATGTGTGGTATAAGAGGAATCTAAGGAGTAAGGCAGGAGGCCTGCATAAATGCTGCACAGCAGATTGAAAGTGTGCTGTTGAAAATGGCAGTTCCTTGGTTAAAGGAAATGCAAATTATTATCTCATGGTATGGCAACATAGCTTTTTTTCATAACTTGTAGAGAACAAGACAGATACGTGCATGACGGATTTAGCCACGTGGTGAAGATGAGGTGTGGTGTATGAAGATTAGCTATGAAGCTGTCCATGTGTAAGGCAATTCTGCACCAGCAATGCTAAGATGAGAAAGAAAGTGCCCTGAAGTATTAAAATTAAGCAAAGACCGAGGTAGGAGTCCTTCACCTTGAAAAGTGCACTTCTATCCAGATAGTCTGTAACAATAAAATCTACTAGAAATATTGCCAATTGTTTCTGAATTGGACAACCATTAAGGAACTGAAATATTAGACTCTGGATTTTGCATCAGATACTCAAATGCCATAAATCAGCATGGCTGCATGAGTTCCAGTGAAGGAATTAAACTTTAAAACTGTCAAGGGACCAATATTCTTTAATTCTCCAGTTCAAAAGATCCCTTAAAGCATGTCATTTAAGGATAATAAATGCCAGGTCATTGTTTCCCAAGAAGCTTAGAAGACTCTCACATTTGTACCTTTGGGTCTGGATAGTTGTCTAAATAATAGCAAACTGCTTTCAAGGTGCCAGGTAAAACCAGTGTTTCACATTTGGCAGATCAAAAAGAGCTAAATTACTCTAAATCCTCAGGAAAGGGAGCAGCAAAAAGATGGCCAGGGAGTGCAGAAGTGGAGATTTGCAATGCAAACACTCAATTTAGACCTTGGCAGATTTTAATTTATTACTCACTATTCAATAAAAAAAGAGACACAGTTAAGCCACAAGCCTGCTAGGCACTGAGTTGGACATGGAATATTACACAACAAGAAGTGAAGGGATGATAGTTGCTCAGCTTCTTAAGCAAATGAGAGCAAATTAAATTTCATCACTAAAATTTAACATTACTACATGCCCTTTATAAATTAAATCAGTATTGAAACTTGCATGGAATATGAAAGATAGGTCACCATTTAAATTAAATTGGATATCTTTAAAGATGAGAAGGCTGTCTAAACTAAACTGCTATAAATTCCAGGCTGTTTAACAGATTGAAAAAACATCATTTACCACAGAGTAAAGCCTTCAAGTTACACAAACTATTTTTATGTCCACCTGAAATGGCAATTTGAAGATGAGTTCCATAACTAGACATGGGAAGATGAAAAGACCTGGTCCCTTCTGGTTTATACTAGTTCCAAAAAAGGAAATGTATTCATGTCAGTAAAGACCAGACTTTCTAGTCCTTGATTTTGAGAAACTCTGGCTAAAATATTCCTTTGTCGAATAGCCTCATTAGTTCTGTTACTAGTTGTAGCTGCTGGTGTTGTGTTCATCCCTAGGGGTATCTGTCATTGATCAGAGGCCCCAGTTCTATGTTAAGTATTTAACAGATCAAAAAGTGTTCTGAAAACCTCTCACAGAAAAAGCGATTTAGTTAATCTCATATATATATATATATATATAAAGATAAATATTTAAATGATGTAGTTTGTTGTAGAAATGTAGATACATGAGAGGAAGAAGTTAATTAAATCACAGCCCCAGAAGCCAGCTACAGCTATTAATCAGTCTGCCCCCAAATTAATCCCAGATATGCTGGCTTTGAAATTCTGGCCATAAAGCATCTTTACAGGGTTATTGCAGGGTGTGATTTTCTTATGACTTCTTCTGCCATCCTTAGGCTTAAAACGTAATAGGTACATTTTTATTTTGAGGGACCAGTATGCTCACAGGGAAAGGTGACAACAACAAAAAAAAAATGCATACTGAGGTGGTATCAGCAGTGCTGTTGGCTGTAAAATTAAAAAAATATTATCAGTGGTCATGGAAAAATGAATGATGAGGTAGGGACCAAGTTACCAGGGGTATGAAGGAAGCGATGAATAGCCAGTGAAGGCCTGGCAGTGACACCAATGCCATGATTATGTTTTGGGCACCAGTGGGAGCCTCTGCTGCAGATACAGAAGCCTGGCTGGCTGTGCATTATGGTAGGCTGTTCATCCTGTTCTTCATCACTTATTCAAACAAATATCATGTTCAGCCAGAGCTGCTAGATTTGTGCAACATTTCCAATAAATAGACCACCCAAAATCTGCTGTCAGCATACAGATACAAATAAGCAGATTATATATAAATCGTGTCTGAGATGGTGTGTAAACTCTGCTTCTAATAGAATATAATCACTAAATGAATGGGACACTCATTCTGAGCTATTGGAAGTCAGCAGAAAAAAGTGAAGGGGGTTGAATAACTTTAATACTAAAATATTCTTAAATTTTATATGTTTTAATAAATTATATATTGTATAAACATGTATATGATACCATTTTATAGAAATTTTTATATAAAATAAATGCATTAAACTCTCTCAAAGTATTACTTTGGATTTAAAGGATGTTACTACTACCCTGCCTACCCAGTGAGGTCCAAACTGTACCATTCCTCTCTGAGCTAGGAAAAGTTTCCCTCCTATTCCCAAATCCCACATTCAGAATACATGAGCAATATACACCAGTGGGGTAGGTTAAAATCTACTGGCAAAACAGGGAACATTTAAGGCTAGAAATTATAAACCAAGCTTTTCTTACTTGTCTTCCTATCTGTTCTTGTATCTGTACATTTTTCTTACTGCTAAGTGGCATCTTTTCCTTTAGTCTTTAACCCTAGACTATATTGTATGACCATTCTGTCATGAGTTGTATTTGCTCAATTTTAGCATGTTTGCTTTCTCAGATCAGTCCTCTTTCTCTGTTTTTTCAAAACACGATACTCAGTCCTGATTTTTAAGTAATGAAAAGCGATCAACAGTGTAGTTGTGTGAAGGTGCTCTACCCCAGCAGATGGTAAATAAAAAGCATGATTAGAAGATAATGTGTTTGATATCACAGTTATCAAAAAGTCACCTGTATTCTGGAAAACGAATTGCTGCAATTTCCAGGATAATGTATGGTGTTATTTACAAAACACTTGAATTCTTCTGTGTGTAGTTACATTTACCCTTTCACAAGCAAATAGGGAAAATAAGCATGACCAAAGCCACTGTGTCTGATCCAAAAGGATATCTGAATTGTAGTCCCAGCTCTGTGGGGCTCCGGTTCAGGCATCAGTATGAAATCAAAGCAAAACCAAGTTTTGAGTAAACAAAGCATGAATACAAAATCAATCTTAAAACAGAAAATGATATTGACATATTTAGATGCCTCTTGTACATTGATACATTTAATGTGCTTTCTGTTACTAATGCAGGACTTCGCTCATCAGAGAAGGTTTCTATCTCTGGTATACACTGGTAATTAAATGTAAGTAAATGTTCCAAAGCATTAGCAATTCTTCTAAAAAGATGTGAAGAATCTTCCATTTCCCCAGAACATTAAAAAGCTTTCAGGTAGTACAGAATGCAATTACACAAATAAGCACCAGGTCACAGTGCTAGAACTGCTGTCTTGACCTACGCAAAAGCAGCAGTTGTGGGGTTTTTTCAAATGGTGGCTCATATTAAAGATGTGACATAGTGACTCAGTAGATATGTACACTGTGCAGAAGGGAGCTGGACAGGAAAATGGTCTTGTTTCACTGTGTTTTTCAGAATCTGTGAGCCCTCCAGATGCTGAAGATCCTTGTTCTGGGAGAATTAGGCCTAATGAGAATATTAGCAGAGCTGTACTTTCCTGCCTTGTTGAATGAGAAAAAGATATCAACCTTTGACATGGAAAGTTCACACCTCTTCCGTTTTCCAGTGTGGAAAAGTACTGGGAAAGTAATAAATTAAAATTCTGTACTTAAGCTCCTGGGAAGAATTGAGCCACAAAATTTATTAACAATAATTATGATTGATGAACCTGATAGCTTGCATATTTATGACTATAAATCCTACCAGGTGTTCTTCCTCATATTTGTATTTCATTATTGTTTTTCTTTTTAAAAAATTGCACAGACAATTCCAAAAGAGATCCACTAAAAAGGTCTCCTAAATATTAGATTGAGATATTAGATTGAGAAATAGATGTTTGGGCAAAGGTTTTAATGCTAAATCATAAGACTTCTTCAGAAATAGGTTCTCTGATATTTTTAATATTTATTGCCTTTTTAATTTGATTTTTATAAGTTACTTTCTAAAGTAAAGAAATATATATGCATCTTTTCCTTTTTAATGCTTATATTATAGAGCCTTTTGTGGCTTAATGGGCAGTTTAGTTCTCTTTTCCCTTCTTTTGCCAAAGGAAATAGTTAGAATTTATAATTTTTGTGTCTTCATAGAGATGACCTAGTTTCGCTGTTGCACGCTTCTAATTGTGCACTAGAGAACTGAGATTCTTTTAGCTTGCAAGAGCACATGGTAGAAGCCACCAGAAAAACTGTTTTTTTTCACAGCCTGAGGCTGCACACATGAAAGCTCAGTAGACATACTACCAAACAGGATGTGTTTTCCCCTTTATAAAATCTTGAGTTATCTGTAAGGACTTAAATGTTGACAGTAAAGTGAAAATAAGAGGTGTAACAAGTTTTATATAATTTGCTTCAGTCATGTCTATAAGACAGCTTATTTCTGAGACCTACTGGCCACGCATCAGCTGCTGTGTAGCCAAAAGATCTTTTTTTTTGCTAGAGATTTGCACAAGCTACACTATAATGTCCCAAATTCTTCAAGAATCCAGAATGTGCAGTATCAGCTAATGTATATTGTCTTCCACAATTCCTTGGTTATACATTCATCTTCTGAATGGTCAGACCTTCCAAAGCTTAGAGATGAAATGTTTTTGCAATCTGCTATTACCTTCATTCTGTTAGGTACTTGAAAAATAACCTGGTTAGAACTGTACACAAAAGTAATAAACTAAATTATGCTCACAGTAGAAGCTGTGGAAGCCATCATTTCAACAAATGCTAAGCACAGCTGGTTTTGCAGTTTGTCTGCATGTGTGAAATTATGAGAATATGTAGGTGTTTTGAACACTGTGAAGATAAACTAAGCCTGTCAAGTTTTCCAGTTTTGAATCTGAGAAAGGTAGGTTAGGAGTCATTAGAAGTTATTGGGTTTTTTTTCCATTTGTACATCTGACCAAATTAAAGAACTGCTGCTTTCAGCATCTTTTCCATGAGTCTTATCTGACTCATATCCTGTCATCTGATTAGTGACAGGATCCTGGTTAGTAGATTTTTTTATTACAGGAGCTCAGATCTTAAAAAGACTGCTGTATGGCAAAACAATTACATATGTTCTTCCCCTCATCTCTAGTTAGGCATAAAGGTAAGAATCAAGTATGCCTAAAACACTTTTTATGATCAAAATAGTATGTCCCTGCTTTGGTACTTCTTTTTCTTTATACTGATTTATGTTTATTATTTAAGGTTAATTTTATGCTTTTACTTTCTTAATGTGTCATTAGTCTTTGCATATTATGCAGTGTGCTATGAGCTATAGCTAAAATGCTATACAGCCACCCTTCAGATCTTCTAAGGATGGGATGTTCAGCTCACTTGTTATCTGTGGGCAAGGGCAGAGGTACAATGCAAAGCAAATGCAATTCTCTGCCTCCTGGAGCAACCTGATTCTGCAGGAGGAGCACCAGTTCCATCAGTGTGAAGCCTGAGGTCATACTCTCCCAGGACTCACTGGCCCCACGCATGGATTGCAGTTCTGGCAACTGAAAGGATAGGAGACTATCGGAGCCAAGGGAGGGGGATTTACAGTTTCAGGACACATAGGTATCCCTCTCACCTGTGTATCAGTACCATTAACTGTAAAAGCTCTGGTATGTCTCCTCCTATGTTTTAATCCCTCAGACCACTGTCAGGCTGTGTGTGGCGATTAGTGCTACACTGTAAAAAAAAAACACAACAGGCTTCATCTAGTTCTCTTCAGTGCAAACAGCATGCAAAAATTGTAGAAAAGATCTAGCATATTCAACAGTACCGCGTGACCACCCTTGGCTGTCCTGGAAGCCATCACTGTCTTGTATTCAGTATTACTGGCACAAACTGGATAGGTTGTGCTAATTTGATTACACCTGCATAAGATGTAGTGATACCTCTATAAGCATATACATAGCATGAACATACACAAGAAGCATGGGTACATGCCCTTGTTCATTTTCACCAACCGGAAATACAACATGTCTTTGTTTTATTCATATATAAGGAGAAATAAGTGTTTAAGTATGTTTAAGTTTATGATTTTGAGAGCTTGTCAGACTATATTTATGATTTTGGAGACGGGACTTTTCTGAGGAACTCTATTTACCAAAATGCGTGAGGTACTTTTTAGGTCAAGATATGGTGTGTTTTCAGCTGTATCAGAGCTGCTGTTTCTCTTTTCTTGATGGCAACTTAGTCTGCCATATTCTTTGGATCTGATAACAATAACTGAGAGATTGAATAAGACAGCCAGGTAGGAAATGAAGTTATAGATATTTGAAATGTACATATTTGCAAGTAAAAGCAATGCTGACTGCTTTGGAAGTGGGGTAGGAAATACACATACAATGAAACATTCTGTTTTCTTAATGGAGCATTGCACAGATAGAAATCAAATCACTCATCTCCACTTTACTATTTTTTGCACCAATCAGTCCAGGTCACTTTTATTTTCACTCCATTTTAAGAAGCAGAATGAAACAAAACAATATGATTGCTGCTAACCAGGTCATGATTTCATCTTGTGTCTGCCAGCACACCCGTATGAGTCTGGTGCCCCTCTGAGACCCATATGATCAAAACATTTAGTAGCATCAGAATATGTTTGCCCAATATAAGTAGTCCTTTTATCTGAAAGAGTCCCCTAAAGCATACTAAAAGCCCAAACATATACAAACATACAAAGTTCACAGACTCCATCATCACATACTGCTGTGCAAATTCCCCCTTTTGTGAACGTCCATATCAGACTGCCTCAATAATTCCCACCGTATTTGCTTAGTTAATTAAGAGTTTTCCTAATATCCTGATTTGAGCTGTTGTGTACTTGTTTTCCTTTCTAGCATTGGTCTGAGCAGCAGATCTGGTCCTAAGAGGGACCAAATTGTCTGTGCTTATAACTGACTTGCCTTCATTTTAGACAAATTTCCCTTCAAATATGTTTTAGAAATTGAAAAAGACTTCCTCATATTACTTGTTTTCTTTCTTCATACAATGCATTTGTTGTCCTGGGTATTGTTTTCCAGTGAGAAATAAGCCTTGTGCCATCTGCCATCTCTCATGGACAAGCAATTGTATCTTTGTAGTTACTCACTGTTTCCCTATTTAGTCTTCCTGTGACCTTAGAAAATTTTTTTCCCTCCTCATTAACTGCTGTAATAAAAACACTACCTCTGTAAAAAATACAGTAAAGCACTTTTACATATTCATTTTCATAAGCAGACATTTCACATTTGGGAAATGTGAAAACATGACTGAACTTAGGAGAAAGGAAAATAAAGGCAGTAGAGGTTTGCAAGTAGGTTTTTTGCCACCAGTGGCAGTATCTGCCAAAGACACAAATCACTACAAGTGATTCTGTTGAATTCGCTATTTTTTGCCTCCTGCTACCTTCTTCTGAGTTGGTGAAAAAGTCTGTTTTTCTGTTCCTTCTTTATCTTTTACCTGATCTTCTGGCCGGTGTGTTTCTCACCCAGCCAGCCGGCCGCTTACAGCAGCAATTAGCAGCCACCCCTAACTGCTTTTGGATTTAGTGGAATTTTCCAGGCACTAATAGTGATTTCCAAAACCTCAGGTATTCTGAGCAGGAAATGATAAGGAAAGTTATGTGGGAAAAGTATTTGAGATGGTGGATCATAAATCTGGCAGGGCTCTGGATTCTCTTAAAGGAGGGGAACATTCTTTTTTTTCTTACATTTCCAACAAAGAAATGAAAGAGAAGTGGTAGCGACCAAGATAAAAACTGCCAAGTTGATGCGGCCTAATACTGGTAGGTATGTTGCTATCTGCCTCTTCTGTGTATCTTTTTCCTTTTTGGGGGTTGTGTCTGCACATAAACATGGGGGTTTTACACCTTGCTCACACTTCACTATTTTTCCCATTTCATAACTGCTACGATAAATTATTCCAACTAGTGTTGTAACATAAGCAGATGGTGATAGCATGGATGTAACTTGTTAACATAGAATCACAGAATGATAGAATGGGTTGTGCTGGAAGGGACCTTTAAAAGTCATCTAGTCCAGCCTTCCCTGCCACGGGCAGGGACACGTTCCACTAGACCAGGTTGCTCAAAGCCATGTCCAACCTGGCCTTGAACCTGCCAGGGGTGGGTCAGCCACAGCTTTTCTGGGCACCCTGTGCCAGTGCCTCACCACCCTCACAGTAAAAAATTTCTTCCTTACATGTAGTCTGAACACTTGTGTTATTTTACCAATAATATTAAAAGAGGTACCACATAACTGGAAAGGTTACCTAGAGAAGGTACTTGTATAATGCAAAGAAGATCCTAAGGCTAGTCCATAAAATGCAGGTTTCACTGCCAATTCTTTGTTGTTTCTGATTAATATCATAGAGTTTTGGTATGATTTATAATTAGGAAAACAAAACAAAACAAAAGGAGGACATTCCTTTATGCTTTTCTGGAGAACATACCTAAACAATTTAAAGTAGTTTGTTGTTTAAGTATCACCAGACTTTTAAACTGGACATTACGCTAAATCATATCATCCAAGGCCTCGTCCAACCTGGTCTTGAACACTGCCAGGGATGGAGCATTCACAACCTCCCTGGGCAACCCATTCCAGTGCCTCACCACCCTAACAGGAAAGAACTTCCTCCTTATATCCAATGTAAACTTCCCCTGTTTAAGTTTTAACCCATTACCCCTTGTCCTGTCACTACAGTCTCTAATGAAGAGTCCCTCTCCAGCATCCCTATAGGCCCCCTTCAGATACTGGAAGGCTGCCCATGGCAGGGGGTTTGGAACTAGATGATCTTAAGGTCCTTTCCAACCCTAACAATTCTATGATTCTATGATTTTGAGGTACAGTCTGATTAACATAGGCTGTGGGAAATTTTAGGAAAGCATGTATGCTCTGCACAAACTAATACTGGCTAATATATATTTGCACAGTCTGGAACATTAGCTACTGGAAGATAATCTGTAAAATAATAATTTTACTCTAATTTGCTCATCCAACAAAACTATAGAAATTATAGCAAATCTTTCAAAAAGGTAAATTTCTAGATGGGCAGGAATTTTATGAATGCATTCACCTTAACTAAGCAGTCACTGCACTTTGCATGAGAGTCTACAAACTCTCTACACAGAAGTGTCAATCACTCCAGTCCTGCTCTAGGTTGTTATCTGAAGAAGTCAGTAAAATGGCTAGGAGAGTGGCTGTGGTGATGGCACCAGGGAGCCAGGTGAACCATGGCCAGGAGGCACCTGAAGGGCATCCTAATCTTATAAGAAGGGACCTGGTGGTGGGGACAAGCCTAGTGCAAAGGGGAAGGTGCAATATCTGCTTTCATTTGCTATTTAACTGACCCATAGGGAGTGCAGAGATCTAGGCGACTGCAAACAGGGATCTGGCACGCACTGTGGCGGTGCACGTGGCAGGACATGTGCAGGAGGGCTGGGACACTGTTTGGCTGCTCTTTGCTGTTGGAATTTGCATTTTCCTGAGCAGTCAGGGCACTGCTTCTGCACCTTCTTGGTCTTCTGGGAACAACTTCTGGGAGCTTTGGAAAACTTCTGAAACAGTTCTAGAAGCTTGAGGATCTTCAGGGTAGGCAAGTAAGATGGTGGGGCTGGAGCACCTGCCCCATGAGGAGGCACGCTGGGAGCTGGGCTTGATCATCCTGAAGCTTTGGAGAAACCTAGCGGCAGCCTTGTAACACCAAAAAAGAGAATACCAAGAATACAGACCCAGTTTCATTACTCAGATGCACAGTGTGGGAACAAAAGACAGTGTTCTGAATGAAGACAGGAGAGGTAAAGACCGGACATAAAGAAAACCTTTCACAAGGAGGATAGTTAGGCACTGGACCAGGTTGCCCAGTGAGATTGTGCAGTCTGCATCCTCAAACATTTTTAAGACCTGAATACAAAAACCCCTGACAACCTAATTTGAACAAGAAAACAGCTTTGTGCAGGAAGTTGGACTAGAGACCTCCTAAAGCCTGGGTATAATCCTATGGTCCTAAGAACAAGCCAAAATCTCACCAATACTGTTATAATTTTTCATGTATGTGTGGACATAGTCATATTACAAACGAGACAGTACCACACCTTGTGTCTCCCATGCCTAAGACTGGAGAGGGGGTGCAGAACAGAGTGGCTTTGCAGCTGAAAGTGGCAGCGGATTCAAAAGAATGAAGCTCAAAAAAGATTTATTTTCCATTTAGAACAAGACAGTTTCAGATATGAAACAGTTAATGAACAGTTAGTCTGCTCTCTTACGTGATTACTGTGTTCCTGGAGCACTGAATGAGATCTCAGGGACACAGTGCAATGTACTTAAGTAAATATAAATGATGTTGCTAGACTGTGCTATCCTTGTATCGTCTCAGCAGGTTTGGATCAATGGCTGCTATTATGGTGAATAGTAAAAAACAAAGAATGTTGCAAAAATGTAGAAGTATGCTTCAGTCACATAAACTGCATTGGTCAGATTTCCTTTTAGTGTAAACTAAGGCAATCTACCAACTTCTTGACGTGACCCCATTTTACATTCATGGTTTAGCCTTGGGTTTCCACATACTTGTCCTGTGTCTTGTCCAACTCTTTCCAAACCTGGCCACATCTCTAGCATCTTTACATCTTCCTTAAGATCTCCCTGCCTGTGTACCTGGTGGATACTCCTCTTTTTTTTTTTTTCCAGGTCACTTCTCAAAACTAGCATTTTCCATGATGCCTTTTCACAAACTAAGAAACATTCACATACTTGGAAGAAACTACATGCATTGTTTGAATACTATGCCTTTGATCTGTGGACCTTGTGCTTTAGTAGTCTTCTGGGAGCTTAAACACACTAAGCTGTTGACAGCATTCAATAAATAATTGAGGTGGAAAGCTTCCAATTAATTATTGTACTCAGTGAAATATCAGCCTTGAATTACAATCAATTTGGTTTTGGTTAGGAAAAAGTAGACCACATATTAGTAATTTTCTGACACCAGACAATATTATATTACTCCTGTCTCTAAATGTCATACTTCAACTTGTAATATGGCCTTGTATTTATTTAAGCATATATGTGAAGGACTGCACGCTATTTGCTTATGGAAGGATTAAGGTAGGAAATTTTTAGTGTGCAAAAGGAACTTTTAAATTTTATATTGAATTCTGATTGGGGAGAATATTTATGTTGCTTGTGAAGTTACTCCAATTAATTACATAAAAGCTACCTTGGAAAAGTGTGAACAAGTTATAAAACACTGAACAAAGAAGTTTTTGTTTGTTTTCTTGGTTTTAGGATTAATCGTAAACTAACCCTGAAATTTCAGGTGTACATTTTAGTTATTAATATACTTTCTATGAATAGAATTAATGACAGTGATAAAATTACAGGTTGGGTTTTTTTTTCACTTGTGAAAATAAATAATCTTCATCGAGCATGTTTCAAATGCAAATTTCCTAGTACTGTGTAATCTGCTGGCACACTATCTTGTGCTAAAGAATCCTGCTTGTCTAACCTTGATTTAAGTGTGCTCTGTGCATAAGCAATGACCTCATTTGGGTCATGAATTGCTGAATCAATGGAGCAAAAAGTACCATGTTTGACCTTGCCATTAATGGCAAAGCCTTAAAGAGTGCTGTATTATGTTCTTTTATGTCATATATATGTTATTCTGACAATATTAGGTAGTTTTCATTTTTTGAAAAAACCACAAAGGCATACAAGTGACATGCTAGTTCAGGCCCTTGTGCTCCCCTTTAAACTAGCAGGCAGTCCCTCCAAAAAAATCTTATTCATTCATTAAAAGTTAGGACATATAATATTAGCAAATTTTTATTGGCATTTTGATTGCAAAACTGCCTGTAATAGGGGCTGTATTAAAAATGGGAGATGATGGCCATATAGCATATCTGAAACTGTAGTTCAGCAGTTCTACTGGAGTGGGATTATATAGACATTTAATGTGACTATAAAATCCAGACAGCTGACAGTGTGACAGCTGGAAAATATTGCTGCTGCTGTGTTTGTCCCATCAGAAATAAAATTATACTTTAATGTATAATATACCTTACTTACCCATAGAATGCCACTTGACCTTCATCACTGGTTTTCCTGTGGCATGGGGTCTAAGACATCATTTTTATTTGCATGTTTTTTACAGTTCACAGTAGTCAATAATAATGTGAGAGTGGTTGCTTCATATTATCTGACCCTGAGAGCACATCATGCCTTGGGATGTGGCATAAGAGCATGCTGAGGGTGTCAGATGTGTTAGGATAATGGTGGAGGGCAGCCAGTGCCAAATGTGAAGTAGCCTGTTCTATGCTACCAAGAGGGAGCGACTGCCAGAGAGAAGTGCCCCTAAAACCACTCGTGGATTTTGCACTGTAAGGAACTAGGGATTCACCCTAAAAGAGATTCCATGGACTGCACAGTCAGGACATCCAGCCCCAGACACCAACATAGTGAAACTATTGATGCTGTACCTGCACCTAATAGCCATCCTGCATCATGCTGTGGTATATTTTGCTTAATTTACTAGAGTCAGATGGAGGGCTGAAATGAAGCAGTGTGTTGTTATTGGTTTACTTTTATCTGTTTACTTCAAATTGTGTTTGTTATTTTGTTTTTGGACAACCCAGAAGCATGTTTTGGAGCTGTGAGGACATTCAGGCTGATCTCACAGTTGGTAGGAAGACACACTGTAAGCATGCCATTTCCTGTTGAATATGCAGTTGATCACAATAAATTCCCATCCTGAGTGTGAGTGGAGATGTTTTTTCTTTGACAGGACACAGAGAATGAAACTTCATGGTTTTTTCATTTCCATTTTGCAGGCAGACAAGGTCAGTGTCAAATGACCACCAAATGGGTACACAACCGAGCAGCTTCAGAGACTACCTCCGATTCTTATGCTGAAGGCAAGCGGGGAAAGTAGCTTTAGAGATTTTTAATCATTGAAGGATTCAAAGCAGATCTCTCCTTTTTCTTGCAAGAGTTTGGCCTGTAGGCACAGTCTTCCACAGATATCCCAAATGACGAAGATCTCAGCTTTGGTCATCCCACCAGCTTCCTGCATGCCATGACTTGGAACTATTCTCCAAAGTCAAGCTGTAATGACTTCTCCTAATCTTTGCTTCCTTGTCACATGGCTGTTTCTAGTACCATTCTGCCCTTCTGATTTTATCAGCTGAAGTAGTTATGTTAAAATATTTGACCCAAAAATGATAGTAACATAGCTCCCCAGCTATTCCTCAGGATTTTTAGGCAGAGGAAGGTGCCATGTTCTTTTATCGTGGTCCCCTGCAGGATTTGCACTCTGGTGCACGGTCCATCTGGGTGAAGGTGCTTTCTCAGAATAACATTTTTGTGTCACTCCAATAGAATGCATAGTTCTGATCAAATTAAATCTACCAAGCTGAAAATGTACTGCTGAGAGGCAAGAAACAAGGAAGGTTTTCTTCTCCCTTATTATTACAGAATATTAGCTGTTACAGAGGGTTCTTTGTAAGTATAATACTCCAGCCCCTCTCTATTCCATCTTATCACTTTCAAGAGTGGAAATGGGTAGAATTTTTCTCCCGTAGTTATAAAAAACGGTTCTATTTTGAGGATTTTTACTGCCTTGTAGAGGTCATGCTGGCATTTCTAAGAGCTACTTCAGACTTCTCCAAAAATTTTCATTATGTTGTTTCCTGTTGGGGACTATAATTCTTTAACCTAAAACCAGGCTGACATTAGTTCTTGAGAAATAAAATCATAGGCACAAAATTTGGATTCTCATGGTAGCTCCCTGGATGGTGGATTGCTCCACTGTTATCATCTGGAATGTCATTTAAAAGAAGTTTACTGTCTCAACTTCTGAAAATGTAGCTATCTTTAATGTAATTCTGTGGTGGATTTCTTGTTAGGTTTATTGTAATTATTGCCAACTACTTACATCACTAGAACAGAAGTGATTGATAATGGCATTTTTTCATTGAGCTGTACATAATAATTGAACTGTGCTATGTAGATGGAACATTAAAGTCACTGGAAACTGTTTCTGAGATGAGTTCAGAAATAAAACTTCAGAAATTACTAAAAGCATCATTAAAAATTTACAGATAGTCTGGAAAACTATCATCGTTTTCTATAAAGAGATCAAGTAATTTTCTCTCACCTTTAGCATCTCTTTTTATAGAAGATAATCTGCTAGTTCATCTGTGCTGCCAGGTAAGTAGAAGGTTCAAGCTTCATGACTGAATAGGATAGAGCAACACTGCGTAGGTAACAATTACTTAGATATATTTCACTGGGAGCAGAGGGACTTTTTCAGGTCATCCAGTCATCACAAGCGCTTGATGATCACAAGCTAATAGGTCATGCAATTTAGTGCTATTGATATAATCGTGCGATTACTTCTTAGCTATGCTTGTGTTGAAAAGTTTTCTAGCATCCCACTTGCAGCTTTTCCATGTTTATTTAGCAATTTCCAGCAGTGACAGCTGATATAGATCAATCCAATTATAGTGTTATTTTTTATATACTAACTATATTTAAGCTGTATTTAGATATATACCTATAGTTTATATTTCTCTTTCAGGAATTTATATAAGTATTTTCTTGAATCTATACCAAATTTAATGATCTGCTGTCTCTTCTGACCCAAGTTACACAGGCGTATTTCTCCTTGTACAAAGAGCTACTACCATGCATTTTGAATGAGAGTCCTTCTAGTTTCATTCAATGCCCCCTTTATCCTTGTACTGCAAGAAAAAAAAAAGACCAGCAAATATGGTCTCATTGGTTAATAGACATGCATCATACATCTCTCTTCCTAGTCATATTTTTCTCAATTTTAGTAATTCTTTTGGTGGAGCTGTAGTATACCTTCACAAAAACAGCTGTGGTAATGGTTATCCAGTTGTATTTTCTATACTGCTTGTTTTTCCCTTGTTAGCCTGATAAAAACTTGGAATGCTTAATTCCTTCATTCCAGGTTTCTTTGTGCTTCTTCCTAGCTTCTCATAATTTCAGTATTTGCATTTATGTATTCTGATTTATTCTATTCATAAAAAGAAAGCAGTCAATGATATGTATGTTTGGGGTTGGTCTTGGGGGGGGGGGGGGGGGGAAACAGGGGGAATTAAACACAGGATAAAAAATAAATCAAAATGAAACCAAGCCATAAACCTCAGAATCAAAATATTCTCATATGCCAATCTCCATTCCAAAATATCAGTCTGTTCATGTATACTTTTTCTGTGAACATCACAGATACAAGGAGTAGTAGCTACTAAGAAGTTCAAGTAGTAGAAGAACTGCTTCTTAGTTCTTGACTAAGAAGCAGTCAAGCTTAAGAGAAAATCAGCTATACAACTATTGGCATTTCCAAAACTGCTATTTAGCTGATCCAATATAAGGGAGAAAGAGGAGGATCCATTCTGAGAGATATTCTGACCCCTGTACTTACATTCAGAAGTGTGATTTCAGTGTCAGTAAATAGGCTATCCCTTTTGCAAACTAGAAATCAGCATTAAGAATCATTAGCAGAAAGTGATTAAAACTGGAATGTAGGCAGAGGGAAAGACCTATTTCTTGTTTGCCCTTTGTTGTTTCAGAACTGAATCCAGCTTCTTGAGCAATGGACCCCCTTGGAGGATCCACCAGCTGATGAGCCTGCTGTTGAGTTGCAGACCCCACGTTTTGGGGTAATTTCCTGTGGCATTCACAGAAGCTAAGTTCTAGCTCTGCATTAAACTGGCATCCTTGCATTGCCTGAACTCTAGCCTGTTTTGCAGAGGTAAAATAAAGAACTTGGAAAACATCAGATGATTCAACACTGGTTTCCACAGGCTCATTTATACTTCGGTTTCACTGGCTGGAGGGTGTGTTTAATATTTAATTGTAAAAGTCACATCCTGGCCCAGGGCTGTCCTTTGGCATTTGTACTGCAGCAGTGCTGTTACAGCGCTGTATCACTGAAAATGTCCTTGACCTCTGGGATTTACAGCACACTGAAATGTGCTTTTTAATTTCATTTAATTTGTCTTTTTAGATAATGTCTCTATTGTCTCCTCCTTTTCTTACAAAGGAGAATTTAGAGTACTGCATCTGTGAATTCTGCATTATGGGAAAAAGTAGATGTTGCCAAAAGGCAGTGACAGAGAATCAGAAAAGAAATGATGCGGCAAAGCAAAACAATAGCACAGGCAGAGTTATGCATTTTTGCCTTTAGTTCGTGCCTTTTCTAAGAAATTCTCTTAGTCATGTCATGCAAAACTAATTCTCATGGCTTTAAGGAAGCAGTGCATATCTCACTGATGAACCACTGCAGTTTTCAATGACAGTGATGTTATGGAACCATAATATGGTTGCTAATAGATTACGACTAGCAAAGATAGGAATACTACCGATAATAATTATGAACAGATTTTGTGCTATGAGACCATAAAATGGCACAGGACCTAAAATAGTATGGATTCTATGCCTTATGCCTGTTCTTAGAGGGGTTTGCTTTTGCTTGAATATTGAACTGTCTGGTCTCTGGCCCTGAAGAAGAATTCCATGTCCAGGAGAAAACTAACTCTGTGTTCAGTCCCAGAAGGAGAAAGAAGTGCCTTGGAGAGGCTATCCAAAAAAATTCACACACTGAAGTGTCCTCTATGTTTCACTTTGCCAGGTGTAAATCCACCTGACACAGAACACACTAATACAGAGGAACATCCTGGACATTTCTTCATATTAGAAAAAAACAACATACCTGGCACTTGAATGCACTCTGGATAAAGTGGCACTCAGGGCAGAACATACAAGATTAAATAAATAGTTTTCTTAAGTCTGTTGTCAATTTTTTTTTGTTGTTTTTTTTTCATGTTAATGTTTTCTCTGGACATTAAAATTCAATCACAATTACATTGTGCTCTGTTAATTCCATCTTCTTGCTGTGGTGATGGTGAAAGAACCATTTTGACCAAAAGAGCATCTAATCAAATTGATTGGGCAGAAAGAATTAGTATATGACTACTTTCCTCTAAATTAATCCTTACATATAATTAGAGTTGATTAAATCATCACCTCCTGTTTAGAATGAGTTTCTTTTAAAACCTGCCAGGATTAATGGTTGTAAGAGCAACTGGCAGCTCATGTAACAATTGGTTACATGTAGTATATCAAATAACTATAATTATATCCAAATAATGAGTAGCTCTTTGGCCAAAGTCTGCTCTGGATTTGTACAGTGTCCAACAAGGAAAGTCTTATTTTATCTGAGATGTCTAAGCATTACTGTAATAAAAGGATAAAATATAGTCAGTGGTGCATTATTTTAACACATCCACATTGGAGTGAGATAGTACAGAGGTAGTATGCACCAATGCTATTTTGCTTGGGGAATGATGTGTACTTGTAAATATATACTCACCTACCTTGGCAGCAGTCAGAATCAATGACATAATGCAGTTTTTCTTTTCCTGCAATGTAAGCTTACATTTTTAAAGCAAGGTATATTATTAAGAATAAAGGTGATTTTATTCTCTACACCAACTTGCTGTTTGTAGCACTACATCCTGTGGTCACTGGTAAGAAAAGTGAGAAACTAAAGCTGTTTTACACTTTGTGGCTGTGGACTTTCCAGCACTGCGCAGTCAGTTTTTCAGTACACAACCACTTCAATTAAAACATGTAGTAAATTCTGATACTACAGATGTTACCATATTGTTTCGCTTTTTATTGCCAGTGCCAGAGTGTAGCAAGGCTGTTTGTCAGGATGATGGACTTCATCAGGACTGTGGTTCCCTCACAGCTTTATGCAGCAGGTTGAGAGTGATCCTTCAGTACACACTTAATTGGGTAGTCTAGCTATATAAGGTATCGATTGCTGCTTATATGACTTCCAGCATTTTATGTGTGTACTGTAGGATGCTGACCTCTCAGACAAATGAAATTTCTTTCTGCCCAGCTGTCCTTATCCTAGTCAGAATTCGGGGGGTTTGCCATTCTCTCCATTCTCTGTGACAAAACCCCTGTGAACTAGACTTGAGTGTCTTTTAAAACATTCAACTCAATAAGATAAAACATCACTGACATGTTCTGACAGTCTGCAGTGGCAGCATTTATTGCATCATCTGCTGGGAATCATAATCTAAATAGTCATCAAAAAAATATACAGATAATGCGGCTGATTTTCTAGATATGAAGCCCATACACTCTAATGATCACTCTTGTTCTGCATGACAGCCTGTAGCAAAAACACAGATGTAAAAATGGTTGCTCTTAACAAGTCACTAACACTTTTTCCCCACCCTGTGATTTTTAACTGCAGATTATTTGTCCAGAAAATAGAATATCGCTGTGATTACTTTGTGCTGTTGCGAACACAGGGATGGATTTTTGGTGGTTTTTTTTTTTTCTTCAGGTGATTGTTAGCTAGAAGGGGAGAAGTAGTTCAGCTATATGAGAACCATATTTCTGGCTAAAAGAACAGGAAACAGAGACAATGTGTATATGCAAAAGCCTGAATCTTTCAAGAATATTGTCTTCTTTAAAAGTTTGAGTAATGTATACTTTGTGCTTCAGGGTTACATGAGATGTTCGACAGCTGTGGACACAGATGGTAGAGTATATGCTTGGTCAAAGAGATAGGAATCAGTGCTTCTGAAGTCATGGTCTTTCTGGAAATGCCTGCCTTGCTGCAGAGACTGCTCTCTGTGCTGTGCTGTGCTGTGCTGTGCTGCCTGTTCCCTGCCAACTCCTGAACAATACCAAGGGTTTAATTTAAAATATTTTACAAGGGCATTCTTGAATTAAAAATAAAAATATGGATAGCTCTCTTCTTCTGTGGACTGGGACGAGATAAAGGAAAAAATCTGCTGCTTGATTATTCTTTATCAATCCATATAAGATTAGAGACATTTTAATTCCTTAAAGACATTTTAATTCCAAATTCCAGTTACTGAGAATCTAAGTATCAGCCTAATTTGAGGCAGGCCTGAAAAACAAAAAACAGGTCTTTTTTTTTTTTTCTCTTTTAATTAACCAAGAGGAAATTGATACTGATGATGTGTGTTTTCTATATGAAATAGATTCTGAATTCCCAAATAATATTACAAAATAACAATGCTTTAATGAAGATGCTTATGTATCAGCTACACTCATTTTCCAGAGGCATATTTTTAACTACATATCCAGCTAAATGCCATCACCAGTAATCTTACATGTTCAGCTGTAGTACCAGACAGACCATTTGTTGTTCAATTACTGAAAGTAAATAATCCAGTCTACAGAGAAAACCATAGGCCAAAGGTAACAGAAATTTATGTCTGCCTGTCTGTCTGTTCCAATGTGGAACAGCAACTTCAGTGCCTGAAAGTTGTTCAGACCATCAGTCCAGGGTTATTCCTTTTTAATAAAATTTTCACCCTTAAAGAGGTTTAAAGTATTTTCACTAGTTTTGTTACCTGCAGCTGGTCTGTGAGATAACGCTCCCCCTAAGTCTGAGTGCAAAGAGGTAAACAACTGTGTTAGGTTAACCCTGGCTGGACACCAGATGCCCACCACTGCTTTATAACTGCGAGAGAGTAAAACACGATGAAATGCTCATGGGTCTCATGTCTTGTCTCATGAGATAAGAACAGGGAGAGTAATTACCATCAAGGGCAAAACAGACATAACTTGGGAAATAAATTTTTTACCAATGAAATCAAAGTAGAGCAATGCAAAATAAACCCAAATCTTAAAAACACCTTCACCCCACCCCTCCCTTCTTCTTGGGCTTAACTCCACTACCGAATTCTCTACCTCCTCCCCCCATGTGATACAGGGGATGGGGAATGGGGGTTGCGCTCAATTCATCACATGTTGTCTCTGCTGCTCCTCCCTCCTCAGGGGAGGACTCCTCAAACTTTTCCCCTGCTCTAGCTTGGGTCCCTTCCATAGGGTGCAGTCTTTCAGGAACAGGCTGCTCCAGCATGGGTCCCTTCCATAGGGTGCAGTCTTTCAGGAACAGGCTGCTCCAGCATGGGCTCCCTGCAGGGTCACAAGTCCTTCAGCAAACCTGCTCCAGCATAGGCTCCTCTCTCCATGGGGCCACAGGTCCTGCCAGGAGCCTGCAGGTGGATATTTGCCCTACTGTGGACCTCCATGGGCTGCATGGGCATAATCTGCCCCACCATGGTCTGCACCATGGGCAACAGGGGAATCTCTACTCCAGTTTGTTAATAAAATAGTGGTAATGGTTTTAACACTATGTTATTTTTGATTTTCATCCGTACGAAGTATGGGTAAAATCTGTGTTCTGTTTTGGGATATTTTTTCTTTATTGATTTGTCGCTATCCAAAAGTAACTGAACACCTTGAGCCTTACAGTCATAACTCAGTTCTTTGGGAGATGCAAAATACATGGCAGTACCAACAGCAGAAAGGCAGAAATCATAAAATCAGAATAGTTTGGATTGGAAGGGACCTTTAAAGGAGAAGTCATGGTTTTGCAGCCCTGTGAGGTACAGGTCCCTGTGCACACTTTTCCTCAGCTGGGTCAGAGAGATCATCCAGGCACCAGCCACTACAGACAGTCAACGGAAAACTACTTTCTTTTCCTGCAGTCCTTTCTATGCTTGCCCTAGGGTGAGAAACACTAAGGACTGAACAGGCTCTTGAACAGTATTGCAGACAGCATGAACACATTGATATATCAGGAGTGGGTTTGTGAAGGAGAAAGTTTTCCCTTGTTGCACTTATTTCTACAGGAAAAGACTGTCTGCATGGTAAGATGGGGTTTGTCCTGAACCACCCACCCCAAACAAAATATGTGACTCCCTCAGGGCAGCAACTGCAGAAGACATGCATTGCCTCTTAGAGGTGGAGGTGGTAGGAAAGGGATAAATTTCCTGAGTGGAAGATTCTGGCGTTCTCTTGCTGTCACAGGTGTCACCTATAAAGTGCCTTGGATGCTGGGACAAAACATAATGATGTGGAGCCTTTCACAGGGGGAAAACCAGCTGGTAATGCTCACTTCCACTGCCTGCCAGCTTTTATAGGCAGCTGCTCCTATTACAGGCACCCTAAGCTGTCATTACATGCAAATACTCATTTCCCATCTACTTGCACAATTTTCTGAAGGATCTTATTATAATCCATTTCACTCCTGTCTATATTAATAATGCTCTGTTAATAAAAAAGGGAAAATTCAATTTTGGAACGGGACCAGGGTTTTTGATGTAGCCCATCCTTAGCAGGTTATTGCACATCTTGAGTGGTTGATGTCACACTGCTGTCACCTCCAGAGCTCATAAACCTGCCAGGACTGTGCTGTAATTATCTAAAAATGCACCATCCGGAATTTCTTCTCATTTCCTGACACCTCCATGCACGGGTACCACCACCACAGCTGCCTGAGCATCCTGGGTGGCAGGTCCAGGGGCCTTGCAGGCACCTGGGGAGGAGAGGGGAGTCTGCCAGGGTGTTATGCTGCCTAGCAACAGTCATGCTGACCTTGTCAGGTTGCCATGGTGACACCTTTAGCAAGTGTCACCAGGTAAGGGATCTGAAACAATATCTGAAACAATCTGCTCTTGAGAAATAAAGTTCTGGAATGGTAATTTTATTGCTGTCATCAAGGTATTATGCTTTTTAGAGACAAACCACCTGACTACATGTCTTGGTAAGAAGGTGCAGTTTTTAAATGATTTAGATTCATGGGCATCTCTGCTCTGCACGGGGTGGCCCATGGACACAGACCCTCATGGATGTCCTTGCCTCAGCATGAGTCACCCATGGCCACAGTCATATCCCTGTCCTAATGTTGGTCACCCACAGCCACAGCCCCTCAGGGGTATCCTTGTCCCCTTGGCCTGGAGTGTCCTCAGCAGCATGTCTTCAGCCTTTCCTGGCTGCCCATTTCCTTTGAATTAAGTGTGAGGAGGGGCACTTCCTAGGTGTCCGACTGGCTGGAGCTCATTCAGCATGTGGTGGGTTTTGCTTTTGTAGGGTGCAGAGCTGGCTAGAGCAGCTCTTGGCTGGCATGTGGTGGATCATGACTTCCAGCCCACAATAAAATTGAAGTTCCAGTCTGCATTTTTTCACCTTTGCACATTACAAGTGCAAGGCTTTGCCTCCCTTCTCACCCCAAGCCTATCACCATGCCTTTGCCTAGATCTTGGCTGAGCCTTCTCCAGATTCCCAGCTATGATAATATCAAAAACCTCTCGGGATATTTTTTCTTTTAGTTTAACCCTTGGTCATCCTGTTTGCAAACCCACTCCAACTGGAGCCATAGGATTTGCCCGTCTCTTAACTATGACCCTGACGCTAGTCCAAATCTGACTCTAACCCTAACAGAAATGCATAAAAGCTTTACAAGAAAGGGGTGGACTTCAGAAAGGCTTCTCCCTTGAGAACTAGTCTGTGAAGACTGTGATGGGAGGATTGGTGTTAAGGATCATCTGTTCTCAAGATTTAGGTTTACCTGTAAGATTATAGCAACAAGATTCAAAGGGCCTGCAAAGGAAGGAGGTGTCTACAGCAAGGTCTCAGGAGAAATCTCCCTTGAGACCTTGGTCAACAGGGCCATGACTAAGGATCACCAAAGGCCAAGACCTAGGGAGATATTTACTGTCAGGTTTAGGAGAGAGAACATGCCTAGGGCTCTCATTGCAGTGTCAGTGCTAAAGAGAGAGGTGGGCTGCAAAAATAATCTCCCCTGAGAACCTGTACAACAGGGCAATGTATCAATAGTATTGGGGTAGGGTTCAGACCAGCTCAAGGGCTATGGTTAGGCTAAGAATTAGGGTTTGGATAGAGACAAAGCCTCTGCCTCCACTTGGAGTGAGGCTGCAAAGGTGACTGTCCAAGAAGGGGTGGAACAAAAAGAGAAATCTACACTGATAGCTTATTCAAGAGGACCATGACAGAGGATCTTGAGATATAGCTGAGCCAAAGCCAAGGCCTTGGTTTAGGATTAGTATAACAAGAATAACATGCACAGCTTCAGGAGAGTGTTGTTTTAAAGGGACTGATCAAGAAAGGGGTAGACTGCAAAGTCAAATCACTTGTGGGAACTTCTTCAACAGTGCCTTGACTGGCAGTCTTGTGATAAGTTTATGCTGAAGCCAAGATCTTAATGCCAGAGTTAGGTTTAGGATAAGTGAGAGACAAGGCCTATGAGTCCTGATTGAGTGAAGCTGCAAATTTATTACTCAAGCAAGGTATGAGCAGTGGGAAAAATAATATGTCCCATTAAAACATGGTTGGAGCAATGAAGTCAGGGGTGTTGAGTTAAAGGTGGAGTTAGGAGAAACCCAAAACATAGGGCTCAAGTGTGGGAGGGGCATAGGGCTATAGGTAGAGTGTGGACCACAGTGGGGCTGCCAAAGGAGGGGGTGGACTTCAAAAAGATTCTTGGGAACTTGACTGAGGGTCTTGGGGTAAGGCTCAGTCACTGACAGGATTATGTTTGAGCATAGGGTTGTGTTAGGGTGATAGCTGCTACAGAGGCAAAGCCCATAGCTGCGGTTGGTGTGTGGCTGCAGCAGGGTTTCCAGGGGAAGGTGTGGGCTAAAGACAGAAGTCATTACTGACAACTTGTTCAACACTATAGTGGTGGGCATCCTGGGCTAAGGGCCCCTGGTCTCAAATGTGCACTACTCTGCAACCCACAATACTGCTCCTGAAAAAAGTTCCCCCAAAATATTCCTGTTCAGACTCCCTCCCTCCTTCCTTTTGGCAACCTCACCCTTGCTGGAGCCTCAGGCTTTGTCTCTTACTAAACATGACCTTCAACACAGGTCCCGTCCTTGGCTGAGCCTTAGCCAAAGTTGCCCAGCCCTGTTTAAGAAAGCTTCAGAAAACTGCTGCAGTGCTGTGCAGCAGTACTTCTGTTTTCTGAAGACTATTCAGGGTATTCATGGTATTTTTAATGGTGTATATCTCACAGTGCTATTTTAGTTTGATGAGCATACATGAAGTGCCTCTGAATGTGTCTGTGACTCCTGCATTCCAGTGGTGTGAGGATGCATCCTTTGGTGAATTTTTCCTACCATGGTAATAATAAAATACATACCATTTCCATAGCAGTTGGCAGCTTCACAGAGCCCCATAAAGATAAATCATGTTATATCTGTTGTGCTAATTTTCCTTTAATTAGATATATTTTAAATATTATCCTGACCAGCACTTTTGTAGCCTGCACACTAACTTTGAAGAATGTGAGTAAACTCAGCCACCCCTCTCATATGCCTGTAGGTCTCTTCAAGGTGCTGCTGCTGCTCTGAACACTGATTCTGCAAAAGGGCCATATGTCTGTGATAGCAGATGGAGTAGACAGTGGTTGCAGCAGCTGGTTCAAGACTAGGAAAATAGGAAGCAACTGGAAAGGGAGGGAGAAGAATTCCTGGATGAAAGGAGCTTGAGAGTTTGCGGGGGAGAGAGAGGATCTGTGAGAGTCATAGACTATCTCACTGAGGTCCTGGGCAGTTACATTATACTCTTGTTTCCTCTTACAGGAAAGTACTGAGTCCAAATATAGTTGTTCCTCATCTAAATTAGATATTTGTCTTCTTTCTTGACTAGGAGATAACTTTTTTTAATCATTCAATTAAATTCTCTTTTTTTGTTTTGTTTTATTTGCTTTGTGATTGTTTCAAATGTACAGTGCAATGTTTCTGCATGTCTGTGTGGTTCAGTCATTTGCTTTGCCCTGAAAGCAGATGATCACCTAGTGAAGCACTGGGCTTCTACTCACACCTCTAGGGTAAGCGCATTGCTTCTACAATGTAGTTCATGAAACATGCCAGTGAAATATCTTGAAGAAGCATAGTCAGTGGGTAAATGTGTGCTGAGTCAAAAATGGTTGCAAGCCAAGGCAGGGAGAAGATAGAACTAGGCAGTTTACAGAATAATCTGACTGCACAAGACCAAGTAATGATTAAGAAATAACAAGACATGTAGGAATGGTGAAGACTTTGCCAGGAAAAAAATACTGAAGTAAGAAAAAGTGATTACAGGGAAAAGATTGATTGATTATTGTACTACCAAACACAACTTTCTCTTGACTTGGACACTTGCATCTTTTCTGTATTTGCAAAAGAACTGGCCTTAGTTTAATTTTTATGCATATGTCAGAAATATAGTCATTACCTGGAAGTTCTTGTGTTGGATTTTTTACATTTGTAGAAAAGTTATAAGAGAAATCTGTGTTTGCAGCTTTCCAGAACCAATGCTTACTGCAGTTTATTGTTTATGCTTGCCATGTAAGGGATTTTAATGACAAAGATTACCTTCAGTATGAAAATACATTTGTTTCTGAAAAGTCATAAGTAAAGCAAAGATATTCTTCTCAGCCACTGATTTCCTCTTCCATTTACAATGATAGGTAGAATGAGAAAAAGACCCATTTTCTATTTCAAAGGCCGTTCCTGAGAAATCACAGCGTAGTTCCTGTTTAGCTGGCAAGATTAAAGGCTGCCATTTTTAAATGCCTGTGCCTACAACTCTAGTTATGATGATAAATTCTGCAAAACAATGTATTCAGAGTGTGTGCAATGTTTGTCTCAAGTACTTGTACATGGTTTGAGACTTTTAGGAAGCAGGTAAGTGTTTTTATTTGTCTGCTGAGGACTATGCTGGCAGGCTTTGCACTGAAAACTAGAAAGTTAAGTCAAACTGTGCACAGCTTGGTGCTGCCATGACAAGAATAGAGTGCTTTCAGTACGTGAGCTGGTTTTTTTGGAGCTATCTCACACATCTCTGCTCTACCCTGTGGGCTGCAGGATTAGCACACTCCTAATTTCATGTGGTAGAGGAAACAGAAAGGAAAGAGTGAACGTGCGTGATTTCCCAAGAATGTGATACTGTGGGCCAGTGAAAACCTGGGAACAGTCGTATCACAAAGGAGGCTTGAACTAATCATGCTTTCTGTTATCTTTATATGTTTTATTAACAAGTACCAATAAAAAACCCCACAAAAACAAATGTCAAGAAGTTAATGAGTTTGACATCAACTTTATGTGTGGTCCATGCGTGCAGGTTTGGAGAAGTGTTTGAATTATTGTTTCAGGACTTTTCCAAATTCTGCTTTTGGTTTCAGCTTTCTTTTCTCTTAAGAGAACCTGACATGGGTGATGGAATAGCAACAGCAAGTTTACTGAAGTTATAAAGCAGCTGCAAATGTTGGCTTCAGTCCTGCAGAAACAGCAAAAACTGTTCCAGGCACAGATGGTCTAGGAGCTTTCATTTCAGTGGGGACTGTCAGTGTGTATCTGCCCATTGCTGTCTGCAGTGGAAGGATGTTGTGAGGACACAAGAACAATTGTAGTGGGTCAAAGATACAGCCAGCCCTGTATCCTGTCTCTGACAGTGGCCAATGCTATCTCAGAAGAATAGCAGTAAAAGCAGTTCCAGAGGAAGAACTTTTTGACTGTGCCTGCTGCAGCAATTTGCTTTGAATATTTGCTGTCAGTTCACTCTACCATCAACATTACTCTGATTTTTAAAGCAGCTTTTGGGTAGACAACCATATTATTTTCCAATGGAAAGCAAAATGGATCTTTACACACCAGTGGAGATGTTAGTGCTGAAACCACTTGTTACCTCTGGCCTGTGTAAATGATCACCTGGGGAAAACCTGTGAATCTCATTTCATGAAATGCTGTAATTGCCCTGAGAGCCCAAGAGTTTGTCCACCTTGGCTATCAACCTGGCCAGCTTCCCAGGAGAGGTGCAGCTCACAAGCAAGGATACTGATCTTATCAAGCCCATACATCTGTTCTTGAATTGTACTGAGCTGAGGGTGAGCTGACATAATTTCAGTTGGTCTGACCCTATAAATACTGCTCTGCAAGAATGAGAATTGTAGAAGCAGATGTTTAAGCTCCCATTCAGCCAAGTACTTAAGGATGAATTTAAGTCATGTTGACTTAGATGAGAAATAAGTTTGTGCTTAAGAATGCTGCTGAACAAGAGATATTGTTATCATTCTTACTCTACTTTCAAACTCTTTAGAGGCAACATACATTGGTTTCTATTGAAATATGAGTTTGGTTGAGCTGGATAGTTTTGTTCACAAGTCTGAAAAATATATAAGATAATCTGCTGCTCTTCCAAGTGACTTGTGTACCTCCACCATAACCAGTATCTGTCTACAGCAGCTTGTTTCATAAGCATAAAATTGGAAGATTTTTCATCAGATTTTATTACTTGTTTTTTTCCTTTGAAATCTCAAAAATACTTAAGTGTTACACTATCCTGGTTTAGTTTGAAGGCTTTTCTTTAAACAAGAGTTATTAGCAGTCTTGCTGAATTTTGACCCCTGAAAAAGTTCTAGCACTTGAGTCATTGAAACTCCCAAGCACATAGCTTTTCATAAGTCTGGTACTGATGGCTGTACATGTATACCTGTTGCCAAAACAACAACGTATAGACAATAGTAATAGGTGCCCAGAATAAGATGCATAGGTGGTTTCAAAACCTGCCCACTATTTTAGACACAAAGATAAGGAAAATATGTATATCATCTAAGAAGTTTCCAAAAACTGGAAAATAAGTGAGTTGTAACTATGGGTACATTAAAGCTACATTAAAGTCATCTCACTCTATTCATTTGTGTTATTGTAGATCTGAAAAACCCCCATTCATTTGGCTGGTAAAAATGTAAGTTTGTATACCTGATTGATTACAGCCTTGGTAAAACTAAAATAATTAATAATATCATTTAAGTTTAATTTTATTAGTATTATTAATTATTAATAATAGCATGTGAATGCTCCATCCCTGGTGGTGTTCAAGACCAGGCTGGACAGAGCCTTGGGTGACATGGTTTAGTGTGAGGTATCCCTGCCCATGGCTGGAACTTGATGATCTTAAGGTCCTTTCCAACCCTGACTATTCTATGATGAGATCAGCTGGATAAGCTGTTTTTACCAGTTCTTCCTAAAAGCAACAGTTAGTTAGGAAAAATTCAAAGCAGACAGGAGATTAGTGATCAATATCAAATTAGTGTGATTAAGACTGCAGTTTGATTACTACCATGAGAAACATCAACATTACATAAGGGAGGATTTGACTGTTGCTGAGTTGGAGCATAGTGCTTTCAGCTTTACATGAAGTTATTACTCTTAGGGTTTTCAGCACAAAACCATCCTGTGAGGGATTTTTAACAAAAGTCCTCCTAAGAACTTGAAAAAATGTGACATTAAATTTAAGTAGAAAATAATGAAAACCTTTTTCATAGTTCTGCTCAAAATGGGTGAAACACCTTACAAAAAGCTGTGCTGCTTCAAGCTCAGTCAGAGAACATCTCAACTTGTAGACAGCAGCTGATGAAAAGGAAATGTGAGAAGAACTCAAGTATTTTGCAGTTGGGCAGCTTGCAAGAGCTGTGCCTCTTGTGCAGGACAGTAAAGAACCTTCAGGGACTAAGAGCTATTGCATACAACTAAGAGGTGTAGACAGCACAGCTTGCCCTGGGAGTGGGAAATTGGTGTTGCTGGTGGACAGCCAAGCAGCCATTGGGACTGCATGCAACCTCTGCTCCTGAGATTCACAACGGCTGGTGAGATGCCTGACTGGCGTATAGGGCCGTCCTGCTACTTACCAGCCAAAGAGGTTCGCCATTAGTTATGTGATCTTCTATCTGGTATGTCTGTAGAGCACGGCAAAGATCCCTTGATGGACTGGCTCAGCAGCAAAATACTTTAAATGCTGGGCAAAATGCCATGTGTTTGTAGTTAGCACTGAACAGTCACCAGGAAAACACACCATGAATTATCACCAACAGCTTTTCTCAGTGTGGGAGCTAAACAGCAGAGGGGGAGACTGGCAAGCGACCTAACACACATGTAAAGCAGGTCATTTATCATTCTGTATAAATAATCAAACACAGGGTGGAACCAATGGCCAATAGGTGAATTCTTATAAATACAGGATGTTGTCCACTTAAACTGTACTGGACATTGTATGAAATACTCTGGGCTAGTGTAGCAGAGGGAGATAAACTAGAGGGAGCAGCTGCTACCCCTGTGCTACAGAAAGGGTTTCTAAATTACTGTAATGGTGATAAGCTAAATAGTGGTGTAATCCTTACCCTGGAGTAGAAGTGATGAAAGTCATGCAGAAGGAAATGAAAATAATGGAAGCTGAGACTATGGAAAGCTAAGTGATTTGTTAAGTCAAATGTCCCAACAGTAGGCAGGAAGTCAGTCTTGTTATTAAAGGAACTGAGCAGCTCACAAACCAGCCTGATACCATACATACATCTCTACATATAGCCCAGCCCAAACTGCTGATTTATGGTAGAATTTAGTTTCTTTTCCTCCTGATGAACAGTATAAACCCAGGTTGTATCCATTGCAAATAGCTGCTGGATAGTGCTAGCTGCTTTGTCGCTTTGCATTTTTAGGGACTGACAGTTTAACACACACACCAGCTTGTTAATTCTTCCCTGTCCTGCCTGACACCACGTGCATCCTCTTCCACCCTTTAGAAACCTAAAGGCTTTAGACAACTTCTGCACTGTACATTTTATCCAAACCTCTCTGAGTGCCTCTTGAGGTTATAATAAGACTTTGGTTCTGCTCTAACTGAACGGCATGGGTGGGGTTTATTTTGTTATCAAAATACCAAGATGTGTGTGTATGCAAGTAGGTGGCTGCAGGTAAACAAGGTGGCTAAGCTCCCCCAGTAGGTGATGGAGATAGATAGATAAACAGTCAATGTAACTTGGAGGTAATTCAGTTCATCCAAAATGTTTGCCCATAGGGTGTTCCTGTAGTAGACACCTTATGGCTGGTCAGATGAACAATTCTCTCAAAAGAATGAGGAGAGAGTTAACCCATTAGTTAGGTTTTGCTGTGCCTGACCAGGATCATGACAAAGGCATAAGGACCTACAGGGATTATTTCAAATAAGTGATTCACCATCAGGGGCTTCTTTCAGCCTAAGTTCTGACAGTGCTTTCAGTCACAGCACCATCCCCTGTTCACAGCTAACGTTGTGCTGCCTCTCAGATCTTCAGTGTTTGCTACGTAATGTGCTATTCCTGCCAGATGGGCTCAGCCAATTCAATGTTTATATGACTCTAGACGAAGATTTTGTCTATGTTAATACAAAACTTCACAAGTGCAATGCTGGTTTTGGCTGTATGCAAATGCTTTGTCTGTTTTAAAAGTATGTGCTTTAAATTAATCGCATCCCTCGGAGTAATAAAAGTTTCTAAAACTCTCAGGTACCCTATCATTTCTAGTTCATTCTATTATATTTTATAAAATATTTGATAGAAGAGCAAGGACTCTTGGCTAATGATTAGACAGGATAGCAAATATATTTTTGGGGAGTAATAATGTGTTAGGAGTAGGTGATGCCTAAACATGATTTACTGGAACTAGGGCACAATGACAAATACTCTACTTTGAGGCCGAGCAGTGGTTATTATTTAGCTACACCTACTTATTTTAAGATGTCACTGGTGTGTGAGTATGGCTGGTTCTGTAAATCTTCCTATTCCTTTTCAAGGTAGCTTATTCAATGAAAACAGCAACGTACAGTGGGTCAGTATACCCTCATTTATTTTTATATTTTCTCTTAATGTACATTTGAATTTAAAAATATTTGTTCTGGCTTCCTTTAACTATAAATGTCATGCTGCCCCTTAAAGATATGCCATAAGGCATTTCTTAACCTTATTACTCAAATCTGCCTGATGCTTGTTAGGTACAACACATAGAAATGTTTCACTACACACTGTTTATATCCATGAGAGAATACTACATCTTCTACTATGACCTATATAATTTTAAGTCATTAAGTTTTGTATTCTTTTGTAATGATTTACACAGGAAAAAAATGCAGTCACTAGGATGAAGAAGTGTGTGCTACTGGTTGACAATAGGGTGCTGTTGCTATGGCTTAGGGTGCTATTAATCTGGGACATCTAAACAAGTAAACTGTGCATTGCTCGTTTCCTCTGAATCACAGAGGAAAACAAAAGTACCCTGAGATCTCAGACCTGAGGAAGGAATTTTCCCAGACCCCCATCCTAACAACTGGTGTAAGTTGTTACATCAATGGCCAAAGCTTAGAAACATGTTTTTAGCAGAGAGTTTAACAAGTATTATTTAATCTCTGGTAACCTGCACACACATATGTGTGTGGATATGTATTAAACACAGAACTTCTTCCACAAAAAAGAGTATTCCAGAAAAATCTGACCTTATTTTAAAGGGTAAGTGGTGGAAAATTCATCATCCTTGTCTTATTCTGCATTTCTAGGCTGAATTTCTGATCTATAACAACTAGCAATAGTATTTTGTTAAGCCTCTGTTAATTATGGTGAAAAATCCTATGTAATCCTTGGGAAATGGATTCTACTTACAGAGTAGGATCCCAAACTTTTCTTAACCTTTTTTTCAAGAAGCCAAAAAATATTATATCCTTCAATCCTTGCTCTGGTTTCATGGCCTTTCTCTGAATTCAGTCAAGCACGTTGACTTGGCTATATGATCTTCTTCAGCTTGAATAGCTTTTCTACACCTATTGGGAAAGAAAAAGAAAGACAAATTTGCTTTTTAAAACTTAATTTACTGAAAAAATCATGGATTATAGATAAGATGTACAGTTTCTCTGTACAACAAGAGAACTGAGGTATTCGTGGACTCACTACATGTCCTCAATTCAGTCTGAGATATTAAGGGGTATTTCCAAACATACACTCTTGTCTTCATTTATTTTATTTATTTCTTGCCTTCTAAATTAAAGCAATGCTAGAAAAAATACTTCTGCAATTGAAATCCAATTTGTTCTCTGAGATTCTTAAGTGATTAATTTGAAGTAGTTGTCTGTTTTTTTTCCAACATGAATGTGTTGCTTTGCTTAGGGAGATTAGAACAAGATGGCTTATTTTATTTCTCTTGCTTAACAAGTTTATAAAAGAAGTGTACTTACATAAGCTCCCCCTCCTTTACCTCTTGTAGACTCCTGAGTAATTAGAAAATTACAACAGTAATAAAGTACATAAATTTACATTACACATGGCAGATATCAAATGTGTGTTTTGAGATGAGTCAGACTTTAACATGAAGCCCTGCTGTGTGACCTTTCTGTCTTACTGCAATCCCATACAGAGACAGTTTCACTGACACTACATGCCGTCTTCTCCCAGAATTCCGCCTTCCAAAACCAAGTCTTTTAAAACTCAGGGGTATAACCCGTGTCCTTAGTTTTCAGTCATTTTATCTGACCTCTCGCACTGAAATGCATTTTTTTGGACGGTCAGTTTAGGCAATGGCATACCAGTGCTATCTGCTCTGCTGCCTAGTCATTTACAGCTAGAACGTCCCAGTCTATCATGGTTCAGGCAGCTGAGTAGCAGACATCTATGTAGTGCAATAACATGATTCTCTATTTCTTGTGTGCTTTCTGATTTCAATATTTGTATGTATCAGTATGTGCTGCTGTTGTTCTTTCCCTATGCATATGACTTGGTACATATACGCAATGAATTTGGGGGGAATCAGTCTTATCCCTTTTCGTATAGAGGACTCCCTCTTGAACCTCTAAAGCTTATTTGGATGTGCTGACATTCCTGAATTCTGGTGAGTTCAGAAGGCAGCGAGTGTTGACGCATGAACAGGAGGAAAGAGAATAGCTCCAAGGTGCTCTGAAACACAAAGGCCTGCACACTAGCAATTATGAAAGTCAGCAAAAAATCTTATTCACTTCTTAGGTACAGCATCTGACATATCCAAATTACATTAAAGCACAGTCATCTTAAATTTAGTGTAGCTGTGATGTCACTTCTTTACTTTGCCATTTTTACAGTCTGAGATGATAGACCCGGTTTATCTCAGATTATGATGGTGTATCTGTAGTCCTTTTATCTGTGGAGAAGTGACTCACTGATTTGAAAATTTATGAGACATCAAAATAAATGCATGCATCAACTACGAACAGTTATTTCAAAGACCTTTGCTGTACAGAGTGCATAGTGAATAGGAACAGGATGGTTGTGCCCAAACTCAGTGTTGGGTAATGTCAAAGATTTTGCAAACATCTTCAAGAGATGATGAAAAATATCACCAGGGTAAATGATGAATAAATATTCTTTCTTTTGTTGTAGTCTTTTTTTTCCTTAATGTAAATAAAATTGTGGTACTTCGCTGTTCCAACTGAAACCATTCAAGAGATAAAAAAAACAAAACAAAACAAAAGCAATTAACCAACCAGAAAAAACCAAGAGTTTCTCCTTCCAAATCTTTATAAGATTGTTTCATTTGTAAAAATTTTTTAACTACTTAAAATTTTTTTAAAAAATTATTCAGAGGTTAGGTATGTCTCCCAGAACTCAATTCACCGTGAATCCTGTGTTATAGACACAGTTAATTATCTGTGCAGTACCATCTACTTTTCAGCCATTGAGAAATTAGGTTTATATCCCCCAAAGGTCATTAGGCTGACAAATCTGATAGCTACATAAAATGCAGTGGAAAGACAAAAGTACATGTCAGTAGCCAGGAGCGGATGAGTCAAGACTGATATTAAGGTTTTACCAAAAAAATATAAAGCTGGTGTTCTTTCCAAAATAAGGGAGCCATTGCCTTTCATCACCTTTACAGGTGATAATCAGATAAACAGTGACTTCTTCAGTCTTCTCTTGTGAAAGGTCAGGATGCTGCACACATCTCTAGAAACTCCATTTTGCCAGAAAAAGGGGGAGCATGAGGATGGAAGCTGTTTGCAATGTCTCAAATAGCAAGACCACTCTGGATGCAGCCTGAGGTGTGTCACCTCAAAGGGCAGAGCTTTCTTGAGCCTGGCAGGCTCACTGTGACACCAAAAGGAGCATGGTGGCCACACAAACTGATAAGTGAGAAACAGGAGGAAGGCTTGAAAGACCTTGCAAAAGGCCTGTGTAGTAGTGCCATGTCTTGTGTGTGGAGAAACCCACAAATTCTTCCTCAGAATTAGTCAGCCAGCCCTCGGGAATGAATTCACAATGCAGTATAGTGATGGAATTATACAGATGTAATAGCAGTATGTAAGTAATGTACAGTTAAAGGATAGCAGGGCTCAAATGAAAAAATAGCTTTCAAAATGATGTGTTTTCCATTGATAATGCAGTTGGAGAGGCAGTTGGGAAAGAGATGAGTAATAGGTCTTAGGTTCCTGTGGAAACTGAGGGACTTCTGTCAAAATGCCGGGACTGAACTCTGCTTGTAATGCACCAAGGTACTCAACTCTTTGGGTACCTTGACTTTGCATTTACAACCATCTTTACTTTCATAATATAGCAGTTTATAGTAATATAATTAAAAATAACATATTAAACTAATGAGTTATAGTGGCAGCTCAGTTTTCTGAGGCCATATAAATTAATTGCTTTCTCATCCGTCTCTGACCTTGCTTGGGTAAGTAGGTGGGATGAATTCATTTGACATTTACTCTTTGCCAACTTTATTTCCTGAACATCCTCTGCAAAGCAGCAGATTAATTCTTCAGGGTTAAAGTGTGATGTAGACAATACAGTGATACAAGAGACGAAGAGGATAAGAAACCCTCTCACCACACACTCTACCATCTACTAAGAAATTAGCCATAAGACCCAGCAAAACTTCTTCCTGCTAGCCTTGATTTGATGGCAAAGGGGGTGGCAGCTGATTTCAGTTTTGTCCCTGAAGTATTGCGGCTAAAAAAGTGGGTACATTCAATAGCACATTGCAGCTTTCCTCCCCACGGCTTACTTTGGGGTGGGGATGGGTGGCAAGGGAGAACAGTGCCTTTGAAGGGTTGTGCAGTTATGCACAGATCATTGCTCAGCACTTTCCCTAACCTCTGAACAAACACTGTTCACATGAGCATGACTTGAACACAAATTGAAATAAATAATAAAAAAAAAAAAACAGAAAAGAGGATTAATAGAAACCATTGTAATAGAAATAGCAATTTGATGCCACTTCAAAATTGCTGAGACTCATCATTTTCTCTTTCTGATATTGCTTGGGAGAGGAATGCTAAAAAGTAATAAACTATTAACAGTACAGAGGGGAAAAAACAACACCCACTCTGTCTGATGTTTTGCCATGAGGATCTGCTGGCTACCAGCACAAAGCTTTTCAGGTCACTGTGTTCCATATTTTCCTTGTGAAATGTACTGTGCGCTTTGGTCACTTGAATAAATCTGTGTATGCAGTTTCTTAATAAATTTTTTATTTTATTGCCTAGTAAAAGGGACTTTAAAGACTATGTGTAACTGAAGATTCTAGGCTTAAAGACAGAACAGTTTTATAGGAGCACAAGGGACATGGTATTTGTTATGAGAGTAGAGCATACCCACATCATAATTTCTGTACAGCAGATGTGGAACAAAGCAATGCAGAGAAATGTTTGGAGGCAGTCCTCAGCTAGACCTGGCTCAGTGCTGAAGGAGTAGGAACAAAACCAAGTAAAAGGACCCTTTCCCAAGTTTTTCTGTGTGGGAGGTCAGCTTCCGTCCAGCCCTCTGCTCACAGGGTCACCTACATTTAACCACCCCTCTCCTGCAGCATGGACTGTGCTCAGGGCTCTCAGCAGCCTTGTTGAGGCAACACAGGCACTTCCCTGGCCAGCAACAGCTCCAAATGGCTCCTCTCAGCCTCCACTTTGGCAAACTGAGCTGAGCAGCAGGTGAAAGCTGTGCCCATTCCCACCCCGCAAGGTACGCACCTTCACACTCTGGCTCCATCAGGGAGACAAGGTGCATCTATGGGAAACCCTCACTGAGAAAATTATGCCAGGCCTTAAATAATACCATTTCAGAGGTGTAAGGTTCTTGGTCAAGTGACAACAATGCTCTACACCATGCTCCATGCTCTTATAAATAATTCAAATGGTACTCCCTCATTATGTCTCATCAAGCATGAAGCCTTCCCACAGAGGGTGGTGGGTTTCTCAACACCTCTTGCCACTGGGCAGGAGCTTCATTCTGGCCTTGGCCTTACCAAGCCAAATGCTTCACAAAGGATATATTTAACCATAGTCTCGGAGTGTGTCAACTACAGAACTCATGTAATATATTAATTTTAAAAATGGATCAAAGACAGCCCATACTGATTCTCTTCACTTATAGGCTTTCAGATAGGTATTTTAAAACTTCTGCAGTTCAGCTGAGGCTGGTTAACTATGAAGAGTAGTTGATTGGTGAAGTATGCCTCAAGTAATCTTGTGTCACTGGATTTTCCTAAATTAAATTACACTACACAGGCCTGTGTCTACTGTAAGGAGGAGAATCAGTGCTGTTTCCTTTTCAGAAAATGGTTTGGTATTGATTTTTTTTCCCTAATATCACACTGTGCCATCTTGTGTTTAATTAAACAGATATGGACACATGTACTTCGGTAAGAGATAGATTCACTCCTGTGATCATACATGAACAATATATTTCTTATCAAATCACACTTTGTTAGTTCTTATTTCTCAAAAATTTCCTGATCCAGTCAGCTTTGAGCAACCTGGTCCAGTGGAAGGTGCCCCTGCCCATAGCAGGGGTTTGGAACTAGATGATTTTTAAGGTCCCTTCCAACACAAACCATTCTGTGAGTCTATACTCTGGAGGAATCCTGGCTGATTTACTCTCATGGACTAAAAGATCACAGGTTATAGTTTTACAGTGAATTAAATAAAATACTTGAAGTAGGAAAATTTCAGCTAGATCTCACTTTGAGTTTTTTTTATTATCTCAGTCAGCAGTTCAAAGGAAATATTGGAAAGAAGAAGACTGTCGTCATATCCTCTGGATCAAAATCAACTAGTCTGGTAATGTTATCCGAAGTCAAGATGATACAGTTCCACAAACACAGCCTCTAATCTGGATCAGGGCACAGATTAGGAAATGAATGAGAACTAATCGAAGCAGAGACCTTATTGACTAGGGTATCAAACAGAAAGGTAAGATTAAGGAGGACTAATGGTGAAATTCTTGAAGGAGCTCTTTTAGAATTTTTTTACCAATGTCCTGACTGATTCATCAAAATATGGGAAGATAAATATATAAAGTAGTATCTTGAGGACAAGAAGAAAGTTTCCCAGCAGAAAATTACATAATTTGGCATGGAAAAGTTAAGCATGCAAAAATTCACTGGATACTGAAAGCATATTGATTGGAAGAGGAAGGACTTAAGAACACAACAGTCACATTTTACTAATTCATTAATGTGCTTTGATAGCATAGAAAGCAAAGGGTATTCTAGTGCATATTAAAGAGTAGAAATAACAGCTGAAATGTGTGTGCCAGTGTACGAGGCACTGCAGTTATCTGTGATGAAAACTGAATTTTCGTCATGACTGGAAAGTGTTAAGAAGCTGATCTAGGGATCAGAGACTCTCTCATAGATCAGAAAGTAGAAGGGATTAATTTTTTAACACAATTAAACAAAGGGAACTGCCTTTATTTGTTGAGGGAATTGCTTTTGCAAGTACAGTTTGGGGAAAACAGAAGCTAAATGACAGCACTGGCACAAGAACACACAGGTATAAATTCTTCAGAAAGAACTATAGTCTTCAAATTAAAATAATATTTCTGATCATAAGACCAGTGAGGATCTGGAATAACCTTCCATTTGGAGTAGTGGAGGCCAAAGAATATACACACCTAACCATTTTAATGCTATTTTAATAGATATTGCCCATTGTCATCCTCAGTAAGTGAAAGTACCTTATCTAGAATGCTATACAACTGCTTCTTCCCAGGGTCAGAGTAAGATTAACTACTGAGTGTTTCCACTGTTTGTTTATTTTTTACATTACTCATTATTGCCTTTTTCCTGACAAACACTAGCATTAGGACTTCTTCTGACCCTTGCATATTTGAAAACTGGGCTTAGGTTGTACTCAGCCCTGCCAGCACATTTTTACACATGATGCCTTGTTCCCCTTATTAATTTCGAATTTAGAACAATCATGACATTTATTGGGTCATTGTATTTTATGGACTGGATTCTCCTTTTACTTTGCACTTGACTGAAAGAAGAATCCCCAAACATCTGTTTTTGTGATCCAGTTTACTTCCTAATAAAATAGACTAGTAAAAGTCTAAGAGCGGGACAATCTGAGGGTGTGCAGAAGGAGGAACAAACAGCTAGAGGCTAGAGCTTCTTTTGCTAACTCTTCAGGTGGCATGCTGTAAAGCTATTTGTGGATATTAGTTGCTTTTACCACGAGTTTTCTCTGCTTCTGTGCCAAGGAGATGAATAAAGACAACAAACTGTCTCACCTTTGCCTTCCACTTCACAGCAAATCATAATGCCTGCCCAAGCACTCAGAAAATTAACATAATGATCCCAAGCCACAATAACTGCTATCAGACTGTGCTTAGGGTGAAAGTCACTGCTTCCGTTACAGGGCTGACTGAGTACTGGCAGCTTCAACATCTCCTTGGGGTTCTGTCTTTAAAAACTCTCAGGTAGTTCAGCCTGAAACCTTCGACTAGTTTAGAGTCCTCTTATGAAACTGCTCTCCAAAACCCACAAAACTTGAAATACTGAACATGAAATAGAAGAGTCTTTAGGCATTTTTGTTCAAGGAATCAAACGTAACGATGCTTTGCCCAGGTGCTGGAAAATGACTTGTCCTCAGTGAGACAAATAATGTGTTGCTTACGTGACTGATTTGCCAGCAAGACCATATTATTGTCTCTGCCTAGTGAGCCATATGACATTGATATGGTGAGGCAAATGTGAGGGACCCTGCAAAAATGTAACCCCTTCAACTGACTAAACTGTGAAACTTTCAACTTTCCATTTGCTCATCTATATCTCTGGCACAGGCTGCAGCTATAACTTACAGTCAACGATCTGTTTGAAGCGTTAAGCTGTACAACCAGGTAACTTGCCCTAGGAAAGGCATTATGCTACTGAGGCAGCATTCCCAGAAGTCATCTTGTGTGAAAAAGATACTAATCAAAGCAATTCCAGCAGTTCATGGAGGGCAGCAGACTATACTTCATCATATATTGCTCAAACCAATGTGTGCACACTCTCAGCTGTGTACACAAGGGCAGCTCTTGCAATTTCTAGCAGGTAAGGAAATGGCCACCTGCACATAGTGACAAAGCCAAGGTGCTCTGATAGCAACTTAGATTCATAGAATCACAGAATGGTTTGGGTTGGGAAGGGCCTTAAGATCATCGAGTTCCAACCCCCCTGCCATGGGCAGGGACACCTCACACTAAACCATGTCAGCCAAGGCTCTGTCCAACCTGGTCTTGAACACTGCCAGGAATGGAGCATTTAACACTCTCTTGGGCAGCCTGTTCCTGAGGGTGCCTCACCACCCTCACAGTAAAGAACTTCTTCCTTATACCTAACCTAAACTTCCCCTGTTTAAGTTTTAACCATCGCCCCTTGTCCTATCACTACAGTCCCTAATGAAAAGTCCTTCTCTGGCACTCTTGTAGGCCCCCTTCATATACTGGAGGGCTGCTATGAGGTCTCCACGCAGCCTTCTCTTCTCCAGGCTGAACAGCCCCAGCTTTCTCAGCCTATCTTCATAAGGGAGGTGCTCCAGTCCCTGATCATCCTCGTGGCCCTCCTCTGGACTTGTTCCAGCAGTTCCATGTCCTTTTTATGTTGAGGACACCAGAACTGCACACAATACTCCAGGTGAGGTCTCACGAGAGCAGAGTAGAGGCGCAGGATCACCTCCTTTGACCTGCTGGTGACACTCCTTTTGATGCAGCCCAGGATACGGTTGGCTTTCTGGTCTGCGAGCGCACACTGAAGCCGGCTCATGTTCATTTTCTCATCAACCAGAACCCCCAAGTCTTTCTCCGCAGGGCTGTTGTGAGAACATTTCCAGTGAATTTCAGTTTGTTAGAGGTGTTTTTTTTTACTTCCAGAGGACTTATTATTTGAAGGCTAAGAAAAATGCTTGAAATCATCACATTATATCACATGAAATGTAAGAAGAATAATATGGTAATCAAATCAGATTTGTAGCTCATTAAATACCATGTTTCCCCCATTCATGTTTTGCTGCCTGACTGTGCCTCTGTGCATCATTGTCAGCCAGAGGATGAGCTTTCTGAGGCATCCATAGGGCACCCGCTTTGCTCACTTGGCAGTAACTTCAGAGGTTTTTGCCCAGTAAAAACTTATAGTAGCCAAATAAAATAAGCTAAGGAGCAATGAATAATACTTTTACAAGCAAGTTTTACCCTTAAAAATGTTTGTCTCTTCCACCCACAGGAGAACACTATGATAAGATTTGTGGTCTCTCAAAAATCCTGCAATGAAAGTTGTGAGGTGCCTAAATTATCCTTATATACACTCACCCTCATTCATCTGCAGTAGTGTGATGGAGACGAGCACTGTTCAACAAAAGACAAGAAGACACGGTTTAACAGGATTTATCACATTGAGGCACATGTGACTTATTCAGCTGTGTGCTCTTTTTTGCCTTTTCCTAATTTTTTTTCTGCATGGAAAATGTAAAACTATTTATGCTTTTTTACATCCCTTGATTTGATTGTTTCATAAGTGAACCCAGGACAATAAGATATTAGAACATTTAAGTACTTTAACAATTTGATATAACTTTAGGTTAAGATGTGTTTCTGTCTCAGGTGAATAAAGATGTGTCTTATTCTTTGGCTTCTCAGTGGTTAAGACCTTTGGTGAGACCCATGAGACCAAATCACTTTTTTGTGCAGTCTTTCTTGATAGCCTGAAGTAAATCATAAAATATCAGGTAGAAGAAGGGCTGAGTTAACTTTTTCAAGCCTTACTCCCACTGTAGATTTAAGACTTATAATTTGGAACCTCAGCTCTCCACCCACTGGCATTGAGATAAGGAGGCAGAAGGTGCATTTTCTAGTAGGCAAGTCTCCAGATCACAACTATCTTAGAGGAAATGTTTATAGCTGGGGGTATTATACTGCCATACCTGGGCCCAGACCAGTCAAGCTGCAGAGCAGATTGCTTGTCTGTATTTCATTAAGGCCTTTAAAGTACTCCGCAAGAGATGAGGAGCAAAACCAGTGTCATACCATTTTGCAGAGATATTTTTTAGATTTTATTTTTCAGGCTTAACCGCTGATACAAGAAGGAATACATGGTTAATTATTCTTGCCTGGCTGCCTGTTGTTCTGATGTCAAAAATCTAGTCACTCTATTGGATCTTCATTTTGCAGGTCTGTGAGGCACGAGTTATGTCATGTTTACCTTTACCTAAAGACATTCTCAATCTGCAGCTTAATTTTTTGAATCCTATATCATTACTCAAAAAAAAAAAAAAAGATTGTCTCAGAAGCAAATATATTGTTTCTGAGCTTAATCCATGCAAATCCCTCCCTCAACATTTTTTTCATTCAATTAAGATCAGCAAAACCCAGTAAGTTTTTTTTCTTGGCTTTATTCTAAGCCTTTCAAAGTGCTAACTGAAGTTTGCAGTCAGGAGAAATGTAACACCTCACAGACCACTTTCGAGATTTCAAGTACCGTGCTGCTGGTTTTGTCAGTCTAACTTTCTTCCAGGAGATTCCTAAGTATCTTTCAATGTAGCTGATCTCTATGTTTTTCTCCGATTTCCAGAAACCATGTCAACCTAACCTAATCAAATGTGAACCCAGATTCTTTGAAACAGTTCTCTTTCTCAGGAATGTGTGATAGAATTTTCAATAGGTACAGTTTCAACCTTTTTTGCCCTCAAATAAATTAAAGCACTTTTTAACATGTACACAGTGCCCTGTGATGTTGAGTAGATGGCTATGTAATATCTGCCTGTCCACTTTTATATCCATTATTACAGTAACTGAGTTCTTCACAAGCACTGAAGAATGAATTGTTCCTCAGAACAAACTGTGGTTTTGAAGCAGGAACTTTATCATGGATGTGGGTAAAGAATGAACAAGACAGATTAAGGGCTAACCTTTATCTCCAACGCAGAGATGAGCAACATCTGGGGCCCCTGAATATGTGGTATTGTAGTCTGCAAGTCAGTCAGCCTGGGGAGAATTAGGCACTCATGGAACTGATCCTGAGAAACCTCTGAAGCTACTGAAGATTTAATTTCAGAAGGAGGTGGAAATTAAATGCCCCTGTAGATTTGTGCTCTGATATCTACACTGGGTGAAACAAAAATAATAGAAATGATTCATTAATAAGGTGATTGGTGACAGCCAACATAGGTTCATTAGGGGCAGGGTACGCCTGACAAATTTGGTGGCCTTCTACAATGTGGTGACAGCACTGGTGGGTAAGGAAAAGAGACTGATACCCTCTACCTGGACTGTGTGAAGCATTTGTCACTGTCCCACATGACTTCCTTGTCTCTAAATTGGAGAGGCATGGATTTGACATATGAACTGCTTGGTGGATAAGGAATTGGCTGGATGGTCACACTGAAAGAGGAGTTGTCAATGGCTTGATGTCCCAGTTGACACCAGTGATGAGTGCTGCTCCTCAGGAGCTGGTATTGGGACTGGTGCTGTTCAACATCTTTGTCAGTGACATGGGAAGTGGGATGGAGTGCGCTTTCAGCAAGTTTGTTGATGACACCAAGCTGTGTGCTGCGGTCGACACTGGGAGGAAGAGATGCCATCCAGAGGGACCTTGACAGGCTTGAGAGCCTGTGCCAACCTCATGAAGTTCAACAAGGCCAAGCGCAGGGTCCTACAATTGGGTCGGGACAATCCCAAGCACAAACACAGGTTGGGTGGAGAACAGATGGAGAGCAGCCGTGCAGAGAAGGACCTGGGGATGTTAGTCAATGAGGAACGGTATATGAGCCGGCAGTGTGCGCTCACAGCCCAGAAAGCCAACCGTATCCTGGGCTGCATCAAGAGGACCGTGACCAGCAGGTCGAAGGAGGTGATCCTGCCCCTCTACTCTGCTCTCATGAGACCCCACCTGCAGTACTGTGTCCAGCTCTGGTGTCCCCAACATAAGAAGGACATGGACCTGTTGTAGTGACCCTAGAGGTGGGCTGGGAAGATGACCAGGGGGCTGGAGAACCTCTCCTATGAAGACAGGTTGAGAGGGTTGGGCTTGTTCAGCCTGGAGAAGAGAAGGCTCAGGGAAGACCTTAGAGCAGCCTTTCAATACCTAAAGAGGGTCTATAAGAGAGCTGGAGAGGGACTTTCTACAAGGGCATGTAGCGACAGGACAATGGGGAATGAATTTAAACTGAAAGAGGGTATATTTATATTAAATATAAGGGTGAGGGTGGTGAGGCACTGGAAGAGGTTGCCCAGAGAAGTTGTGGCTGCCACATCCCTGGCAGTGTTCAAGGCCAGGTTGGACAGGGCTTTGAGCAATCTGTTCTAGTGGAAGGGGGTTGGAACTGGAATCTTTCCAACCCAGATCATTCTACAGTTCTATGATTTATCCCAATTACCTGAAATTTTAGATTATACCTAAGGTATAGGAGTGGGAAACATGGTTGAAAGCACTCAGTTAGACAGAAGAGGAACCTAAACCAGCTTTCCTATATACCACGTACAGATTTTCCCTAGCTATAAGAAGAGCCTTGTTCTTTCCCAGTGCTTGCCTGGTTGTTTTACATTCTAGGATTTTCAGTTGAGCATTTCTGCAGTCCATAGCAGCTCATTGGCTGTAGGATTGTTTCTCTGTTTGTAGCGCAGTAGGTTTGTACAATCTTAGACGCATGGGATGCTCAGAGACTTAAGATGACTGGGGACTAACCAGTGCATTGTCAGATCCTCTGTAGCTCCTACCTGGACTTTGGCTTTTGTTACAGAAACAGAGATATCATATGTCCCTTGTCTACAGGAACTGAACTGAGTCTTCTTAATGTGATCTGCCTTACCCCTGAACACATTTACTTAATTAGGTGTGCCAGTAGAGATCATGAAAAGGAGAATATAGTTTTCCTTGAACTTGTGATTATCTTTCTCAGTATTAATTGGTATGAAATGGTAGACCAAGTTCAGTGTTCTTCTCATTAAAATCTAGGGCAGAAAGCTGAGAACAAGTTAATATTAGTACCTCTATATAAGCCACCTGTTTCTATGTGTCCATAGTCTTCAGCCAAAAGTAGGTTCTCCTAATCATGAAGCAAAATGATTTTTGAGTTCTTTTTTAATAATCATTTACTTTTACTAATAACTTTGATACTATGAATTATTTTCAAGTTATTCACACTGCTTTTGGTGGCATGTTTGCTGGGTTTCAGTATTCATGCCATGCTATCAAAGTGAAATTATTTTGTATCTATCTATCTGCTCTAATAAAAAATGATTTCCAAAGTTGCATTTGCCTCAGTAAACACTTCTGAACATGCCATCTTTGCCATGTCACATGCTGAAGCTAATGTAGCTATAGAAAGCCGTTGTCTTTTCACTTTTCTTCTCCTGGTTAAGGTATTTGCAGACTGCTATACTAGAGATAATCTGTTGATGCTAAAAAATCAGATTAAATTACCTGGAGTAGCACTGTATAGAAACAAGCATCCAACTGGCCAAGAAGTAACAAGAGCTGGAAGGGCTGAGACTGCTCTCAGCGAATGGATTCCCTATTGTCTTGTCAGCCTTCTGTCCTAGAGAAATCTGGCAGTGTGCTGGAAGATACTGCTAAACGAGGGCTTGAGAATTTTAAGCACCTGGGGTCATGGTACAAGGATCACTTATTTAGTATTTCTCCCTAGTAGCTACTTTTTTCATAAAAACTCTTTTCTTCACAGGTATCTTTATTACCATTTTCTACCATTTAAAAGGTATTGTTATTTAAAGGAAAAATCTCCCATTACATTTTCTAGTTGAGTGAATGCAATGCAAGACAGTATGTTTGTGTTGGGGCTCGTAGATTACTTTGTCTGTCTATATCACAGTACCTTTCTTCAATAAATCAGGGACTACACAATTAACTTCAAAAAGTAATATTTTAAATTGATCATTGTATAAAAGAGCATAAGTTAATTAGGCAGCTTTTGAATGATCTTCTTCCAGACAGCCAAGTAGTTTTCACTGATGCCAAAAATGTATCGGGGAAATAACTCCAAATCCAAGAGATACAATTTCACAGCATCTTTGAACTTAGACTTAGGAGAACAACCATAGAGAAGGGTGCTTAATTCTGGAAGAGTGACCAAAAGGTGGAGTAGAAAACCAGCAAACCAAAAAATTATAAACTGGGCATATGGAAGCACAAATTGGATGTTCAAATTGGATGCTATTTTCTGGCATTTCATAATGCACAGACTTAATATAACATGATGCACTTAATATAACTTACTATAACATAACAACATTAACATAATGCACAGGTGCTGCTATTGCTACACCTATAGCAAGGAAAGTTCCTTTTAAAATATCACACACAAGCACTGGTCTAGAGTCTCGGTGAGTTTGCATTAGTATTAAAGATCAAGCATAATAAAACCTAATTATCTCCTGGTTATAGCCCTGACAGCAAAAAACAGTATCCATTTGTGGCAGAATTACATTTTCTTTGGCTGCACGTGTACTTTTTCTAAGCTTTTTTTAAGTCAGCCAAGGTACGAATGAGTCGAGAAACATGGACAGACGGTTGCATCAGCTTCCCTCTTCTGTAAATTATACATCTTTTACATGAGAATAGACGTTTACATCTGCATTCATGACATTTCACTCCCTGGAAGTTATGAGGTGTGTTTCTGAGTAGTAAAGCATGACAGTACAGTCCCTCACATTACCCAGAGATCTCCAATATTGTATTTCTCTGCAGCTTCATCTGGCATCTGCTACAAACATTTTAGCTGCTTGGTTTGTTTCTAAGAAAATTAAATTAACCCTTGGTCTAAAAGATTAATATGCTGTTTCACTGGAGGAATTGTGAATCAAGCCCCTTAAACAAATAATTGATTAATAGTTAGGGCATGTTATAGCCAGAATTTGTTACTGGTAATAGCTAAGGAGAATTTAGACATAATCTTACAGCTGAATATTTACCAAAGGGTTTGTTGCAAACACGGAGTCAGTTGAAGTTTAATTGCTTGTAATTCATAAAAATAAGTGGAGAAAAAATTTAGAACATACAGAATTAACACCTAGTTAGTAGGCAACACCACACAAAACCCACACCAAATATGACACATGGCTTTGTGAGTGGCCCTGCCAAGCCAACCAGCTGAAGCAGAGGGCCACAGAAACCAAGGTCAGCCTCCACACTGAAAAAATAGCCACTTCCCGACACAATAAGATGAAAGTCCTAGAAGACTTCTGAGACAGTGCTTTACATTACAGCTGGAAAAAGGTAACTATTCAAGCAGCATAAATCTCTTAAAGAGCATCTGTGCAATCAGGTAACAGAAACTGAACTATGAAACCCATTTCCTACCCACACCCCAGAATATGAGGGGATATGAGGAAAACAGTTCCTTACATCATCAAGAAATTAGTGCAGTGATGCTCAGAAAAAGACAAAAAGACAATTCTCATATAGATCATAGTTTGCTGCCAAATAAGAAATCCTCAAATTTGTGTCATAGGGGAATAAACACCAGATTTGCTGTAAAGATTTTTCCTCAACAAATATATCAGTGTGCTATATTTAGCTCTTCTTGTGTGATCTCATACCTTAAATTACCTTTTTATTTTCTGTAATAATACTCATATAGTCTGTTCGGCTAGTAAATGATCAGGATTTGTAAAAAGCTAACCAGGCTAGAGCTGTAACAACTTAATAGGGCTTCTGGTCTAAATTCAGGGTGTACAGAAGGGCAAAGCAATTGAAAAGTATTGTTAGAGACAAGTATCTTGTGCTAGTTCCCTTCAAGTTGAATGGAGGGCACAGAGAAATACTGTATAACATGATGGAATAATGGCTCTAAATACAGCTTCAAGGCAAGGCTAGGTTACATTGCAGAAGATTACAAAATGTATTCAAAAGATGAAAGCTCAGAGAGAGCTCCGCAGAGATGGAGCAATGCACACAGTAGGCTCTGCAGCCCACTGCAAAGTGTTAACCGCTTTAGATGGGGCCAGATAGTGGTGCCCATCCTGAAAAATACAGCTGTTACCCGGAAGAAAAGCAGATGAGACGGGAGGATACTGCACACAACAAGACAAATACGTGCACACCTCACACAACCTCTAGGGAGGAAAATGTTATATTGACATTGATACCACTGCCTACTTTTCATCATTACTTTATCAGCAAACTATCTTCTATCCATTTTCCCCTATGGTGAAAGGGGCAATTGCTTTTTTTTTTTTTTTTTATCTGCTTGATGTACGAGATCATCTCTCCCAGAAACTGCAGGAAAATTGGGAAAGACAATGTATGAAATTAGTTAGCAGCAGTGGCTCACCCCAGCCTTGTAAGGGAAGAGAGGATCTCCTCAGTCAGACTGGGCAGCAGCATTGTGAGACCTCTCACAAAACCTGATTTATATGCAGCAAGCTCTGAGCCTGACAAGGTGAGGAACAGCAGGCCCCAGCTGAAGCCAGTGTTGTTATATCAAAGAATAGCTTTGCTTAGACTCAGGAAAGTCCTTAGGCAACAACTTCTTAAAAAAGCAGAACATTCAATTACAAATTGCCCTTTCCCAGAGCTGTCAGGAACTGCAGAGCTGCTGGAAGGCAGGCTAAATGCAAAATCATGTGCACAAGTTACAGAAACGATTTGGGGAATACCCCTAATAGAATATAATTCAATTCAAACGTGAGCAGAAATCTACAGATGTCTGCAGATTCATGCTGGGAAGCAACAGGCTAGGTAGGAATTCTGCCAAAAAGAGGGATCCAGAGCTTATGCTAGATCAGGAATGAAATGAAAGTCACCTGTGACATGCTGTCAAGAGAAAGACCAGCATGAGATGAAAGTGAGCTTGTAAGGGAAAGTCACACTACAGCTTGTTTTGCATTGGTAGGACCTCAGCTGGACAGGCGTGTTTAGTATGGACCATACAAAATTTCAGAAGTAAAAGTATCAAATGAGAAGAGTTTAAAACCCATGATTTTCAAGGAAAACAATTGAAAGGGTCATTGTTTAGTCTGAAATGACTGAAATGACAATAGTCTTCAAACACACAGAAGTCTGTGGCAAAGAGGAACATAATCACCTGTTCTAACTCTCTGTGCTGGAACGGTATGGCCAGAAAATATATCAAGAAAACTTTACATCACAAAAAAAAGAGAAAGAAAATCTACCTTTAGGGACAGTAAAGCATGTTTATGAGTTATGGTTGCTGTGGAGCCACCAGCATCTGAGGTTTTAGAAGCAGAGTGAGACAAAAGATCTATAAAGCTGATCCCTTCTCAGGATGAGGGCTGGACTACTGAGTCTAAGGGTTGTTAAAAGATAAGGGTGCCTCCTGGCTGCTTTTGGGAAGAGAATACTTGCAAGTCTTTTTCTGCCAGAATACAGTATTTTAAGGAAAGCTGATCAGCCACACGGTACATAACAGACGTGTGGGAGCCTGACCCCATGGGAGCAGTTTTTTTAGTAGATTTTGTTGTTTTACCAGTCACATTTTCACTGAACTCTGCAGGAACCTGTGGGTGTCCTTATAGATTTCACAAAAAAGGTAATGTTTATATTCATCCAGAGTGGAACAAGAACTGGTAAAAGATCCTAGAGGAGGTCTGGAACACTAGAAAACAATATTTCACTTTAAACACTCATATTCATGTCTCCTCCTGTAAAGACCAAAGGAAATATATGAAGAGAAAACAAATTCCAGGCAGAGAAAACAAACCTCCCTCTTTCTGGCTTATGACTTTTTTGACCAGGGCTTGACAGGGATTGCTGGTGCAGCTGCCAGCGATTCCCTAGCCCCAGCAAATAGCTGGGAGCATCAATATAACAAGAACAGAAAAAACACTGAACAAGTCTTTTTGGCCAGATGGTTGACCTGTAACAGTGTTGCACTTCATTATTTATTCCTATTTTTATGGTTGTTGCTTGTGTTATTCCAGCCCTATACTTTTCCACTTGTGAAAGACATGAGAGACCACATAATAAAACTGTCAATGGCGAATTTCTAAGAGACAACACAGGAGTGAAAAACAAGCTATTGTGTCTCTTATACCTACAAGAAACAGGCACAGGAACATTAAGTCTGCAGTTTTCCATGTGAAACCCTGATAGTGCTTGCCAGCTAGTAGGCAAACTCTTGCAGCATGCAGGGGGTCCACTGTGGCAACTTCAGATTGAGCTAATTGTGGCATCAAGGTATTTTCAGCTGGTGTGAGATACATCAGTACCTAAACCTGCAGGGGCTCTAAATTCAGTTTTACTCTTTAGTTTGGAAACTACGATTACCATAGCTGTGGTAGCCAGCATGGTCTGGCATAATCAGGGCACTCAACCATGCTGGTGTCTGCAGCAATCAGTCTGCCTTGAGATGCTGAAGAACTGAAATGTCTTTCCTCCTTGGTTTCTTTTCACTGCAAATGTTAGCAGGTCTGCATCCCTGCTTTTTTTTTTTTTTTCTGGTTTGAAAACTTTCTGCGTTTGAAACTTTCCATGAAAACCACTACAGGTAGTTTAATCCATAAATACATTTTTAACCCTGTGCTGGGAAGACTTAACTCCCTGTGTTTTTCCCTGAACACTGATAACATTGAGGGTCATTTACAGACCATCTTTGGGCATGGCAAAGTGATGCTATGGATGCCACTGGGAGCTGACTGGGGAAAACTTTTTACGGTATTTTAAGAAATTGCAGGATTTGAGTTTCAGACCAGAAGAAACCTGCTTCTATTTGATTTTTCAGTTGCAATGTGTCTAGCAGTTCTTTTAGAGTGAGATCAAAGTGTAGCCTATGAAGTACTAAAAATACATTACCTGTGGCTGGTTTCGAGAAGTTAATGATAATTTTTCTGACAAGTTCCAGCATTTCATATTCCATGGGTCTCAGTCAGTTTTAATAACATCTCCAACAAGACAAAAAAAATTATTATTTTGACTGGAGATTTAATTTGCTCTTGAATCTGGCCCTTCAGTTGTGATTTATAGTGATGGATTGAAAAAAACCCCACCAACCAAACAACTAGAATTCTGGTTTTTATTAGTTTTAACCTTTATAATAGCACATGACCATGTATGAAGTCTGTACAGAAGTAGCAGCAGCAGCTCATGTTTGGGAGTGCCAGAATCCTGTGAGCCAAATGCCTTAATGACGTTTCAGGTCTAGAGGACACAAATAGACAGGGTACACCTGTCTCAGAGGGGAAAAGGAACTTCACACAGGAATTAGCAGGGATCATTGAAAGAGCTTTAAACTAGATTTGAAGGGAGAAAGAGAGAAAATAAGGCTTGAAAGAGGTAAGCCTGGGGGCAGCACATTATTGTTGGGGGGAGAGTGTGCTAGTAAAATACCTTGGTCTGCCATCTCAGTGGAGGTAGGGGATGGAGATTCATGGGGCAGCAAAGATGCAAGGGTTATTGATATGTTAGAAACCATGGAAGCAGCTGGGAATGGTCATGTAGGAATTAGGACTTCATCCCCCCAAGAAAGGTGGTGGGATCAACAGCCCAACTGAAGTCCATCAACACCAGTGCGTGTAGCATGGGCAGCAAACATGAGGAGTTGGAAGCAATTGTGCAGCAGGAAAAACTATGACATAGTTGCCATCACAGAAACATGGTGGTATGACTTACACAACTGGAGTGTTGCGATGGATGCCTATAAATTCTTCAGAAGGGATAATCAAGGGGATAGGTGGCATAGCCTTGTATGTTAGAGAGTGGCTTCATTGTCTAGAGGGTATTGTTGGTGATGATAGGGTTGGGTGTTTATGGGTAAGAAACAAGGCAGATATCACCATGGGAGTCTGTTATAGAGTACCCAACCACAATGAAGAGGCAGACGACATCTTCTATAAGCAGCTGGGAGAAGTCTCACAATCACTAGCCCTTGTTCTAGTGGGGGACTTGAACTTACCAGATGTCTCCTGGAAATGCAATACAGCAGAGAGAAAAGAGTCCAGGGGGTTCCTGGAGTGTGTGGAAGAGAACTTCCTGACACATCTGGTGAGGGAGCCAACTAGGGAAGGTGCTGAACCTTTTGTTTGTGAACAGAGAAGTATTTGTTGGTGATGAGATGGTTGGAAACCATCTGGGGCAAAGCTCCTGAAATCACGGCGGGTTAGAATTAGGTGATATTTAAGGTCCTTTCCAACCAATTCTATTAGTCTATGAAATGAGAAGGAGGGTGGTCAGCAGAAGTGCTACCTTGGACTTCTGGAGGGCAGACTTTTGGCCTTTCTAGAAGCCTGGCTGACAGAGTCCCTTGGGAGTCAGTTCTAAAGGGGTTCAGGAAGTTTGGACATTCTCCAGGAAGAAAATCTAAAGGAACAGGAGCAGGCCATCCCATGTGCCAAAAGATGACCTGGCAGGTGAGAACAGTGGCTTGGCTGAACAGAGAGTTTTGCTGGAACTCAGGATAAAAAGGGAAGTTTATGACCCTTGGAAGAAGGGGAAGGCAACTCAGAAGGACTACAAGCGTGCTGTGAGGTAATGCAGGGAGAAAATTAGAAGGACCAAAGCCCAGCTAGAACTTAATCTGGCTACTGCCATAGAAGACACTAAGAAATGTTTCCAGAAATACATTAGCAACAAAAGGAGGACTAATAAGAATTTTTGCCAATAAGGGATTTGAGTAATGTAGTCAGAAATTTATTTATAAGAAAGTAATGATGCTGAACTTTCTTATACAGAAACAAAAGGAAATGGGGCTGGTCAAGAGGGGAAAATAAAAAAAAATCTTCTGATGAAAAAGAGAGATAAGAAACTTTCTGTCTCCCATTTCAGCAACTTTATTTATTTTCAGGGAAAAAGCAGACTGAGTGCTTACACAGCACTGGCAGGTTGTTACTCCAGTCTCTTGACTGTCATTTTGATGCTTTCTGAGGTCAAATACCAGGAACTTCATTTTAAAGTGCAGTAAGTGATAATGTGAAAGCAAAACTATTTTTTATATCCAGTAAGTAGGTCCAGAACACAGAGATCTCTTGTGGGCTTCTGGACTGCTTGGGAGCAGTCCATGGAGGAGCAACGGGAGCTCTTAGGCAGACAGTGATGGGTGGATTCCTACAGGCATACACTGCTCTGCTACCATTCCTGTTTGGAGGTAAGGACACACAGACCCCTTCCCAATGCATTCCTAACACAAAAGGTGTCCTTTTTGTTGCTGGAAATCAGGCAGCCATATAAGCACTAATGACAGTAGAAGCTGGTGGTAGCACCATACATGGAGCTAAACCCAAAGTAGAGATTACTGTTTCCTTTAAAACTAGAATACCTTTTCTGCAATGAAATACTAACAGTGAAAGCCTTCTAATGAACCTTAATTTGCTCATCATAAAGTCCTAGCACCAAATACACACTGTCTCTGGGTTAGAAGGGCTACAGCCTTGCTGTTTATAGCTGCAGGGGGTGATTTAGTGTTTCCTTTACGAGCACTGGTGTTGGGCAGAACATACAGTGACAAGATACTCATGCCTTAATCTACCTGATGTAGATTAAAGAAGGTTATTTGTCAAAACTCAATCAATCAAACTGGTTTGCTCTTTTTTTTTTTCAGTAGAAGGACATGTCCTTCATCATATATTTGTTCCACACAACCACCTTCACTTAGGACTTGGGAAGCAGTTGTGCAGACCTTTCAGACAACATTATTGCCTATCTGTCCTCCACAAAACCTCAGCAAAAATGTTTCCCAACCGTAAACAAGGAAATGTATTTACTCTGTTCTACCAAGTCCTGCTTAGATCCCAGATAATTTCACAGATCCTATCTGCAGCTAGATACGGAACTCTGAGGAATGATAACTCACAAAGTTTGCCAAAACCACCTACTTGGTTGAAGAATTATCAATAAAACTCTAAAAAGCCCTTCTTCCTTTTTGAGCTGCAGTGTGCAGATTGCAGGCCTGGCTTTATTGAAAATTACCTATGAAAAAAAAAGTATTAAAATGTAACACAGCAATAAATGGCTGTGGTTTTTCCAGGTAGTTAGCAGTTTCAGCTTAGCTTCTAGGCATAGAAAACTGGTGGTGAATTTAGTCATACCACTCCTCAGCCTGCCAAGACTCAGAGCAAAGGAAGGAAGTGAATAGGCACAAGGACAGGACATCTAATCACTTTTCTGTAGAATAAACCCCAGAGATGCAAGTAGCTCCACTCCCATGACCCTGTCAGGATTGGAGTCATGACAGCCCCAAAAGAAGAAACCAGACATCAGGCTGATAAATGTAGATAGTGGCTTTCTTTGATGCTTCAAGATGGTGGGACAGGTAGCTGGAATGTTTTATGTTTGAAGGGTAAAAACAAGACAGCCTTTAGACCATTCTGAAATGAGAGGCATTTGGGAGACAGTAAACAGGTCTAATGTGGAAAGCCAAAAAGCCAGAGCCGAAGGTTATATTCTCATATGTCTCTGCAGGCTCAATCACTATAAGGCCAGAGCAGCTGAGAACTGGTGTAAGGAGCATCAGCAGCCATGTCTGCGCAGAGCTGGAAGGAACGCTGGCCCTGGAGCTCAGGCATTCTCCCGTCTGGGCATGGGGCAGCAGCCAGGGCTGAGTCCTGTCCCTGAGCTGGTTTGAACTCCAGGGCTGCTGGGTCAAATTCCCTACTCCATTTTCAAAGATAATGCATGCCCAAAGAGGCCGTTTACTCAGAGGCATCTATCAGAAACCTCTGGCTTCATCCTTTTTGAGTGAGGAAAATACAGCACATGCCCTGTGCAAGGCTGCAACACTGGCTGGCTTTTGGAATAAAGAAATATTTGCATTAATGAAGAAATAATGAATGAAAACAGATGTCATTGTAAATAATTATTTTATTTTTTTTTTTTTACACAAATATGATTGAATCTAGTACAACTCCAGGAACAAGGAAAAGAAAGAATCAAAATATATCTCATTTACCTATGATCTATTAAATTGATCCATGGCAATTAAAATACAAAAAATCCAACTCATAGAATCATAGAATAGTTAGGGTTGGAAAAAACCTTAAGATCATCTAGTTCCAATCCCCCTGCCATGGGCAAGGACAACTCACACTAAACCATGTCACCCAAGGCTCTGTCCAACCTGGTCTTGAACACTGCCAGGGATGGAGCATTCACAGCCTCCCTGGGCAACCCATTCCAGTGCCTCACCACCCTAACAGGAAAGAATTTCCTTCTTATATCCAATCTAAACCTCTCCTGTTTAAGTTTTAACCCGTTACCCCTTGTCCTGTCACTACAGTCTCTAATGAAGAGTCCCCCTCCAGCATCCCTATAGGCCCCCTTCAGATACTGGAAGGCTGCTATGAGGTCTCCACGCAGCCTTCCCTCCTCCAGGCTGAACAGCTCCAACTTCCTCAGCCTGTCTTCATACAGGAGGTGCTCCAGTCCCCTGATCATCCTCGTGGCCCTTCTCTGGACTTGTTCCAACAGTTCCATGTCCTTTTTACGTTGAGGACACCAGAACTGCACACAATACTCCAGGTGAGGTCTCACGAGAGCAGAGTAAAAGGGCAGGATCACCTCCTTCGACCTGCTGGTCACGCTCCTTTTGATGCAGCCCAGGATACGGTTGGCTTTCTGGGCTGCAAGTGCACACTGAAGCCAGCTCATGTTCATTTTCTCATCAACCAACACCCCCAAGTCCTTCTCTGCAGGGCTGCTCTGAATCTCTTCTCTGCCCAACCTGTAGCTGTGCCTGGGATTGCTCCAGCCGAGGTGTAGGACCTTGCACTTGTCATGGTTATACTTCATGAGGTTGGCATCAGCCCACCTCACAAGCGTGCCAAGGTCCCTCTGGATGGCATTCCTTCCCTCCAGCATATGAACCGAACCACACAGCTTGGTGTCATCGGCAAACTTGCTGAGGGCGCACTCAATCCCACTGTCCATGTCAGCGATGAAGATGTTGAAGAAGACTGGTCCCAACACTGATCCCTGAGGGACACCACTTGTTACTGGTCTCTAGGGCTATATCCCATGGAACCTTACTAAGCAGGTTCCTGAAGAGGCCAAAGTCTGCTCTCTTGAAGTCCAGGGCAGTGAGCTTGCTGCACGCTCTTCTTACTGTCCTAAGGAGCTTGAATTCGACCATCTCGTGATGGCTGCATCCAAGGCTGCCCTGAAGCACCACATTCCCAACCATCCCTTCCCTCTTGGTGAGCACAAGGTCAAGCATGGCACCTCTCCTTGTTGGCTCCTCTATTACTTGCAGAAGGAAGTTGTCTTCCACACAATCAAGGAACCTCCTGGATTGCTTGTGCGGGTCCATACCATCCCTCCAACAGATGTCAGGGTGGTTGAAGTCCCCCATGAGGACAAGGGCCTGCGAGCGTGAGGCTTTTCCTATCTGTCTATGGAGTGCTTCATCCACACAGTTCTCTTGATCAGGCAGTCTGTAACAGATCCCCACAATAATGTCCCCCATTGCTGTTCTCCCTTTAACCCTGACCCACAAACTCTCTGTTGACTGCTCACCTGTCCCCACACAGAGTTCCATACTCTCCAGCCTATCCCTAACATAAAGGGCAACTCCCCCTCCCCGCGTGCCACACCTATCTTTTCTAAAGAGCCTGTAACCTTCCATTCCAACACTCCAGTCATAGGAGCCATCCCACCATGTTTCTGTGATGCCCATTATATCATATCCCCATAGACGTGCACACATCTCTAATTCCTCGTGTTTGTTCCCCATGCTACGGCCCTTTGTATAGAGGCTTCTGAGCCGAGTTCCAAACGAAGCCTGCTCATTGGCTGGAGTGGTTGGAATATATCTACATCACTCCAAGCATGTATTATAGGTGCTGGCAACTGACTGGGTGTGTTGGGATGAAATAGTGCCTCCCTCCCCAGACACATCTAGTTTAAAGCCTCCTTGACCAGTCTGGCAAGCCTCCTACCAAAGCTGCTCTTCCCCTTTGTTGTCAGATAAAGGTCATTTGACCTTCTGCTGTAAATCTTCATCAGGTTCTCTGCTTCCCTTCCTCTTGTCTTTTCCCAACCTGAATAAACTCTGACAGACTCACAGCTATCCCAAAATCATAGAATGGTTTGGGTTCTTAGTGACCTTTAAGAACATCTAGTTCCAACCCCTCTGCCACTAACAGGGACACCTTCAACTAGAACCAGGCTGCTCCAAGCCCTGTTCAACCTGGCCTTGAACACTTCGAGGGATGGGGCAGCCACATCAAAATCAACATCAAACCCTGATAACCAAGGGTTTATTGAAAAAAAATGGTTCAAGGTAGGAAACAAGAGAAAAAGAATTTTTAGTCATGTTTCTAGAAAGAGAATAATATGACAATTAAACTTAGCTAGAGGTATTAAAGATAACAGGAAGGGATTCTACAAGTACATAGCAAATAAAAAACAGACTAGGGAGAATGTAGGCCCCCTCAGGAAGCTCTCAGGAGAACTGGCTACACAGGATTTGGAGAAGGCTGAGGTTCTGAATGACTTCCTTGCCTCGGCCTTCACTGGCAAAGGCTCTGACCAAACCACCCAAGTCTTGAAAGGCAGATGCAGGGACTGTGAGAATGAAGACCTTGAACCCACTGTAGGAGAGGAACTGGTTCAAGGCCATCTTAAAAATCTGAATGTGCACAAGTCCGTGGGTCCTGATGAGATCCATCCATGGGTCCTGAAGGAGCTGGCAAATGAAGTTGCTAAGCTGCTGGCCATCATATTTGAGAAATCATGGCAGTCAGGGGAAGTTCCCAATGACTGGAAAAAGGGAAATATAACCCCCATTTTCAAGAGGGGGAAAATGGATGACCCGGGGAATTACAGACCAGTCAATCTCACCTCTGTGCCTGGCAAAATCTTGGAGCAGATTCTCCTGGAAGGCATGCTAAGGTACATGAAAATCAACAAGGTGCTTGGTGACAGCCAGCATGGCTTCACTATGGGGAAATCCTTCCTGACCAATTGGGTGGCCTTCTATGATGGGGCTACAGAACTGATGGACAGGGGTAGAGCAGTTGATGTCATCTACCTGGACTTGTGCAAAGCCTTCGACACTGTCCCACACAACATCCTTGTCTCTAAATTGGAGAGACATCAATTTGATGGATGGACTACTCGGTGGATAAAGAACTGGCTGGATGGCCACACACAAAGAGTTGTGGTCAATGGCTCAATGTCTGGCTGGAGACCAGTAACAAGTGGTGTCCCTCAGGGATCGGTGTTGGGACCAGTCTTGTTCAACACCTTCATCGCTGACATGGACAGTGGGATTGAGTGCGCCCTCAGCAAGTTTGCCGATGACACCAAGCTGTGTGGTTTGGTTGATACGCTGGAGGGAAGGAATGCCATCCAGAGGGACCTTGACACACTTGTGAGGTGGGCTGATGCCAACCTCATGAAGTTTAACCATGACAAGTGCAAGGTCCTACACCTGGGTCGGAGCAATCCCAGGCACAACTACAGGTTGGGCAGAGAAGAGATTCAGAGCAGCCCTGCAGAGAAGGACTTGGGGGTGTTGGTTGATGAGAAAATGAACATAAGCCGGCTTCAGTGTGCACTTGCAGCCCAGAAAGCCAACCATATCCTGGGCTGCATCAAAAGGAGCGTGACCAGCAGGTCGAAGGAGGTGATCCTGCCCCTCTACTCTGCTCTCGTGAGACCTCACCTGGAGTATTGTGTGCAGTTCTGGTGTCCTCAACATAAAAAGGACATGGAACTGTTGGAACAAGTCCAGAGGAGGGCCACGAGGATGATCAGGGGACTGGAGCATCTCCCGTATGAAGACAGGCTGAGGAAGTTGGAGCTGTTCAGCCTGGAGGAGGGAAGGCTGCGTGGAGACCTCATAGCAGCCTTCCAGTATCTGAAGGGGGCCTATAGGGATGCTGGAGGGGGACTCTTCATTAGAGACTGTAGTGACAGGACAAGGGGTAACGGGTTAAAACTTAAACAGGAGAGGTTTAGATTGGATATAAGAAGGAAATTCTTTCCTGTTAGGGTGGTGAGGCACTGGAATGGGCTGCCCAGGGAGGCTGTGAATGCTCCATCCCTGGCAGTGTTCAAGATCAGGTTGGACAAGGCCTTGGGTGATATGATTGAGCGTAAGGTGTTCCTGCCCATGGCAGGGGGGTTGGAACTAGATGATCTTAAGTTTTTTTTCCAACCCTAGCTATTCTATGATTCTATGACAATAGGTGAAGTAGATCGAGAACAAACCATTGCGTTCTTGAAGTGTTCTATTTAGGAGTGACACCAGATGTATTTTAAATCTTAAGTTTCCATGTTCAGGGATTTAAAACATTTATACTGAGTTATACTTGAGGTGTGACTTCTTTTATAGAGCTTCATTTTGATTAACTATAAAGAATTGATATTGTTAAGACAATTTTCTAGGCAATTTTTAGCTCTGCTGTGTCAGATTACAAAGATAATTTTTTCAGCTACATAAGAATATTGTATTCTGCAGCCTCCAGCCTTCCCAAGTAAGAATGGGCCTGTATTTGCCTGTATTGGTTTGTCTAGTTTGGGCTTTTTCTTGGCTGCTTGTTCCTTGGTTATTTTTCTTGGCTGGGAAAATAAAATAAACAAATTGGAAAACTGCTGTATTTAGGTGAGAGGGAAGTGATTAATCAAACATCTAAAAGCCATGCATAAAAATTAATAGATTTCCCAAACTCACCAAGGGAAAAGCAAAATGTTGACATCTCTACAGATTTCTTACATCCCTTCAGTTACTGGAACACAAACCAGAGTCTTTACAAACGTGGTTGGTCCAGGATTCCAAATAGTTGCTTTAGATAAGTACAGATAACGCTTTCAATCACCAAGGCTTGTAAAGGCATATAGAAGTATCCACAATATAACCAGAAGGTTACAGAATTACAGAGTAACTTAGTTTTGAAGCAAGCTCAACAGATTATCTGGACTAGCCTTCTGGTCAAAGTAGATCCAAATCCTGTTAAGGTGGCTCAAGACTTCATCCAGTCAACTTTTTACAACCTCTGTGAGCAGCCTGGGCCAGTGTTTGAGCATGTCCAGCAGGAAAATACATTTCCTAATATCTAACCTGGATTTACCTTCTTGTGTTCATTGTCCCTTATTCTCCTTGTGTGCTTAACTGTAAGTCTGAATGTTTTTGAGAGCATTTAACTGTAGCTTTTGGGTGGTTTCACTGCAGTCATACTTTCCTTTGATGGTCTGCTTTACAGGAAAAGTTGTATGCCCTAGGCACCGTAATATGAGGCTGATTGGCATATGAATGTGTACATATAATACATACATCTATATAGTATATACATGTGTCTATATGAATCTGTATGTAACATGTATAAATTTATCTGCACCTATGTGTGTCTGTATAAAACACTCTGTGTGTTTGTGTCCGTGTCAGCACTGCTTAGTGACATGAGGCCCCGCAGGGCCCGGTTCGAAACGGCTGCGCAGTCAGTCCATCACTTGCTTTTTAAGCAAAACCGGGGAATTACTGCCCCAGCGTGGTGGATTGTGCTCTTGCAGGTGCCTTGAAAATGCAGGTCTTGAATCCACTGAACTTTTCCCGTTTCGTCCTTAAAGCTTCGTGCTGTTGATATTAGGTTCAAGCAGCATTTTGGTTTACTTTGTAGTTCAGTTTGCCTGAATCTCAAATAATAGATCTGCTTTTTAATTAAGCAACTCCAACAGTGCCATGCTTTTTTTTTGTTGTTGTTTAAGAAGTCACACACAAGAAAATATACTGTAAATGAATACAAACAGATCAACACCAGTTGTTTAAAACATTTGCCGGAAGTGTTGTCTGTGCTTGTGATTTTCTATGGTTTTCTGGGTCAGCTTGTGCCAGAGAGACCTCACGAAAGCACTAACTCCAATCACACTGCATTTTCCCGTATTTTTTCACTCCATTGTAGAAAAGGGGTGCCACAGGTCCATGTTACCCAAAGGATGAGCATTGATAGCTGTGTAGCACTGATGCCCTTAGATTGCTGTCATTCTTGCACCTGCATAACCGATATAAGGCCTTATTGTACATGATTTATAGGATTTTAGGTGTATTTATCTGTCCTGAGTGAGCTATATGGAGTCAAATGACAGCACTGTGGGCATTACAACAGTGACTTCAGGCCACATCCTATTCCTATGTCAGGTCTGCATACACTTCAGCTAGGAATACTCTTGAACATTGTTGGTACACATGGGCTCTGTTTCCATCTGCGGCATTTTTTTAACAAATACCTTCATCCAAATAAACCAGGTGGGGTGCAGGTTTTAGCTTGCTTAAGGCTTGTGTTCACGCTTGGCAGGCAGGTTACATGCACATTCCTGAGAAAATAAAGCTCATGGCTGTAGGAATAGAGTGAGCCACCAGACCATCAGGGGCTGATGTATTTTATTCATTCTGATGCCCAATCAGGACATCCAGCACATTCATCTGTGCCACAGCCTGCAAGTACAGGTAAAATATGAGCCAGGTGATAAGGTTTGAATTTTATAGAGGTACAACCTGATGAAGGTGATTTATCTATATTAAGTTGTTTAGAGACCGTTGCAGTGCTAAGGATAACCTCTCCCAGCAGAAACTGGGCTTTTAAGGGCCTGTTTGTAATAATCAAATCCTTTCACACTGTAAACAAGAAGAAATAAGAATGAGGACAGTGGTTCTGATTTACAGAATTGAGTTTGCTCAGACAAGTGGGTTTTTTGTCTTTTTTCCCTTTCTTATAGCAAGGTTTCTGGACAGCTGATGTGCTTAATGCAATTAGCCATGACATTGATAAATCTACTGCACAAAGATAAGTAAGTTATATTATAATAGTTACTAAATCAATACATCTATTTCCTAACAGTACTTGTTAATTCAAACCTCTGGCCACTGTATAATGAGTTTATGTTGGCAGGGACAAGGCACTGCTGCGGGACATTATTTTTTTAAGCTCATTGTTACTTAGGAAAAGAGTAGATGAGGGAACATGGAAATACAGTTGGGAAATAAAATTGTGAAAATATTTGATTTATTGGAAAGAGAATGATTCCTCATGTATTTACATACCCAGTTAAGACATTTACAGGGATGGACTCAGCACAAGATAGTGGTTATTTGGACTCACATAAACCAGTGTTAGTGTATCAAGAGGGAATCAAATTCTCATAAACTGGAAAAAATAAGATTCTAGGCAACGTCAAATCCTCTCTTTGATCCAGACAGTAATTGTGTGCATTTTGGATAGCACTACAAAAAATGTGGGTTTGCAATTCAGCTAAGTTAATGGTGAGTTGTTAATGGTTTCTCTGCCTGTTGTTCATGTGTGGACACCCACTACCATATGGTTTTTGGCAAAGAAGGAATTATGCATCTAACTCTCCTGAGATGTCTGGTGGACCATACACTTCAGAAGTTGTCAGAAGCTGTCTTTCAGACAGTCACTACTACTAGAGTAGAGTTGGAACTGAGACTCCACTTGAAGGCAGGATACACCTCAGCAGCACCATTCAGGCAATAGAAGCCTGAGTTGAGTGGATGCCCTGAAGAAGGTGCTGGTGACTGGTGCTTGATTTCACTGATGTTGATGACAAGGGATTTATGGCAATGGGTGGGACTTGCCTGAGCAGTGGAGAGAAAGAGGCATTTTGAAAGCACATTCTGCTGGCATATTTTAGACATCTAAAATTGTGCCTTGGAATTTTCTATGTGTTTTCAGAGACTGGAAGAGGAGCCTGGATGGCTTGACGAGTTATCTGCGTTGTGGATATCTAACCCAGAAGATACAAAATCACCAGACATGTGGAACATTCATGGGTGGTTACAGGCAAACTTCAGACAGTAAAAGTACCTTAGGCTCTTTGGGAGTGATTTCATCTTTATTTCCTCCCATTCTGATACTGAGAAATCTTTCTTGGTCAAGCCAGGGCTTGGCTTTACCACTGTTGATAGTACTACAGTTAACAGCCTCCTGTAGGGTAGGTACTTCTCTCTGTGTAGCAGAGAGATGTCTCTGATGAATGGATGTGGCTTTTTCAGGCAGTTTAGTTTCCCCCAATAAATTGCAAACCAAAGTGCAAGGTCCATTTCAGAGGGAAGAAACCCTAAGCACTCATAAATTATGCTGGCAAATTCAGCATAAGGTCACTTCTATGAGAAATATTTCCTTTTGAAAAACAGAACTACCACCTCAGAAGAGATCACACATGTTCTAGTATAGCTGCCCAAAGTAGTCTTACATCTTTTATTACCAACATGGTTTGATAGCAACCTGATATTGTACCTTATTTTTTGTTTGCCAGAAGGGCTTGCTCATGATATACAGGTTTTTAAACAATTTACTGTGTCAGTGACTTTTCTCCATCCAGAAGTACGTCATGAGCCTTAATATACCAGGGGGAGATTGGAACTGAGTAATTGGGCTACAAATAGGACTGGCTCAGTAAGTGTTTTAAATGAAATTTTTAGAACTGCAGTTCTCAAGAATAATCCCATAGCAATGCCTTTTGCTGTGAAGACACTCAATGCACAAAATCACGTGTTTTTTTCTGTATTGAAGTGGATTACACCACTGGAGTTCTTGTATATCTTACTGAATCTTTTCTGGAAGCAAGGAAATTTCTCCCTTTGAGAAAGTATTGAAGTTCTGTCTTTTATAAATTCCTCAAAATACGCATTTGACCATTTTTACATCAGTATCATTCTCCTCTGCCATAAATGAAGAAGCTAAGGAACAGAGAGTTTAACTGGCTTGACAAAGGTCATGGGAAAATAAATTTATTAGCAGAAATCCATTCATTATCCAAGAGTAAAATCTATTCACTAGCCTGCAGTCAAAAGGATTTTGGACTACTTATCCTTTTACTTAAGCCCTTTATGACAGAATGTGCAAACCTACCAGAATATGCTCCTTGCTGTTTATAAAGCACAATCAAATATCAAAGTGATATAAGTTTTCAGACATAAAAATGCATACAAATATTGCTATTGATAATTTATCTGTTTAACTGTACTTTGCATAATATATGATCTGATCTTTTTCAATTACGTTGATTGGAGATCCATCACTGTTGTGGTTTAAGCTCAGTCGTAAATCAGCCACGCAGTCCTCGCTCACTTCCCACCCCTTTCCCCCTTTCCTCCCCCCACTCCTGAAGGGATGAGGAGGAGAATCAAAAGAATGTAACTCCCACGGGTTGAGATAAGAGCAGTCCAGTAACTAAGGTATAACACAAATCACTGCTGCTGCCACCAATAATAATAATGATAAAGGAAATAACAAGGGAAGAGAATACAGCTGACCGATACCCAGCCCGAGTGAGCAGTGATCTTGCCCTTCCAGGTAACTCTCAGTTTACATCCTGGGCATGACGTACTGTGGTATGGAATACCTCTTTGGCTAGTTTGGGTCAGGTGTACTGTCTCTGCTCCCTCCCAGCTTCCCCTCCTCCCTGGCAAAGCATGAGACTCTTGGTCAGACTAAACATCTGAGCAGTAACTAAAAACATCGGTGTTATTGGCACTGTTCCCAGGCCGAAAGTCAAAAACACAGTGCTGCACCAGCTACTAAGAAGGAGAAAAAATGACTGCTACTGCTGAACCCAGGAAAATCACTTAAAGGAGCAAAGAGTAAACGTCAAGGAGCTGAACCACAAAATATTGAAAAGGTTAAAACAAAACCAGATGCTACTAAAATGCAATTGACTGGACGCAGAAAGCACTGGAAGACTGTGATCCCTGTGATCCCTACTACACTGTCATATGAAGGATGGTGACAAAAATATAAAGAGGAATAGGATACTTGTGTTTTGCAGCAATGGAAACAAGAGAACAAATGAAATATTTTGAGCTACTCGAGGTCATACACACCAGGGAAGAGCAGTGTATCATATGGGATTCCCTGGCCTTCTAAGAGCGTGGAGTTTAAGGTACTCTCCTCAGCTTCACCTAACTTCTCTTTTGATATGAGCTCCTGAAGTACAAGTATTTTTCCAAACACAAACTTTTACATTTGAGTTCTATTTCCCACAGGCCGAATTAAAATTTAAGCAGGAACATAAATGCTTGGAAATATTATACACCAGGCATTTTCTAATGAATTAAAAAAAGTGTTAAATACTTACATGAAAAATGAGCAATTTTCAACATAAAAACAATTCTCACTGTTCTGTAAATGAGCACAGTTGCACATTATGTTGCATATTAATTATAATGTTCAACTACAAATATCAGGCTTGAGGGAAATCTCTGAGAGGCAAATAAAAGATTTCGTTGGTCAAAACTGCATTTTGGGACCCAGTGGTTACGAGAACATATTCTTAGTAAATTACATGATACAGCTGCTATAGCTGAAGTACTGCCAAGATCAAACTGTACTTTGTAAATTTTAAAGACATATATATATATAGATGCTCACCAAGATACTAAGACATGGGTTATGAACTTCATAAAGCTTCTGGTTGAGTAACAAGAATTTAGTTGCCCTGTTCACAGTAAGTACAGTTTTTCTTATGTCTGGGGTAGATGCAGTAAATAGGTATTTTCATTTATATCTACAAATGATTAGACTTAATGAAGAAGTACAAAATGTAATAATGTCCCAGAGTAAAGAAAAATTGCACTCATCCACAGTTCCTAGGGGATGGGCTGGATTCTTCTTGAGGCAGATTAGATCCTGCTTCTCTCAACATCAGGCCTCATTGGTTCAAGCACTTCCAAGTAAATGAGCATTTGGAATGGGTCATGGCTCCGAAACGTACTGCAGTGCTCATTCCTGCCAAGCTGGGATTACTCACACTTCATTACATTTTATATGATTGCAACAGCAACAGTTGCAAAGGCTTCTTTAGAGTCATTTGAATGAAATGTTCCCTTCTACTACATGCCTTACCTGGGATACTTGCCTACCATAACACGAAACAAAATCATGCCTTTGACCATTTCAATCCACTGAACATAAAGGAAGTCTAGATGACCTCTGATAGAGCAGTCCTTACGGCTAAAACCAGATGAACCTGTAAATCCCACCTCTAAAACTAGTAAGATTCATTGGCTTGGCCTGGAAGTGCTCTAAAATATGGTGAAATACAGAAGATTTTAATCTGGAATATCCAGATCTATATGTGAAACCCTGTAGCTCTTACTCAGAACCTGTTACTGTAAATCTTGAGTACCTTAAGCTTGCATTGCAGTATTAGTTTCTAATACCTGCAGTCCTCCATGATGTATGAACTTTTCCCAATAGTTAGGGATACGCAGAAATTATAAAGAAGTTATAAAGGCAATACTTCTTCATAGTAGGTCTGGTTTTGATGTGTAGGCTGCTGCTGCAGAAACTGTGAAATGCTGAGCTCAAAAAAATAACTATTTAAGGAAACACTGACTATGTAGCAAGACTATCTTGCTAATAGCTCACAAAAAAAAAAAAACAACAAAAACAAAACAAAACCAACCCTGGAAACACTTCCTCATCAAAATTATGTCAATCTTGTCTTTCTAGAAACTAGGAGAACTATGCAGGATGCAAAATGTCTGTTACCTATTACAGATGTTCTGAAACATCTAGCATCAGTCACCACTAGTCACAGCAGACAAAATGTTTGACCTCAAGTCTAATCACATATGAAGAAACCTTCATTCCTTCTGTGAAACCGTTTCTGTACTAGTGTTGCTAGCAAATTATTTCACCATATTTGTCTCGCTGCTGTCTTCCAAGCAAGAGCAGACAAAGGTTCCCAGTGAAGGACCAATGTGTTCATACAATGCATCACAAAGGTGTTTTTAGTCTGTTACCTTTAATTTTTTTATCAGAATAATATATTTGATATTGTGCTCATTTTAAATACTACATTGCTTGTCACACTACATTTGGCAATAGACCTCTTCAAATATATTTAACAAATTTTTCCATGAGTAATAACTACATATAAAATATCTTCATTGAATTAAAAAATCCATATGTATTTTCTTCATGAAATACAATATATACATGATGATCTTATAGTTTAAAGGTAAGTCAAAATTTGGGCTTAAACAAATTCACAGTGTAGATTTTACCTCTGTAGTAAAAATTTTCACTTTAAAAGTGCCTGGATCTTAAACTGTGTTTATGTGTTTCCTTATATTGGGTTTATGAGGGTTTTACCATCATCTAGCACAGGACCATAGATCCAAATTGTACATTGCAAAGACAAAAAATAAAGATTTTTTAATTACCAAAAATGGACTTTAGACTGTCCTTGTTACCTGAAGTTCTGACCAACAGATCTTCCGAAGAGCTTGCCAAAGGTGGGAGATCTGCTTTGAGCAGTATGGCCTCTAATGTGCTCATTCAATAGAACCGTAGTAAGTTCTTACGGCTTCAGAAAACCAGCCGGAAAATACTCAACCCAGAGCTCAAAATCAGCGGCCAGTCTTGGCCAAGAGAGATGGGCAGGAACCATGCAGGAGATGAACGGCAGTGAAGTTAGGGTCACGCTGCCTTCCAGCCCAAGATGACCCCAGCTGCCTTCATTTTCCACACAACATCTGACACGGAACCCAGAGTGCTTCTGCAGAAGACCAGCCAGTTGGGTCATCTCAGAGTCTGCAGTACCCCCTGTAGATTACTGCAGGAAATGCTGCAGAGTATGAGGTAATGCTTTCTCATGATCAAAGGCGTTATGACATTGGCTATTTGGTAGCTCACTGTGGTTTTTAGTACAAACTGCTCTACTACCTTTGAAAATCTCATTTCCCTTCTCCCTCAGAGGAAGAAGCCTTACAAGTTTCTAAACCCTGAGTTCATAACTCAGCCCATAGGACATGGATTGTTCCACATACTCCACTTGTGGCTAAACTAATGGGCTAAGCAAAAGGCTGAGCAGTTCCTCCATGACAAACCATGACACACTCCTTCAGGGCAGGCTGAACTCCTCAGCAGTTTCCACTGCTCTCCAGGCAGGACACAGCCCCCCACCTCCACTTGTCTCCACATGATTTCAAAACCTGTTCTAATGCACTCTTTTTTTTTCTTTCCCTGAAAATGCACAGTGATTTCAACAACAATTTTTTTAAAAACAGACTATCAGTAAATTCATCTAGAAACTAATCTAAATCCATTAAAAAATAACCTCCAGCCTCAAAGAGAGAAGTGGAAACATTCTGTTACATTCCACAATAAGTTTCACAAAGCTGATTTAAAAGCAATTACTGACAAGCCATTTTCAGCCTTGCTTCCTAAACATACAAGGCTTTTACAGGAGCATTATAAATCTTAAAGTTCTTGTTACAGTTTCTCACAGCCCTTTCACTAATTTTAACCAGGCTTGAAGAGGAACAGAGATCCCCAATGTAATATATTTTTCTAACAGCCCCAGAATTGCTGAGTGTCAGAAGAGAGAAACCAAATTACTCTATTAACTGAGGAGGAAAAATGGACAAAATTTAGCCAGATCTATCTGGAGAGACAGAAGCTAGCTGACTGTTCTGCACAGACATATTAGCTGGCTAGTTACACACCTACCAGACAGGCATGGCATGGGCTACCTCTTCACCAGTTTAACAGGCATAGAAGAAGTATTGCAGTGGGTAGGGTGGAAGCATTGGAGGCTTCTGCTGACAACATGGAGGGAAGATTCTTCATTGAATGATTCTTAGGGAATACAGCACAAGAGCTGAGCTTTCTTCAGAGGAAAAAAGAACAAGGGATGCAAACCCAAAGGTGATATTTCATGAACTTTTGCAATAACATGGTTTTGTTTGCTAACAATAGATCTGAACAAACTTCAAGGATTTAAACAAGTTTAACTGTGGGAATACATGGTCTCCAATGTATGACATTCCCAGAATTCAGAGAGAGGTCTTGCATCTAATATTTTAGCATCTTCTACCTTAAATAAACCTCTTACTGGCTTTATATCCAAACCCTACCCTGCAGTTTGGGAGTTTTAGTTCAACACATAAAAGCTGAAGAACTTGGAAATTCTGGAGCAGATTAGAACTTCAAGGATTAATTATTTTTGATTAAATAATTTTTCTTTAGGCCTCAGCAATAGCTTTTCATAAACTTGGTGAAAAATATTTCTTTCCTAATGTGCTAACTCCCGTTGGAACTTAGGTATCTTTCAGGATACTCCAGTGGTGACAAGAATAAGTAGGGAAAAGTGTTAACACAGTGTGTGAGCATTCTGCTATCTACCTCTTCAAGGAAAAGTTCAAATAAATTATTACATTTGTAAGAAAGGCAGATAGCTTTTTTTTCTTTTTTTTGCTAGCTGGGAATGCTTGAAAAATTAAATATTTTATGCTGATATAAATACGTAGAAGTCTGGAATTTTCTTCTTTTGCTTCACTAAAATATATGTACGAACATCTATAAAAGGAAATTTGCAAAAATAATCAGTTAATGTAGGAAAAGTTAAGATTTATGCTTTTAATCTTTCATGACTGGGCTTATCAAGATTCCACTGGAATTCTAAAAGAGGTAAATGGAATATTAAAATTATCTCAAATTGAGTATTCTTCAGCAGGTAAAGAATAAATATCTTTACTCAAGTGGTATCTCCTCCCATGCCGTAGACATGGGGGATTTGCCACTCTGTTTTTTTCAATAAAGCATTGGAATGATTTAATTTCTGAATCTATTGTAGAAATGTGAGCTAGACTTGAGCAAAACAGAAATATGGCTTTAAGTGAACTGTTAATGTTCTGTCGCATTTCTTCATCATTTAGGTTATCTCTTGCTTTCTTCTTCCTTAGAGTCAATTGACAGTTTTTCCCCAAGTTTCCTTATAAGTTCTGCCAGATCTTCAGAATTTTGAGATTTTTCCTCAAGGAGTTCATATCGAAGACTTGAGATGTCCTGTTTAATTTCTTTCAGTTCACCTGCAACAGACATTAGAAGACCACACTATTAAGAAACACAATAAAAAATGAGCATATTCAAATATCTCACAGTAATCAAGAGCCTTCTCTGGATTTCTTTGCTGAAACACGAAAAGCCGATTTCTGCTGCTTATTGGTGAATGGTGACTTAGGGATAGGAATATGAAAATGCAGTTCAGGAACCAAATCTGAAGGCAGAAGTGTGAGAGATCACATGAGTTCACAAAACTCAAATGATAAGTTAAATGGAATCTGTGCTCTTCTGCTGCAAGAGAGATCATAGAATCACAGAATCATTTAGGTTGGAAAAGACTGAAGATCTCTGAGTGCAACTGTTAACTTAGCAGTACCAAGTCCACCACTAAACCATGTCCCTGAGGGCCACATCTACACGTCTTTTAATATGTCCAGGGGTGGTAACTTTACCATATCTCTGGGCAGCCTGTTCCAATGCTTGACAACTCTTTCAGAGAAGAAATTTTTCCTAACCTACAATCTAAACCTCCCCTGGTGCAACTTGGAGCCATTTCCTCTTCTCTATTCCTTGTTATTTGGGAGAAGAGGCTGACACCCACCTCACTATAACCTCCTTTCAGGTAGTTGTAGAGAGTGGTAAGAATCAGCAATAAGAACACACAATGGGGAATATGTACAGGAGCGTCACAAACCAACTGCTGCATTAAATGCAGCTTCACCATGGGAAATGCGTGGTCATTATTAGAAATAGCAACACTTTCCACAAGAAGTGGTTAGATCATTAGTAGTTTCTGACGGGAGAGCAGAGACAGAAAGCTGCACCTCTTCCTTAACTTCATGTTAATTTTACATCTTGAACTTGTCAAGCAGACAGGCAGATTAAGTATTTTGGTAACAATTTTTGAAGTGGCATATGTAGCCACTTCAGTTTGTTTTGATTCTCTGGCTAAGGATAAACATACAATTAATCAACTTACCTTCATTGACTTCATCACTTTCCTTATCTATCTGAGCTTTCAGTACATATCTTTTAATGAGACGCTTCATTATTTTCTGCAGAGAAGAAAGATAGTTTTCTTAGTTGGACTTTCTAGTGACATTTTAAAATATGAGCTCTCTTACCTTGTGCTGCATACAGACATTTCAGCATAGGACTCGCCAGGTTAAAAGGAATGTAATGTAAAAATCTCTGCTTTCATCTATGGTACATATTTAAACTGCATGAATCTGCACATATATTTACATGAAAGTTAGAAAACTAAACACATCTTACAAATGTTATCATTCACGAAGCTTAATCTAATACTGAAGTCTATCAGAATGATTAATAAAGACCTCTGCAGCTTTGATCTCCATGTAGGTGAAACCATCTAGCCTTTATTGCTACCAGAAGATGATTAGCAGCGCTAACTGCTAAACCCTTTTGCCATAAATTTATTTTAATTTTTTTTTTTTTTTAGATTATATTTGATAAGTTAACTTTTCCTAACATTAAGCTTGGAGAAAATGGGCCCCACAATTCTAACTGTCATTGAAGCATCTCAGCTGGGAATCATTTAACCAAATACAGTTACTTTCTAATGTAAATATACATATCTGCGGTAGTCACCTTTAATTCCTTCTGTGGACAGAAAAAGCAAACCTGAGAGCAAAGTTCATCTCAGACAACTAAAATGAATCAAACAAATCACACTATTACAATGACTACCCTCTCTGCTAATAACGAGTGGAACCTAGGCCAGGAAATTCCAATGTAAACTTCACCATTCCAGGAAAAATGGATTCCGCCCTTGATTATCCCATTACTTCAAATTACTTGAGTAAGATCAAGGTATCTAATTACCTCTGAGGATCTGTCTTTCCTGTATTTCTGTAGAATACTTTGGGTTTAGTATTTTCATATGATGCAACCCATGACAACACAATACTTACTGGTTTTCATTACAAGACACAAAATATACACATGTTTATATGTCTGGTTTTGTCTCCACAGTAACAGACTTCACCAGAGGTGGCTGTGAAGTGAATCGTCCATGATTAGTGATTCCAGACCACCACTACAGTCATGCTTGCAGGGTCAGCAGCTGTACTGTTTATTCTAATAATACAAGAATGTTTCAAACACAAAGCCGCACATTCTCACATTTAGGGATACATTTGTAATCTTAATATCTGCCACTGTATAATGAAATTGGCTGGTTTTAGAGTATTTAGAAAAGACTTGCGCAGAAGCTGCACAATGTAAGAGTGGAGCTGAGCTACCCTGCCCAAAGGGAAAAGCTTTTTTGTCTTAAAGAACTTATTTTCTGCACCCTTTGGCATTCAAATGATCTTGGCCCAGGCAGGTCTTGCTTCTTGCTTTCCACCAGCTTTGCAGTATTACAGGAAGGAAAGGAGAAGCCTCTGGACCAGAATAGCTGAGCTTTATGTGGACGGTGCTGGGTGTCTTCATACTTAATTACACAGAGGTTTGCACTACAGTTATTTGGGAAACAAAGAATAAACAGACTGTACTGACAGCATAAAGGCTGAAAGGTATTTGCAGTGCATGAAGTATTGGTGTATAAAGATGTGACACAATAACCTAAGCAGCTTCAGCAGATGGAGCAGGAAGATTCTGTGATTCACTTTGTTTTTTCTAATTCACACTGTGCAGTCGAGGACTCAACCTGTCTCTAAAATTAAAAACATTTTTCAAGAGCTTTAAAATGTTGCACATTAAAGGTAGCATTTAATAAGCTAAAAGGGAAGAAAAATATCCTGGTTGTACTGCAAATGCCTAAATAATTGCATTTATTTATTATATATATAAGGTCTGTGGATTTACTCTTGATTCATATTATTTAACATAAATGCAACACTGTCCTCATGCTGTCAGTCTGCCAGTTCTATACATGATCTCATTTAAAAATAAACTGTTTTTTTTACCTGGTATTGCCTTGGAGGATTGTTTAAACTGTTTAAGTGGATTTCATCTGAGCTTCTTATACTTGATTGCTTCCTTTGACCAAGCTGAAATGGAAACATAATTTACAGTGCAAAATAAATAGAAGCATAATATGGTTAAATTACCTCATGCATATATCATATGACAGAACACTAACTGTAAACTCAATTTGGGAAGTATTCGATTACTGTGGTAAAGTGCTCATGAAACAAACCCTTTCAGACTTTGATGCAGGAAAGTGAGAACTGGGAAGTTTTCTCCCTTTATTCTGCCTCTCACCTACTCCTAAACATGCTCAAATGATCAAAGCAGAGCAGACACCTCCTCACAGCCTTTCCCTCTGCAGAGGAGGAGGACCCACATTAGGAGGAGGGCAACACAGGTGCACCACAGCTTCATAGGCAATGGATGAAGGAGTCAGGGCATGGTGTGGGAGAAGTCAAGGAAGAAGGAGAGGTAGCTGCATTATTCTTTTCCTTTCTTTCATAGCACTTGCCCATATCTAATGTCACCTACACGACCACAAAATACACAAGGTGTTTGCTTTTCCACTCACTTGCACTAATGGCTGAACGTAATCTGTTATTCAGGTCATGCCGGGGACCACAAAATTATCAGCTGACATTTCTGAGTAGCATCTTCTTTACTAAATATACTGAAAGGGTATCACTCCCTGATGAAACACCAAGGATGCAAAATGCAGGCTTCATGACTGATTTACATCTTTGAGGACTAAAGCATCACAAAATGGTGAACTGAGGCGCTGGCTGAATGACCAGGCTGCAGTAAGAGTGAAAGGCAACTGTCAAAGTGAAATTAATATTACTTTAGATTGATAATGGGTCCAGTTCAATGAGTAGTAGTTTGAAGAATTAAAAAGAAAGTGAAATATAAAACATGATTGATCTGGATGAGGAATAAGCAGGACTTAGTCTGCAGCTGTGATACTATTCATGATCCTGTTACTTACCAGTTTACATTTAATGTGCAACTGCATTTAATTTTATTATTTTTATTATTTATTAATTTCAGGTGTTGTTTGTTTTTTTTTATTATGTATTTTAAATGTAATCTGTCATGCTGGTTACTGGTTTCAAATTTATGTTACATTGGTTCACTTCAAAAGTTAATCCAGTGCTTAACTAAAACCTGATTTTCACTAGAAATAGCAAAATCAGTAACACATGGTGAAATTAGTTGTGACAAAGAGCAAGCCTATAAAACCAGAGACACTGCAGTATTTTTATTTTAAGTTAGACCCTTCAATATTCTTTATTTTTTGAACAAAATAATTTATTTTTACTTAGCTACAGCACCTTGGAAGTTGGCACATAAATTAGACTTGTATCACTCCACTAAACCTGCTTAAGTGTAGCAGTAACACAGAACATCTGTTGTACTTCGCTGAATGGCCACTTGGTGGCAGAGATTGCCAAGATTTCATTGTAACTTCATTTTTACACAAAATTTTTTACAATCTCTTTAAGCTTCATGCCTATGGCTTTTTCCTTTCCTCAAAATTACTACTAAAAACTCAGTCTGTCACATTGATGACTGAACTAGAATTCTTTTTTTTTTTTTTAAGTTACTATCTATTGAACATTTTCACATGAATAACAGGAGGGGAAAAAATGCAATTCAAATAAAACCAGGATATAACCTCTAACAAAAATAACTCTCCTCCAGGAGCTGTGTGAAAGAAGCAGTGCAGCATACAGGGATCACTGCTTTTAGAAAACACCTTCTTCTTTGAACTTGCTTTCTCTACCATTATTTAAAGTCGATGCGATCAAAGAGTAATGCAAGTACTGCAGCTGTTATGTGAGCACTTTGTTAACTTCTTAAACCCCAGTTTCAGAAGCAGCTGGCAACTTGCAATGCCAGGAGAAGGGCAGAAGGAAGGGACTCAGAATTTGTTCTCCTATAACCAGAGATCACTTGTGAATATTTCAGAAACTGTTTTATACCAGGTAAGCAAAAGTTAACATTTTTTTATTGTTTGAGTGAGAGTTTAAAGTTCTTTCAATAACCAGTTCTTCCTTATTTCTATTCTGAAGGGCCAAGTTTTAAGAAAAAGTACTAAATACATCATCTATCAGTTTTTAGCTTAGGAAGATGAACAAGTTCTGCAACACTTGAACCATAAACTTTCTAATTCATGAGGCTGCTTTTCAATCTAGAATAAAACTCAAAAGAGTTTCTTTAAAACTTTCCTTTTTCTTCATTTATTTCTCCCCTTGTTTGAGTTTCTTGTTCACTTGATTTTTAAAACACCAGTTCTAGCCTGAAACAGAAGAAATCTGCAAGTTTTAACCAACAGCCTGAAATAAAACATCTTCACAGTTATTGTATGTAGATATGTCTCAAGAAATTAGTTTCTGGTGTGCTACACTTTGAACACAGCTATGTAAATCACCTGCTGTCTAGCACTGATGGCATCTGGCTTCATTTTCTGCCAAAGGTAATGAGGGCAGAGCTGGCTTTAGGGGCAGAACTTCTGCCCTTTACATCCTAATTCTTGCTTTTACACTCACCCTGGTGCTGCTCCTGCTTTTGCACTGAGAGAATGCAGGCTCTGCAGGAGAAAGACCCACAGGCTGGGGGTGAATCAGTAAACTCAAGTGTGTGTTAACATTTCTGGGCATTGCCATCCAATAACTTCTATCGGCAAACTTCTTTTAGTGTCCTCCCAAGTAGGATTTGCACGAGAGCAACTGTTTGCCTCCTTTTGCACAGTTTGGCAAATGGAGTGGTCTGGGGATGATAGCTTGCAGCAACCCTACTTTGGGAGGAAAACTACTTGAATAGGGGCAAGCCATTCCAGAATTTGCCTTAGTGCCCAGATAAGCTCTCTGTCACATTTAATTTACTAGCACAGAGACACCCAACAGATCTTGGGTCTGGTATTTCCAGATCTCTTATCTTTGCACAGCTCATTGAGTTTATAGCAGCTCTTTGCAGAAGTAGCTTCTTACTCAGCACTCACAGCAGCACCAATCTTCTCAGCTCACCACAGGATGAGTCCAAAGTCAAAACCCAAAAAGCCTGCAAATGCCTTTGAGACAATGACATAAACCAGACTCAACAATAGCGAATCATCAACAGTGGGTCAAAATGTGACACAAAAACATTTTCGTTACTTTTGAGAAGTGTGCAGGATGGCAGCATCTGATAGATTCAGATAAAGTCAGCCCCACAGTATGTGGTGGTCCAAAAGGCAATTAAAAGTGTAATGCTCTGGTAGTATCAAGTCATAGAATCATAGGGAAAAGCTGAGGAATGAATAGATGTGGTTCAGCTGCTTTATTTATGGTTTTCACTGTAAAAGCTTTTTTCTGTTTTTTTTTCTTTTTTATTTGATTTAAACTTTTATAGGTTCCTTGGCTAGAGAGTAAGCACATTTCACTTAGCATTAGCTATACCGCAATCTGCAGTGAGCAGAAAGCATTAATATATGAATTGTTAGGCTTGAATATCATTTTGGAAGGTAATGAAAAAATACAGCTTCTTTCCTTAGGGTGTAAGAACGAGATTTTAAAGAGTATCTGTTTTACAGCCACATAAAATTCATATTAAAAAGTCATTAAAAATAAGCTTCTAACGTACTTAGTGCTTTCAAAGTCACAAATTAAGTGAATTAGGAAAAAGTAAAAAAAAAACCCTTTGATTTGTTGTTTCTTGCCAACACTCAATTTGAAATTTATATGCAGCTCCTTAAAGCCATGATTTTTCAGTGATGTCTTTATCACTCATGGAAGCTGTGAAATTGATGGGCATCAAGTAGCTTGATGAAAAGTTTTGCAAATGTCAGAGTCATCAAAAACTCCAGCAAATGCAGTCTCGCGTCCATTGAGTGTTAAATACATGAGGATTAAACTTCCCTCAAAAAATTACGTGAGACCTGTGAAATGCTAGAAAAATAACTGGTAGCACATACGAGACATCTGAGGTTAATAAGAATCTTGACTTTGGCGACAGTGTTTGTAGTATCTGTGTTTGTTTTATAGACTATTATGAACTTAACCAGAGGCAAAAGCTTGTTATAGGCACCGTATTTTTCCCCAGGACTGCAACCAGTTTCTTTTCTTTACTCTTCAACTGATAACTGTGATGGTAAAAGCACTTGTCACATTGGTGACAGAGCGCTGACAGATGCATGTAAATTCTTTACTGGTCCCCAGTCTAATAATGAATGATTATTGACTACAGACTCAAGAACTCCTTACCTTGAGAAGACCTCTGCTTAGACTACTGCCTATTTTAACAAAGATCCTTCCATGTTAAAGTTTCCATAAAGGACACGTATGTTCTGCCACCATGACAAAGCTGTAATTTCTTTTTTGTGTGAATGTTACTATATGTTCAACTTCCTATTCACTATCTCTGATCAGCTGTCTTGCAAAGCTCTTCTTCCTTAACATGTTACGACAGTGCTAGTCTTTACACTTCAAATACCACCTACATGTGTTATGTCCCATGTTCTCCTAAAGAAATTAATTTGATTCATATCAAGACAGTGAAGGAAAACCAGACTGACTACAAACTCTTTAAAAAAGCCCATGAGATACAGCAATGAATCAATTCAAGTGCTTCTACTGCACTTGTGTAAATAAAATGTAACAGAACGCTTCACAATAAAAAGCAGCTGCACTCTCAGAGGAAGCAGCAACGGGCTTGTATTGGGTTTGCATGGCTAGGTTTCGGTAGTGGGGGCAGCTATAGGGGCAGCTTCTTTGAGAAGCTGCTAGAAGCTTCCCCATATCCCACAGAGCCAACGCAAGCTGACCCCAAGGCAGACTCACCACTGGCCAAGAGTAACATGCTTAAGAGGAAAAAGCTACTGTGCAACAGCAGCCAGAGACAGGAGAGAAGGACTCACACTGGAGAAGTTCATGGAGGACTGTCTCCTGTGGGAGGGACCACACCCTGGAGCAGGGAAAGGGCATGAGGAGATCTCTGAGGAGGAAGGAGCGGCAGAGATAATGTGCGATGAACTGACCACAACTCCCACCACCCCTGCGCTGCCTGTGGAGGGAGGAGTTAGAGAATTCATCAGTGAAGTTGAGCCCAGGAAGAAGGGAGGGCTGAGGGAAAGATTGGGTTTTATTTCTCATTACCCAGCTCTGATTTGATGAGTAATAAATTAAACTGATTTTCCAAGTCAATTCTGTTTTGCCCATGGTGGTAATTGGTGAGTGATCTCTACCTGTCCTCATCTTGACAGATGAGTCTTTTGTTGCATTTTCTCTCCCCTGTCCAGCTGAAGATGGCAGTCACAGATCAGCTTTGGTGGGTGGTGGGCATTCAGCCAGGGTCAACCCATGACAAAGGAGGAATTTATAAACCCTTCCCAGGCATGTGAGGGACGTGTGAGGAACGACAAAGCTCATCTTAAGCTCACATTTGCAAGGACAGTACAAAGAGCTTGTACTGCTAAAATAGCAGCACAAGACTGAACAAGAAAAATGTGGCCTGTTGCTCAGTGGGGCAGGGGATTTACTGACAGCGGATTCAGCAAGCGCTCAGCGACTTTGCACATTCTTTGCCTCAGGCTTCACCAACAGTCTATCAGGTCTTTGCACTTAGTGGAGGTATTCGAAAAGGAGAGCAAGCAGCTGTGGAGAGGGTCAAGTCAGGGGTTACTTGAGAGAACTTGACCCAGGCAAGTCCATTAGACCCAATGGGCTGCATCGATGGATGCTGAGAGAGCAGATGAAGTCCCTGCAAATACACCATTGTCTTTGAAAGACAATACTGGGAGAGGTCCCAAAAAGGCTGGAGGAAGACAAACATCAAACCTATCTTTAAAAAAGGTCAAAATGATGCCCTTTGTAAACACAGTTCACTCAACGTCCCTTCAGTAACTGGCAAAAGGATGTATTGAGTACTCTTGGAGCACATTTCAGGACACATGGAAAAGCAGATTATGATTGCGAAAAGTAAATGTGGATTTATGAAAAGTCAAACCGATCTAATCATCTGTATGGCTTTCTGAGATAAAATGACTGCATTTGCAGATGAGGGAAGAGCTAGAGATGTCATCTACCTTGACTTTAGCTAGAGTTTTAACACTGTATCCTAGAATATTCTTGTACCCACATTAGGATGTTACTGCCTGGATGGGTGGACAACTAGACGGGCAAAATCGTGGCTGGGTGCTTGTGCTTAGAGGGTAATATAGGGGTCTTGTCCCAGGACATACCCTTTGAAACATCTTTAACAAAACCGTTCGCGTTAGAGGAGGTGTTGGAGCACACTCCTGTCAAGTTTGGAAAGCCAAACTGGGGGGAGGAAGTGTGGAGCTGACAGTCTTGAGGGCAGGGATGTCATCCAGGAGGACAAGGCTGGAAGGAACCCTGTGAATTTCGGTAAGGACAAATGGGAAGGAATAACTCTTTCAATAACACAGGCTGGAGAATGGCTGGGGAGCAGCTTGGCAGAAAAGGACCAGAGAAGGGGAGCTGAGGGACAGATCAAAAGGTATTAAAAAACAGCAGCAAGTTCAGCAGAGGGTCACAAAGGTGTCTGGGGCTGGAACACTGAGGGAATGGATTTGGGGTCTTCACAGTGCTGCAGGACAGAAGAGGAAAGACAGCGGACATATTCAACTGAGAGGTAAAAGCAGCAACTTATTCCCCATAAGGGACAGTCACAGGCTGCTCAGAGAGACTGTGCAGTCTCCATCCTTGGAGGTTTCCAAGATCTGACTGTATGAGGTCCTAAGCAACCTGGCCTGACCTCAGAGTTGATCCAGCTGTGAGCAAAAGGTTTGACCAGAGACCTTCTGAAGTCCCTCCTGGCCTGAATTATTTTCTGATTCCATGACAAGAAGCAGGAAGAACTGTAAATTTACAATGGTATTTCTAAACTTAGAACTGACTGCAGATGTAGACAAATACATATGAAAACAAAGTAAGAATTTAAGTCTGTACCTAGTGACTGACTTCAGTATGGACTGTGTTGGGAAAATCATGAGAACAGGTCAACAACAAAAATGAACTTAAAACTTTTTAAAATTAGCAGCCAGTATACACATTAGAAGATTACCTTGTTCATCTCTGCATCTTCCTGAAAGCTCTTCTTTTGGCACAGAAATGGTTTAGAAATACATTTTTTGATTCTAAGTAGGAAATAAAGCAAAGATTTGGGGCTTGGCACTAAATTGAAGGGTACTGGAAGAGTTCTCCCTTCTTCAAAGTAAGAAAACCAAAGTTTAGCCCTTGCAAATTTCCATTCTACATCAGCATCATCCTGTAAAACAGAAACATAGCTGTTAATAAACTGTGAATACCACCTTGACTACTGAAGATGCTCTAGCTAAACCTTATCTTGTGTTTTGAATGTAATTGGCTGAAATTAATCTCAAACAGATCAAGAACTTGTTTATAATCTGTGAAAACTGAATTTCAATGAATGGAACTGTTCTTATTAACCCATTTAAAATAACGCAATTACATAAGAACAAAGTGGATTTGATTTAATCACTGATTACTCCACAGTGAGTGCTAACAGTCTGCAATACAGGATTCACAGAGATAGACCTCTTTGTAAACACACTGATAAGAACAAAAGCTCTGAATTAAAAGAACACAGTACAATGGCCAAGTTAAAGCTTCATGGCAACACTCAAACTGCTTGGAACACTGGCACGTCTGCAAATGGAAAAATCCCATGTTAACATAACAAAAATGTAAACCTCTCTATAAGACTCTGATTTCTTATCACAGTATCACAGTATCACAGTATGCTAGAGATTGGAAGGGACCTCAAAAGATCATCTAGTCCAATCCCCCTGCTGGAGCAGGAACACCTAGATAATGTTACACAGGAATGTGTCCAGGCGGGCTTTGAATGTCTCCAGGGAAGGAGACTCCACAACCTCCCTGGGCAGCCTGTTCCAGTGTTCCGTCACCCTCACTGAGAAGAAGTTTCTTCTCAAGTTTAAGTGGAACCTCTTGTGTTCCAGTTTGTACCCATTACCCCTTGTCCTATCATTGTTTGCCACTGAGTAGAGCCTGGCTCCATCCTCGTGACAATCCCCCTTTATATATTTATAGACACTTATAAGGTCACCCCTCAGTCTCCTTTTCTCCAAACTATAGAGACCCAGCTCCCTCAGGCTTTCCTCATAAGGGAGATGCTCCACTCCCTTAATCATCTTAGTTGCCCTGCGCTGGACTCTCTCCAGCAGCTCCCTGTCCTTCTTGAACTGAGGGGCCCAGAACTGGACACAATATTCCAGATGGGGTCTCACCAGGGCAGAGTAGAGGGGAAGGAGGACCTCTCTCGACCTACTAACCACCGCCCTTCTAATACACCCCAGGATGCCATTGGCCTTCTTAGCCACAAGGGCACAGTGTTGGCTCATGGTCATCCTGTCGCTCACTAGGACCCCCAGGTCCCTCTCCCCTACACTGCTCTCTAACAGGTCGTTTCCCAACCTATACTGGAACCTGGGGTTGTTCCTGCCCAGATGCAGGACTCTACACTTTCCCTTGTTATATTTCATCAAGTTACTCCCTGCCCAACTCTCCAGCCCGTCCAGGTCTCGCTGGATGGCAGCACAGCCTTCTGGCGTGTCAGCCACTCCTCCCAGCTCAGTGTCATCAGCAAACTTGCTGATAGTACACTCAATTCCTTCATCTAAATCATTGATGAATATATTAAATAATACCGGTCCCAGTACTGACCCTTGAGGCACTCCACTAGTTACAGGCCTCCAACTAGACTCAGCCCCATAGACTACAACTCTCTGGCTTCTCTCCTTCAGCCAGTTCACAGTCCACCTCACTACTGGTCTCTTCTGTAGCAATTAGTCTATAATCTGGTTTGTGAAGAAGACACAGTATTGGAACTTTAAATTAAAAATTTACTCTGTTAATTAAAACATGATAAAAAAACAGGTGATTCTCCTCCAATTCCTTCTACTTGCTGGAATATATAATTAAATCAAATATGCTATCATCACAGCGGTTTATGTTTAACGTTAATGACAGCCAAAACACTCACTTTATTCCTACCTATAAAGTTCAAGACGGCTTCCTGCAGACAGGACTGACCTCATGTTCAAGGACATAACGCAATATTGCTGTAGCTTTTTGTAGAAGCTGTTTGTATCCAGTCACAATACTTTTGGATAATAGCCTGTTTTTTTATTGCTCTGAACCTGATAGCTTGTTCTGTGGCCTCCTGAGTCAGAAGAATCTGAGCCTCCCTCAAGAACGCATGTTGTTCTTGCTCAAGCTGGACACCACCACTGCCGCAAACCAGAGACCAGAACCTGGGACCAGAGTGGTGTCAAATCTAAGTCTGCTGCTTTGTGTCAAAGGTGTCCCCTGGGGACGGTTGGGATGGCCTAACTTCTGGAGATCTGATTCCTTTTTTTCTAAGCAATGATAACGATTTAGCCCTTTGTTTTCCATGGCATGCAAAGTTCATACTGATTTTCAGTAGCCCTGCTGGTTACTCTGTAAAGTTTTGTTCACAGCAGAGGACTAGAGCAACAGCTGTTTAAATAAAAGAAGAATACAATGTATTATAGACCTGCTTGCAAGATCAAGGCACAGGAACAAGAACATCCCTGCAGCATAGGGGCACTACTCCCTCTCATTGTTATTACTTAGGAATTGTATTTATGTAATAACCACAACTGAGGCGAATGAAAGATTCACAGTCACACAATATAACCCTTCCTCTTCAGGAACATAACACAGTACAACAGCAGTTTCTTAGTCCAGTCTAGTTCTTAGTATTGCAAGCACATGCAGCAGGGTAATTTCCAGGTATTTTATAATATAAATGTACTGAGGAATGGGTATTTTCTCCTATTATATAGGAGAAATAATATGTGTTATTTTTCTTAAATAAAATGTGAGCAAGAAAATTTTCAGATCTTGACAATTAGCTGTAACAGTAAATGTGGTGATATTTCATAATAAATGGAATTTTTACCTCAATTTCCTGGAATGAACTGTTGATCATTGCAATAAGCATGTTGAGTAAGACAATGACCATGGTAACATTATAGACTCCATAAAGGACATAACCAGTATTTTCAATAAATTTGTGTTTATAATTGATGACAACTGATTTAACTTCTGAGAGTCCAAATATAGCCCAGAACAATGTCTTGAAACTTTCTTCAACACTGAAAGGAGAAATTGAACAGACACATATGTTACTGAAGAAAAGCTGTATATTCTTATTGTTCAAATTGCCAGTTACCATTTTTACACAGTGTACAAATAGTTCCATCATAATGTAGAACTCTACCACAGTGATATACAGAACAAGCAGACTATCTAATTTCATAGGTACAGGCTGTGTCATAATGTGAGATTCCTAATATTTAGGACTGACAATAAAACCATCTCATTCCATTTAGGAATTACATACACATTCTCAAAAGAATATTACAACGATTCACTTGTTAACTACTTTAATCTATATGCTACGCTCTTGCTGGTAATGTGAATCTAAATAAAAATAATCAACCTGTAAATATGTTATTTTAATTGCACCATTAGTTCACTCAGACTGAATTATTTCACCATTAATAGGACTGACATTCTGAAACTGGGAAGAAGACAGGATCTGACTCAAAATCAGCATTTTCCAAAAAATGGGTCTCACAGACCTTAAACCTCCAGCTGAGTTCTCACTGTACCACCAATCCAGGGTTAAGGCAATAAGCCATGGTGTGGGCATACTGATTTTTTCAGGTTAGTTCATTTAGATACATGTATTTCCTCTTAATCAGCTTATATATATATATATACATATGCACACATAAAGATAAATCCAAACCTCTGAGGTACTTTCTCCTATCTATCTCCACCTGTTTGAAGACATACTTTCTCTTGCTCTGATGAAGAGATCTCAGATCCCCACGTCTAAAAATGCAGACGTAGCATTGCAAAGCAAAATTTGGATTTTATCATGTTATTGTTAAGAAAAAAAAAAGTTAACCCCCCCTAATTCTTAGTTGTGAATTTACTGTTTTTTAGTTTTAGGTACTTTATCTACTGTGTGAACTAATAATACTGAAAAAAGAAACATTATTTTCCCTCTTAGCCAAGTTTGCTTCCTGGCTGAGTATACTTCATAACAGCAATAGCTTGAAGATCATGACAGCCAGAAATGAAGAAGGCAAGAGCTGCAGAGCACACAGAAGAATGAGTTTCCATTGAAGTGATTTATCTTAAAATCACATCTAGAAAGGAGAGCCATGACAAATGTATGCCAAATAACCCCTGAAAGACAGTAAGTTCAGAATTTCTATTTTTACGGTGGAGAGGAAAAAAAAGAGCAGGTCAGGAAATAGTAAAAAAAAAAAAAAAAAAAGGAATATATTTTCTCCTCCCAAGATGGACTTGGTTATTGCCATTGGAAACTATTGAGAGGCAGTCCTTAAAAAAGGAATTAGATTTATGGGGTTTTTTTAACCCTTAAGACTATACAGAATTGTCTGAACTAAATTACAAATGTTTTCTCATGTGTATCACACTGCAGTGATTAGTCTGCTTCAACTACAGATGTCAGCAGCACGTGATGGAGGAACCAGCCTTGCTCCCATGTGCTGCAGGGAGGGGCTGTGCTGCACTCTGACTTACCCGTACCAAACTCCCTCACGGGCAGAATGCCGTCCCACAAGCTCCCCAGCCTGTGTCCTGAAATCCTTGAACAACCCTGGGAACAAGCCCTGTGCATGGAGTGCTATTACAGACTGCACTGCCAGATCATCTGACATATGCCCATCTGTGAAGGGCTCTGAGGTACTTCTGTTTTTTTATGAGCGTCCTGAGCCTAGTGCAGCTCAGGAGGCTTTGCCATGGTCCATTGGGACGCCCGGCTCCTTTTCTGCCAAACTGCTTTTCAGCTGGTCAGCCCCAGCCTGGCCTGATGCATGGCGTTCTTCCTTCTAAGGGGTAGGATGTGGCATTTCCCCATGTTGAACTTTACGATGTTCCTGCAGCTCACCTCTCAAGCCTTTCAAGGTCCTTCTGATTGGCATCACAACCAGCTGGTCTATCACAACCAGCTTATAACTCTTGTTCAACCACACAGGCCTCCTGACACCTCTCCTTGATTTTCTGCCCATTGAGATGGACCAATCTTGAGCACTGAAAAGACATTCTTGAAAATCAGTCATCTTCATTGGACTGCCCTTCTCTTCACGGCCTTATGCCATGAGAGTCTTCCCTGAAGAATCCCAAAGTCTGCTCTCCTCAAGGCTGGGGTTGTGGTCCTGCTATTTGCCTTGTTCTCTCTTCTCAGGAACCTGAACTCTGCAATCTCAAGGTTAGCCACAGCTGCTCCCAACCTTCACATACCCAACCTGTTCTTCTTTGTTTGTAAAAGTCAGGTGTCGCAAAGCTCCTCTCCACATTAGCTCCTTGATCATGTGTCAGGAAGTTATTGTCAATGTCCTCCAGAGACCTCCTCAATTGCTTGTGCCCTGCTGTACTTTCCTTCCAGCAGGTATCAGGGTGGTTAAAAATCCCCATGAAGACCAGATTCTGCAAGTGTGAGTCTTCTTCCAGTTGTCTGAAGAAGGCCTCATCTGCTTTATCTTTCTGATCATGCATTCTGTAGCAGACATCCACTTCAACCTCACCCATGCTGTTCTGCCTTCTAGTCCTGACCTGTAAGCTCACACTGGCTCTTCATCTATCCCTAGGCAAATGTAGAGACATTCTGGCTGCTCTCTCACATAAAGGGCAACTATATCTCAGCTTCCCAGCCTGTCTTTCCCAATGTATTATGGTATTGTTAGGATCAGAAGCTCAAGCTCTGATTTCAAATATATCCTTTAAGCACTAGAGAGAAAATGACTACTTAATCAATGCTTAAGAGATACAAATCTTATAAAATAATTACTAAACTTAATACATCAATGCAAGCAACTGTTTTTCCATAAAACCAGCCCACAATCATCATAGTTTAATCAGCTGTACTTACGTTGTGAATGCTTCATTTTGTTTTGCCCCCAGATAATAGGAATAGAGATTAAACATGCCTATCATGAAAGCCACAAACACCATGATAAATATCACCATGAACTTGAAGATGTCTTTCACAGTTCTGCCAAGTGATATCTGCAGTGGTCCAAAGCTTTCATTAGCTGGTAAGATGTAGGCTATTCTGGAGAAACTTAACACTACTGCAATTGCATACAGGCCTTCAGATATGATCTGAGGATCAGATGGATCCCAGTTTATTCTGGCTAGAAACAAAAGATGAGAATTTCTGTTAGCATTTCAAGATACCTGTACAGATCTATGGGAGGTCTTTTTGGAATAGCAACTGGACAAAACTGGAAGAAACCCTGGGTGAGTCAAACAGTGCTAATCACTTATGTTTAACCAACTGAATTGAGCCAGGTAGCACTAGAAACATTTCACTGCTCCACTGACTGTATTGATTAGATCTCCATTGATTATAAATGTGGGCTGTAAGATCACTGAGGTAACTTTCTGGGAGTTGAATCCCAGCCTGCTAGAGAATTTAAGTAAAATTCACCTTACAGTGTCAATTGAATACATTAAATTAGAAATGTGATTTGTTTTAGCTACCCAAAACAAATTGTTTTGATGTGAGGATCTGGAATCATTAAATGCCTTCCATAACTCTAAACCTGTGGGAACAATAATTTTTCTCTACTATTTCTATTTATTTCATCTTTTTACTCATAGTGAAACAGCTATGGCCCTTTCCTGGCACACACTGAACACTCATTCTATCACCTTTTCTATCATCATCTCTATCAATCTCTTCTGTTGAAGCTAATCCACTTGTGCAAATTACTTGAACACCCTTTAGATCAATGAGTGTGACACTGGTCTTTGACAGGGAACACAGCTGCAGAGGACAGAATTCAGGTTCAAACCTGTACTTAAAGAAATATTTACAGAAAAGTGTCAGAGGAAGAAATCTAAAGCAATATCCTCCAGAATACTTCCTTGCTGGAGGTTAAAGCACTGCCTGATGATGTGGGACACTTAAATCCAGTTCACTATTGTGCTTCAGGCAAAGAGAAGAGGTTAACCTGGGATAGGTTCTCTACTCCCAGAATGCTGTTATCCATGTTTACTCTACTGTAAAGCCAGCAAAATAAATTAATACTTTATACTACAATGGCTGCCATTTGGAAAAATGGTAATTTGAGCTGCTAATTAGCACATAACCATTTAATAAGAAGTCAGTTATTTGTACAGCTTTATAATACATTCATACCCAGTGATGCTGAGCATTAGTCAAAACGACCTTATATACATCAGAAAATTATACTCTTCAAGGAATTTACTGCAATGCCAATGTTCATGTACCCTGACAAAGTAATAAACTACTCTGGTTTTAGGCACAACAAGGCTCAGTTGGTGCATTTTCATTGCCTTGTTAGCTGCTGCATGTTTCTTACAGGTATGTGCATGTTTTGTTTATTGAGCTCCTCACTGCAAAGCCTATTACACACTGTATTCAAATGAGAAAATGCCTGTATGGCAAAAGACTGCACATTTTCACATAAGCAGGCATACCTGTGTTAGCTCTACCTCAGACTTCATGGGTAACTAAGATCAAAGATGGCAGTAAACAGAACTTAATTTTAGCTCATTTGGGCAAAATAGCTTCTAGACACTTCTCATATATTCTACACAAGTTTAACATTTTTATTTCTTATTGGTAAAGACAGTGGATTGAGAACTATTAAAATAATATAAAAGTCTCTGAGCAAAGGCAAATATTGGTTATGTCGGCAAAACGGGTTTAAGAAACTCCTGCATCTCATTGCTTAGTTCTGCCCCTGCATTATAGTACATCATATTTACAGTTGTACCAACACAAGTGTTTGCAGGATAGCATTGTGTAACTGAACAGATCAAATGACCTGGGTTATAATAATATTTAAAATGGGGGATGACAGTGGGGTTATTTCAATCTTAGATCATTTCAACACCTGATGTCTAGACCAGTCCCCAAAAAAATGTATGAGCTGTGAGAACTGCGATCAAATAATAGGGATGAGAAAGAGAAGAAGGGATGGGAATTATCTAGCAGTATATTGTAGAACTAAATTATTGGCAGAAAATCAATTCACCTTCATCAGTTTATTTAGTTAAATCTTAATCATCTACAATTAACTCACCCAAGGTGTAGTATTTTATGTTGGGCTCCAGTGTTGGACTTGTCAGATCTTTCATATTTGCATCAACAAAGTTCTGGGCTCTGGATGCATGCCAAAATGCCATAAACCTTGCTATGAACGATGCTGCAAAAATTGCTAACATACCAAAATCAAGCATATTCCATAACTCAAAAAGGTATTCCTTTGGACCCTGAGACCATATTTCTTTACATTCAGACCATATCATGCCTGTATAAGACAGAACAGAGAAAAGAGTGTGTTTTTTATCTTTACATTTATTTGATATTTTATTTTCTATAAGATATGCTCCAAGTTGCAGTCAAATGCAAAACAATTTTGGTCAGTGGGAGTTTGAACACAAACTAAAATCCTTGAACCTGCCAATTTATATACATCCCAATCCTTCTTTCTCATGTGAGTAATAAAACCAATCTTTCATATCGCTTTTTTCCTGTACAACTACAAAAGCTCTCAAAAGGAATAATGGGATATGAGTATTACCATCTGTTACAGAGACAGGAGGAGAGGGGAAGAGCAGAAATGCTCTGATATGATCATATAGCAGTGCTAGAACTAATAGCAGAACTCTCATTTCCTTATTTGCAGAATACCTTGAGTACAGTCTCTTTTACTGCAATTGCAAATACATGTGAAAAAACAGCATGAAAGTATGAATCAGACCTAATGCTTCTTCAACAGGGAACAGGTATCTGATTCCTAATAATTTTCCTTTCATAATAAAATATAGGAGTACAGTATTAGTTTACGGTATCCTTTTTATTGAGCAAATCCTTGTCCTTTTCAAGATAAAATTTATTTAGTCATGAACTACATCTACAGGATTCTAAAGAGAGACAATAAAAAAATGAATTGAAACAATGTCACTATTTTTTGCACTTATCAAATTGTCTGAAGCAACTTTTCATCATTTTCCAATAAGAACAACAATAATGTTAATTACAGTAACTAAATTCAATGCTACATCTGCATGCATTGAACCTTTTTTTTCATAAACCATCTTATGCATGACAGAGAAATAAATAAAAAGATTAAATTAGAAAACTAGAACTTCAAATTGGGAAATTATTATTTACTCTGTTATTATCAGATGAAAACATTGATATTTATGGACTATTTGGAAATCTAAGTGCCGTGCTATTCCTATAATACACAATGATATTATTTTATAGATAGCTTTATGATGAAATAAATAAAGATTATCAGTTTTTCAAAGCTCTAAAAATAAGCTGGCATACAAATGGCTCCCATTTCAATCACACAGAGCTCATAAAAGCAAACTATTTTAAATTAATAAGCTTTTGAATAGAAACAGATTTTACTTAGGTTGAATTTAACTCTTCCATATTACTGTCTTAACTAACAAGCAGATCCCACACAAATATGTGGTCCATTGGTATAAATGGTATTGGACTTGTAAATAAGAATGAGACGGGTAAAATATTTTTGAGGGTACATGCTTAGGTTCAAGTTCTGATGCTGAATAGTACTACATTGCCAAATTGAACAGGTCAGCTCAGAGTACTATTCATAATATTAATTTCATCCCTAATTTGGGAAAAAAAATCTACCACTGAATGTTCAGGGGCTATATTCGTCTTCCCTTTTGTCGATAACACATCCAGCTACACACTATCAATTTGCTGGCATACTTGCAAAATAAGAGAAAAAGAAAGAGACAACTGGACACAAAAAACTTGGCCCATGACATGGAAATCCTTCCCCCTGGGGGCTGACACAGCCTGGCTAAAACAAAACAGAAAACTCACAGACACTTTTCTTTGATAGTCATAAAACTGAACATATTCATATTGAGACAATGTAGATTTCACCTAAGTCTCTAACCTGAATGGTTGTGATTAGCTAGGCACATGTGAATCCCACTGACATCCAGTAAAAAATACAAGGCCTGTGTGGGAATGTAGTCAGATGAATAAACTCCCTTTGTTGCAATTTTTACACATAAAATTAATAGCAAAGGATTAAATTGGATCCAGCTTCATTGAAATCATAGCAAGACAAATTGAAGTGAAAATTACTTTTTACCTATTACCCAAGAAATAATGAGCATCTCCATCCATGAGAAACACGATGTTTTCATCCTAAATAGCTGTTTTACGTTGCCTGTCGTTTCATTAGGTCGAAGTTTGGTGCCATCAAATCTGTCAGCTGCATTCATGACAAGCAGACCAAGAAAAATGGTGAAAGAGGCTGCATGGGCTACAAACTTCATAAATGGTCCACGCATTATCCTCCCCAGCTGCAACAGAGGTTACGAAACACAAGGATATTGCGTTGCCTTCTTCAAAAATGTATAGAAAAGAACAGTGACACAGATAAATACGTATTTCAGTAACATTCAGGAACAGACATTTGGAAAAAGTTGTTCACTATGATGCCATACTGGCGGTCACCTTTAAAAGTTCCTATTTATTTACTATTTTCAGTGGGAAAATCTACCAGTTTCACCATACATGTATTTTTAACTCAGTGTTTTGAAATAAATCTGTAATTATTTGGGGGCATCTATGTCTGTTATAGGTAATCAAGGGAAAAATGTACTATAGTTGTTGAATTTCTTACATGCTAGTCATCTTTATATGGCAACAAAGACAATGAGATTTTATACTAAAAACATTAAATCATCGCGAGAAGTGAATTATGACTAAAAAATTCTGGTTTCTGGCTGATGTGATACTCAGCTTAGCACAATTGTTGTGCAGTTTTCCCAACATATTTTCCCTTAAAAAAAAATTCATGAGGCCTCAAAAAGTCGTATCTATAGCTCTGTATAGGGTCTTCATCTCCTTCCTCACTTCTTTAATGGATATGTCCTCAAATTTGTCAGGATGTCACGGATAAGAACAACTTTAAAATGGTTTAGAGTGACACTTAAAAAATTGAAGTCCTATACAAGCTCACACAAGGCTGAACTTCTAGCAATTATTTATTTTGAGAGTGCCCGTATTAATAGTAAAAGTCTCAGTTTGCTCACTTGGTTAGCAGCTGCAGAAAAATACTTTTCAATATTAGATTAAGACAGTATCTCTGCCAAAATTCCCTAGAAAGAATTGAAAGCAAGTGTCATGGATCTCAGCTGAAATGTATAACAATCTGTGGTCTGGAAAAGGGAGGGGAAAGCAGAAAGATAAGTTATTTGTATTCACATTTTTGCTACACTTGTTTCAATATCAAAGTCAGATTTTTTCTGACCTTACAGTCAGCTTTTACAGAAACACAGTGTAAGAGGATGTAGCCAAGGATGCGATTCTAAGGTCTCAAATACAGATAACAGTAAGAGAACTAGACAAATGTAAAAAGAAGATACTGTTAAAGGAGCACTGTCAAGGTTAGCAGGCACAAAATTAGATCTTCTTTCTCTATTATATTGTTTCGCAAACCCATGCCATTCATTACTTTTCTCACTCAATAAAATTAATTTGTCTTTTATTAGATAAAATATTGCATCAGCCTCATAAGATTAACTTCAACGACCAATTATTTTGCTTGAACCACAAAAAGAACAGGTAACTGTCATGGGGAAAGATTTTATTTCAAGATAGGAAGGAACAGTCATAAACAACACACAATAAAGCAGAGCTGAAAAATGATAAAGTACCTTGACAGTGTCCTTTTAAATGCATTATTCTTGTGTTCACAAATGAAGATGGGTTAGGAGACAAGATGCCAGAAAGAGGCATACCCAGAAAAGAAGTAAAGATACTGAAGAAAGTAATGTTAATATATGCCTTGTTCAAAAAATAGAAAATTTAAAAGACTGAACTACTAGTGCCCTCCCTTCCACCCCTCAAAAGAGACAAAAATAGTCTTTTACGTACATGTACTAAAATCTCCCTTGGAAGTAGGATTGACTATGGTTGAACTGATAACACAAATGCTGGAAGCTATTATGACATTGCCATGTAACAATGATCCAATAAAATCTTTAAATGACACTTAAAATTCCCAATCTCTTTACAGAGAAGGGACAGGTCAGAAAGTATGAATCAGGGAAATTAAAAATAATATGTAAAAACAAGACCATAACCTTGAAAGTTTGGATTCTTCTATAAGCTAGAGTCTCTCCTTAATACACTTTCACTGTGCATTTTGACATAATAAATTTCCTCCCATTTCACAGACCAAGGCATGCAGATCAAGACATGGTCTTCTAAATGCTCAGAATCTCATTCTGTAACTTAAGTGGGTTTGGGCTTTGTTTTCTTTGTTTTTTTTCTGGTTTCTGATCCTTTTCACTATAGTCTTTGGTTTGCTATAGAGTTTTGGAGAGTGTTTTGTAGATTGGTTTGGTTTAGGACAAGATATACACTAGTTACACTGTGGATACTTCAACATGTATCTGTCTGTATACAGGGTCACCTGAAATCACTGAAGACTCGGTCAGTGATTCACATTATTTCCCCTTGTGACTCTGCAGAAACAATCATTATCATAATGTGATGGAGTATGGTATTGATACAGAAATGATAAAATAGGACTTTATGTAGCACACTTGTCACAAAGGAGAAAAGGACTGATAACAAAAAAGATAATACTTATACTTTCCTAGGAAAAGCATTTCCTAGCTCCTCATATACTGGACATAGCATTCAATTTCTTTTCCCCTACCACAGTGTGAAAGAGGAATATGTACAACCCTCAGAACATGCTTCTAGAAAACACGTACGAACGTACCAAGTTATTTTTTAAGAAATGCCAGCTCAGGAGGCTGGGAACAGTGAAAGAAGACTCAATTTCAAATCAGATCCTTCATCTTGGCCAGGGGCTGAGTAAATTATTTAAGAATTCATAAAACTAAAATCCTAAATTCTATTATTAATTATAGCTGAACATCATAGACATTACAGATTCTTGAAGATAACTGAAAAGAGTTCTTACTCTTTCAAAATATCATCTAACAAAATAGTATTCTAGAGGTTTAGGGTTAATTATGTCAGTTGATACACTAAATTACCAATTAGAAATGCAGAGCAAACAGGTCACAAAACTTCTAAGTGCCTCCATGTGGATTGCTGGCTGAAACCCAAATAAGGGGCAATTTTAATTCCTTTCAGCATCTGACTCTAGTGAATTCCTCTCAAAACAGCAGGTTTTTGTCCGCATATTTCTATGAATTTTCTTTCAGATATGAAACTCTCAATTCAATACCTGTGGGTCAAGCTCAAGTTATCATTTTCCTAAACATAAAACCGGTCAGCTATATAGGTAATTGAGATGTTGCAAATCTTGTAAAGATATTTTTGTCTTTCTCAGAGCCATGGCATCAGAATATAAAGAAATGTGTCACAATAACTCCACTGCAAGCTGTTATTTTCCCCACAAATACTGTGAGTATTTTCACTCTTCTGTCACTGTGCCCTACAGTGCCGAACCTGGAAAAACAATGGGTACTTTATCTCAGTAGGAGAGGAGATTTATAAAATTCCATCTATTCATACACAGAATAGACTCTGCTGATACCGACCATGTTCCATATTGGAGCCATCCTATCCTGAAATCAAAGAGTGAATATTTTTGTCTTCAAAAAAAGCAAAATTTGAGGTATGAGTGAAGCACAAGGTAAGAAGTGGGAACTAATGAAAAAAAGGTGGATTAGGTTTTATATTTGCAGAACGTAATGAAACAAAAAGCATTCAACATATATATCACACAATGAGACAATTAAGTAGCGACAAAGGATGTGGAACCTTAAAGGATGTTGTCCTTTGAACCTTGACTTTAAAAAGGAACTCTGAAATAGCTTTTTTCAGAATGCACAATGGTTCAAAACTACTTTAAGGTACAATAAATCATTGGAAAAAGGAAAATGACAAATAGAAAGTCACTGCTAGAGCTGAAAAGCAATTACTGAAGTACGTTCAATCTCAAGGCATGCTGTAAGACAAAAGCATTCATAAAAATCCCAGTCACTATACACAGAAGTGAAAATTATATAACCGATCTTTATTGTCCAGACTGAAATAAATGAAAAGCATGTCAAAACAAAAAAGGCCCACCTTTCCCCTCTCAGAGAAGAATAAAAAACAAACAAAACCAAAACAACACAAAGGGCTCAGTCCTCCCTTTCAACCTTCCTCTTCCCTTGGAATCACCGCATGTGTACAGGATTCAACCTGCTAAAATCATAGGTGCTATACTGTAACCCACTGAATAAACCTTACATGATCCCTTTTGTTCTCTCTAATATATTCTCTAGGGAATTTTCCATCAGTGTCCATTTAAAATGGATTGTGACCAAATAAAACTGAGATTCAACATAAAGTTCAGAAAGAAAGGTCAGAGACTGTAATCCCTCTTCAGTGGAAAGGTTTTCCATACTTCATATACCATTTGAAACAGACACAGTGGTAGCATCCAAATCCAGCCTGTGCATTCATTATAAATGGAGGCAAAGGAGGCTGTGTTACTGCTTTAAAAACCTCCTGATAAGTATAAGCACTGTCTTGACAAGTCAACAGTTAAAACTGATGATGATTGTTCTAACTTCTGGCATTCACATTTCAGTGACTTCTATCTATTAATTTTTAATAATAGAAAATAAAATTGCCTTTGAAGTAACTGGAATCAACCCACAGCCTGAGCTTAGCCTGTATCTGAATCAATGGGAAATGATCCTTTGCATCCGCCTACTACAGCAACAATGAAATAAAGAATGATTTCACTCTGTTTCTGAATTACAATTTCTACAACACAACTCTTGCTCAGCCATTGTAATTTAATATACACAGCCTTTAACATAACACATTTACCTGTCTTAATTATGATTGTCCTAACATGCAATCTTGAAGCCATTCCATTAAAATAACATGTTTCTACGGTATTATTTAAGTAATTTATAGTTATAGAATCATAGAATCGTTAGGGTTGGAAAGGACCTTAAGATCATCTAGTTCCAACTCCCTGCCGTGGGCAGGGACACCCTACACTAAATCATATCACCCAAGGCCTCGTCCAACCTGGCCTTGAGCACTGCCAGGGATGGAGCATTCACAACCTCCCTTGCCAGACTGGAATCTACATACAGATGATACAGGAGTTAGTAAAAGGCCATTACAAGATTTCACAGACTGACCTTACTGCAAGGAGCAATCCAGTAAGCCATGGAAAGGAAGGGCAGTCCTACCGCAACAGCAAGAACAACCAGGAACTTCACTGCCATGGTCTGTTGCCGTAAACCTGACAAATTCTCGTACCAGATTGAAAGAAGCTGCTGTTGGCAGTTTGGATGTGCTACAAACTGTAACAAAGAAAAGGAGCACAAAAAAGTATTGCTTTCAGAAAATCTTTTATTAAAATAACACCTATATGAAGTACATTAAGAATGCTGGAATAGCAACAACTCGAGCTCATATTCAGAGGAGCACTAACAAGGTATAAGAAAACATTTTTTGATGAGCATAATCCTAGCATGCATGTGCTATCAGCAACAGTAAATCCTTTAATTAAATATCTATTATTTTAATGACCCTGTGTTCCATCACAAACTATTATTTTCCATCTAAGGATAATTAAACATAAACTTTATCTGGGCAAAATCTAGTGTTACAGGCTACCAAAACATAAACATTTAATAACAGCACAATTTAATACCACTATCATGATATGTATGCTTGGTCAACAAAATTGCTTACTTTTTTAACTTCATACTTAATGGCAAGTTTTAAGCGGCTAAGGCTGGGGCGACCATGTTCTCCATTATTATGGCTCATCTCTACATCACCATTCAAAATAGCTTCCACTTCTTCTGTATTTCTGCACAAATCAAGGAGTCCAACTACAAAATCCTTGCATTGCATAGACAATTTCTTGTAATCATTCTAGAAAAGAAAAGAAAAAAGAAAATAACTTCTTGTTTTGACCTAACATGAGAGAAATAGTTCTACATCCCAGCTACGCATCTGTAAGCATCAATAGTTTGTTTGCATCTGGTCATGTTTTTGGGTTTTTTGTCTGGTAGATTAACAGCACTTTGGTATCAGACATCTGCTTCCCCTGAACGTTCAAAGAGTAGGATTTGTCTCACCTTGGTTACCTTGGACATCTACATTATCAACTTTTACAAACAACTTCTCTAGACTTGCTTTAGAGCCAATTGGAAGTTAAAAAAAAACCCACTTTCAGAAATATAGTAGGACATCCTTTAATGACTATTTCGAGTTTTGAGTCACTGTTTTCCAAAAGGCATAAATCAACCAGAAAAAGAGAATTTTGATCACTGCAATCCACATATCATTAACCACCCCTTACTTGCAGCTGTGTTTGGGTCATAAAAGATTAACATAGCTAGACAGACAGGTGGCTATAGATACAGATGGATATCTAAAGCTAAAAATTATGTACAAACATACTGCCCCTGGCCTAGACCTTACAGGAGATCTACTCATATGTGTGTCAACAATGTCTTAAAAAGATGAAACTGCTGTAGAATTTTTCCCAAAGAATAAAAATAAAACCCTCCAAACCACCCCACACCATACAGGACTGCTCATGTAGTCTCTGTTTTATGTTCCAAGTATCTTTCTAGGAATCCTTTTATTGTAGTGACACATTTTCCCCTCTTCCGGTCTGTTCTTCATAGCATTCCCTCTTCTCCCACTCTTAGTCTCTATTTAGTCCCTTCTTTTTAATTACTTCCTTCATGCAGGAATGGAAGATGCACACCCTGGAAGATAAACCATTATTTTGAGTATATAGAATACCCTAATTTATTTGCTGAGGCTATACTTCATGCATGTTTCTGCTTTATTACCCACAAGACCACAATACCAGTTTATTACTTTAATATATTAAAGGACTGCATACAAGTTTTACATTTCACTTTACTTAGATAGATGCAACCATTCACAAACAAATAGTTATAGACACTATTATATGTCTACATAAAAGTGTTAGTGATTTATTTTTTTAATACTGTAATGTAAGCAAGATAGCTCAGATCTGTTACACAAGAGAAAGGAACTTTAATTTCTCTACAAAGACAAGAGAAGTTAAATACTAAAACTAACCATTTCATGACATGCTACATATTTTCAATGTATTATTTATTTTCCCTCTCTTCAGAAGCATAATAAGAAAGATTAACAAAAATCTGGACTTCCTGGGACTACAGAAAGATGTTTTTTGAGAGTAATAGATCATCTTCTGTTTGGCAGCAGGTAAGATAAGATTCAGTGTTCAGTCATCTTAATACATAAATGTCCTCTTTAAAATGGAAGGAAAAGCAGGTATTTAAGGTTCACAGACAAAAAGAAAAACTGTTCGTAAGAGTCAAATTATGCACCCTTGTATGATTAGGTACCATGAACTGTTCCAAACTGGTATCTGACCTTTGAACCTCGAATGAAAATAGGAGTATTTTTCAATAAATTTAGGAATAAAATAATTTGGCATTCAGAAATAACTCCTAAAAATAGTGTAATATATTTGCAATATACTGGTGTGCACGTATTTTCTGGTAGGACATATTTGTACATGCACACTCACACACACTCTTCATCAGTATTTTCCATTTCAGGTGACTCCCAGTGGAGTCCAATGCCTTTGGGTAGTCTCAAAAGAAAAATCATATACAACTTATTTTAATGATGAATATGATTTTGGCCTGAGTGTAGTCCCGTTTACCAGAATGAACACTGAACAGGCACTTTTAGAAAAGCCAGATATCCCCACTCACACTTAGAAGAACTACCCCTTCTGAATTTAAGTTTGTACATGGTATCATATATATATTAGCAGCCAGTAAATTCATTCATAAACTTCACTTGTTTACTTTCTCATTTGCAAATGCACTAAACCTGCTTCCCCTCCTGTGAAATACTGCCACAGCCGTGACAAGTGGTGGTAGCTGATCTGAAATGCCCTCACTGGTCAGATTACAGCAGATGAGCTTTGGGGAGCTGAGAGCTGCCCAGCACCACACCTCCACCACAGCCACGGCACAGCATCTCTGTCACCAGCAGAGTCAGCTGAAGGCAGTGCACAGCACCGCTCCAGTTCACAGGTCACTGTCTTCAGACATATTCCTTATGAAGAATTTATCCTTCCAGGGAAGGTTATAGAGGACAGACGGGATGATAGTATCTTAAACTGCTACAGGAGGATTTGTCAGGGTCTGAACATTAGTCAGGGAGCTCTATCTGGGCAACTCTGGTTCTAAGAAATCAAGTGTGTTAACTTGCAGAGACTACTGCACTGGCTGCCTTTTGCCCTTTGTCTCCTTGGTCCACTTCAATATGTAGTGACAGCAAAAATTATTAATACACTCTGTCACACATGCACTGAAAGTTCCCCTTCTCCCACAGTCTTCCATGTCTCTCACCATTAATGTGAGTCAAGGGAACATGGGAATTTTTTTGGCTTAACTTAGTTTTGAAAATGGCCAAAGACACACAATTAATTCCACAAGTTTTCCTTCACTGCAAATAGAAACTTAATGAATTATAAAAGCAGTCCTGGGAGACTTGGAAAGAAAGTTTGCACCTGAAGTATAGCTGGAGGCTCTAAAAAGCATCAGCCTTTAATTCAGCAGTACAGCACACATGTGACAACATGCACGTGGCAACACTGGCTCAGGGCTCTTCAACAGTTTAGCCAAAAAAACAGTTTTGCCAAATTTTGCCACACCAAAGATGAAGGGGCAGCACTGGCATTAATTTGCAGCAAACAGTAACATGTCTATGCTTAATTTAAAAATACATTTTCCATTCCACCCCATTAAACAATAAAAGAGTCTGCTGCCATTGTAGCTGCAGAGGACTTTGTACTAAATGCAAATCTTTTATCCATTTTGAATAGCACTGGGCCACAGCTGTCGCTCTCAAAACTCTAAGCCACATCTCTGCAAGACAACATGTGTCAGATATCATCTGCATCCTTACGGACATAGTAGAGATATTAGCCCTAGGGTGGGCAAACAATTTAGATGACAAAAACTATGAGCACAATCCCCCAAAATAAAAATATTCTGCATAATATCAAACCTGTAAAGCTGCACATTTAGTCATGTCAAAAAGATAGAATCCTGAAGATCTCAGAATTACTCAGGAAGCCTGAATTATCTGTTTGCTTGGCACAGTACTCTTACACTCCACTTGACACATCTCTCCAGTTAGTTTTCCTGCAGAAGTCATTTTCTACTTTTTTGTTCTTACTCCCAATAAAAAATGATCTTCCACCATACTTGCAAAAACTGTATCTGAAACCAAATGCAACAGGTGTGTAACGCTAAATGACACCATTACAGAGGGTTGAGGCAAAGAGAGGAGTTTATTCCAGAGAATAGTGGTTTCTACTGATTATGGCATCTCCTATTTTGCATGAATCACAGTTTCATGGTCAATGTTATCACTAACATTAAATGATGGTGTAATACAGGAGAGAGGAGTAATTTATAAGATAGTCAGAAAACAACCAGCATCACAGTTGAACATTAACCCTTTCCATTCTCTCTGAGGAAAACCTGGGATTTATGTGTTCCACTGGCTGCAGGCACCCACTAGGAAGCTCCCCTGCAGATAAATACCCCATCAACACTATATAATAGGTGACTTAAATGGTGTATTACCACAAAGTTCAATTTTCATTTAAGTAAGGTTTGAAATACTTTAAATGGCTGAGGCCAACCCTAGGTGGAGCTAAAGTTTGCATGTCCAGCTAATCTATGCCCTAAAATTGCACTTGATTACCCTAACACGTGTAACACATTTTTATGAAAACCACAGTTTCATGCAGGGACCACACTATCCAGATAACTGCAGGAAACTCATGAAATAAAGCAAGAGTAATAATTTTCAGATAAGTTGCTGCAAGCAGGGATCTGAGCCTGCAGCAGCACAGACAAGCCCAGACTCACTCAGTAAACACAATAGTACCCATATTCTGCAACTTGCTTGCAAAGGCTTTGTACTGTCTACACTGAACTTAAGACAGGTATTTCCCAGTCAAGCCCCCAGCCTGTCTAGATATTGTCAAAGTTATCACTTATCAATAGTGTAAATGTCAACTCTCATCAATGCATGTATAAACATACTCCATGGTCCTTAATATTTATCCAGAACCACATGATTTTAGTACCTACAAAAACATTCCCAAAAGACCTTATGTTGCCAGTCAGCTGCTCCTGGTGAAACCTCAAATTAAGGGAGAGTTAAATTTTCATGTTGCCTTGTGCTCCTGCTCCTGATTGTTCCTATTTACCTTCACTCCATTTATTTCTACATGCTGAGCATGTACATCCCCAGCAGAGCTTGGCTGATTAACTTCCAGCAATATGGAGCTGCTCTGTCTCTTGTCTAAGCCTCCTGTTTCTGTTGAAGGACAGTACCTCAAAATCTCTGTTGTAACTCATTATACAACACTAAGAAGTACAGCTCTAATTTGAAAGAAGGCAACTGAGACAAGAGAGGAACCAAAAACCCAAAAGTCACTCAGGAAGGGCCTCCTCATGACTCTGAAAGGCAGGCTACATAAGTTTGCTCTCTGAATGAGCCCACCTCTTCTCACCTGTGTGCTCTATTCCTGCACTGGTGGGACCAGGGACAAATAACTGCACTCCCAGCTCATTGCAACAACTGTATGCTGCAGCATACATTTCAAGGACAATTCCTGCTGACTGTTCCAGATGATGATTTTAGCTTGTGTTTCTTCAACTGTGGTAAACGGAGCTACAGAGTCCCTACAAATCAGACATGCTATTTATCTCACCATAGCTGTGAACTTAAAAGGCTGCATTTATGGTATATGAAAAATGTTTTTCTCATTTGTTCTAAATTTACTTTCCTTTAAGTTAATCAAGTCCTTTTGTTCACATCTTCAGCAGCTGCTAAAGAGAAAAGACAAGAATATGTGGTTTAAATAGTCTTCTCTGAACTGTACATGCAAGCAGTTGATGAAATCTCAGTCCACTTAAGTCCTACGGATTTCTGCTGGGACCTTCATGGGCAGACATTAATCTGCTGCACTAATTAAATGCTCTTCCCAGCATTTCATCTTACTGACAAAAACTGTCCTCTGCTCCTATCCTGGCTGTTCAGATGCTGGCTTTAAGATCCCCTTGCACATTCCACCTCCGTCTTTTCCCTCTCCAAGAAATATTTCAGCTTTGTATAACAGATTGGTGCCGCAACAACGGTACACCTATGAGCATGAGACAGGAATAATTAATCCTGAATTGCAGCATCTCAGTTTAGGTTTGTCTGTCTGAGTGGTTCATGGCTTTGTGAACTGTACCACTGCTATGAATAGTAACATTAAATATTGATCACAACGACTTCAAAGTCTTCCTAACTCAATTTGGAAATTATTCCGTCACTGCTTTGGAGGGGGTCTGATCTCCTCCTGGTGAAGTCAACATATCTTGCTCTGTCACAGGAGTACCATATACTAGCATCAGCTTTTCAACAGTCTCCCATAAGGAAAACCCAGTCCAATGGATTTTAGCTAACTTAAGTTAGTTTAAGCACTGCCAATGTTTGCACAAGGCCTGGCATTGCATTTTATGAGAGCAAAAAGCTTACATTCTTACTGTCTTAACAGAAATAAACTGTGGTTAACAATTTTGTAGGCTGTGCACCATTTTATCTACATAATAATAAAGCAGCCCCAAAACATTCATCCCAAAGAACACTCACGCTTCAAGGATCTAAGGGGCCTTGAATCTCTGGGTCTCAACTATTAATTTATTTGTGTTATCCTGAAGAAGTCTTTAAGTTCATCAAGTTCACAAAAAAAAAACTAAGTACAAATAAGTAAAAGAAGGAAGATGGAGTAGAAATAACAGAGAAAATCAGCATATTAAAGAAGGAATAGAAGGACACTATTTACAGTCATTTTTGTGAATAAATGAAAAACATTGCAAAGAGAAAACTTTCACTCTATGAGAAAATAATGAGAAAGCATAATAGTTGAACAGAACTGTGCAATTTGTCTTGCATCAGTGACCAATCTGTACCACTTCAGTCTCCTCTTTCCCCTGTCCTAAGCCACCTTCACCCATGGGTTTGAAGGGCTTCCTTTACTATTCTGCCCGATGGGAAGTGGAAAATGAGTTCAGTCGTACATTCTACATAAACAGCACAAATTATAATAAGCACAGAGGAATAAGACATTCCCAAAGGTTGAAATTTTACATTCATTGAACAATTATATATTTTACGTTATTCTCTGATTTATGAAGATGATGCTGATCTCCTTCTGCTCAAGGAATGGGAGAAAGAGCTTTGATTGAATTTTCCAATTCTGTTTCTGTCAGAATCAGTATCCCTCTACATACCTTAAACTCTTTCTCAATGTTGGCAAGCACGGCCAGCTCATTGCTGAGCTCTAAGGCAGTCATTACAGGGTCTTCACTGGACAAAGACAGATAAGCAGGGCTGGCCAGACCTTTATAGGCATTGATTCTGGATCTTGAATGGCTGAAAGAGTCATGTTTTTGTTTCTGATTGCATTCACTGCACTTGCAGAAATAGTCATGTGGCCTATCGATCCGAGCTCCTTTTCTCAGCAGAGTGTGGACAATCTCATACTCATGGCAATGAGCGGCCAGAATGATCGGTGTAACATCATGGGAAAACCGTGTCCCATCTTCATCATATGCATAAAAGTCATCATGCTGGAGCTCTGACTGGCTAGGACTCAATGTAAGCCTCTTGCCTTCAGCAAATGCAGGATGGTTTAGGATGGCTTCCACTATCCGGACATAACCTTTGCTAATAGCCAAAAGCAAGGCATCCCCAACGCGAGACAGGTTCTCCTTCTTCAACAGAAGCTCTGTGATCTCCAGGTGCTCATTGGCAACTGCCAGCTGCAAGGCGTTCTGCCCCATGTAGTCCACACAATTCACATTGAGCGAGGGACATTCTTCCAGCATTTTGCGAATCACTGGGATATTCCCATATTCTGCTGCATCCAAAAAGCGCTCTTCCTCCAGAGAAAGACTTGTTGAGTGGTCATTAAACATATAGGCTGGCCCTCGACTGGCCTGCCTCCTCCCCTTCTCCCGGAGAATGGTCTGTCTTCGTAGCGCTAGTCTGTTCTCGTTGCCTCGCCTGCGTAGAAATAGAGAAATTATTAGTTTTGTTTTATGCAAGGGCATATCCATTTAAAATAATAATTAAGACAAATATTTTAATCATTTATCTGCTCTAAATTTCTAATGCTGACAAGAGACCAGAAACCCTGACTTTGATGCATTTTGTAACCACTGTCACTGCACAGCCCTGGAATGAGCAGCCAGCCACATTTTATTTCAGAAAGAAGAAAAAGCCTTAGTCAACCGTCATTTAATATTACACTTCAATCTCCCTCTTTTGTCCTCCACAGCTTTTGCACAATTTTTACTGCTTATTCTACATAGGTAGACTAACATTTTCAAAAGTAAGGTTCTTAGGTTTACACAGAAGCCCCTCTCTGCTTTTCCAGCACTCCCCTATTTAAAACTGTCATCACCATCTGGTATCCCACACATCCCTCTGATATGTATGGTCACTTCACAGAAAAATGGCTTCCTATTTTAATCTAGAAAAGCAGTAAGAAAAACATTACAGTGTTTTTAAGTTTTCTCTGGATGAATACTACTTTCTGACATCTTTGGTAGATCTGGCAGATACTTTGCCAGACTTCACTGGAACAAGAAGTGGGTATTAAAAAAAAAAAATCAATTCTCAAGTTCATTGTTTAAATACATAATTTAAATACAAAGATGACCCGGAGAATAGTGATGATGTGCAATGACTGCCTCAGTCCTGAGACAGCCAGTATCAACAGCACAATGCAGTGAGAACAGCCCACACCTGCTCAGCTGGCAGGAGGAGTCCCAGTGACCCAGCATGAGCCCACTGGCCCTCAGGAGGCTCTTGTGAAAGCAACCATCTCCTCAGAATGCCATTCATGCAAAGCTCTTTGCTTGGTCTGGGCTGGCGCTAAGTCACAGCTCAGAGTGAAGAGAAGTCACAGTGCGACAGGGGTCAGCACTGGGATGAGGTATTGCACAGGGCACACAAGTACGGAAGCTCTCTAAACGACCTTTTGCCTCAATAAGGCAGCCTGACTTCACTTGCTCTTAGCATCCTTACCGCCATCACTAATTCAGCACCTATCTCACATTTTCGATATGGTTTCTCCTCTTAGCCCTGATGATGATTTTATGACATCTATGATTGAATTCTCAGTCATAAACTGAATCTATACAGGATAAAAGCATGTTGAATACATTATATGGCAGCTGCTAGTCCTTATCTCCATCATCCTTTTCATTTTTACGTTTCATAGCCTTGATAGCCTATTTATTCCTCGACTCAGCTGCTTGCCAACAAATCCTGCCAATTCTTGCTTCAAGATAGCTCTGAAATGTTGTCCATTACTCTATTTAAACCCTCAGCCATTCCTCGTCTCTTATACTAATTATTAAGAAATTATTTATTAAAACATGAAGTGAATCGTATTGAAGCTGTTTGCTGAGCAATGCTACATTCTCTTTAACAAGAAGAAAACTTAATTCATGACTTTCTTACTTCAGTCAACTAAGATCCCAAGCCTCAACAGAAATTCAACTGCAATTTTATCTCCTAGAATTATTCTAATAAACTACATAATATTCACTACTTCATCTTTTTTCTTATTTTGAATGGTAGCTTAATGATTCTTTACGTACATACGCTCAAATACACTTCAGTATTTTTAGTATTTCCCACAAAATAATAACCACAAGCAATAGTTTATTCATTTACTTACTAATGAATATGAATTTGAGTATTTAAATGACAGTAAAAAACTCCAGTCCTTTGTGACTCAAAATTTCTTCACAAAGAGTAGCAGTACAAGATATTTCTGCAAGATTGTTTCTATTTAAGTATAAATTTCCTTTCTGCCTTCTCAGTTTCAGGGACATAGTCTTCTGCAGCATTGGAAATGCTTCAAGCTGTTAACGTCTTCAGCCTAAAGGGAAAAGTTTTGTTGCAGGATAATCACAGGTATGGATTGTGGAAAAAATGTCAAAATTGACAACTGTCACATAGTTCAATGTGCAGACAGTACTAACACCGTGCTACAATGGCAACTTCACAGCATTAGTTTAGACTATGTCTATCATTTCACAATATGGAATAAAGTTAGATCCCACTCTCTTTTACTCCTCAAGATCTTCACAAAGGCTGTCTCAGCTGCTGTGGGTTCAATACAGAGGGTGCAGATATATGCTAATGTCTCACAGGTGAATACAGTATATGGCTGGTTGAAATTTTTCAATGCATTATTTCCAGATATTTATATTTGATGAAAAGACATCCTTTGGAGACATCTCACAGAAAACATGAAAACTGAAAGAATGAAAATGACACTTTGGTGACAACACTGGTATCAAAACCTAAAATTCACTAAATTGAGGCCAGTCTTTTGATACATCTATGAATATTTTACTGGAAATGAACGCATGAAATTGGAACAGAAACGAAATGGTAAAAAGAAGATAGGGCAGCAGAGAATCCAGCTGCCACTCACCAGTTGGGAAAGTTGTTATAATTTAAAGGACAGTAACGTGCTTCTGAAAGATTTTTTCAAACATGGAATATCAGATTGCATTGGTAAGGTGAATATCAACTGGGAGATAGGGAAGAGAAGGAAGCTAAAGACAGAAAGTGCAGGGCAGGGAAGGAGGGGGAATGAGAAAGAAAAAACTGTAAAGGGAGCTTTTAAAACCTGATGGGTTTTAAGATTCATGCACTGAATAACTCTTAAGAGATGATGTCCTGGTTTTGGCTGGGATAGAGTTAATTTTTTTCCTAGTAGCTGATGCAGTGCTGTGTTTTGGCTTTAGTCTGAGATCAATGTTTTAGTTGTTGCGCAGTATCATTTACCCTGACCAAGGAATTTCAGTCTCTCATGCTCTGCCAGAGGAGGGGCACAAGAAGCCAGGAGGAAGCAGAGACAGGACACCTGACCCAAACTAGCCAAAGGGGTATTCCATACCACAGCATGTCATGCCCAGTATATAAAGTGGGGGGAGTTATCTGCAAGGGACCAACCGCAGCTTGGGTCAGGCTGTGTATTGGTCAGCAGGTGGTGAGCAATTTTATCATGCATCACTATGTGATGACCATTTCCAACAAAAGTCACTGCAGTATCTCTCACCTTAGAAATCTCCAGAGCACCCATGTTCCCTCTACCTTATTTCACACCAATTCATTCTGAAGATCCAAACCATCATGTTTTAAGAAATATTTTTTTGCTTTTCTTCAACTGGTTTCATGGATCTTCATCCCTCAATCCTTATTCTATCAGTTTCTCTCCCATTACTTCTGTATGCGTTGCGATTGTGTATGTGAAAGCTACTCCTGCAAATATCTGCAATCCAAAAAGCCATGCTGCATCCCTTATATAGCATGGGGAGTGCTCACAAAGACTAACATTGTTTTAATGAGGTTAATCTCTCCAACTTTTACAGTCAGTAAAAGCAAACAGGCACCTTGACACCAGGATTCAGAGCAGGAACTCCATCTCCTTGTAGATTATGTACCGCATATAAGACGGTTAGCATCATTAACCTAACATTAGCTAAGTTATGTTTATATTAGCCTAAGATAAACAGCCTAAATTCCCCACATCTGCTCTATTCATAATAACACATCTCTACTGCTTGTCCTACTGGTTCTCACTTTTGGCAGAAACATTGAGACAATACGAGTGCATGCAGAGAGTTAGGAAAGCTTAAAGTTCAGCTGGAGTTAAAGTAGCAAAGGATGTGAAGACCAGCAAAAGGTGTCTTCTGAAAGTAAGTATGTAAAAGTAAGACTAAGGAAATTCACATGGACCCACTGTTCAACAGACTGGTGGACTCAGAGGCCAAGGACACAGATGAGACTGAGGTACTCAATGCTTTCTTTGCCTCAGATTTCACCAGTGAGGGGCCCAGGCCTCAAAGGGCCCCAGCAGAGTGAAGCACTACCCACACTGAAGCAAGACTGACCTGCACTACAATTAAGCCAGACAGACACACAGTCCTGAAACTGTGCATCCAATGGTACAAAGGGAGCTGGTATATATCATTGCAAAGCTGCTTTCTTATCACCTTTTAAAGTGCATAGTGACTGGGGGAATTGGAAGCAGGCTTTCCAACTTTCTTAGCTCCCCATTGGCTTCTCAGTTTTGGATAAACTAATTGTTGAAACAAAGTAGCACAATTATCTGAACTGCAGAAACCATCCTATTGAGCAGCATGCTGGCAAATTCCACACCTAGCTTCAACTGCTTCTTTCTTCCTGATCTGTGCATCAGTCATTTAAAACTAAACATCATTTAAATAATTTATACTGAAATCATTTGAACAGATAATAAATTCAGTTCATAAAAACTATCATAATTTTTAAAAAACCTTCAAAAAAAAAAAAATGCATTCAATGTAGATTTAGATCTTATTTAAACTGGCAATAACAGCATCGATTTAAAATACGTATCTTTATGCACCCTGCAAAACTAATCCAGTATAAAATTATTCTGCTAGTATTTGATCCTCATACAAGGAAATAAGCCCTTCAACAGGATCATGGTCATTATTTTTTCCTGAGATGTTAACAACCAGTTAACCAGCCAAAACCTGCAGTTCATTAAACACTTTCTTTTTCATTTTTCAAATAACAGAAACCAATTATATTCCTATTGCAGGAATACATTCAGTACGATTTATCACAACAAAGAGTAATCATTGCTAGTGAAGAATACTTAGAATTGGCTTTTTGGTCCAGTAGCATTTCCTCTTTTCTTGCCTGTATTTAGAAGAAGGACATTGCTTAAATGAGAGATTAAGTACATACATTCCCTAGACAGTAGCTCATCTTCTGGAATAGAATTTATTACAGAATGAAACAGAAGATTCCTGCATTGTTTGTTGGACTGTAGCACGTCTGATGCAGTGCTCTGGAATTGCAGTGTAATCCATTTTCCCTTCATCAATATATTTTATATGTATGAAATAAATTTCCTGTTTTGCCCATCTGCAATTATAGTAAAAGTTATGAGTCTGTAATTAAACTGGCTCTTGCAGCACAAGACTATAAATACGTTTAGCTGTAACAGAGAATGCAAATCGTTCTGCTTTATTATTTCTGCTTAATTAGGTCTACACAATAAATTTTAATCCAGGAGTTTGTTAAGAAGAGTATTTGACTGCCTCCAAGAGCAAGGAAAGGAATTTGATGATCTACAAAGGTATGTTCAGTCCGGTTTTGTCCTAATGTTCTTAACATTTATTCCACCATCATCAAGGTGTTTTCAGTCCATCTTTTAATCAAAAAAAATACGCATTTTAGTGTCTCTTGTCACAGATTCTGGCCACATAAATCTTAAAGCCACTTGAAACCTCAGTCTTCCCAGTCTACAGAACAACTGTTGATTACAAGAGATTATTAATGCACTTGGGGGAAACACGGTCTAAATGTCCATACTTATTAGTAGTTATTACTCAATAGCCAACATGGCCAAGCTTGGAATAGTGTCATCATTTTGGATACCATATTACAGGACAGAGTTCTAAAAACAAGAAATTAAAAGACAGGGAGCACCAGGGGTCACACAGTCTCTACTGTATTTTCTGCTTCATAGTAAGGTTGATTTTGTGAACTATATAGGGTGTCGTTACTGCACTCATCTCACTTCCCCTACAGGAACAGTAGGAGTCTAGTATAAATTAGTCATCTTGATCTACTCTGTAGATAAGGAGAGACAACTCTCCCATCTACCTTTAATATTTATTCTAGAATAGCATAAATTTTCATGCGGAGCATCTACATTTTTCCATTGTTTGAAAAAGAATCCTAGCTGATTTGGTGAGTTTAAAGCGTCCTTTAATGTATATAATTTAGTAGGAACATAGACCACAGAAGGATAAGAAGTCAAGTCCCTTACAAGAACAGATACCACCTCAAACAATTCCCATTAAAATATCAGACTGCCTCCAAGAAAATTGTTGTCTTGATGGAATTCTATTTTCTCTCATAATCCCACTGAAAGAGTAATCCAGAATTCGATTTTTCTAGAAACTTTCATCAAATTTTCAGCCTAAATTTAATAACACACAATTTTTATCTGTTTGTTTTTGTTTAGGAACCAGAATTGTATTTCAAATTAAGTAGCACCTTCTCCTGACAACGGTTACCTGCAACACACAAACACATAGCAATCATACCCTCTCTCAGCCTTCATTTTGCTGAGCTAAATAAAGCTCCTCTCATTTCCTGCTATGTCCATGCAGTTAAATCTGCCACAGAACAAAAAAATGCTCAAGTACACTTTCCTAAATTATACAGTAATCCCATTTTACTGTTTGCAGTAAAATGATTAGTAACCATTCTGTGTTAAAACGTACACATTTGGCTATCTCTGTGGTGCATTTACATCCAAGAAATCACTTAGGCATTATGGATTCCTCTGTGAGCCAGAGATAGTATCTACCGCTTGTTGAAACTCGAGCAACTAGCTGAAACAATGCTGAAACCATTAGTAATCACCTCTGAATCATCTCTGCGGTTCTCACATGCTGTTGTTTAACTTCGATAACGATCAGTTAGCTAGATCAGATAAGCAGTAACACCAAATAAGACCATCAACACCAAACACCAAAGAATAAATTCTCTTGAAATAATCTAACAGTCTTCTGGGACAGAATAAGAAGCTGTGTGAACCAAGCAGGACCCATGTATATGTTAGAGGTCTTCAGCAAGGCTTTTGCTGCTATCACACATTATACTCTAAAAAGCAAACTGCAGAAAGAGACTGAAATCATGAAGAGGTAGCACAGCTGGTAGGAAAACGAGTTATCAATCTAAGGTTATAAAACCTATTTGCTCAGAAAATCTTACTTAGATCTGGTATTATTTAACATATTCATTAAATGATGGAATCTAGGCTCTGTGGTTTACATCTGCATAGGAACTTAGTCTGAGAGGAACTAAAAAACAGGTGGAAAGCAAGGCTGGCATTTTGACTGGACCTGACAAGAAGTGATGTGAAATGAATGTTATGCAATTTGAAAACAAGAAGTAAAGGGGCTTGCACCTAAGTAAGAATAAGTAAACACACATTAAAAGCTGGAAATGGCCTAGATTGGTTTGGAGGGGTAGGTGTGAAATAATACTGGTGTTATGCAGCCTTGTGACAACACAGGCCCCACACTTCAAGAACAATACAGAACTACTGCAATTAGTCCAGAGAATGACTACAGAGCTGATCAAAGGTCTAGAAGACATGAAATAAAGTACAAGTAGGTTTTGTTTCATATATACAAGTCTGAAGGAAGATCAACAGTGGTGTAGTATAGCAATGGTGTAAAAAGAAGGGAATAATCTGTCTGTATTTGGGTCTAGTATTAGTAGGCAACAAAAATATAACAGAGAAAAGAGGATTAATATATGTACTCTTATCATATACCTATACAAAAATATAACAATATATGTAGTTTACAACATAATTTGAAAGATATTTTATAAAAATATATATTGTTATATTTAAAATAAATAGTGACATATATAAAAAAACCCAATATATATTTAGTCCAATCAGAGATTAGACAGACACATGGTCTGAACCTCTATGCCATGCTAAGGAACAGAAAGTGATAGGCTGTAGAAAAAAATTACCTTAAACTTCTAAATCTGATGACAGTGAACATCTGGAAACAAACATCTGAAAACAACTTGGGTTTGCCATCACCAGAGATCTTGAAGAACAGCTGAGATAAACAAGTGGTAGGAATGGTTTGGGGACAGCTGGCTTTGCCTGGTGGAGAGGAACTGGATAAGATGTCCACATCTCCCAGTCCTATTGCCTATATATTTGATGCTGCAAATTATTAACAGGGACATATCTGTCTCATGAGAGAAGATAAACCCCTCAGATCATGTTATTCAGTATTCATGCTTCTCCTGCAGTTCTCCATTACCAGTCACTAAAGCTGATGATAGTCCCATGTCCTTTTACTACTACAAAGCACACGCAGCAGTCACAAGATATGCCTCACTCAGCAAACTAGCAACAACTTACAGACCATGACTACTCCCTGCCTTGAATCTGATGGTTTAAGTTAGAGCCTGTACAAACTGAAAGCATGAAGGGTGTGGAGGGTTGATAATGACCCATTTCACAGGCCTGGACACTGAATCAAGGTGCTGGTCACTACTACCTTCATGTGTGAAGTTAGCACAGCTGATGGGGTGCTTGCAGGCCCACCACCCATACAGCATCAGAGAGATGTTTGTCTTTTACAGATAGCAATATGGTTTCTTTTGCTGGCGTTTTATAACTGAGGTGATTTTTGACCATTCCTTGGTCCACTTAATGACAGTAGCAAAGGCCTCTTAATAACATCCACTTTGGTATGGGATCTATGGTTCCCCCATAAACCTTAGAAGCTGATGCTAAAATTAAAAGAGGGCTAGGGCTGAATCTTTAAGCTCTGTAACAAGCCACAACCAGCTGTACACATTACATTTCCAAATAATCAATGACACTTACTGCATTAGAAGAGAGAAAAGCCCATAATGAACATCCCTGAAGTATTTCATTTTGCAGCACTTGAAAGGTACAAATAAAGAGTATTTCTACTCAAGTGGTTTTTTTTTTTATCAGAACATGCACATCTAACACCAAGTATGAAATAAGTCATCTTTAAGACTGTTAACTGATATTATGGTTGAAACTGATGTGTCTTCTGGGACTGCCCTGGAGGCACTTCTGAGACCTGGACTGTCATAGCTTTTTATTTACATACTGCTGAGAAGTATTTCCTCCAAGATCATTGACTATATTGTGCAAATGCTTTCATACAGAAGCAGTTAAAACCAATTTCATTTTAGAGAGTATTTCCTTGCCCACAGCCTGGTGAAAAGTTCATGTCTCTTGATGTGAACCTGGAAGGGTAATGACCTGACAAACATTTTCTTCAGGAAATAGTAAAAGATTTTTCTCTCTCCCACTGAAAGGAGTTCAGTGGCTATTTAATGGTTGATGGAGAGAAAGCACACAACACAGGGCAAACAGCCATTTTCAGCTGAAGTAAATCATTCTGCATAGGTACCAGAGGTACCTGTATATTTTGGAGCTGGGGATTAAACAATTTGTGTAGGTCTATCTGAGCTTGCACACTTTGCAAATCTGAATGTCATGTGCCTTGTTCGCTCCTCCCTTACCAGACAGTACCTAACTTTGTCATTGCAGTTGATGAGGGCAGTTTTTTGAGGTTCCTTCTGTTGGAAAGTTATTTCCCCTTTCAGAAAATGAGTCTTCTGGTCAAGTGCTGGCTGTCCAGTTCAAGCAATGTCTTTTCCAGAGCTATTAATGCCATACAGTACAAATGCTAAGCAAGCAGCCTGCTGTTACTGGCTCCTGTTACTCACCTCATTATGAGGTGACTAAATGACTATCAGTTGTTGCTGCTATCATGAAGACTACTACAGATAACAATTGCTAGGTAAGTGGCTGCCCCAAGCAAGCTTCTCCTTTCCATTAGTTATGACTGGGGTTTCTGTGTTACTAAGCTACTGCAGTTAGCAATCTTAAAACTCAAGGTCTGACTTTATCCATGATGGCAATTTAGAATCCATTTGTTTACCTACATAGGAGTGCAACAAAAAGGTCTATCTAGTTCATATGAGATCCACCACTGAAATTTCCATAACTCTCTTAATGTCACTTCTTTCTATTACTGTTCTTTCATTATTACTCTCATAAAACTCTTCTCAATGAGTTGTAGACTGAATCACTAAAGCTAACAGGTTATGGTTTTTAAAATGAAACTAAAACTTTGTCCAGTTAGAAGGATCACAATGAATATAACGGCTGCAACACAAACACAGCTGTCTGTCTTTAACAAACATGCTACTATAAACAGAACATTACTACATTAGTAATGAAGTAGCAGACATCAACAAGATAACGCTTGTTATTTTCTCAGAATTCCTTAGGAACAAAGTGATGAGAAGTTCAAATAAAAGCAAACCCCACTTCTCATATAGATCTCTGGAATGTTATGCTACCATGTAGTATGTGCTTTAGTGCTGTGTCCCACTGGTTATAAATAAAAACACTTAAAATAGAGCCTGGATACTTGTACCAGTGCTAAAACTGGATACAAAGCAAACTTCTATTATATACAAGCAACTTGAACTTGGTACTCCCCTGCTGAAAACTCTTCTTAAGGAGAAACTGTCTTTCAAAGTACAAATTACAGACAAGGTTCAGTGTTCCATCTCTCCAAATCAAATCTGGTGGCACAAAATGTTGATCCCGTAGAGATGGAGGGACAAATACATTTTTTTTCCTAGCCTCAAAAGGATTAAAATTGGTTTCTATCCAACTAAACAGGTTAATTCCTATACTTTTGTAATTTATCTGGTGCAGCAGTTTTGCTAACTGCTTAGTAAATTAGGTCAGGATGTTGTTTTATGTGCATTCTTACAGTAGCAATCCCAACCTTCTGCTCACTGCTACTCTCACACCATGCTGTTTGTTATCCTGACATAAGTATAGGGGCATCTCCAGGTTGACCCCAATCAAGGAGCTTATCTAAATGAAAAATAGCATTTCAGAAGAAAAAGGAAAAAAAGAAAACCCAAACTTATTCTAACCCCAGCTCTCTCACTGCTCGTCACACAGATGCAAACACTTGTGCTAGCCCATGGTAGGAGGTGGTGTGAGAACATGAATCAGTGGCAGGGAGTGAGGAGAGAGGGAGACTTGATTCTTGCGGTGGCAGTGATAGTTACAGTCACCCAGAATGGAGTGCATGGAAATCTAACATTACTTAACAAGATTCTACAGTAATACCAGTCTGCCACAAAGACTACTTGCCGCCTACCAAGTTGTTTAGTATGACTATTGTTTGCTTCTGCTCTCCCTCAGTCCACTGCACAACCCCCTTTTGCTTCATCTCATATTTATACTGTGAGCTCTGTTAGTCAGAACAACAGGCTACAATGTAAAAAATAGTGTTATTTTTTCAATCAACATTTTGTATTCAGTCATCAAGTGATGATAGATGATGATGATCAAGAGGACAGATTGATGACCTAGAAGACAGGCAAAAAGCAGGACAGACAACGTAATTTCATGTGGATTTTCTCTATCACACTCTGTGTTGTGGTTGCCCATGTCACAACCTCATCAACAGAACCCATCAGTATTATTCATATTTAAATCAGTAATAGTAGACCTTCAGCTGGTCTGTATTAAACCCTGAAAGCAACTCTATCTTCAGTTTTAGTCAACACTAAACAAGCAGTAAGTTGAAACCTATGGGTCCAGAAAAGCCAGGTTATTTTCTCAGCGTTTAATGCTTTACTGTCTGCTCACTATCTACAGTTCACAAATGGGATTCCTGCAGTTGGTCCCCTTATCTGCTTCCTGCCTCCAGGACTGCTCAGGCACAGCTCTCTTGCTCAAATCTCCGGATCACCTTAAGGCAGCTACTGAACTTCTGCAACTGAGAATCCAAGAGAACAGTCAGGAGCCTAGAAAGAGTAAAGCTGTACTTACACACATACGTACACACGCACACCTTCCCTCTAGACAGCATATGTTGATGAACTGACAGAACAACATATTTAAAACTATCTGGTAACACATTGTTGTGCTTCCACAATGTGTATTTTTCTTCTGTCATGTCTTCTTTGATTTTGACCACACATAGGCATGGTTTTAAATAGCACTTGGAGGAAGAGCTGATGACTTATACTGCCTGTTCTCTGTTGTTTTTTTTTTCTTCCAAGAACAAGCAGAGCTTGTACCAATTCCCTACAAAGAAAATTGAAGAAAATAGAGTAGTAAGTTAATTTACAGCAGGTACCTGTTTGGGGAAAAAAAAAAAACAAAAAGAGATGTGTCATGGGTTCAGCAGTAGCAGTCATTTTTCCCCTTCTTGGTAGCTGGTGCAGTGCAATGTTTTGACTTTCAGCTCGGGAACAGAGCTGATAACAAGCGATGTTTTGGTTTGGCCAAGGACTTTGTGAGCCTCATGCTCTGCCAGGGAGGAGGGGAAGCCAGGAGGAAGCAGAGACAGGACACCTGACCCAAACTAGCCAAAGAGGTATTCGGTAACTGGGAGCCGGAAGGGCCGGACGACGGCAGGGTTGGAGGAGGTATCGGTCAGAGCTTGGTCGGGCTGGGGGGGCGAGTTATCGGTTGGCTGGTGGTGAGATGATGTATTCTCTTCCCTTGTTATTTCCTTTATCATTATTATCATTGGTGGTAGCAGTAGTGATCTGTGTTATACCTTAGTTACTAAACTGTTCTTATCTCAACCCGTGGGAGTTGCATTCTTTTCGATTCTCCTCTCCGTCCCTCCGGGAGCAGGGGGAGGGCAAGAAAAAGGGGGGGAAGTGAGCGAACGAATTACCTGACTGGGTTTAAACCACGACAGTTCTTTTTGGCGCCCAACGTGGGGCACGAAGGGTTGAGATAACGACAGATCTGACTGAATTAATAGTCACTCATCACAATGACGATTTATTGGCTCTCAGAGTTGTTCTTGTTGATCTCACAGCTTCAGAATGTTGTAACTTACGTAGAGCCGGTATTTGCTGTGATAGTGTTTATCAAGTATGGGGCTTGGGCTAAGGTTCTTGTCTCACTGTGCTTTATGGCAATGGCTTGTAATACGGACGGGCTCCAGCAGCAGGGCGGGACGGACGTGGCCGTGGACTTGTACCTGGCCGTCCGGCTGCTCTTCACCGTCCTGGCCCTCGCCCTACTCTCCATCTTCGTGAGGCTGCGGGGAGCCGAGGGGGAGCGGCCCCGGGAGCCGGCGGCAGCCGAACCAGCCCGGGAGAGCGGCCCCGGGGACCAAGCGGCGGCGGGAGCGGGGCCGGAGGCCGCGAGGGGACGGCTGCCGGTGGAGGAGGTCGGGGCGGTCGAGGAGCGGAAGGAAGCGGCTGCCGAGCAGCGGGAGAAGGCGGCGGAGGAGCCGAGCCCCGCGGAGGAGCCGAGCCCCGCGGCCGCGCCCAGCCCCGCGACGGCCGAGAGCGTTTCCCGGAAGCCGCCCGCCGAGCCCCAGGAGGATGCAGGAGACCACGCAGCATTTCCCAGCAAGGCAGAGGAGGAAGAGCTGGACTCAGGAAAAGAGAAGCTGGCGGTGGGGAGAGCACAGCAGCTACACCAGCCCCAGTGACAAGTACAGCAGCTACACCAGCCCCAGTGACAAGTACAGCAGCTACACCAGCCCCAGTGACAAGTACAGCAGCATCGTGTGAGAGTTCTGAAGGTTTTGAATGGCCTTTGGGTGTCCTTGGGACCTGCCTGCTGATTGTGGTGGGGATCAGCATGTTGGCACGCACACAGACTGTGTTTTACCCACAACCATTTTGTCTGATCTCAGAAGTTAAGCAGAGTCAGGTTTGGGTCTTGTCTGGGGTTAGACAAGGATATAGGGGGACCAAAAGGTTTTCTCCAAGGCTGGACAGTGATGAGTGGCAGGGTGTGTGGGACAGTATGGGCAAGTATCTAGTCCACTGGGCCCCTCCAGTGCTTTGGAAGCGTCGGAGATGGAAGGCAGCTGTATGGAGTCCCCAGCAACAAGCTGCAGAAACTGCTTAAGGGGACAGTGAATTATTTTAAGCCTGGTGGGCCCATGGCACTTCAGGCCATCAGAGCAGAGATGCAACACAGAGATGGCCTCATGATCAAGGGGTGGACCTAGCAATGGACACTATTGCCCAAGTTATTCACGAGTGTGAACACTGCACACAGTCTCTCCTGCTCTGGAAGACTGTTACAAGAGATGGAGCCTGACATCATGGACCAGATGGACTCAGCAGCTTTATAGGGACTGGTCCATGCACTGAGATAAGAGTGATGGTATATTGAAAATGTGGGATCTGAGCATGACGTGAATGGTATGGAATAAGGGGTGGATAATGTCATGGGTTCAGCAGTAGCAGTCATTTTTCCCCTTCTTGGTAGCTGGTGCAGTGCAATGTTTTGACTTTCAGCTCGGGAACAGAGCTGATAACAAGCGATGTTTTGGTTTGGCCAAGGACTTTGTGAGCCTCATGCTCTGCCAGGGAGGAGGGGAAGCCAGGAGGAAGCAGAGACAGGACACCTGACCCAAACTAGCCAAAGAGGTATTCCATACCACAGCACGTCATGCCCAGGAGGTAACTGGGAGCCGGAAGGGCCGGACGACGGCAGGGTTGGAGGAGGTATCGGTCAGAGCTTGGTTGGGCTGGGGGGGCGAGTTATCGGTTGGCTGGTGGTGAGATGATGTATTCTCTTCCCTTGTTATTTCCTTTATCATTATTATCATTGGTGGTAGCAGTAGTGATCTGTGTTATACCTTAGTTACTAAACTGTTCTTATCTCAACCCGTGGGAGTTGCATTCTTTTCGATTCTCCTCTCCGTCCCTCCGGGAGCAGGGGGAGGGCAAGAAAAAGGGGGGGAAGTGAGCGAACGAATTACCTGACTGGGTTTAAACCACGACAAGATGCTCCCTTATACTCTGCAGTTAGTATGTGGAATATGCCACGCAATGCTAGAAGTGCTAAATATTAACAATAGATTCAAGGGGTACCTGGGCAAATCCAGCAAACAGAAATCCCCTGCTGGTAGTAAATACCAAGTTTCTGAAGTCTGCTTTCCTAGAAAAGTACGGCTTCTTCTCTTCACTAGCCTCATAGTTTTTTTTAGACACTGTTTTTGGCCCCTGTTGGAGACAGGATACCCTGAGGTCTGTAATTCAGCCCTTTTAAATATTTTTTTAATATATAAAACCACGTACATACCTAACATGAGATGAACGGACCACAACCCCCATTCCCTGCTGCCTCTGCCACAGAGGGAAGGGTGTTTTAAGATTTAGTTTTATTTTCTCATTATTCTATTGAAATTTGATTGATAATAAACTGATTTCCCCATGTCAAGCTTGTTCTGCTCATGATGGCAATTGATGAGTGATCTCTTCCTGTCCTTATCTCGACCCACAGGCCTTTTGTTACATTTTCTCTCCCCTGTTCAGCTGAGGAGGGCAGTAACAGGGTGGCTTTGGTCAGCACCTGTGTCCAGCCAGGGTCAACCCACCATGAGCACATCACAGTGGCATGCTCTCTAGGGTTTTGAGGCTGTTCAGCCTACTATGAGAGGTGAACAGCTTTCTTTTAGGTGCCTTATAAACAAGAAAAGCACAGGAACCTCTTCAAAGGACTGTTTCTTTTCTCATTCTCTGACCAGGATTTAGAATAGGTTTGGATTTAGGCCAATAATTTTAATACTTGGAAGTATCACATAGCTGTGTGCACGCTGTAATAAGGTAGCTTAATAAAAATTCTTTTCTGTATGAGCATTTATTACATAAACTTGAGTAGGGATAAAGATTATCAAATTAGGCAACAGGAAAGTATGTCTCCATGCTAGAGATAAGATTACATTTGCATTGCTCCTCTGAGTAAAGCCACAATATATCAGAGACATGGAATCTGATTTAGTACAGTGTAATTTACAGTTAATGGATTCATGTTTATAAAATCACTTCACACCCAAGAGAAAAATATACTAAAGAGATTAGTGCAAACAAGTGTAAGGATTATAAACTAGCCTGAGTTACATATTTTCTTTAGAATGTGAAGAAGTCAAGTGTTCAGACAGCTGATCTTGATTTAGGTTCCTTTCTAATAAATATCAACGTCTGATATTAAAAAAAACAGCTTTAAAAGACAGTAACATCTGAGTACAATGTTTCAGAAAGACAGGGAGATCAACCATTGCAATGTAGCAGTCCATTCTTCATCAGCAAATTCCAGAGCTGAAATGTCAAAGTTCAATGGCATGAGCTCTTGATGATGCAGCAACAGCCCATAAACTCTGCAGCAACTCTGATTTACTGTACCATCATCTATCATCCTCTACACCCAACATTTCTTGCCTCTGCAAAACCTTATACAACTATGGCACACACCAGAAGACGTAAGCCTCATGATTCTGGTGATGAACTTCTACCTACAAGCGTAGTCAACTGTAAAAAGCTGAGAATTTTCCCCCGTGCTCTCCAACCCTACTTTGAAGTTCAAGTCCTTTAAAGTATCTGACAGCTCAGAACCTTTTTTCTAAAAGTAGTTACCCTCTTCTGAATAGTACGCACAATAATGTACAAAACATACTTTGCATAGCATAGCTTGACCTTTAGAAGAAAAAAGCCACAAGATGCAACTACAAGGGATTTTCAGTGAGGTACATTTAATCCCATTTAATAGCACTTTACTACATGTAAGGCTTAACGCTGCTGGGAGCAGGCGACCTTGAAATAAAGGCAGAAACCCTCAGATATATAATTTGGAATAACTGGGCAGTTCATACCTGTGGAGCTGCAATTTCAGGCTGTTTGTGGCCAGGGAAGTGACACCATCAGTAGTCACCACAGCTGAACACTGTAGGTAGGTGCAGCGGGTAAAAGACTGCCTAAATCTGCGAAATCATGGTAAACCTAACTTGGCAGCCTTTAGTAACAGAATATCAGTGAGTATTCTGTTTTGCTTGCTGGAATAGGTCAATCTGTGGGATACTGCACTGAGAGACAAGAAAAAGTCCTGGTTGAATATTGTTGACCAAAAAGTAAAAAGGAAAGGAGAAAGAAAACTCAAGCAGTGCTGGACAAGGATATATTTATGTTATGCCTCAGATATGAAGAGATGTCCTATTATGGTCCTGAGGCATTAGCCTTCCGATAACAGTGGATTGCATGTTTAAAGATTAATTTCACTTCAGCTTGTAAAGCTGTCACATTCGGGGAGATATTTTAAAAGCAGAGACACTCTTGCTAGTATTGCTCCTCTTCAGGTTATTTTAATTGTATCTTACTCCCTTTACCACAGCCCTTGTTCATTCTGTTAGCTTTTATTTTCTTAAACTGAACCCTGCTTACTCTCATATGTGATAATTAAGCTCAGTTGTGAAATGCTTCTCCCCAAGCAGTTTCTTAACTTCTTCATTTATTTTTAAACCAACACTCATTAGAGACAATATTGTCACCTTCTTTATCCACATTCAAAACCTGCCAGCAGATAGTAATAAATTGCCTAGAAAGAATAACACACAGTAAAACTAAAATACTGTAGCAAAAATTGAAAAACACAGCACCCTTCTTCGCAGACCTGTGGGCTTTAGGTGATTTTAGGTGTAAAATGAAAGCTTTCAGGGCAGCAGTAGGCTGCACTTTACACGGTTTAAAATCAGCTGTGCCAGAACATCCTGAAAAGGCACTCTACTTTGAAATCCTCTAGGGAATACAGGGGAATTTCCCCTATGTGACAGGGGAAAAGCTGCACAAACTTTGCATAGAGATACACCAGACTCCGGTAGACAGACAGCTGCTTACCCAGGCAATCAGTGCTCAAAATCTCTTTTGCCTTGCAGATGTAACAAATAAGTGTAGAGGTTTTACCCTAAATCCAACATCCCAACCAAATTATATTTTCAGAAAAAAAAAAAAAAACACCTCGACTGCCATTTCCATTTCTGGTTCTCTGAAATACAAAGGGTATGTTTACATTCCCAGAGCACATGGTCCAATCTTTTTAGGATGTAGGACAGTGTTTGTCTCTCTTCTCTGTGCTATGACCACTCTTCAGCTGTCTTTCACCTCTGAGTCAAGCCCAGCAGTGTAATAAAATTCCCCTTCTGACAGGAATATACTGCTGGATTACTCCATGCTTAGCTCCTTTCCATTATGAAAAGATCCATCTATGGCTGTTCCTTGGTTCCTGGGAATAAGCCAATACCCTATTTCATCTTTCACTCAACACCATATTACCACAGCTCATAATCTCCAGCAAGGAATCTTGTCAGAGGATTTTAGAAAACATAAAGGAGTATCACTTATCTGATGCAACATTTTTAATGTACTTTAAAAGGACTTCAGAAAATTACAAGGCGTGCTTTCTTGTTTCCAAACTCTCCTGACCTTTGATAGCTATATCACCTATTTCCAGGGATTCCCCGATTCCTCAAATCACAGAAACTTCAGTGTTCATATAACAAACATTTACCAAAGTAAAATACTATAGTTGTATATACTGTATATAGCTGTTTCTCCAAATTCTTTCCCTTTGAACAGTCCAGCAACTGAATGAAAGATGGCCATAGAAACTGGAAATAACACAGGAGGAACACAAGCTGCATTCCTAGATGGACTTGCCACACAAACCTTGGATTCACGTTCTATTTCCAAAAGTGACAAATTTCCATTCACACATCCCATAGCAAGCAAACGTGTACAAAGAGCAGGTTACCTTCTAGCACTGCTGACCATTTTAAAAGTAATAACATGGATATTAAATTGAGACCAGACAATCACTATTTTCTCTGCAGAGTAAAAGGGGGAGAAAAAGGAACAAAAATCATTATTCTTCTAGCCACTGAAGAAATTATTTCTGAAGATTGTTTAATTAAGCTAATAAAAAATACATTCACTCTCTATGCCTTTTAAAGCATTCAGTTTTCTTTCCTCCTTTTTTGTTTGCTTGTTTGTTTGGGTTTTTTTTGTTTGTTTGGGTTTTTTTTTGACTGAGTTTTCACAATTACTGGTAGTGCAGAGAAATCAGAACATGACAGGTAACAGATGGATCTTCCTGATGCAAATTCCTCATTTCACCTACCATCACCATGATCATATAGAAATGAAGTAGATAAAAGGAGACTGAAAAGAATCCATTCAACATCACCTCTGCAAGTACTTCAGGCTGTGCAAGTTTAAACTGAACTTGAGTACTAAACCACTGCTACCTGTCTCCAGCTCTGTTCTGCTTAATAGATTTCTCTCTGCATTACACTAAAAATCTCTCTCACAACACAAATACAACAAAATCTACCTAAAATCCATGCGAGTGTTGATCTTCAAAAAAAACCCCAAAAAAGTCAACTTCTGCTTTGGCCAGTTTGGGTGAAATAAAAATCCACAACTTACTTTAAAAAAAAAAAATAGACTGGGATGAAGTAAGGTAATTATGTTCACACAAGGCGTCATCAAACTGGGTTCAAATACTTGGAAACCCTCTGTTAAGAAGCAGAGCAACACAGGTCAAGGCCACTCCACTCAGAGGTCTGCTGGAGCAGAAGCCAGTGGCTTTGAGTGCTCCTTGCTGAGTGCTGAGCTTTGACTTTCACTGGTTCATTGTACATCAGTTTCTGTACACAGCGAAAAAATCAGTGGATGCAAGATAGTCTCACATGCAAATAATAAAGTAGAACATCAACTAGGAGAGAATGAGAAAAAAAAAGAAGTCCTGTCATTTAATCTAGGAGTTTGTGCAATGCTTCAATACCACACTGATAAAAGAATATTAAGCAAACATATTGGACAATTTCAGAAAGTATCTAATCAACCCATTCAACTGCTTGTTCAACATTGGTCCAACTGTTCAAGATTCTAGAGGTCACCCTGAATAGTATTTTTCTGCAGTAAGCAGAGAAAGTGAACCATCCCAAAGTCTAAACTTTAGTTTATTACGCCAAAAAACAAAATCTCCCCAAGCTGCCCAAAGAAAAACTTCCTACAGAGATGCCTGATAACTCCACACACAAGAAAAGTAACAGCAAATGATCTCCACTCAGAAAACCCAAGTCAAAGCATTCCACATTCCAGTACTTAATACTAAAAGGAAAAAAGTATGAGATGAATTCATTTGTGGAAGCAGAAAAAGTAATTCAGAGCACCTAGAGCTTTGCTGAATTTAGCTGAAAGAAGCCAGTGGTTGGTATAACTGTTACTCTCTCCTCACCTTCCTACAAATCTCATTGCAGCTTCAATCTAGAGCTGTATCTTTAGAAACACAGCAAGAACTACATTTCCTTATTCATATTTCATGTATATTGCATAAAATTCCCCACTCCCTTCTTTTTATGTGACCTAAATAAAAAACTCTTGTAAGCAAAGAATGGGCTTTTTTTTTTTTTCTAAAAATACATTACATTTTACCTATAAATAAGTAATAATGATGGGAAGCATCTGAGCCAAGTTCACTGGACAAAAACTAGTTCAGCTATCATAAAAAAAAAAAAGTGTACTGATTCATTTAAGTCTACCTTTAATTTCAGAATGGATGAATTTCTTACTGAAGCACCTTTTGTGTCCCCTTAAAGCAGTGCAACCCCTGGCACTACAGGAAGTTAGTTAAAAAATGTGGTTGAAGAAGTCATTCTTTTTGAGTTCGTCATGCTTTTGGTTATTGTGTTTTCTATTTCTCAAATCATAAGACAATAATGGAAAGGGTTGTGGAGAAAAAGGACAAGCATTACAAGAGAGTCTGAGAAGAAACATGCAGAAGAGAATAGAATCATAGAATAGTTAGGGTTGAAAAAAACCTTAAGATCATCAAGTTCCAATCCCCCTGCCATGGGCAAGGACACCTCACACTAAACCATGTCACCCAAGGCTTTGTCCAACCTGGCCTCGAACACCGCCAGGGATGGAGCATTCACAACTTCCTTGGGCAACCCATTCCAGTGCCTCACCACCCTCACGATAAAGAACTTCTTCCTTATATCCAATCCTAACTTCCCCTGTTTAAGTTTTAACCCGTTACCCCTTGTCCTGTCACTACAGTCTGTAATGAAGATTCCCTCCCCAGCATCCCTATAGGCCCCCTTCAGATACTGGAAGGCTGTTATGAGGTCTCCACGCAGCCTTCTCTTCTCCAGGCTGAACAGCCCCAACTTTCTCAGCCTGTCTTCATACAGGAGGTGCTCCAGTCCCTGATCATCCTTGTGGCCCTCCTCTGGACTTGTTCCAACAGTTCCATGTCCTTTCTATGTTGAGGACACCAGAACTGCACACAATACTGCAGGTGAGGTCTCACGAGAGCAGAGCAGAGGGGCAGGATCACCTCCTTCGACCTTTAGAACAAATTAAATACAACTTCAAGACTGAATAAAATGAAAAGATGAAATACAGTAGAAACAGCAGAAGAGAAAGATACAAAAAGATTACTACGTTTCTTAAAAAATGTCATTATATTTTACCTTTCTCCTGATCAATATATTCTGTATGGAATTGGCCAGAATTATGTACAGACACAAAATGTAGGGACTTTGTTCTCAAGTCTTCATATACAAGTTGTACTATTTCTTCCTTTTCTCTATTCATCTGTTTATACAGCGGTCATTAACCACTTATCTTACAAACCTTTCCAAAATTAGGCCAGAGATTTTCCTCATAGTTTGTCATTTTTATAGATAGGTCAGTAATAGCAAAAGTACGCTTATATGCTGTGTCAGCCTCATCTTTTCTAAGAAAATCAATGTCTTTCATTGCCATAGCAGGGAGAAAGCAAGTCTCATACGTTACATTCCATTTGTCTGCATGATCAAACATAACAGTCTATTTATCATGGTCTAACTCTTCAGCATTCCTTTGCATAACTTTTCATGCATACTGTGCCTCTTGAAATTGTTGCTTATTGCAATTGCTTGAACAATCATGACAGCTTTAGAGTAGCAATAATGAACTTGCTGAAAGGATGCTAAACTTACTGCAAACTGATTAGAGGAAAAAAAGCTATCCCAAGGCAAAAACCACATTATTTTCTTTCATTTCTGCTGCCTCCAGGGTAAGATTTTTCAAGTTTTTGATTCATTTCAACTAACAAAGAATGAGAAACACACACTAAAATAAAGCAGGAAAGGAAAAATATTTTTAAATTAATTAACACAGGAAATAAGTAATCAAAATAAATACTATCAAATATCAAACAATATAATTGAAACATCATCAACAATATCAGTCTTCACTGGAGATTTTTTCTTAGAGAAGAACACCAAAACTGAATGAAGTCTTAGCCTTCTGAGGAGGACTTGCCGATAAAAAATTGGTTGAATGACCTAAAAGGGTTGTGTTCTCATTCCACAGCTGTATCAGGAAGCCATGCTGACAAGAAGTTAAAAAATGTAAGAAATCTGACTCATAAACATACTTCTCATACTGGCACCTGGATTATTTAAGGCACTTAAAAAATGACAAGATGGCAGTCAGATGATCCAAAGGGGAAAAATGTTCTTTAAATAGGGGAGAGCATGAGAAAATTTAAGAAAAAGTTAACAACCAGGACCTCAGGTCAGGAAATTACTCAAGAATACAGATTCAGTTTCCTGAAGCAGTGTATGATCTTGGATGTTTCTCTGCAAAATGAAAATTCATGGGTGTCAGAGATGGCCTGAACTTGGACCATGCACACTCCAAGGTTGTGCACTATCAATCAGGCCTTTTCTGGCTGTATGTCCCCCATCTTCTTTTGTGTCATTAAATCAAGTTTTCCTCAATGACAGAAAAAAAGCACCTTGTGTTCTTTATGAACTCTATATTCCTTGTTTTACTTGAAGAATTCTTGTGCCCTACAAAATATTTAATTGGATTTCAATGTCAGTGAAAGTACTCAGTCCAAACTCATCACCTCTGCATATTAAGAGAGCAGGGAGTCCTTATGCTGTACCACCAAACAGCTACAGAGATATAGAGAAAAATAAAATCATCTTTTGTATTCTCCATTCCCATAAGTACAGTAACTAGTGAGGTGGTCTAAATGTGTTTCTCCAGAGCAGTGAAAGATTTATGGATCTGATGATACACATCTCTGAAATGCCACTCCCCAATAGACATGCTGCACAAGCTTATATATAGGAACTGCTGTGGATAAATGGACTGCGAGAAACAGAACTAATATACAGCTCCATGTTGAAGCTTCAGTGCCTCTCTGGCATAACAGGATTACACCAGTTCTACTCACAGCCGTACTACTACCAACCAGGTTCTCTGTGTGCAGCACAAAAAAAAAGTCAATGAAATAGCAGGTGGTGAAGCATTCTGGTTATTATTTTCACATGAAATCACAGGCATCATCAGTAACGTGTAAGGAAGCAGTCTGAACATGTTATTTCCTTAGTTTGCCAAAATTCATGCAACTTTGTACCCAGGAAAGGCTTCTTACACCTATTATCTCTTCCACAAAACGATGGTAAACCTACCAGCTGAGCTCCCAGCTAAGTCTTTCAAGGGAGAAAGTCAATTGCAAATGTTACTACCTGGAACTTGAAACTGACATGGACATCCAGCATCTATTTGGCTTTACATCTATTAGCCAATTCTGTTTCACTCAAAAAAGTAATGGTTTATGCTATATTTCTTCCCTCAAAACAGCAACTCAAATCCAAAACCAGACAACAAAGGAAAAACTTCCCACTGATTTGGGATAGCACCAACGGAACTTAATGGATGAAGCAGCCTGCTTTCTAGGGGAACTTCTTTTTCTGTCCTGAAATTCACTAGCAAGGAAATGAAAGGTTTCAGTGACTGCAAGCATGGAGCAAAACCTGAATATTAACGTGGGATTCTCTGCAGGCCCACCTGTACAAAGCTGACAATGTCTTAAGTACTTTGCTCAGCATCAAAAGGACACATTTTAATCCTAATCTTCAGGGTTCACAAGCTAGTTGCCAAAAATTGCCATTTTTGTGCCTCAAAAGGAAAAATAAGCCTTGTCTTAGCATCTCAGACTTGGTGTTAGCAGCCCTGAAACATAACAATCAATTTCTGTCTGCTTTTGCTTCTGGAAACAATATCATTGTGTTACCAGATCCCTAAGCAACAGTATGATTTTCCTCAGGGTTTAAAAAAGCAAAAATATAAGAAACTGAATAATAAATATAATAAAATAAATCTGGAGTAAAATGCAACCTCTTACATTTATGTGGTAGTAGGCATTGCTATGTCTAGGGTGATTTTATGTTGAACACTATCAGAAGCTAAATAATGTTCCCAAATCACCTGTTTTGCTAGGATTAAATATGCCCTAAATGCTTGGTAAAGAACTAATAAATGTCCTGTGCTTTGTGAAATATCACTGTTTATGTTCTATTTCCTGAGCTTCTGAAATTGCTTTTGTGATGGGCAGGCACAGCGCTTTGCATATCCCGTATCTGGTCATGATTGCATACACCGAAACCCCTTTTGACACAGAATAAAAAGGCACATCCATTTCAGATGCACTAAATTCAATGATGTGACAGAAGTTCTTTGAAATTACTACGTAAAAGTAAATAAATTTCACTCATTCTATGACAAAGGTTATGCCGTTATTTCCTGATACAGCATCTAAAGCCTCCTAATTCTTATTTTGCTGGCTGCCCCACCCAGGAAGGCTTATAAGAACTTAGAGGGATCTTGATCTATACCTCTAGGAGCACCATCTGTCACAAAAACATTCTTTGAAAGATGACAAACTGGCAATCAAAACCAGTCATTAAGTATCACAGCTGTCACTCGGTTCTCTATATATGCCCCATTACTTTGATCCATTTTATGGCAAGCATATAGGTCTCCTATGATTGTGACCGTAGGCTTGATTTTGAGAGGTTTCGCAGAATGTTCTCTCATGATAATGTTTTATCATCTCAGTTTCCAAAGCAAAAGGTTCAGTTTGTGGCTCAGCTCATAAAGGGACAAAATTCAAACCACGTGCCCTAGGCATGACATCTCCTGCCGGGACGACTTGCCTGGCCACGACCTCCTGCAATGGCCTTTTACTCAGGGCCTGGGATGTGGCAGGATGAGTCAGAGCAGGGGAGACATAATCCCCTTTCCAGACCTGAAATTCCTTTAATTACATACTTCTTTTTTTATTATTTTGCAGGTGTCCTTAGTATTGTCTAACTTCAGAGAGTAAAAACTGGTTGTGCAGCTGCATTCATGTGTGAGCACCTGCCAACACAATACAAGGGCAACCCCACAAGTATGTCTCTGCTTCAACTTCTCTGATGTTTTCTTGTCAAGCTATTCATTAGAGGGCATTATAGGATCCTTGCTAAAAACTACCATACACACATTTATTAGGCCACAGGAAATCTCTGTTCAACACACCTGAGCAGAATGTCCTGGGCACTTCCAAATACTCCCTAAAAGAACTCAGGACTATGACTCATTCACATTTCTACCACTAATGAGATCTGGAGGGAGCTCTTCTGTTAAGCATGCTCTCTCCTGTTGTGCATAGTCTACATTACTACACCAGATTTTTCTGACTTAAGCTCCAGAAGAAACCCACTAGTGGGAAACATAATGTATGTCAGTATGGTGTATTTTTCTTCAAAAAATTTAAACATTAGTCATTCAGCACTGTAGAAAACAATCTGGTGGCTTGTAATGTAACTCATGTTGACACCAGAACTGACTTGGAAAATGAGATAATGGCTAATCATGTCCATTATGTGTGACACAATAAGATGGGATTGATTTGACTAAATATAGATGCACACAATGCAGACATCTGCAAGTGAGCTCGGCACCCCAAACCTCCAGCACTGCTGATGGACAGAAATAAGCCCTTCCACAGCATGATTCACCACCCCAAGTAAACGTCTAAATCAAACTGCACATTAGAAATGCCTATTTATCACCACTGATTATGAAATGAGCTAAGCATGCCTGGTTGAAATGTAGATACCTACATATACTTCACTACTTATCAGAGAAGAAATAGAGGTTTTCATAATCTGACTCAGGTCTGCACTACTTGGTCCAAGAAAGGTATCACATCTATACACAAAATTTACCTTGCCAACATCCTTAAATCATTCTGACTATAAGAACATTGACTCTGGAACCTGAAACATACTATCTTTTCAAACTGAGCCCCTCTATCTATAAAGCAGAATGCAGAGAATTATGCTTGAAGTCATGCCAAAAATTAGATCTAAAGCATGGATCCCAGAATTTTACACAAGAACCAATGACCTCTCAAAAACATAGTTTTCTGATATTCACTCTAAAAGCTCTTGCAAAAGGTCAAAAAATGCTGTGAAAATTCCCCAGGCATTTGTACTATGTCAGCATAAGATAGACAAAGCCAAACATCTCTTTGGATCTGATCCAAGTATTACTGACTTGTGTGGGAACTGGTCTGGACCTTTAATGGTCAAAAAGGGTCTGAAAAGTCCTGTGATGAGATGAAGTAATACTATCTGTTTGGAAGAGATGAATCACTGCTAAAATAAGCAGCCATCTTACCACACTTTATGGTAACATCAATGTTAACAAAAACCCAAAACACCCCTCAAAAAGAAAAAACAACAAAATCCAACAGGAATAAAACTCTTACTCCATCAAAGACAACAGAAGCTTTGCTGCCCACTTTAATGAGGCTGGGATTTCACTGTTTGACTTGGCAATGTCAAGAGTTACAACTCTTCAAAGACAAATGTATTCTGCTTTGCTGCTCTATGCAAAACTTAAGTCAATCTGTGTAAACTTGGAAAAAATTGTGCATATCACATTTTTGGTAGAGGTGTGCAGGTGACTTTAGCCCTGTAATTAAGATATAGATGTTCACAGATGGGATCCCAGATAGAGAGGATGAAGCTCATTAATTTCTCTTGCATTCAACTTGCCACAGTTTGGTTCACTCACAATTACTGCTCCCAAATGCCAGGTGCAGTGAGTTCCTGGATCACAGGGAAGGCTAATGAGCTGCTTCTGGTACACTGGGTCCTGAAGAGAATGACAGGCTTCCTGCAATACAAGTGATTTCCCAATAAGATATAGACTCCTCCATTTTAATACAGGAAATAAGAATTGAAATAATTGTTTTATGCTCAGAATGGGACACGTTATGTAAGGTTACAGAGTTACGGAATGGCAGGTGTTTTCTGCTGCGCACTCCTTCGTCCAAGCCCTGGCCCTGATCAGACCATGGACCTGTTTGGTGCATGCTATGGTCACTTTCCAGCCAGCTGACTCATTTTCTTTCTTTGGAAGCCTCAAGACATGGGAGGAAAATCTGAAGAAAATATTGAGTTCTTGGGTCTTGCTCTGACGTAAAGCTAGAGTATCAGTGGGACACACATCTGGGAATTAGGAAAAGCTCTAAGACTGTATCTGCACTAAATAGTGAGGTGTGCTGGGGCCACTGAAGTGAATTGGCACCGAACAGCGCATGACCCTTTATTAAGCTCAGTTAGTTACCAAAACAGGGTGGCAGCATTCAGACTCTAACGGGAATTTGCAATGACCTGAGTTAACTCCTGAGTCGTGCGTGGGAATATTTGGGAGCACTAGCTGATTTAGCCCAAAACCATATCAGGGACCATGCTAACAATTTAGCTGTACAGACAACTGAGCTCCGCTGCCTAGGAACATTCCCTGGCATTTATTCATTTATTAGTACAGACATAGCCTAAGGACTCCACTCATTGAGGAGAAACCCATTGTGTGAGATGCTGTTCAGAGACATATGAAAAAAACAGTACCTTTGTGACCAACAAGTTTATGAGGAAGATAAAAATGTAAATTTCATTTCAATTCCTAGTACCTACTGATTCTGTTTGCAGGTGCTCTGTGAAACTCCTGGGTACTCATAGAAAGTTGAAAAAGGCACATTTGGTCCTGAAAGAAAAATGTGGAGAGAGCATGGTGCCCAAGAATAACCCTAATAAAGCTCCTGTGTTTCCAAAACAAATAATAAACCTTGCATATCCCAGGAAACATGGGTAGCTGAATGACAAGATTCCCTCTCCCTCACATATTTCCAAGGACAAGCAATGAAACAAAACAAAGAGAAGGAAAGAATGCCATGCAGCTATTGATGGATTTGAGAAGAATAGATGATTTTCCTAAAACCAAAAAAGTCCTTTCTATAAGAAAATATACTGGCTTTTTTTCTCCAGTCTTCTTTAATTCTTTTCTAATCAATTCAGATTTAAACCTACTAGGAAAAAAAAAAAAAAGCCACCTGGGTTTTCTTCTGGACATATGATTTGCAATGTAAAAATGTAAATATTATTTTAAAATTAAAAGTTAGCTGTAACCTAATAAAAAAAGGGAGGGATCTGCTCTAATGACTATGTGAAACTTGTAGATTCTGTAAATGGAGGGCTTGAAGAATTAAAAATTAAAACAATCTATAGCATCTTAAGTTTCAACCGACAATGATCACTCTTGGACTACAATTGTTAAATGATATGTTAAGATATTTTCTAGAAAATGAAACAAAGTGAGGAAAATCCACCCAAAAATGATAGCACAGCAATTTCATCTTAACTGTTGGGATCCTCTGGGTCTTTTAAATCCTCCTATGTAGGCAATTTGTAATCGTTCACCTGTTCATGAAGGTAAGCACTGAACTGAGTGGAAAATAGAGCAGTAAGAAGAAACAAAGGCCTTAAAAATGTTATTAAATGTAAAATCAAAACAAAATTGTTAGGAAATTAATGTTTTGGTGGGAGAAAAAGATTGTAATCAATGTTATTGATATGGGACAGTTCAGTGGCTTAATTATAGTTAAGATAACGTAGAAAAATAGATCATATGCTAGTAGTCACTGGAGATTCTCTTTTTATCTCACTTAGTAGAAACAGCCTTATTGAAGTTCCTGGATGCAAACATTAATGGACATCAAAAATGACACTCTGGCACTTGTATAATCTTTGCCTGCAGGCAAGCATTCATTCTGCTGACTTTCTAAGCTGGCCTGATGTGAACCTCCACTAACTGCAAAGCTGAGTAACCACAGCTAACCCCAAAGTTCAGTCCAAGCCACTCGCCTTCAGGCAGAGCTCGTAACCCAGAAGCTGCGCCATGCCAATGGCATTTACAAGCTAAGAGCAAGTTCAGGCCAGCCTGGCACCCACATTGCATATGTATCCATGCAGAGGATCTCTGTGGGAACTGTAAGCCATCTATACCATGCATATGAAATGTTCTCTGGACAGCCAAAACCATTATGCTCATAGAACCTGTGAAACTAAAATGAGAATGGCAAGTAATTTCCAATGAATACAGAGCAAGAGGCTACTAATAATTTAGAAGCTAGATGCTTGAAGTTCCATGAAGTATCATATTTTCAGTTAGGCAAGCATCTTTCCCACATTATTGATAGCAGAGTGGATTTGAATTGATTATACAGAAGTGTAAGTCCTTGTATCCTATCACCACAAAATCTCAGTGGTGTTATGTAATCCTCAGGGAACAGCTTGGAGACAGGTTCAAGAAACCTGCCTTCAATTTTCAGATGTGAATCCATTCAAGGAGGAAAAGATTCTTAACTTTATCATTACCACATTCTCACACTTTATTGCAGTGCTGCTTGCTCTTAGGTTAGCATGAAACATTGCACATACTCATATAAAAGAGGCTGTTTATTTGAAAACATGAATCTTGAACAACTTTCTGACTGAAATTCTTTATACATATATGTATATGCTTTCACAGGACAAAGATATGTGTTCTTTTCATTGGTACTAGCTGGTACAGCAAATTTCACAATTTTAGTCAACTGCTTGCATGGCTGGCTGCGGAGACTAACCCTCAGCTATGTCTGCACTAGTAAAAACTGAGTGTTTCAGGTCACTAATACCATCTAGTAGCCCACAACTACGACCACTGTGCTCAGTTACAATAAACTATCTCACTGTTGAAAACAGAGCGGCTGCATGAAAACCCAACAACTGGGAACAATTCCAACACTCTTAATTCCTAAACTGTGAAGGAAATTGGGAGACTAGACAGATTAGGCAAAAAGCACACCAGGAAACTTTTGAACTTGTCTCTCACAAATAAAGAACTGGTTAAAGATACAAAAGTCAACAACTCCCTTGTCTGCAGGGACTGTGAGGTTGTACAGTTCAAACCCTGAAAGAAGACAGCAAGACAAAGTGTAGAACCAGAGACTTGGACTTCAGGAGAGCAAACATGAGCTCATTCAGGGACATGCTTGGCAGCACTCTGTAGGAAGGCAAGTAAGTCAAGGAGAACTTGTTGATCTTCAGGTCACCCTCCTCAAAGTATGAAGACAGTCCTTGGTGCTGTTCCAAACAAATGCCAGACAAGCATGGTAGAAGGCCAGCATGAATGAATAAAGTCCTGGCTGACCACGGGTGCAGAAAGGAAGCATAGGGATAGTGGAAGAAGGAACAAGCTATTTGAGTGCAATACAAAGATATTGCCTAACCACACAGGGATGGAGTTAGGTAAACATAAGCTCAGGTAAAAAATTAGGAAAGGATGTGAAAAACAACTAGAAATCTTTTACAGATACAGTGGTGAAAAAGGAAGGCTAAAGAGAACATTCATCAATGGGACAGTGAACCTAGTGGCGTGAGCAAGGTTGAGGTACTCGGTGTTTTCTTTATCTCAGTCACTAACCCTCAGTCCAACTATCCCAATCCAAGATCCCCAAGCCAACTATCAGAGTCCAGGGAGTGAAGCATTATCTGCCTTAAGATGAAGTTGGGCCAATTGGATATACATAACTGCAATAGATCTCATCAGCCACATTCAAAGTTGTTGAGGAAGCTTGTCAATACCATTGCAAGGTTGCCCTCTACTATATTTGAAAGGTTTTTCCTATCAGAAAGGCTCCTGATTCTTGATGAGTAGAAAAAGGGAACAGCCATCATCAATTTACTAAAGGCTACATCATACCTGACCAACTTGATTGCCCTCTGTGACTGCACTGCACTGTCATAGACCAAGGGCTGCCACTTAGCTTGATTTTAGCAAGGCCTTCAACATGATCCCATGGTGGGATAGACAAATTGGCAGGATATGGTTTGGAGAGGGAAGTGATAATGTGAGCAGAAAATTGCCAGGATGTTTGGGCTCAAAAGGTAGTGATAAACACTACAAAGTCCAGCTGCAGCTGGTTAACACTGCATTGTCCACGAATGATTCTAGTGAAAACAGTGTTTAATGTATGACACAGATGATGAGACAGTGCTCACCTTTAGCAAAATGGTGGGAGTGTTTGATACACTGGAATGTACGTCTGCTATTCAGAGATTAGCCTAGAGAAATGGGCCAAATGGAACACCATAGCCTTCATTTTTCAACATTATGTCTGTAAAAGCAACAAAGGCAATTGTAAATCTTATGCCTGGGATGGATTAACTCAATGCAACAAGCTGGAGACCAACTGGAGAGAAAGCAGTTTTCCAGGAGAGATATGAATCTGAGAGATTTGCAAATGATTGAATAAGGACCCAGTCATCACCAGCAAACATGTGGCAATAAAATGGTAGAAGTCAAGAAAACAGCTCTTCAGAAAAAACTGAAGGAACTGGGTTGTTTATTCTCAATCTTGGAAGACTTCCACTATATAAAAAGGTTTTCAGGCAAGTAATGCTTCAAAGAGGAAAGGAATAACTATTCCCTTGGACTAAGCAAGGTGTTACATCAAGAAAAAACTGTAAAAGTTAAAGATTTGAAAATCAGAACTCAACACTGTTGCCTTCCAATAAACCAATTTCTTCAACTACAACAATCTTTTCCAACTTAAATGATTTCCTACATGACATTATATTAAATGCTTTACTGAGTTCTGGTAAATTAACTCTTCTCTTTTCTAGTCATATAAAAATAGTCTTGCACTACCCTACGATGCATTTTATTTCATTTTGTCTAATTATTCTTTCCTTCTTTTTTTTTTTTTTTCTAGAACTTGGTGTACTGTTCTTAAAACAGGGTTAGTACATCTACCATTCACCAGTCATGAAATATCACTCCTATTTGATAGGTCTATTAAAAACTGAAAGATTGCCTTTAGAAATTGAAAACTTCTGTTAGCCTTGGAAAAAAATGATTGTAATATTTCCCTATTCCTTTTATAGCATGTTTTTAATCCACCAACATGAACTTTCATTTTCAGAGACTGTCTTATAATTCTTCTTTTGAGCTTCTATCTGATTGAAATGTAGCCTATTTTTTATTGATCATATTTCATAAATTCATTTCAATCACCTATCTGTTCTTTTGTTTACAAAACAGTTGAAGAACAACAGGAAGTTAATTTTATGCATTGAGATCAAATTGCCTGAGTCAGGAAAATGAGAACCTTGTAAATAAATGGAAAGGGAAATGGTTTTAATACAAGACGGAAGTATAATGGCAAATAAAAAAAAAAAAAGAAAAAAGCAGATTAAGCAGGATGTATCTCAAGAAACAGTAAATAAATCTTGAAAAAAGGAAATGCATGTTTTTCTGTTGTGAAAGAAGAAAAGGTTAACAGATGATCTTGACCAAACCATGGGCCTTTTTGGATACATGAGGAAAGTACTAGAAATTAAGGTGACAGTTTCCTAAGAAATAATAAAACCACACAAAAAGAATATAGAAGCAGAAAGCATAGGGGCAGGAAATGAAATTCAAACAGCTTGAAGGTGCCTGAAGAATAGTCAGAGATTATTCCAAAACCACATTAATAGGAAGCAGGGAACCAGGACAAGTCTTGGTCCAGTACTTCACCACAAGGGAGAGCTACAGTCGATGTATTTAAGAATTCCAAAGCAGTTAATGTACTGCTGGCATTAGTCTTCACTGACCTTTTATTTAAAAAAAAAAAAAGATAATAAAGGGATAAAGGGATCATTTCACAGTTAATAGTATTTAGAAAAAGACTAAATCAGTCAGCAAAGATTCACAATCAAAAAGCAAATATATAATCAAAAAAAGGCTATGAAGAGTTTATTTTGGATCAGACATTGCTCAATATATCTCCTCTTAACTGACACAATACAGTAAAAGATGGCAGAGCTGTGCCTCTCATAGGTCATGTTCTACTTGTTTCAAGATGAAAAAGCTTCTCATTTTAATGGGCTTGTAGTTGGATGGCCTACATGACCCTTTGCCATTTCAATACCCATATGAAAATAGCCTATTTTGAAGCAGAAAGAAATCTACAGAAGTTCAGATATTTCATGTAATTTGCCTGAAAGATTAATTTAAACACAACTCATGTACACATTTGAGTGTTACACCACCATGGAGATATGCTGTGCTCTGCATTTCTATGCAGCTATCTAAATAACATACACATAGGAATACAGCATGGAAAGGGACACATGAGCTTGGCAACATGTTCATACTCTAACTGGCAGAACCAGAAACCCCTGGGGTACACCTCACCTATTTTGCACTGCTGTAGACATCTTAACAGTTTTACATCCAGGTTGATGTAAACAGTGCACTAAAGATAATTATTTCTCTCTACTGATTATGAATAGACCTTTGGGTAACTTGAGTGATCCAATTAATCACATTATCAATGATCAAGTATATTATGTACAACACAGTGCAAGTCATTTTTATTTTTTTTAAGGACAGTGATGACTAAAGTGATGTCCGGTGATGCTGAAAGTTCAAATCAGAGAATTGCTCTTTCAAGACACCCATGACTGGTTTTATAACAATTTAGCTGTGCTAATTATTACTGTAGTATCATTTAAACCACTATAGCTCTCTTGATATTTTCAGCCTGAATATGTGTCACTCTTCTAAGAATTTTTGGGACTCCTCAACGTAGCACTTCAGCACCTTTGAGTAGTTCACCAAATGATGTAATTAACATTACCAGATACACTTTGCTCTCTCACCTTTGTTCAGAGTCAAGTTATTTGACAACTGTTGCACATTTGTCAAGTTTCACACACAGTGCATGACATTCATGCCTTGACTCCACTCTCAGGATTCTCACAGAGGCCACTGACCTCTCTGGGGTCTTTGCCTCTTCCAAACCCAAAGTCCCTGAGAAATCAATTGTATTTCTGGTACTTTCCAAGAAGCTTATTTAGAAATCCTCTACCTGACATCTTAAGAAGGGAACAAACAAAACATTTCCCAAGTATTACTCTGGTCATATGTTGGGTCTGGCTCTCTCCAACATAAGTAAAAGGATCAGAATTGCCTTATGAATGAGAAGTAGGACCTATTATAATTGAAAGTTGTCCCCATTTCTGTGCAATGTGCAGTAAATATTGTAAACTTTAAACAAATGTCAAATGTGGAAAGGTACTTTCACATAGCATATAATTATTATTCCATTTAATTATTATTTCATTTCTAATTATTGTGTCAAGTGAGGTGAGGCCTTCCTGCCCTAAACAAGAATTTTGGTCATAATGAAATGTACATTTTAGGAAAAAGAAAGCACAGATAATAACTGCCTCACTAAACTTGCCCTAGCATAAGAATGTCAAGAATATCCATTTGCCCTGAGCTGAAACCCCCAAAATCAAAATTAGATCAACTCACAGTATAGAAATAGTTAATGAAAACTCACAGCTTGTAAGTCTACTATATATCTTGAGATATAACTTCAAAATAGAGAATGTTTCAGTGTTGTTCACACTTGAAGGTCACCATTAGCTTTCCTTGAAGTTACTACATTTGTAACTGAAGAAATATAGCCGAGTACTGAACTGCTGACATACTCGTACTTATCATTTTCAGATTTAGGATAAAATCTGACAGAATGCACATAAAAAAACTCCTGCTATAATCATACACAGGTGACTTTATCAACCTTGAAGCTCACTTTAGCAAATTCATGTGTAAGCCTCAAAATCAAAAATCTCATAAATCCAGTATCAGATACAAGTAATCAAAAGCATTTATTTCACAGGAGGTACAACTGCCCTTAAAATAAGTTCCTCATTCTAGAAGTGATGCTTAAAAATGAGCATTCATAATCAGAAAGACTAATCTTTAAAATTTTAAAACAATTTTATCATTTGCAGGGCTTTGCATGTATGGCAAAAATGGCTTTTTAAAGTTCATAATAATTTGGTCTTCAAATAAAACGTTTCTCAATGTTTCCCTTCCATATAAAATTTGTCTGAACACTGCTCCCTTCCCCCAAACCATGCCATAAATAAGGTGTTCTCGAGGTGGTGTAAGCTGTTACAAAACTCCTGATCTTTTCCCAGCTGACATGCATAAACACCCCATTATCACCATAGCATTTATCTGTGTCTGACTTAATTGCATTTATGACATTACCTGTACCACTATCCTAAGGTATCATAGAATCATAGAACACCAGGTTGGAGGGACCACAGGGATTATATGGTCCAACCTTTCCAGGCAAAACATAACCAAGACTAGGTGTCCCTGCACCCTGTCGAGCCGAATCTTAAAAAGCGTCCAGTTTGGGGGAATCCACAAGCTCTGAAGGGATTACTCCAATGGCTGATTGTTCTCATTGTGAAAAATGTTCCTCTAGTGTCCGTCTGGAATCTTCCAAGGAGTAACTTGTGTCCATCACCCTTCATTTTTTCCACATGATTCGTTGTCTCCATCTCCTTTGTAGCCACCTTTTAGTTACTGAAACATTTAATAAGGTCTCCTCTGAGCCTTCTTTTCCCCCAAGCTGAACAAACCCATCTCTATCAGCCTTTTCTCATATGGCTTCCCAGTCTTTTGACCATCCTTGTAGCCCTACTCTGGCCCTCTTCCAGCCTGTCCACACACTTTTTGTATATCAGCGACCAAGACTGAACACCATACCCGAGGTGTGGCCTGACAAGTGCTGAGTAGAGTGGGATGATGCCATCTTTACGTCTGCTGGTGATGCCCTTGTTGATGTAACCCAGCATCCTGCTGGTTTTCTTTGCCACAGCTGCTCACTCATATTGAGCTTGCTGTCCACCAGGACCCCCAGGTCCCTTTCCACAAAGCTGCTCCCCAGCCAAGTTCTGTTTTGTAAATTTACGGGAATTCTAAAGATAACCATAAAGATATCTGAACAGTCATTAAAGAAAGTGGATGGTAGTAAAGGGTTTTTTTGGTAGCTTAGCACATTACAAATCATCCAGTCACAATTAACTGCTAAAAATGCAAATTGCTAAAGTTCTCAAATCAAAACATAGCACCCCTCACAACACACACAAAAGGCAGTTTAATCAGTAAGAATGCAAATCATGGATGTATCAGGAATTCACACAGACTTTCTTCAGCCTACACACTGAGAAGATAACTGGTAAGTATCTGGAGAACTGCAGAAAACATAGCACATGTTTTATAACTAGAAAATAAAGTCTTGAGTAAGTATAACAATACCTAGTCAAATCAAGTTCACCTGCAATAAGTAGACTGAAGAGATGCTAGGTGGCTAAATTAAGCTGAAACTTGCTTCTCTGTAACATAAGCCACAAATTTCAGGCCTACTTCAGGAGAGCTATAACACTGCAGCACTGGTGTTCTCATGCTCTCTGTCACCTGTAAGAACAGCTGAAGTTCTGAGAGTAGAAAGTTCAACAGCTTGACTGTAGCCAAGACACACTCTATGTTTTTAAAGACTTCCTCAGATATACTTAGGTTCTCAGTGCTTAAGTACTCTCATTTGCTCTTTAAATTAAATGAGTGACTGATTCTTCTTCCTGTTGCGAGCAGTACTCACTTTCAAATTCTTGTTCTTCAACTAGGCGTGAAATACTGTGATTCTCTCCTGTCAGCTAACACCACTACTCAGTGCTGACATGTCTAAATTGTCTCAGGTACCAAAATGAAAGCATTAGTGTTAAACTAATTCTCATTCTTACATTTTACAGTTGATAGAACCTCTTAGCAGGTAAGGTCCTATTGCTTATCTGTGCAAATCATCTTTCAATCTCTATTTATGCATATTAATTTGTCCTTTTATCCCCTTCTAAATTTACAAAACTGACAAGTGCTTTAAAGCCTTACAACAAGCTTTATAAAATCCACATACAGAAATGGATTAGGTCAATATAGGTATAACAAATACCTCTCTGCCTACCCATCTTTCTAATATATAAATGAATACTGTTCATTAATGTTAAATACTGGAACTTAAATTTTTATGTCTTACAAAATTTCTAACTCATGTTATTATCATCTCAATTAAATGACTCATTATTATTCAAATGAACACTACAGAAAAGTTGATTTATTGCTTCCCAATGAAACAAACCATAAAAGAAATATAAAATAGAACCATAATTTAAATTATTTAAAAGCACATAAGGAACATAAAAATAGTAAAATACCAGAATGGGTTCTTTCCATTTCCTCTTCTGTAAACTAAAAGTTTTCACTTAAGGAAGCTCTGTGTTTTTCACTTAAGGATACACTTTAGTTCCATTAAAACCATGAAGACTTAATCACAAGCTCAAGTGCTTTCTGAATTGGAAGGGTCTTTCATATGTGTTCAACCTTACGGGTAGACAGATAATTTACATTTTCATACCACTTGCCACTGCTCCCTACTCCAGTTGTGTACAGATGAATTCAAAAGCAAAAGAGAGTCTAACACAGCTGCCATTTAAGCTCATATAATCACATTTGTGAAAACAAACTAATAGTTGTCGGGTGCCTGCTCGCCCTCTGATTTTAAACTACTAATAACAAACCTGTCATGCTTTCCTGGTCAGAAACTGATGGCTATTCTGTTTGAAGGGAATCCCCATATGCAGAGACAGCCATAGAAGATGTAGCAGTTTCTGTAACACTGCCTGGCCCTTCCCAGGCCTGGGGTTGTGCCTCTGCAGACACAAATACCTCCCTGGCTGGCATCTGTGATTAAGCAGAACACAGAAACGGGGAAAGCCAGATGGACAGCTGTGGCACCCTTCACTTTAACGTCTGCATTATAAAGCTACTGCTGCTTTTGTCAAACTAGATTTTGTGGCATTTGGCTGGATTTGAATTGTTTCAGTGCAAGTCCCATGTTTAGTACAGTTCTCTTTAAAAAGTGCTCTAGCTACATCTCTTACGCTTCAGTTGTCAACCTCTTCAACATATGTTTATTTTTCAATATTTAAACAGTATTTAACTGCTTTCCTTATTAATGTAATGATCTATCAGCACTAGACAGAGCACTGTCTTTTTCTAGCCATAATAACCTGGAGAGTTGCACAGACAGCATCTTCTGTTTGGCAGCTGTTACAAAGTATGAAAATATTAGCCAAGCTATGCTGAAACAGAGGAAGTAAAACTGATTTCAGGCTGGCAAACAAGCCCTGTCCGTGACCGTGCTCACCAGGACTCCACCTTTTGCCTTCCCAACTGTATGCCTGCTCAACATAAAAACCCAAGAATCTTCTTTCCAGGCAACAGATTTGAGCTCAAGCAGTAAATATTTGTGTCTTTAGCTCTGTGGAGCTTTATTTGAAAATGCCATAGTCTGACTCAACTGCTTTGCTTATGTTTGCAATCACTTGTCAAATGCTAGAACACATGCTTAACCATATTATTGCAATAACAAGTGGGTGCTTGGGCACTGCTTCAGAGCTTCCGTAGGCTTGTATTTAAAAGGTGTGATGCTAGGACATGCCAGCTCCCCCTAAAACTCATGCTCAAACTGGCCAAGCCTTTAGACGATGTCAATTTAAGAGAGATGAATTGGCATGCAGCAGTTCACACTGCATTGCAAAAACTAACCCAGAGAAAACAGTTCTGCATGTACTAGATGCAAAATAACTCTTGCTCAGCATCCCACAGGACTGGTTACCTTGGCCAGCCCTTCTGTGTACCTCTGAGACAGAGACATGATCCTGTCTTCTCCCTTTCTATGTTTTCTGGCTACCCTGCCATATGGTATTCTGGCAGCAGTGCTACACATTTACTTAGCTCAGAAGCTGCAATGCCCCTCAAGGGTGATGGGGAGGGAGAAGCAGCTCCTGACTGCCTTCACACAATTCATACCCATGTAAGGTGCAGCCACCATCTAAGCACAGGACTCCAGCTGATGAGGAGCAACATGACACTATTCTGACAGGCTAACACAAGCCAGTGCTGCAGTTGCCAAGAGTTCTGCTGAGCTCTCATTGCCTTTGTCATTTAACAAGGAGTGATTTCCTTTAATTCAATTTAATGCCATCTATTTTCAAAAAGGGTACACACATGAGTGCATGTATGTATTATAGGTAGGTTTATAAAAGAAGGGAAAACAAACATGTATTACAAAGCACAGTTTAATGAGCTCATCCCAGCCACTCATGTATCTAAATCCAACAGCAGTCCAGGAAATGCATGAGGAGATTCAAGCACGGGGTGAAACACCAGCACAGAGTTCCGACCAAACTCAAAAGGTTGCCTTTTCTTCCTTTTCCCTGTTCTCCTAGTGGTATGAATTACTTCTCCTGGCATGAGTCAGACACAATTTTCACCATTACCTTTAGCACAACTTATTATACAGAGCTGTAGTTCCAAGCAATAGGCTACAATATCAGCAAAAAGGTCAGAGAAAAAGAAAAAGTACCTCCAATAGAAGAGCTGGAAAGGATTTCGAAAAGGATGACAGAAACAATGAAAATGCCTTAACAAGACAGCATTTCAGCTAGATGCTTCCTTTGCTACCTGGTCAGAGAAATGCTGCCAAAGGTATTGTCTAAATATGACTAAATATAAAACAATCACTTGGGTGTTTTAAACCTTTATTCATTCTAGCTATTCACATTTTTTATTGCTTGTCCTAAACACAGACTACTGGGCATCTTTTAAGAAAAGGATGCAAAAAATTAAGATCTTCAGTAGCATAATTCTTATTTTCTGTAGCACAGAGTTGGCAATAAAACCCCATCAAGCTGCAAAGTATGAATTCTCGATGGGAAATGATGCAGCAAGTAAAATCACCTCAGTATTTCCACATGCAATGCCAGTAAAGATAGAAGAGAGTGGAAGAAACAAAAACAACAGTTTATTGAATTAGAGGAAGTACACCTGCATGGTTCATCTGTAAAACCTACTGGTACAACAGAGACCAGCAAGCCTGCAACAGGGATATGACAGATCAGCAAGCCCTCCAGTCAGAACTGAACTAACACTCGAACATAGGAATGAACTGTGCTTTAATCATATTTGTCAACTTCATGGGTGAGGGTTCTGAATGGAAGAAAATTGCCAATAACATGAGGAGAAAAACACGAATTTTAACATCATGGATTCTCCATGCTGAACACAAATGTCTTGTGATTGAAGGAGGGGAAGTTTAGGTTGGATACAAGGAGGAAGTTCTTTACTGTAAGAGTGGTGAGGCACTGGAATAGGTTGCCCAGGGAAATTGTGACTGCTCCATCCCTGGAGGTGTTCAAGGCCAGGTTGGACAGAGCCTTGGGTGAGATGGTTTAGTGGGAGGTGTCCCTGCCAATGGCAAGGGGAGTTGGAACTAGATGATCTTAAGGTCCTTTCCAACCTTAACTATTCTATGATTCTAACAAGACTAATATGGTAAGTATGAGAAGATGCAATTGTGGATAAAAGGGACTGATATGAAATGAAAGTCATGTAAACAACTGATTAGGAAAATGACAACTCGCTACCTCAGAACTACTCACAGCATGGGAAAAAACACTAAAGGTCTTATAAATGCCTGAAAAGGAAAGAACAATAGGAGAACCTGCTGCAATTAGGCAAGTGACTAGGGCTTGGTGACAAGAGAACTACCTTCTGCAGAAGCGGCACATACACATTCTGCTCAGCACCCAAGAAAGAGCAGACAAGAAGTTGTCTCTGCATCACAAAAAAAGCAGAGGAGGGTATAACTGTATTAAAGACAGCAATTAACCTAGAAATAATTGTTTCCCATAAAACAGACAAGCAATAATACATATACACAATTCCAAAAAGGTAATGGGTATGATTATTCTAGTAGTCATATTTGATGGATTAAAGACCTTGTTTATCTATTTGTTCATTCATCATATTCTGTAACACAGTGAAATGTGTCCATCAGCAACATGAATGTTGGTGTAACCAAGTTCTTCTACAAACTGAAAACTACCCAGAATAGTTTCAGTTGTAACTCAACCAATGCTGAAATGCTGATGTTAACTAGCAGCTCTGGGTTTTAACAAGTTCAGAGAAAACAGTAAATCTAAACCAATTTTTCCTTCTTCAGTAAAATAACGATTTTCACAGTAATTCTAGTTTCAGTACAGGAGTTTTGGGGTTTTTTGTTTTTTTTTTTACCCTTATCTGCTTGTGGGAAAATAATGCAATGTTCCATGCATCTATGTTCAAAAGCAGCAATTCTCATTATGCAAACATGATGTATTACTAATTAAATGGAAGAACCAAGGCAATACAATAAAATTCACCTTAAAAGTGCTTAAAAAACAAAGTGGTATTAAACAAAACAAATAGCCGAGTGCTGCTACCCAGAAAAAAAACTAAAACCAATTTAAAAGCATTAAACTGAATCCCAGTAAGAAGAGTTATTTCTGTAGATGTTACCCGCTATCTGCTGCAAAGCAGCCTGAAGAAATATGTATTCAGCATCAAAAAAAGAAAAAACTCAAAAAGACAAAAAAAAAAACAAAACAAAAACAAAAAACCCCAAGAAAATCCCAAAGGAAAACAATGTATATAAAAAAAAAAAAGTAATTACTTTGTTTTTTTTTTAATAATTGTAATTACTGTTATTAAAAAGTAATTACTTTGTAAGAATCATAGAATAGTTAGGGTTGGAAAGGACCTTAAGATCATCTAGTTCCAACCCCCCTTGCCATGGGCAGGGACACCTCACACTACATCATGGCACCCAAGACTCCATCCAGCCTGGCCTTGAACACCGCCAGGGATGAAGCATTCTCTGCCTCCTTGGGCAACCCATTCCACTGCCTCATGACCCTCACAGTAAAGAACTTCTTCCTTATAAAGAAACAATGATGATGTTTATTGTTCTCTGCTATGCACAAATGAAATATTTGATATCCCAACCTCAGGGACATATCTAGTGAAAACTGGTCTCAAGTCGTACATGCAATCCCCGCACAAATTGCCTTTCTCAGACCTAAGGTGTAGAAACAATTCCAATAAACGGAACAATGTAAAAGAGAGACCTAAGCTGGTAGGTCAAAACCATAAAATGAGACCTTTAACAGTTACTGCTACCACGGAATTGCAGAATATTTTCCTGTGACAACTGTAAAATTTCAAGAACCTTCTGTCCCCTCCCTCAAAAGAAAGGAAAAAGCCCTGGCATCCACTGAATATTGTGTTGCCTTTGATCCCACAGAAAAAAAGAAATCCATGGGCCAGTATATTTGAAAAAAAAAATTAGTTATTGACGTTGTCCAGTTATGTAGTAATAATAGGACAGCATAGGAAAGCTTTTACAACTACTTGACAAAGACTGTAATTATATCTAAATGGAAATCAAGAGGTTCACTTTCACAGCAGAAAATAAAAGTTTCAAAATACACTGAGGAAACTTCAAGATCATAATCTTCAAAAAGAAACACAAGGAAGAGACAGAACAATGGCTCCACCTTGCTGACATTTTTCTAGGAGGTAGCAACTGTGGACTGAGATTTCTGTTCTGCCCAAGTTGAAACACTTCTTGCAACCTGGTCTTTGACACCACACAAACATACCTTATCACTCAGTAATTCACCATGGTGAAATCGAGAAAAAAGAATTCTTCCTAAGGGGTATTTACTCAAACTGACATATGAAAGTAGATTTTGGAGCATTTGACACCATGGCGCAATCGTAAACATCACCTGAAAATAGCTCCTACTTAATTCTACTTAGTATCACATTATACTGGGTTTGCAATATGCTCAAGAAGAACTATCATTTAATTAAAACTTTTGTTACATAGAAACATCATCCTTTATAACTTAACACTAATACCCAGAGAATTCAGTGAATCAAAACAAAAAAAACAATGTGGGCATTTGTTAGTGTTCCACAGAACAACTACATTTTCCTAAAGAAGGGAGACTGAATTGTAGCTTTGGTCAGAAGTGCCTTGCCTGGGCTGAACCTGAGAGAACACCATTGTCTGAACACAAACACACAGATACACTCTGAATGCTGCTGACTGCCAAGGCAGTCATATCACACATACTATGGAAAAGAGTTCAGCAGAGAGCTTAAACTGTCCTCTATACAGTCACATGTGGGGGAAAACAAAAGCAGTTAATATCAAATCGACTCACATGTAATTGAGGGTGGCTTCAACAAGCCAAGTTAAAGATTCTTATTTCAGACATCTTGAAACACTTTAGATCAAAAAGTAAATGGTCAGTATTTCTGAAAACAGTTTTGACAAGACTTGTTTGGCAAAATAAACCAACTGAAACTGTAATTCTTTTAACCATGAATACAGATACAAAACAGTAACATTACATATGAAGAGAAATCCCACAATTACTCAGCTTTCACTTTTACATAGGACTTGAGAAAGTGGGAACACAGTGTTCCCTTATTGGAAAAATGAAATTGTTCTGTTTTGCCAAGTGTACAAGGCAACACTCTAGAATGATGGGGGAGAGGAGGGGGAGATAAAACACTCACTTGCAGAGATTCACTTACAATTTTATTAGAAGTTGGTTTTTTTTTTTCCCCATGATCCTCTTGTAAGTGTTATACTCTGTAGTCTCTGGAGCAGCAGTAAATGTACAAGTGTGAGAAACGAAGAGTCACACCCTCATGCAGAAATAATCTCTGGGATACAAAGTTAACTTAGACAGTTTATCTTTTCTCTGGATGCTGCATATGAAAAGTGTCATGAAATAGTTTCTTAGTCCCTCTCCCCCATGATGGGGGACTCTGCAGTATCCAGGTCCAGGGCACAGGAATGTACAGCAGCTTCAACTGGCTTTGCTGTTTTCTGGAAATTACCTTGAATTTTTAGGAAGGTGTTTATTGATGATTGGAAACAGGTAGCAAAAGAAGGAATTCTCATTTTGTACATCCCTAACTTTCTACGTTCCTTTCAAGCATTCTTTCCAGTTACAACATTTTTAGCATCTTGGGTTTTTTGGTGGTTTTGTTTGTTTGTTTGTTTCATTTTGTTTGGGCTTTTGTTTTTTATTTGGTATTTACTGCACCTTACATTCTCAGAATGGATACTTTCAGATGTACATAATAGCAGCATTAGATATTTTCTTGTTCTCTTCCACCATCTATCTCAGTTCTGAGCTCAGGGGTTATTAAGCAGAGCAAGAGGCAAGGTGATCCTATTGATCACTGAATCTTTAGCCAATTCAGTGATACCAATGGGTATAACTGAACACATTCCCCTAACAACTCATTGCCTATGTTCAGGACAAACGCTGTAAGTCCAGCAACATGCAAACATGCCCAACGAGTGTCACAGAAAAATATGCTTTCCTCATACAAACAGGTGGGATATTGTGCTGATAAAGTTGCAACAATCTTGACTGTTTGCTATCACCACACAGAAGAGCAACACAACCCCAGCAGGTAGAGAGGCAGAATCCCAACACCAAAAGAACCAACTCACACCCCATACAAGCCAAGAAGCAGCACCCTGCTGCCGGGTCCAGTTGTGAGCCTGCACACAAGGATGAACTTGAATTTTCAGGTAGCATTCAGCACTCCGAATCTTGTTACTTATTTCTTACAATAAGAAGCAGCCAGCTGTAATGTGCCAGTGCCCAGGGGATGCCTGGCTGGTAATTTGTATTTGGGGTAACATTCTCCCTCTCCCAATATAACACTAATACATTTAAAAGAGCAATTCCAGATAAAGAAATTACCTCTCACTCAGAAAAGGCAATGTGCTGCTGCATCTCTCATGCAATTCAGATTCACCAAAACTGTCCTCATGTCTCCAAATGGGCAGGATCCTTCCTTAAACTCCAGGAAGAGTTTCTAGCCACCTGAGACAAAAACCTGTATAAGTGTAAATACTTTGTGAACGGAGAAAAATCATTCTGCATGAATGTTCAGGTGACCAAGACACTGAAAATTAAGAACTTAATTAATTCCTGAACAGAAAATGTGCCTGTTTTCTATGTAAACTTTATGCCAGTTTTATGCAATTAATGTTTTAAAATTTAAAATAATTGCAGAGCAACATCCTGGTTATAACTAAGGTACAGCCTCACCTTCAGTTTGAACTAGCCTGCATGCAGACTGCAGAAGCATGAAATTAATTAAAGGTGATACAGCCACGAATGTAACTCAAGAGGGAAGAACAGGATCCAATATCACAGACTGTTACTAAACAGCCTCAACTGTAGGAAAACCTGTTTTGAGACAAAGTTACACGACCACTAGCAATGCTACTTTACCTGCGACAACCAACTGGAAAATAAGGAAAGAGGAACTGAAGTTCTGCAAAATCTTTTGTGATGCTTATGGAATCTATCTTTAGGGTTTACTTAAAAAAAAGTCAGGTTTAATACTTTTGCAAATTGCAAGTAAACATTCTAATGAAAATGAAAGATTATGCTCTAGTTGCTTAGCTCAAATTTGAATCTAAGATTAGAACCAAGATTACTTCTGGTAAAAGGCAAAACCATTTGGGTCTACATACATATCCTGTTCTTCTTGCTTCTGTTCACTAATGCAGTGCAGATGATTAACATGCAGAGTATCCCTCTTAATTCTCCCCGAAATAGTCAATCTAAATGTTGTATAGTTCAGTAGCCAAAGGTCAGAAAATTCATCTATATAAATATACATATGCCAGATTTTAGCTTTCATCAGAGACATACATGCTGATTTTCACTGTCTATTGCAGATTTCACATTTCTGTAGTTTGTTCCCAAACACAATGAAACACAGCACAAAATATACATTATGGGGTATTGAAGACTGATGATAATATCCTTCACATATACATGAACACAAATCCCACTGAAGTGAGCGCCAATGCATCTGCATGTTGTACAATACAGATTTGCCATTTGTCAACAATCTTCTGCATTTTAGCCACCAGCATGATTTACCCAGCCCTGAAACAGATCTGATGAGCCAGCCCCTGAAGGTGCCTGTCTCTTTTATGCACTACAGAAAGAGCCCAGACCAGAAGGTCAGGCTAAATGCTTCATTTCAGACAAACCTCTCAGCCTCTTCCACATTTGCTGCCACTCCTGTCACAAAATCAGCAGTCAAGGATGTAGCAACTAAAAGCCTGAAGACCACGAGAGAGATGAAAGCAGGTACCAGCAAGATTTTTACCTTATAACCTCAAATCCCATGTCTAAATCGAAAGAAAGTGGTAAAGTTCCTGATATTTTGCTAAAGTATAGAGATTTTGAAAATAAACCATGCATGGGCATGGAGTTTCTACCAGCCTTACTATGTTTTATCCACAATATGCAATGTCTGTAACCTGATCTAGAAGTTCCAGACTCATGAAATCAGGAACTTAGGAACATGAAGCATCAGAAGCATACATCACCACCACTAGGAGTGCTCCCGAGTTCCTGCACCTTCCTGTAGGCACGCATGCATGCTGTCTTTGGAGTGATACCTGGACATGCACCATTCCTCCCACCCCGCACTCCAGTTCCAATGAGGAAATCCAGACAGGAACTGCACCATATCCCCCACAGCACAGTGAGTCCCCTTATTTCCCCTCTTCCTCACTGTGTACCTCCATGCCTTTTCTGACCCTCTGGGGACAGGAAGACATGCATGCACAGCCAGAGATCAGAAAAGGCACACCGATCCCCGGCCAGGCTGCTACCTCTGTCCCTCATTGAGTCAGGGAGACATGCACAAACTGAACCTGGGTAATCCACAAAGGATATTCTTTACCTTTAAGGCATTATCAATGTTCTCACTCACAGACTGGGGAAATTTCTGCTGGTTTTCAGATTTGCTGTAAGAATCAATAACATGGAAACCTCCGGTCATTAAAGATCCTCAAGCAGCCTAGTAAAACTAGAGAAATTAGCCTTGCTGTCTGTAAGTCTTAAGATTCTTTTTTCAAGTTTCCCTTGATTGGAAGTGGCTGTGGGGTAAGAAATCCCAGTGTATATTTTATATATCAACTTGTTAGATAAGATCATTATTTTATCATACAAAGCAGTACTGAAATTTCACGATCACATTAGTCACTATTTACCTACCACTGTGCTCACATCAGATGTTACTAAATGATTAAATATATTTCTGACTTAATCCTCTAAGTTTTGGGGCTTTTTTCTGCAGAAAAGTGAAGAACATTAACTGCTACTGGTTCATACCGCAGGCAGTGTTCATTCTGCAGACCTCCTGGAGATACTGCTATTGCTGACTTTTGTTCCAGTGCTCTAGGAAAGGTTTTAGATTATATAAACTGCTATCTTCAGAAACTTACGTTCCTCTCTCACTCTAATTTTTGCTTGTTTTATCTGTTGCTTAGATGTCAAGACACTGCTATTCTTCCTTCACCACGTCTGCCATGTTGCTCCTTATTCTTTTCTGGCCAGCAAGAGGCTGTTACAGACTCTCAACCCTCTTGGGACTTGAGCAGTAACATGGATTGCTGCCCAAACTTTCCAGACATTTAGATGTTGCATGGCTTAGTTTTGAAGATCCTGAAGTAAGACTGCCATACATAAGGTCATACAAAATACCTCGTATCCTTGGAAAGTTTCATCCCAGTCCTACTACCTGAAAATTAAATTATATTAACTAACTCCTGTTATCACTACAGCACTTCCATCCAATTGTTGCCAATTGTTGTCAGTTGTTGCATTTTTTTAGTTTGGATTTCTACACTTACAGAGAGACAAACAAATTCAGGTATTGTAAGGGTAGAAGCAAGATTTTAAGATTCATTTAAGCAAGCCACGAGAGCAGCATTCTACAAAAACTCTCCTGAGAAATGAATAGGATAATATAGAAATGTGATATGTCATTAATAAATTAAAAAAAAAACACTTGAGAATTGAAATTTTAAATTAGTTTAAGGAAATAATGCATAAACCCAAAGATTAGCAGAGCAGAACTAAACTAATATAGAAAAATCAATTGCTGCATCGCAAAATAGAAGAGAAAATTGGTTTACAGTCTTCAATCATAAAAACCCCTCAGCTGATTAGGAACAATTCTCAAAGAAGCTCAAAGTATTTTCTGAAAGAACTACAAAAAAAAAAAAAAAAAACAAATCTCAAAATGATGGTTCTGGTATCACATTGGCACATACTGCAAATGCTTAGAGAAAAAAACAAAACACACACAATCTCCTATTTTAACTAATATCTGGGATCCTCCACAGCACTAAGCTCCCTGTGCCTTCTGACTCAACACACATCTCTCAAGCTCATCTATTTCATGGGGGAGGGATGCAGGAGTCCACTGCTAAGTGATCAGGCGTGTCAGACACTGTCCCCATCACAAGCTCCCACTCGTAAGTGTGCTTCTGCCACGTGTGATTCACATGCACATCAGTATGTGGGGAAGGTAGGGCACTTCCCTACAACATAATCAGCAGAGAAATGGTATTTGTGATGTTCACGGCTCAAGTCTTAATTGCACAGTTATTCTGAGCTTGGCAATGACAGTTTCCAAAGCATCTTCCCATAAGCTGCACCTCAATTACAAGTATTTCCTGGTGGCACTGCCCTTACGTTCTCCTGCAATGTGCCACATGCTGTAGAGGTGTTTAATTGACACAGTCCGTGATTTAAAACACTGCTGTTGAAAGAGCTGCTCTCTCTGCTGCCAAACACCCAGCAGCTGGAAGGCTGACAGCTAGACTGTGTGCAATGGGTCTGTTTGCAATGCACTTCAAGAGACTTACAAAAAGCATGAAGTGTTGGGTTAATACCACTTGGCAGGCCTAAGACATGCACACACAATAGTTCTAACAAAGTTCACCAGTCTGACCTGGCTACCTGTCCTAAAAAAGGGGACAAAAGTCATGTCTAGAAGAACTGAAACACACACACCACAGGCAAAAAACTAACAGAAAAGAAAATGTAAATCACTCCTTAAAGATGAGTTTATCTTCTCTTTTGAAAGGCTTCTAAACAATCAGTCATCACTCCTAAATTCAGTCAATGTGCACAACATTGACTGGGCCAAGAGAAAATCAGCACTGCCAAGTGTCCATCTGAACTAACACCAGTGCAACTAGCACTGTAGTCTGTAGTCTACCTGCCAGCCTGCTGGGCAAATACTTATTTGCTAGTTAAGCTAACCAAGATGAATAAAAATAACATTTCAGAAAGAACCAGGAGAGCTGTAGCTGCCAAGTCTCTTCAATAGCTCCTCAGTTTCAGGCTAGTTACTGTCCACCTCTGAATTAGACACTGCCTGCTTGCACATAGTGGGTCCCTATGTGTCATGGTGAAACCCAGGTCCTCTTTTCGAAGCAACAATTCATCTGGCTCCACAGTAATTTGCCCTTATTAGCAGCAATGAACCAGCATCTGCTTAGAAATGCGTGAGGTCTGTGCAGCTCAGGGATTACAATCTGCAACATGCACAGCTACTGGCGTACACCAAGAGTAAATCTGTTGAAACAGCTATTTGTGCAGATGGTCAGAAGGGGCTGCTGCAGTTGCTGCTGCTGCAGGTCATTTACAACTGAGTCAATTTCTAATATAAACCTGACAAACGCTTGAGTTACCACCAAAACTCACACTACATTCAACAGATCAGGATTTAACTCAAAAGAATATGAGGTGCCATTTGCAAGAATTGACCTGTTTCATCCAAGATTTGGTAACATGCATCAAAGTTTCACAGAAATTCTCCAATCTGAGTATTCTGTAAAATTGCTAGTGGTGCAGCACTAGACAATGTGATCCATGATCTGTTTTCTGGGGTATTTTTAAATCAAATTTGCTTCAACCGTGATTTTTTGGTTCATGATCCTTCTTTCTACCTGCATGTGAAGACCTCATAGATACTAAATAATTTTTAAAAATCTCTCAGTTCTTTAATCTCTTCAGAGATTAAACAAATCTGACACCAAAACCTGTATTTAATTAATTTCTAAGGGCAAAAAGCAACTCAGTCATGTTCTCCTGGGCTGGCAGCGGCCAAGGTTGGTTTTAGTTTTAATTACTGATGCACAAGGCAGAACTTTAACAGCGGTATGACTAAGGGCACTACTGAAGGAACGCCTGAACAAAGAGGCAGGCATCCCATCTACTTCTTTACAATTACTATTATTATTACTATTTGTCATTTTTATTTTATCACTACTATTCCACATTAAAAGAAAATGGCCCACCCACGACAAAGCTTTCACCCACACCACTGCCATTTGTTCAAATTAGTAACAGTTTTTAAACAAAATATTCAGCTCTGGCAGAAAACAAGCCATCCACACTTCCCACATAGCTTAGAGAATACACCCAAAATGACAGTCCTTGACACGGAGTTCCTTTGTTACTCCACTTACTTGGGGCTCTTCAGCCCAATCTCACATTTCATTCCTAGTGCCAATGCTTGCCTTTTCCTCTTTCTTCATTTTTGACCTTGACATTTATTTAAATATATTAGGTTTGGGGGACAATAGAGCTTTGCTGTCGATTGTACTAAAGGTATGAAATAGCACAGTTGTATAGAAACAGATACAGAAAATAAATCCAGGCTTTAATTAGTCATTTTCACATTATATTCCATAACTTGTATTTTGCTAAAAATAGTATACTTCATTATGTATTTAAATTGTCACTGTTAAACCAATAATAACCATTCTACTGGAAGATAAAAATGATAATCCTTTCCAGAGAAAACTGCATGTAATTTAATTACCATTAACCTTTTTGTACACATTTAATTACCAAAACTTACATTTAAATATTGCTTATCAGCACAAACCTTTTAAGCCTATAGTTTGAGTAGACCCTATGTGCAAGTGTCCATACTCACAAATACGTGCGCAAACATGTATGTAAGACTTCTTTTATGCACTTTAAGATTGAAGCCCTTTACTAAGTCATTGCCTTGCACTGCATCACAGTTTGAGGAATGAAACCAAGTTATAAAGAATTTGATGAATACAGATTAACTGCCAAAATTCTCTTTTGCTCATGTTTGCAGTGCTGGAAAGTCTGAACACAGCTTGAGAAGGTAGACCCACCATGCCAAGTCACCTTCATTTGGGGACACTGAGAGCTGGCAGGAATTCTTCAAGTAGCCAGTTATTACAACCTTCAGCTTCTGTGGTGACAAATACTGCTGTGCGGGTGCTCGACAAAGAACACACTTGTTATTAACATTTACAGTGAAAAGTACGCCGTACATACCCCACACGTTTCTTAATCACTACTCCACCTTCCTCATGCAAATTTTAACAAATTACTTACATGGAAAGCTTCCAGTTTCATAAAATTAGGCCCCACAGGGAGATTACTTTCTTTTGTTCAGTAACCATGTAAGGGTTAAGATATAAATCTACAGAAATACCACAACAGGTGAAACAAAAATCAGTTATGAAGTATTAGCATAGGAAATCGTTCAGGTAATGCAGCCCACAAAAGGAAGCTCACAGCCAAATTAGTGAGTGCAACAAGTGAATACAAAAGTGCCTAACAACTAAACACAACAAATCTCACAAATCTTCACCAAAGCGAACTTACGCAGGGGAAAAAAAAAAAGTAGAACTGAACTAAAGACACACTTAATGTTGAAAGTGAAGCATTCCCTTCCAGATACTGGTAGGAAATGCAGAGGGAACTAAAAGCTGGAATTTCTTCTGGTGCTTGGTAATGATGGTGATGCTCTTTAACCCAAGACTTCGGGGATTAAATTCAGTCACCCAGAATATGAGTGATCTAGACATGATTTTTTTTTTCCTGAGCCCAGCAGGAAGTAGATCCATTAGTCCTAATTCATAGGAAAGTGTTCCATCCACTAGGCTATAAAAGGAAATAATCCCCCTCCCTCATGCTAACTCTTCTACCTTTTACAAAACCCTTGCAACACATTTTCAGAGGACACAGCATCTCAGCAAAGAGACGAGCAATCTGAAACGCAGCTGCCACGCTGCGCAGTACTCCCTGAAGAGATTATGTCTAATGAAGAGTCTGGAAGATAATTTTACAGGTCATTTCAAGCAAGATAGTTGAGGCTGACGATAAAACTGATGCTATGCCAATAGCAGAAACTGTAATACCGCAGGCAGGAAAGAAATTATTAAGGATATTATTTAACAGAGAAATGGTTTAAAAGTCTGCATTGGGTTCGACAGTGCCAAAAAAAACTTGATCTGAAAAACCACAAAAGCTGAGGAATAATCTGTGCCTGAAGGCAGTTATGCACATCAGAACCCTTTTCCCCCTCTGTTTTCATCTGATAATTTGTGTGCCTCATTTACTTTACAGCTAACATTTTAACGCATAATTACCCTTCCTCACATGTACAAGAAAACATATTTATTTTTCACAGGGCAAAAACCTTCAAATTTAACCAATTTCAATCTAACCAGATGTCTGACTGAATTAGCGTATTCTCACTAGTTTAGTAAGCTGACAAGCTGTTCGTCAATAATGTTTTTTCAGTAACGAGTTTACATACAAGTGCTATCACTTTCAAATCCCACCACACATCACTCAGATTTGGGGTTAGACTTGAAAATGCACTTTCTATCCTGTTTTAACCTACAAAACTGGGCCTTTTGCCAATGAAATACTTGCACAAGAGACAATAAAATGGATCCACATTTTTGTACTTCAGGAGGCAATCTTCTGACATGTAGATTGCGATATACGTTTTGATACATCAGGGGCAAGACTTGCTGACTAGGTGGAAAAGGACTACCAGAAAGAAAGTGTTTACTTGCACATAATTTCTAATACACAATTATTCAAGTCTTAAAAAGTAGCCTTACCTCTTGGAAACCATTTAGTTACAAATTCTGCAGATATCTTGAAGTGCGGTTTTCCTACCAAAGGTTCAAAATTCAAAAGAAAAGCAAGATTTTTCAGCACAAAATCACATTAAAATTTCATTTTGTACCATACCGCAAATAAAGGTAAGAGTCTTCTGTTCACTTACTGCCAAAAGACTTGGCATAGCTGATGAGCCCAAGGTATCTTGCTGAAGTCTTGCTTGCAACAGAGTTAGCAGCTACCTCAGACACAATGAAGCTGTTCTTCAGAAAGAGTGGTACTGAATTCATACTTATTCAATATAGAATCATTTAGTTTAGAAAGCACCTTTAAGGTGACCAGATCCAACAATTAACCCAGCACTGCCAAGTCCACCACTAAATTAAGTGCCACATCTACAACCTTTTAAAGACCTCCAGGGACTGTGACTAACCACTTCCCTGGGCAGCCTGTTGAGCACCAGTACTGAAACTGAAAGCCTCAACAATATCTGTAAATCTGTCGGGTCTCTTGCTACATAATCACAGAGTCAGTTAGCACTGACAGCTCGGTATTTCAAATGTTTTTCCAGTTTACAGGTAACTTAATATTTAAGCACACCATAATGTCTCAGCCTGAACCTAATAACCCAGTCAGCACTGCTGAACTCACTGACACAACATCGAGCCAGCTGGGCTGAACACTGACAATTAACTCTGATCTTTAATGTGACCCTGTTACTTTGCAATTAGTGAATCATCTGAAAAATCATCTGGGGGGAAAAAAAAAGCAAATTCCATGCCTTTTATTAAACAGACAATTTTTTGCTGTTATAAAGGGGCTGTATATCAAGGCTCAGGAGTAATACCACTGAACTAGTTTGACGGATTAGGACTTTAGCTACAAATACAAGAAATAGGTCTCTTTAAATGTTTTCTATTATTGTGGTTATTATTCAGGCACTAAACCACTTAAAGGCAATCACAAAACAACATATGAAAAACATGTTCTATAAACAACAAAAGCAATAATGTCAGCATTAGCAGTAAATCGCCACTTGAGAAAAACTATTGCTCAGTATCAGACTACTTTTCAAGTGACAGTAACATGCCATATTACACCAGCAAGTGCGATACCCTCTCAATAATGTTCAGAAGGAGGGACACTTCAGCTTTTTTTGGATGCCAGCTGTACCCTGCATTACTGTTCTGCATTTATCACCACCAAAAAGATGTTCCTGGGGCATTTTTGCCCATGCAAATGATGCCTATAATTTTCCACTTAGTTTAAAATATAAAAACACCCTAGCAATTATATATACCAAAAAATACTCCAAGTGAAATGTAACTTTAGTTAAAACATTTTAATACATCAACTAATGTAATCTGGAGGGTTATTTTCTTGTGCTTGCATTTAAGTACAGACATACCATTCAACCTCAAGGAACACGGAGCTCCCTCCTAATGGACAGACCCACAGAACCCATACTTTAGACTCATAATCGAATGGCCACTGGAGATACATACAAGGACTTTAAAGGAAAAATATAGCATCTGACAGCAGGACCAGCTTCCTGAGCTGCCACATTTCTGGAGAAGTAGCTAAAGAATAAAGACTGATAAGCCATGTATGGCCAGACTTGATAAGGCATGTATGCTGAGTCCAAGTACATTCACAGCACATAAAATACTGGTTTTACATAATTTATCTGTTGGGGTCATACAGACCCTCCATCAGCAGTATACTCAGAATATCCAGAGACCTTACAATTCTAAAGATACAAGGTAAGATTCATATAGTACTCTGTACCATAGTAACATCAGGAAATACTCGTCATTTAGGGATTTTCAGATAAAGTAGAGAAAAGTATTCTTACCGCATGTAGATGACAAAGATTATAAACAGTATATCCTAAACATCAGCTGATTCTGTTCTTGGCCATACAAAGGCCACTAGTAAAACTAACTTCTGGCTGAAAAGACAGATCTGCAAAATGTACCTAAAAACATGATGTAGGTGGAATTTAGGCAGGAAAATTCAAAATCTGTACTTAGTAATCAGCATACCCTGGAGAAGCCTATACTCCCTGCGTTCACCGCTGCCAGCCAAGGAAGCCCTTGTATAAAAGTTGTGTATAGCCATTGTCTATGGGCACCTATGAGGTGGCTTCTTTCCACACTCAGAGAAGCCTCAAAGGACAGCTTCCCCATGCTTAATGTGTATGTAAAAAACAAACACTGCCCACTAAAGTACCCTTTTTAGTAAAGATTATATACATTTGTGAAGGAGCACATTCCTCAAATTTATACCCACCACATATATCAGGTAGCTTCTGTTTATTCTCTCAGACTGATGGAAGCATCTTCCATCAGGGAGGGACTCTAGAGTCAGGGACCTACCTGTACACAGAATCAGTCATCTAAGAGCTTGACATGACATAACTGAAGATAAATTCCTGCACTTAGTGCTACCCTTAGTTCTACACAGCCACTTGATTAGGATGTATACTATCCTTATAGCCACTGTAAGAGGATGAGAGGCAATCTCCACACTTGTGTACTGGACCAAGACCTGCTTATACTGCTGAAGGGAAAACATCAGCACCCCACTGACCTTGACAATTTTGTTTGAAGAAATGCTCTGAATCACTTCTGCAAGATACATTCTCTCACAGCTGCACAACCATTCTGAATAAATACGCAGCAGAGGAACTTCAGAATTGCCATATTAGTGCAAAGTTGAAGACCACTAGTCAGAACCAATCTCTGAACTAATCATCATGAGGTTTTTCATGTATTTTGATATGGAGTTTAAGTCCAATGTGCAAATTCATGTATTTTGATATAGAGTTTTAAGTCCAATGTGCAATTATGTGTGCTCTTACATGAGCACACTGAACTAGTACTCTCAAAAACACTTAGAAGAGCAATACAGCAGTGAATTCTGAAAACTCTGATTGTTCATACCTGAGTTTATAAATAATCAAACACTGAGAGTGTTGCCACTTCTGTTGCTATTATTCCTTTCCTATACCCAGGTAGCTGTCAAGTGGCTTTTAACTTGCTCACAGATAAACCAGCAAAAATTAGGAGAGATTGACAACTGGAACTTACCAGTCAAGCAATAAAATACAATTCGTACAAACGAAGTGTACATTTTCTGGTAATCACCTGAGATTTTAGGGCTCATCTTGCACTGCTTAATACTCATTTCCCCCTCTGTGGGATAGCTTCTCAGAAGCATTAACAAGCGGTAATTACGTAAGTCCTGCTGACAACAAGTAACCAGAGAGTCACTGTCAACACTGAATGTCAACTGGCCTGGATGTTAAAAATTGCCGTTCCTGGGCCCCTTGCAATTTCTATTTCACTTAGATTTTGTTGCGTATGCTCTTACACCCTAAACCACAGCTATCCAGCAAAATTTAATGAAAACACACAAGGCTATAAGATTTTGACAAAACAAAGTTATGAAAGGATTATGGATTTATGAACACTCCTGCACTGTGCACCCTCTCCTTCGGAGCGGCTGATGTACCCAACTGGTGCCATCCGCGGAGGAAGGGAGGCAGGGAAGGAGGGAGGCCGGTCCCGGCCGGAGGGACTCACACTGGGTAGAAAGCGTAGGGCGGCAGGGCGCTCTCCTCGCAGGGCTCCGCGTCGAGCAGCAGGTAGTCTTGGCTGTCGTTGCGCCGGGCGCCGCCCTCCGGGGAGCTGCTCTTCCGCGGGGCGTAGGGCTGCGCCTGGCTCATGGTGCCCCGCGGCTGGGGGCGCAGCGGCTGCTCAGCGCGGCGCGGAAGCAGCGCGGAGCCGGTCGGCGCTCGGTGTCCTCGCAGCCTGCGTCCCGCGGCGGAGCAGCGCAGCGCGGTAGCGGTTCCCACCGCGCCCCGCCGGGCGGTGCCTGCACCGAGCGCTGCCGCCCCGCGCCGCCCTGAGAGCTGCCGCCCGCTGAGGCGAGGCGCAGACCGAACGGCCGCAGGAAAGTTTGAGGCGCGTCAGGCGGCTGGGCGGGCGCTGGGAGGGCGGCGGGACCCACCCGCCTCCCCCAGGGGCTGCTGTGCCCTCTCCGCGCCGCCGTCACCGCCCCCTCCCGGTCCCGCCCCGGCTCCCGGCACCCGAACGAACGTGGAGGTCAGCACCGCCCGTCCGCCGCGGTGGCACCGTCTCACCTGCACCTGCACGGTGCAGCCTCCCGAGCCGAGGTGCGCATTGCCGGTGCTCCGAGCGGGGTCGTTCTACAGACAGCGCCGAGAGGGACAGCGCTCCCCTTCCACCGCTTCGTGTACAGCCTGGTCCGAAGAGCTGAGCTGTGCTTGGGAGCAAGGCAGGAGGGAGAGTGTGCGGCTGAGTCCGCTGCTGTGGGGCAGGAGCGGGACGGGTCGTCTGCCTTTGGTTTAGATGGGCAATGCACTGTGTGCTGTGCATGTGTCCTTTCACAAACGCTTCACACACCTTGTATTTATCACCTTTAATAACTCCAGAGGCGACCCGGGGCAAAATGCCACCCTTAATAGCAAAACCCCCACCAATAGTTCTGCAGTCCACTTGTATTTCTCAGTTCTGCTTCACTGGTAGCACTTTGATGATATTCTCATTTTACTTGCTTAGCTTGTAATAGCTTAAATATACTAAAATAATTACAAGCCTTTCTAGGACAAAATGTAAGGCACTGAAGAAATAACGTGAGACCTGTAGGCATCTTTCACATTAAACATAATAGACTTACTACTTAATAAGGGAACATTTAAAACTAAATTTTGTAAATGTTAAAAGTGTGTGCAGTTAAAAATGCAAGCATCCAGATAAAATCTCTCTCACATCCTCAGCCACGTTCATGTATTGGAACTACTGTCAGTGTTTGTATTTAACCGTATCCTGGGCTGCATCAAAAAGAACATGTACAGCAGGTCAAGGGAAGTGATTCTGCCCCTCTACTCTGCTCTTGTGAGACCCCACCCGCAGAATTGTGTCCAGGTCTGCGACCCCACTGTAAGAAGGACATGGACCTGCTTGAGCAAGGCCAGAGGAGGACGCGAAGGTCATCAGAGGGCTGGAGCACCTCTGCTGTGGAGACAGGCTGAGAGAGTTGGGCTTGTTCAGCCTGGAGAAGAGAAGGCTCCAGGGGAGACCTTAGGGGAGCTTTCAGTACCTAAAGGAGAGGGACATTTTACAAGGGCATGTAGTGACAGAGCAAGGGGGGGATGGCTTTAAACTGACAGAAGGTAAATTCAGATTAGATATTGGGAAGAAGTTCTTTACTATGAGAGTGGTGAGACACTGGCACAGGTTGCCCAGAGAAGCAGTATCTGCCCCATCCCTGGCAGGTTCAAGGCTAAACTGAAGGGGGCTTTGAGCAACCTGGTCTAGTGAAAGGTGTCTCTGCCTGTGGTGGGGGGGTTGGAACTAGATAATCTTTAAGGTCCTTTCCAAACCAAATCATTCTATGTTTCTATGGTTATTGGTATTTTTACAGTGCTTTATTAGGCATGTAAATTGCAAATCAAATTACAATGAAATAGCTGTATTTGCTCTAGAAAGTTACTAGATCTTCACTGCCGTCTTTCCCATCCAGGTATTGTTTTAAGTCAGTGTGCATACAGAGCTAGACAAAAGGACTATTTTTTCTGAACCTATATTGGGTTTACATGGGAAGGTTTTGGTAACAGGGGGTTATAGGGGTGGCTTCTGTGAGAAGCTGCTAGAAGCTTCCCCCATATCCCATAGAGCCAGTTCCAGCTTGCTCCAAGACAGACCCACCACTAGCCAAAGGTTAGACTATCAGTGATGGTGCTAGTGCTTCTACAATAACATAGCTAAGAAGGGGAAAAGTTACCACCCAGGAGCAATTGCAGCCAGAGAGAGGAATGAATATGTGAGAGTAACTGTCCGGCAGACACCAACATCAGTGCAGAAGGAGAAGAAGAGGTGCTGCAGGCAGCCAAGCAGAGATTCCACTGCAGCCCATGCTGAAGCCCATGGTGAGGCAGGCTGTGCCCCTGCAGCCCATGGAGGCCCATGATGGAGCAACCCTGGGAGGCTAGGGAGGACCCCACACCAGAGCAGGGAGATGCCCAAAGGAGACTGTGACCCCATGGGAAGTCTGCACTGGAGCAGGCTTCTTGCAGGACCTGTGGCTTCATGGAGAGAGGAGCCTGCGCTGGAGCAGGTTTGCTGAAGGATTTGTGACCCCGTGGAAGGGACCCACGCTGGAGCAGCCTGTTCCTGAAGGACTGCACCCCATGGAAGGGACCCATGCTGGAGCAGCCTGTTCCTGAAGGACTGCACCCCATGGAAGGGACACATGCTGGAGCAGTTCATGAAGAACTGCAGCCCATGGGAGGGACTCACGTTGCAGAAGTTCATGGAGGACTGTCTCCTATGGGAAGGATCCCACGCTGGAGCAGGGGAAGAGTGTGAGGAGTCCTCCCCCTGAGGAGGAAGGAGTGGCAGGGACAACTCCCAATCTCTGTACCTCTGCACCACTGTGGGAAAGATGTTTTGAGATTTAGTTTTCATTTCTCATTACCCTACTCTGATTATATGTAATAAATTAAACTAATTTTCCCCAAGTTGTGTCTGTTTTGCCCATGACAGCAATTGGTGAGTGATCTCTCCATGTCCTCATCTCAATGCATGAACCTTCTATTACAATTTTTCTCCCCTGTCCAGATGAGGAGGGGAGTCATAGATCAACTTTGGTGGGCATCTGGTGTCCAGCCAGGGTCAACGCGCCACATTATCTGGCTTGTATGCATATTAACCTTTTGTTCTTTTGAAATAAAAAATCTGTAACTCTGTCTGGTGGTATAAAATCTGCAAAGATTACCTGCTTAATATTTCCCTTTTGTGCGCCCTTTTTGTTACAGAATCTGAAAATACGTCTGTCTTCTTGGATAAAAAGGATTGATGTATTTAGTGTGGAATGGAGCTTGGAGCTTAGAACTTTGCTTTTATTTACTTTAGAGCTTTCTTAATTAGTTGTGTTACAGACAGCAAGTTACAAACTATTCCATCATCATTCACTCAATCAAGTATGGTGACTGAGATATTTCACTCAGAAAGATGAAAAAGAGAAACTGAAATCTCCTGTTCCCTGTACAGGGGAAAGGATGAGAGACAGAGTGAACTTGTGTGACAAGTGACAGGCGCGTTGCTTAATGCACTGCTAGAAGTCACTTGGGTACCATGGCAATGAAAGCTGCAAAGGAAGCCGTGCAGAACAGCACAGTACCATGATTCAGCTTCACTGAATAACTTGCATAAAGGTTATCACTGTACAGCAGAACATAGGTGCAATTGTATTGCTTACTTGCAGACTAATCTAAACCCATTTAGGAACAAAGAAAGTGGCAACCTCTACCTGTAGTTTCCAGAAACTTTCAGTGTTTCATAGAATGATGTTCAGTTGCTTGTGTTCAACCAACCTCTTGTTATGTGAGCTGGTTAGAAGGCACTAACAAAGGTGCTCTAGCGCACACCACAGTTATAATTTCCTGGCTCTGTTCTGCACTGAAATACTGTCAAAGACACACTTGAGTAAGCCAGGAAAAGGGCAAGTCAGCATACTTGTGCCATGGCTAAGCAGTGTCACTGCTGTTAGTGTGAGCATCACTTGGAAACCAAAGTATGCTGTACAGCAAAGGAATGCTGGTTTCTTGGAAGTGTGAAAGATGCCTCCTGGAATTCCTTCCTACTGTATAGTACAGGACACAAAACTCGCTTTTAAAAAGCCAACATATCAAACCATTGCAACTCAGTGGTTTTGTTAGTTCTTTCCTTAAGAAAAAATGGAATAACTATTGTCAACTACTAATTCTAATCACAGGTAATTTCTGCCTTTGTCTAAATGTGAATGAGATCGGAAACATGTTGCGCCACCAAAAAACTTTCCATGTTTCTAAAATTATTACTCTGTATAGTCTTTTCTGGCCATGATCCAGCCTACTGCTCCACATCCAAGCTTTCATAACTGTACTCCTTTTCTTCCCACAGAATGCTGCCTGGATACATTTATGAAACTGAAGTGCTAATTTTAATCACTGTCAAAAATTACAACTGAGCCTTTTTTCTGCAAAGGAGGGCTTGATCAAGAGGTGGGCTCAGATGGCTACTGGATGAGAGCACCCGGGTGAGAACACTAGGACTGGATCAAAGAAACACAAGAAAGTTTTCAGAAACTGTCCAAAATGTCCTGGCTAATGAAAGTCTGGGGTTTTCAGGGACTGGAGGTGCTGAAGGACTTTTGCACTCTAAAAGAGAAGGGAGAGAAGTAGGGTCTGTGATGAGAAGGAATGAATTTAAGGATGTGTTCCTACCTGGATATTTATACTGAGGATTCCAGTTTGTGCAGAGACAGAGATTTCTATGATCATCGTTATTGCTGCCTGTCAGGGATGTTCCTGCCGCCGTCACTTAGCCATGTGCACACACACATAACACAGGATCCCACACAGCCATTATACTATTTTTTGCTGTCAGAAACATTCGATTCTTCTCTATGCACTTTCACACAAGGTCTGTCATGCTACGTTTGCCTTGGTTTACATGATATAATTAATTATTGTCAATTAGTTTTAAAAATCTGAAATGGAGTAACACCCACTTGTACTGTGTCTACACTGCAACAGTGAGTACAACTGAAATACTGACATTAAATCCATTGCAGCTTCATTAGTGTCACAGTTTATCCCCAACCACCAACTAAACACCAAGCAGCCACTCAGTCGCTTCCCCCACTCCTCACCTGTGGAACGTGGAGGAGAACTGGAAAAAGAAAAAACCTGTGGGTTGAGATAAGAACTTTTAAAAATTGAAATAAAATAAAATATTATACTAATAGTAATGAAAGGGAGGGACCAGAGAGAGAGAGGAATAAACCTTTGCTGACCAATACACAGCCTATCAACAGTGATTGGCCCCTTCCAGCCGACTCCTCCCAGTTTATATACTGGGAATGATGTGCTGCGCTGTGGAATACCCCTTTGGCTAGTTTAGGTCAACTGTACTGGCTGTGCTCCCCTTCCCCGCCACCCATGGCTTCTTGTGCCTTTCCTCACTGGCTGAGCTTGAGAGACTGAGAATTCCTTGACTTAATATAAACAGAACTTAGCAACAACTAAAACATCAGTATGTTATCAACATTATTCTTGTCCTAAATCCAAAACACAGCACAGTACTGGCTAGTAAGAAAAAAAGAGATGATAACTCAATCCCAGACAAAACCAGGATACATAGTTCTGTGGGTTTGGGATAAATACTGTGTTTCCAACCCACTAGTCTGAGGCAAGCTGCTCAAAGATAAAAACACTACTAGTGATCAAGCCCCTATTCCCACTACAGATAATATGATACTCTTTCTGATTTCTAAGTGAGTAGGAGGATATTTGAGTCAAACCTATATAGAATTAAGTAGAAAATATCTTGCTAGTTTCCAAGAAAGTGGAAAAATATGAAACTTCCAAAAAGTATATATATGTAAAGAGATGTTGGACCAGATATCAGATATGCTGTAGAAAGCCAGAGTAATCTAACAATAGTTAATAGAATTACAGTTATTAAATCAGTGTGAGATCAAAGTTAGGTTTTTTCCTTTGTCTACCTTCTGTCATTACATAAAGTAACAAAATATTGTCAATAGCCCTTTGTCCTTTTCATGACTTACGTAAGAGCTTTTCAATTTGCCTTCCATGTTCACTCAGGATACCATATTAACTTCTGCATCCTGCCCAAGTGGTTCGAAGCATCTTCACTTGTTGCCTAATTTTATCACAGGAGTAAAGAATGTGATACACTGAAGCCTTTAACAGACGTATTTTACAGAATCAGTATGTGGTACTTATACTGGAGATCTGATTTTTAGACATACTAGTGGATAAAGGATAACCAAGTACCATAAATAGTGACAAATAAACTAAAGCAAAGATATGGTCTTAAAATATCAAATAGTTATTAACGACATTTAGCCTTTACAGGCGAAGAAGTGTATTTGTACAAATGAGTTGTTTAGCTTGACGTGATCACATACAGCCATGAGAATTATGTGGTTCATAACAGTTGCAACATTTTCGATTTCCTTTTCATTTTGATTTAAGTGGTATATATAAGTTTAAGGAGTGAAGTTTCCAATAACTTATAAGTTTAAGGTGTGAAGGGTTTTTTTCTGGTGAGTACTAGAAATCTTGAGTCAGCCCTGTTGGTTTAACATTCAGATTTGCCTCTGTCATATTAAAAGATGTTACTACAGTTCTTAAACCAAATGTCATGCATAGGGACATTATTTTATGATTTGGTAAGGAAGGGTGCCCATGCTTATGGATGATATTGTATAACAGTTATCAGTTATTTGTCCAGCATAACACAAGCAATTTTCTGCCCCCTTTGAGAAACAGATAAAAACATAACATGTGAAAAATGTGTTGGTAGGAGACCAACTGATTTGTTGCATTTAAAAGCAGACTCACTGTAGTGAGTACCTGCTGAACATGTCTCACTTCTCTGTCGACTTTATCATATAGAGATTCTGACATGATGGACACTAGTCTTGTAATGCTGCCTTCAAGCTGGAATTCATAATCATCGATATCTCACTGATTTCATCCTGCTGTGTTAAAAGCAGTAACTCAGAACACTTCATCTGCCAAAGATATGTTTTCTAAATTAACCACATGATCTCTTATTTATGTTTTCTCTGATTTACTTATGTATATCATGTTCTTTTATAGTAAATCAGTTTCTACCCCAAGTTTCTTGTTAGCAATGCTCTAAGATTTAAAATAACCCAGTCTGGAATAATATTCTGGTTTGCATTTATGTTTCTTTTGCTACAAGTAGATGCTGCACCATCTTATTCAGTGACTTCAGTAGTAGATGGCATTAATACTTCTCAGCATTACTCTTTGGGGGGATTCCATCTTCTAAAACTGGTTGTTTTGTGGTTGTTTTTTTTTTCTTGTAATTCCAAGGTCTGAGAGCATCAGTGTTTCACAGAAAACATCATGCTGTATTTACTGACATCAAGCTGAGATTATCTTTGCTCAGACGCATCTTTTTGTTTGCTGATGCAATGCATCCGCCAACTATCAGAGACTTTCCCCTCTGGCTCCTGCAGGCAGGCCTGTATTTTACGTATTTTCACTGTCATTCTATCACTATATCTTCTATGTGTTCTTGCTGCAGATGATTTGCCTGATCTATTTGGTCTGGAAATAGAGTAAAAATGAGTTAGGAAAAGGATGTTGTGTTGCATGAAAGGATGTGGCACCTAAGGACCATGGGCTTTCCTCTGTTATGTTGTTCACCACCAGCCTTCCCATCTGCGTGACTCTGGTTCCTCTGCATTCATGGCTTCTATTTTTTGGTATGCTGGATTATTAGTAAGGGATTTTTTGCATAACTCTTGTGAGAGAAAATTCATGTCTGTAATCACACATCAGTGGTTACATGTGGCCAAGATTGTTCATTTACTTGCTGTTATTGTTCTTTTTTTTTTTTTTTTGAAAGTAGCACTGGGCATTCATAAAGAAGACAAAATATCATCAAACTTGGATAATTATTTGCTTATCATAACTTCAGAAAAAAAAACACAAAGCACAAAACAGATTTCTGGGGTTAAGTTTGTTTACATACTTTTGTTTTTAATTCTATGAAATAAATTATTAAATATTAAATACAGTGTATATAACATAGTCATACTTATTTCTTGAGGAAGAAAACAGGCTGATCTAGAAAACATAAAACAACTCTGCTACATGGTGGGTTTGTCACAAGCAATTTGACAAGCTCTACCTGACATTCTGGATAAGATAAAGTCTTGTATAAATATATTCTGCATATATATGTCCTCCATCCAACAATCTGAGTTGTGGTGGCATCTGCCAGGGTGTGCTTTGACACAAAGTTCTACCCATCATTCCTGCTACCTCAACAAGTAGTCACTCCATGTCCTGTCACCGGATGGAAGAGTCAGGTGTTTATTTATCTTTTACCTGTATTTTGTGAAAATTATATTGCATGTGGCTTCAGTGAATGAACTAGCAGCTGTGATATAGAGCAGATGATTTTCATGTCATTCCTTCTCTTCAGTTTTATGTTGTAACTTTTCTGATCGTAATCACTTTGAGGAAATTGGGTGGTTGCTGTAGTAATTAGCCAAAAAAGTCAGGGTCTTATTCACTTCAATTATTCTTAAAGTGCTAAGCCTACCTTCTAAACCCCTGATAAATATACACTCTAGAATATGAGATGTTAAAACTTAATAGATGCTACCAGTCTTTATACAAGTGTTGGACTGTTACAATATTGATTTGGGGGGGAAAATGACATGTCTTCAAGATAGAAAATGTGTAGTGTTTCTGTAGATTTTGTTTGCTTAGAGTCATCATGGCTGTTTGGAATATTTCTCTGCTCCTGGAATGACACATCTAGCAATCAGTGCACCTCTGTGAGGGAAACACCCTTATTCCATGAATGCCAGCCTCACTGATTTGTGGAAGCTCAGTCTGTAGGATCAGCAAGCACTGATAACCTGACAGCTGAGTTTTTAGTTGAATGCATTAATACCAGTTTTCACTAAGCAGAAGGATAGTAATGGACTCAAAAAATGCTTCTGAAATACAATACACTGGACCTTTAATAAAAAAAGAAAAAGGGAGGTTTCATCTTATATTTGCCTTATTTTGCACTGTATTAGGCATCTATTGCTGTCTGATGCAGAACACACGGTCTGAGAGATTGCTTGGTCTTGTTAAACATATTAATTCTGGGAATATTAAATTATTATCCCCTTCAGAGGTTACATCGCTGACATACTTATACAAGATTCATTGTGTCTGGCTGTGACACCACAATGTCACAATGTTATAAGCATTGTTAAAGTCAAATGGTTTCTTCCATAGTATTTCCAACAAGTAAAGGCACAGCCCATAAAACAGACTGGTTTAACACAGACTTCTTTTCCACTTCAGGATACAAAACATGTATTTTCAACTGGATTGCTACTGGTTTGTAGTCAGGAAGTTTGCTTTGAGAAACTTGCTGTTATTTGTTCTGCGGAAATTCTGAAAGCAGTAGCATGTTTTAGAGGTGGAGTTGGCAGTCCTGGGATAGCAGTTGGACTTGATGATCTTAAAGTTCTTTTCCATCCTAGCTGATTCTATGACTGTATGATAGTAAGGAAGGGTCTAGATAACACAATAGCATAGAACAAAGAAACTTAAGGCACATAAAAAATTGCTGCAGTCCATGAAAAGCTACAAGAAATATATTCATTAAACATTTAAATTAAGTAAAATCAATTTCAAACTAGAAAATGATAAAACGGATCATGGCACATCTGCAGTTTCTCTAAAGAAAACTTCCCATCTGGAATCAGTAATTAATAAAATAGCAATATGAAAATCTTGTTGGATACTTTTTGTTCAAGCTTTGCAAAACGTCTGCATGGTTGGTGCATTTGTAAATCATGCTAGCAAAGAAATATGATGTGAAAATGAATGCATTGAATTGTTACGCTCATTTCCTTTTCAATAAATATTCAGGGTCTCCTTTTATCCCCTGAGACCAGATGCACCACATGTAATGCAATTCTGCAAGGTATCAATGTGCACAAACACCACAAAAGGAATCTGGGGTATTCAGTTTGTTCCTGACAAGTAGGATTAATGAGGAATGGATAAATATGTATGTAAAAAGCAAAAGTAGATTGAAAGTTAAGAAACTTATGGACATGATCAGTGTTTAAAATAGTAATGATGTTCAACACATTAAAGAAATTACCCAGAGAAATGTTATCTGGGAAAAAAAATATTTAGAAAAATTTATTTGTAAACCAGGACCATCAAGAGACAAACTAAATTCACCCACTCAACATTTCCAGATAAGCTTTAGCAGCTTTTTGATTGTTCAGTCAGCAGGTCTCTGTGTTTTCCTCACCAAGCTGAAGCTGTAAGACAAGTTGCAGTTGCAAAACATTTTGTCCCAGACTTCACAGTTCTCAGATTCTCGCCAGTCTGCTGACTCCTCAGTGCTTAAGAAAACAGGCTGCGAAAAGCAGATGAACTGTATGCAGACTACGGCAGTGACCTGCTGCACACAACTACACACACATCAGTTAGTTGTGTGGAGCACCATTTTTCTGCACAGGCTCTGAGAGGTTTTTTACTAAATTATATTTTATGAGATACAAAAGAAATATACTTGCAGTAAAAAGTATGTAACTATCCTATACTGATTGTTAAATTCCATGCCAACTATATGGAGCCACAGTCATATGATACATTTTTAATCTGTCTGGGTCTTCCAAACTACATCATGGATTAATCCCCTCTTTTGGGCTAGAAGAAATCGGTTCATTGATATAAATAGATGAGCCACTGTATTTTTAACTCTACAACATGTGTATGAAAATATGAGCAGCAGAATATTCTGCTGGTCTCCACAGGATCACTTTGGTAGGTCTCTCTTAACTGTCAAAAAAATGTAAACCAGAGACAAGCCAAAAATTTAACTGCAAAAATTAGCACCACAAAACTATCTGCATTGTGTCAAATAGCAACACTCTCAGTTTTACTTCATAATATCAATTAGTAACAACAATAAACTCATACAGAAAGGTATTCATGTATTCTGTTAAAGCAATTTGTGTCCCTAGCAAACAATTCTAAGAAAAAATCAGGAAGAAAGGATACTGAAGGATTAAAAAATACATAAAGGCTGAATCTGATCCAAGATACACAAGCTAACCTTCATAGTGTTAATTATATCCTGACTATAGCTGTTGGAATTTTTCACACAAAACTCTTCTCTGACAATGTTCAGCAGATCCAGCATCTCCAAAATGTCCAATTATTACTTCACGGGATTTTTTTTTTGCCTTTGAAAGCAATTAAATCCCCAAGTGAAAAATGGCCATTCTTGTGTATCTCCTTGACTTAAGTTTTTTTGTGTTTACTTTATTTCTATTTTATTAATTACATTTCAAAATTTGAAATCAGAATGAAGTACTTTAAATTCTCTCAGAATGAAGTACTTCAAGGACCCAAATAAACTGCTCTTTTGTTTTATTGATTAAGCACTGGAACATTTTTTATCTTTTCAGACAGTAACAGTTTGAGCTGTTTGAATTGCTGATAAAGAAACAAATTTATGCTGTCACCCTCTGTAGGCAGCCCACCATAAAACTAACTTGGTATGAAATTCTGATCCCACTGGAATCCATGCAAATCATGCCACCCGGAGACTACAACAGAACTAAAAGTTTATCCTGAGTATTAGCAAGGCTGGGACAAAAGCCTTACATGAATCTCAGCTGTATGGATGAGCTAGATTAGCATCTGTGTATTATTAATATTTCATAATAATACCAAAACCTTTCCCACAACCATGAGTTAATCCAGTGGGATTCCATTTTATTTTTTGGCCTTGATTACTGGGAATTGATGAAAATTACTTTTAAATTGATCATAGTATGAATAAAGTTATTTGTGTTTATAGTAGTATATTCTGTAATATCATCAGTGTTTAATGCATGCTTTGAGAATCACCAATTATATGTCCAGAAAAAAATAAATAAATCCAGAGAACATTTTACACCTGGCAGTACCTGAAATCACGCAGGCTTTTTTAGGTCTATGTAGGTGTCCTGGGTTCAGCAGTAGCAGTAATTTTTCTCCTTCTTAATAGCTGGTATAGTGCTGTGTTTTCAACTTTAGTCTGGGAACAGAGCTGATTGATAACACCGGTGGTTTTAGTTGCTGCTCAGTAATGTTTACTCTGATCGAGGACTTCCTCAGACTCTTGCTGTGCCAGAGAGGAGGGGAAGCCAGGAGGAAGCAGAGACAGGACACCTGACCCAAACTGACCAAAGAGGTATTCCGTACCGCAGCACATCATGCCCAGTATATGAACTGGGGGCAGTTACCCAGATGGCCCAGATCACTGCTCGGGTTGGGCACTATGTCCTTTTCTGCCAAGCAGCTTCCCAGCTACTCTTTTGCAAGCCTATAGCATTGCATGGGGTTGTTGTGGCTCAAATGCAGGAGCTGGCACTTTGCCTTGTTGAACCTCACACCAGTGGCCACAGCCCATTGATCCAGCCTGTCCAGATCCCTCTGCAGAGCCTCCTGTCCTCCAGCAGATCGACACTTGTGCCCAACTTGGTGGTGTCTGCACATTTACTGAGGGTGCACTCAATCCCCTCATCCAATTTATCAGTCACGATGTTAAACAACATGCCGTAACAACAACCCCACTAGTGACCAGTTTACCACCACTCCTTGGGCTCGGCCATCCAGACAGTTTCCAACCCAGTCCAAATGCACAGTGTCCACAGCCTTATCCTCAGCAGCCAGGTAGGTCACCTTATCGTAGGAGATCAGGTTAGTAAAGCAAGACCTGCCATTCATGAACCTGTGCTGACAGGGCCTGATCCCTTCATTTTCTGGCATGTGCTTTATGATCTCAGGATCATCTGCTCCATGACCTTCCTGGCACTGAGGTCGGGCTGACAGGCCTGTAGTTTCCAGGGTCTTACTTCCTGCCTTTTTGAAAATTTTACCTGGAATGAAATATTCTGCATTTCACATTTGGAATTGAAACTTCCACCTGGAAAATCTCATGTAGCAGTTCTTCCTAAGCAAAGGGGTGACCTGAACAGGCATATGGCATGTCTACAAGCTATTTTGGGGGTAACGTTGGTTTTCATATGATTCATTGAACACCAGCACCTTCCTGCCTTGTGACTGAATAAAGCGTTCATCTGGGGAATGACAAATCATGACAAGGCTAGTGACAGGTTGATTCAAAAGAGAAAAAGGTCATCTCTACATTAAGATTCAAGTCCAAGTATTGTTATTGCCTCAGTACAAAAGGATCTCTTATTACCCTATTTACCCTTCTTTTTCATGGGATGCACAGGATCTCATTCACCACCATAGCAACAGAGGGATTAGAAAGCCTTCATACAGGAGATTTATGGAAAGGATTCCTGTTCCCATCCTCAGTCCCTCTGAAGCTATTTATTTGGACTTCACAAAAGAGTTCAGTAACAGACAAAACACAATCTACTGGGTTGAACACTGGCTTGGGACCTATTGACACCAAACTTGGTAACTGTTCCTAATTCTGCCATTAACTGCTGTACAATATTTAATTGTTTTGTTTCTCCAATGCCTTAAATTCTCCGTGTGACACAGCTAACACACTCAGGCATGCCAAAAACAAGTGCTGAAAAAGAACCAATTTTTTTTTTTTATCTTATTCAAGGGAAAGAAGAGAAAAAAAGGAGGCACCAAAGTTCACCTGAATAAGAACCATTAATTTAAAATACTGCTTGCTATTTCATAGTTATCATGTAGGCAAAAACCACTGACAGTTCTGAGGCTGTAACAAAAGCCTAGAAATTCTGGTGGCATTTCGTAGTGCCCTCCCAAGCTGATTGACTGGTTTTTATTGACTAGTTTACTAAGCTATTGGATGCTACTTCTTGTATACAGTAGAAAGTGAACCCATTCTACAATCCTAATGGAATTCAAGATATACAGTATTTAAATAAGGCAATCTAAGTTCCTGATTAATCATCATTACACAATCTGCTTCTGGAGATCTAGAAACACAGTAATAAGTAGTTATTATGCAGCCATTCCTCAATGTTTTATGAGTCTGTTTCAGTGTTTTATGACACAGACTCAGTGTTGCATCATAGTTTATATATACGCATTAAACCTTTTAAACCCTTAATGTTAGACCCTTAATTCTTAATTATTGGTTTGGCTAAACTTTAATCTCTCTGTGAAATCCTTAGATCTAAGAAGCTTAAAGAACTTTGTTTCTCCTCTCTTAATCTTCAAACCCCAAACAGAAGATGCTAATTTTCATCTAAATCTTCTTCATCAACTGCAAAATCCTCACAGAGTGCTCCACTGTGGCCCTCACTTGACAGTTTCCACTAAAAGTATCCTATGAGAGTCTGGGCTGAGTGAAAGCTGAGCAAAGATCTTGGGGCTTGTCCTAGAGGATTTAGTACCTCCTGTGTAACACACAACAAATTTTTTGCTTGGGGGAATTGGCACTTCTGAGGTGTCTTGTATAAAAAATGTACAAATCTAATGTGCTATTATGTTTAACTTTCATCACATACAATTACTTACTTCATTTTATATCTGTGTTATAGTACTTTACAGCCCCACCCTCACACAATCCAAACAGTAAGTCCTGCAGTGCTTGTTTTGATACCTGGTGAAACGCATTATCGCTGATTTTCCCCCCTCAGTTCCTACAGAGTCCAATATGGATTTTTTTCTTTCGTGACAGCACTTACAAATTACTTCAGCTAAGGACATTAATTACTATGGTAAGACCAATTAATTAATGAATCTTTGAAGCAACTTTGGGAGACAAGAATGAATTACGGATAAATGAAGTTACAGAATTTTGATTTGCTAAATTTCAGTGTCAAATGAGCAGAATGAAGAGCAGCACCATGTGCATCAAGACTCCTGCTTGTCTTTGCAACTCATGCAAATACATTTTCTCTGTTTCTATAGTGAATACTAACTGTTTTCCCTATTCCTTCCATTTTGTGACTTACCACTGTCGTCCATGCAGCATTAATATCTTTCCTGTAAGTTACAAGTTTTTGCCAGAGAAGCAGGCAGCAGTCCCCAGTTGTATGTAAGCACATTCTTGCTGCACTTCCTGAAACCCATCCCAGTAATAATCTTTGTCATGATAAATTCATAACAAAATATTAACAGATGTGCCAGACCTGATTCTCCTACAGCGAGCCCTTCCCATGGATTCAGCAGTGTAAAACTGCAAGCTTCATTTGCATACTTTATTTGCATTGTCAAAGCCCAGTAAATGAAGCAAATGAAAGTAAGGCTAACTAAATATGGAATAAAAATACACATTTAATCGGGCTCTGACAAGATAACTGAAAATCTGCAAGGGTAACTGCAGGTCTGGATTTAATTTCTTTAGCTAGCTTATGCTGTGTGTCTATTTAGCAACCCTTTGGCAGTACAGTCAATGTATTTTACACCTCTCAGTCTTTGCTGTTGCAGGCTGGAGTTTCCCTAGGAGCCTGTGTTATTTCTGAGCATGCAGGCTTGTGGATGGTACACCAACACAACAGCATTAGCTCATACACTGAGTGGTAAGAACATTTTTTTCCTTTGATTTTATGCAACAACTCAACATTCCAGTAACAATACCTTGCAAAAGTCTGACTTAGCTAACCTTTCTTTCTTTATTTTTTTTAATCTTCTTTATCTCATTTTCCTAACTTGACGAAGCAGTGCCTTAGAATAATTTTCAGTAGATTTTAAAAACTATTTCCTGCTCTGTGTTTTTTGGCAGATTTGCTGCTGGCCTGAAATGTTCATAAGTCTGTGATATTGATAAGCATTTTTGACGTTAAAATCTTTTATTGAAGAAAGAAAATTAAGACATTTCAGCTTCATCATTTGTTACCATTTTTTACATTCTTTTGAAAAAGCAAACCATCTTTCAAAATTAAGGGAGACTTACAGGTCATTATACAACTTTTGAGATGCAAAACATGCAATACATACAAATCTGGTTTTGGCTTCTTTATAGTTCATCATTTTGGGGGTGAAAAGATTTCTGGTAAAGTTGTAACATTTTTATGTACAACATTGCAGATATTCCTATGAAAAGAATAATAAGACTTGAAAAAACTTTGCTTTTTTTTAAAATATCATAATTAAATGAAAAATTAATGTGAAAAATTCACCTGACCATATCTGAGCTTTATTCTATATACTTTTAAGAAAGGATTATAAGAAAATATTTCTAAGCATGTCAAGTATTTATGAGGTCCAAATTATCTACGGTCTATAACCAAGAATGGAGAAAGAGCAAAGTGCTGTGATTTACCCATGATTAATTAGGAATGTCTCTGGCAGACCTATCCTTTCTCCTTCTGGTTGTAGTGGTGCCTTGAAAAAGTAGCAGGTTACACTTACATTTCAATTAATCACGTGGTATTTTGGAAAATTCAAACGCAATATTTCCTTTTTATACAAACATTCCCAAAATGAGATATTTTACAAGCTGACAGTGGCTTCATTACTTTTGAATTTGTTTTCCTTCAACTTCATGAAGCGCTTTGTCATCTGACAATTTAAAATGCCGCCCACGGATAGAAATGTGCAGGCCATAGTACATGTAAAGTGGGCAGAGCCTTTAAACAACGTTTTTGCCTGTAAAGGAAAAGAACAGCAACTGAAAGGTATAAATCAAATTGTTGATTGTGGAAATACTACAGTGAACAGTAAAGCTAACAAGAATAAAGATGTGTATGAGTCTATGCATCACCAGCCTCTGCTTGAAAATCAGACAATAAAAGATCCTTTCATAGAGTAAGATGAAAGGCTGTTGCTTTATGCATTTTATGAGCCAAATTAGCTGTGCATGAACTCCTATACAAATCATGAAGTTGCAGATCACCATAAAACAAAGAAAATTTGTAAGATAAAAAGTGTAGAAGGGATTAGTAAAAACTCAGTGTAAATCAATTGCTATTTGCTGCTTGTTTAGGTTGATTTCCCAGAGCCAGACATCAGGAAAAAAATATTATTTTATAAAGTGCACTTGAAGGTTTATCTGCATAAACTTTTGTAATTACACTTCCTACAGAGAACGAAACACATGTGACTGTGCGCTATGCCAAAATGGCACAGAATATCATTTGGGTATATGTGTGGCCCAGAGTGAGTCTCAATCTCATGGTTTTTCACTCATTCCCCCTGCAAACCCAGAGATAACAAATTACCTATCCTGGAAACATCATAATACTTAAATTCTGTTTTGTTTTCCTTGGCTTGCATTTTATAAACACAATATGATATAATGTTTAGAAATTGTTAGAGACAAAATTCTTTAACCTCAATGGTTGTACATGTACTGTAAAATATACAAGTGACTTAAAATGTACAGCTGTATGAATAATGCCTCTTTAGTTCAATGCCCAGATAAAGACGGGAAAAAAAGCCCAAACCAACAGCTGAAACAAAATGTATATGAAACGGGATTTTTTCTTAACACATTTTTAAAAACTCCAGAAAACTTTATTTCAGATTAAAACAGAATGTTTCATGTTTTCACGCGTGAGAAGACAGCGTGCCACATTGCACATCACCCAGAGAGGGTGAGCCGAGCCAAGAGAGCTGAGAATGCCCACCTTATGCCTCTGGCAGTTCTGGCAGAGAAACATTTTGGAAAACAGATGAGGAAATAGTTGCACAAAGAAATGAACTTCAGCCCTGAAACAGGACAATATTTATCCAGCGGGACTTTATCGCATACACAATAATTATGATTTAATTCTCCTTTTGCAGGACCAGAGTTTGTCTTTGAAAAAAGTTTAAAGAGGGCTGGAGCACTTTTATTCAGGATAGGACACCCTATTAAGGTGCAGACAGCCAAAATAACAAATCCAATACTGGGAATGAAACTTCTGTGTCACCTCACTCTAGATGCTGTTTCATGAAAGGGGATGAGCTAACCAAACCACACAAGAGTTTCTGTCCCTCATCTCAGCTCCACATTCCTTCATCCCCTTGACCTTCTATTTCCCTATTGCTGGCTCTGGAAGCTTGTGCAGATCCCCCTGTGAGCTGATTCAACTCAGCCTGGCAGAAAATTAACCCATGTATAGATTTCTGGGTGAATGAACTGAATCTTGTGTCTTGTCATGTGCAATAGATGTAAAACACCATTTACATCAGAAATCACTTTAGCAGAACAGGGAAGACCTTCCCCTAAGAGCAAAGCTGAGTGAAAAAACAGTTATGGTCCTATTTTTAAGAACTTGTTCATAAGTCTTTGAATGAAAGCAAATACCTGCATTTTTTCCTAAAATACTCTGTTCTTCTGTGTCATTTCAGAAGACAGAAAATTTCCTTGGTTTACTCAGTTCTTGCATAGCACAATGCTCTCATCACTAATTCTGAATGTTCACCTCCTAGATCCACGTCTCTTACATGGCTTTCACTTACTTCTGTAGCCACTGTCATGGCAAATTTCCTGATATTCTGCTACATTCCCTTCTAAAGTGCCTCCCCTGTGTTTGGTTTCCTGTCCCAACTACTATTAGCAAGAGCTTGTGATATAGCATCATCTCTGACTTTTATTGAGCTGCTATTGACTCCATCTTTCAGATTAAAAATTACTCTTAAATTAAATAATACTCACTCCTCCTAAAGCATCTCCTAATAATTTTTTAATTGTCCCTTATTATGACAGTTTATTTTCAGGCTTTCATTCACTTTTTGCATGCTCGACAAGATGATGCAGCTAAATTTACTATTCATCAAATTGCAGTTTCCATTCTAAATATAAATTTGTGTCGAATCTCTCAAAAAGCTTTGACTGTCATATAAAATTAGTGTCCAAATTCACAGAGCTTCTGCACAAAGAGAGTGGGATTTAGCCCTAATTTAAAATATCTGAAATTAGATGTATGTATGTAGTTGTCTGCCTTTGAGCTACATGTCGGGATTGCTCCCATTGTAATCAGTTGCAATGCAGTCATTGTCCTCATGAGACCTGAAGACCTTTGAAATATTTCTCTAAGTTGCTTACTCAGCACTATCTAGGGCCATTTGAAATAGTTCATTACATCATTCCTGGCCTCCAATAGTCACTCCAGAAGGATAGCGCTCTCCTGCTGAACCTGTGTTTTATCTGAAATCTCTGAATAATATGAAGGATGAGGCACTGAGTCCCTCTGTAAAGACAAATTAATTAGTCTCGCGGGTCTGTTAGCTCTCTGTTGGCTAGGCATCCCCTTGACATGAACCTAGACACCTAGGTCATATGTTGGGACCTAAATTAAGGTGTCAGACTCACCTCTGAGATGCTGCCCTTTTGTTATCCTACAACTAAAATTGTAGCACACATTCAGAGTATAGGTTCAATTTCTTTTCTGTATTTAAGCAAGTTTATATCACTTATGCATGTCTCAGCATCAGCCAGTTGGGCATTAATTTCAATTTCTCTGCTGGAATGGTTCAGGTTTTTTATAAAATATTCAGTGAGTAGAGAGGGAATAAAAAGTGAATGATGCTTTACCCCATTAGTTCAGACCTTGCAGAAGTGACAGACTTGGATTCCAGTTCCTAGTTAACTGCTCCACTGACTGACTGTTATGAGCAACTGGACCAAACAAGAACATATATCTCTTTTTGGTGGCTTTTTAAATTTGTTTATTTTTATTTGGGTGAGGCAATTTGTATTGAATAAATAAAATACACTTTTTTTTATATTTTGCTGAAAAAATGGAATAACAAATGATAAAACAGCTCTGGTTTTCCATACCTATACTCATTCTACAATCTTATATGCTATTATTTGATTTTAAAAGTTCTGATTCCAAAGAAATCCATTGTCAGAGATGGCATGTCAAAATACTGGTCTTTAATAGAATATATATTCTAGCAAGATATGATCTTCACTGAGTACAAACTTTTGTACTCAGTTTAAAAAATGGAATGTGCCAAATTATTACTTTGCACATGCAGTTTAAGCCAGTATTCAAGAGGTCCTGAATTACAAGATATTTTTTTGTTTTATTATTGAATATTTATCCTCATCAATGAAAGATTAGCTCTAGCCTTTAAAAAATAGCAGTTTTCATCTACCTGGTATCTTTTAAAAGAGGATGAATTAACCACCATAAGTAATGATTCTGCTGTCAGCCAAATGCCTAAAAGAGACTCAAGGGATTTAACACTGTTAAATGAAAAAGAGCATCTGTTTTCATCGGGATAATATTCAAAAGTGCATCTCATGAGAAACAAAAGATACACAAAGCCTTAGACTGAATCCAAAAAGGAACTACCAGATATGCTCAGCCATTCTTTCAAACAGAACTTGTATGACCTATAATTAATAAGATAATTTACAAATATAGAATTCCCAAATTAGATGTATTATTGTTATAAACACATGTGAGATTAAAGAAGTGTTCATGCTATTAATTGCTAATGGAAAGGCTTTCAAAAGCATGTGTGTATCTAATGATGTAAAACCAACCATGGAATTTTCAAAAGTAGTTTAATTATTTAAATGTTTTCAGAGGATTATAGGAATTCCTCAAGAGTCCTCTTTTTAGGAAGCTAGGGTGGCTTTGGACAGCCTTGAAATCTCCAGAAGAAGTAGGCTACTAAAACTGCTCATATAGATTTGTGGGTAAATTTTTCTCAGATGTTGTGCCTCTTACAACAGAAATATATTGATCTAACTTGCCCCTGGTGGGACAAGGTTTTGAGAAGACGTAGTTAAATTACATTTAAAATTACATTTCAAATAGGAATGCATGGTCAAAATTTTGATATTTGCCACTGTGAAAAACTGGGCAGCACTCAAAAACTTTAGCCTGATAATAGCAAAATATTACTTCTTCAGGTTTTGAAGAGTTCCTCAAACACATATTTTGTACTGATTTAAAAATAAAATAAAAACATTTCAACGTTGCTTCAACAAAGCCGAATTATTTGTTCAACAAGTCCCAGCGCAATCGGTGACACTAACAGAATCAGAAGTGGAGTACCCTTCAGAAGTTAACCATCCATGGGTGAGTCATAAGCAGAAAGACATGAATTTTACTGTATTTTTCAAAGATCTGAGGAGAATATATTGTTGCAATGTCAACTAGACCTGAAGGAAACTTGTTCCTTAATGAAAATAAAATGTTCTTCTGAAATATATAACCCTGTTCAAAAAAAGTTATATTGCATTTTGGATAAAAATTGTAGTCAAAATAAGAGAATGAAAGAGAAAAAAACAACGTGAGAAAGAATGGCAAGAAAATCTGATGTTACATATTTATAACTGTCAATTATTCAATGTTTATTTGCTATAAAGACTTCTTATACATTCTGTGCCTTGATTCATATGCAATTATAGCACTACAGTGACTCAGCTTAGAGTGTTTGTTGAGTCACTTGAAAAATCACAGTAGTAGCAAATGTAGATTAGCCACACAATTATCCGAACTCATAGTGTATGCAATTATTTGAGGTTAATTTATGTGTTTCCATCATTTCTCAAGTGCTCTGGAAATAAAATATATCTATCTATAGACATATTGAAATATATCTATGAAGATAGAAAGATAGATAGGTAAACAGACAGACAGATGTTTTCTTTGTGTTATTGACCTCTAGTAGTGGGAAAAGTTACCAAGACAAGCATTTTCATGGCGAGAAACCCTATAATTATTAGGAAGATTCTTAAAATAAAAGTCAATGTGACTTTCTAGAAATTGTCCTCTGCATCAGTCTCAGAACTTATGTACAATAATTATTACATTCCTGAGTGTGGCAGGACTATTTACTTAGAAAAGTCTCATAGTCCAATAACGGGTCACAAAGAGTACTTTGCTTCAGTATTTGCTTCAGACTGTACAGACTAAATGCTGTTGTTTAACATTCTTGAAATCAGTGGTGAAGTCCTGAATCACATCAAATCAGTAAGTGTCATAAATACAGATAATACATGTCTGTCCCATGACACTGATCATTACTAACCCTACTGCAACACAGAGCACAAACAAGAAATATTACTATATTGCCACATCTTTCAATGTCATTCAATAGATTTGAGATGGTATTTTTCAGTCAGGGTTATAGTTTTTATCTGTGGGGTTTGGTGGGGTTTTTTGCGGGGGGTTGGCTTTATTTTTTTGTTTTTTTTATTCCTCTTCTTAACAGTATTTAAGCTGCCTAAAATAAGAAATAGCAAGCTTTGTTTTCTGTAAGAATGGAAAGATTTCTCTGTATTACAAATCAGAAATACAGTAAGTAAGTAAGTAGGAATTGAGCTGTAGCCATGTGATACATCACATGTTTGTATATTTGCAAAAACTGCCTACAAAGATTTGCATGTCACTAATATAACCTTCTGACAATATTCAGAGTAACTCCTAGAGCTGATGATGTTTGATGCACTCCAGTGCTTCTTAATCACTTTTCCGTTATTAGTGTCAGTTGTGCATGTCACAGATTTTAAAGCCGTATAACATGGAAATTTAATTCAGTCTCCTAAGTAAGTAATGACACACTATTTGACTCAATAATACTAACACCCACCTTAGCAGTTCATGCTTAAATTAAGCAAGTGTCTCAGCACCCTAACAATTGAACTGGCCCTGATCCCAAAAGGAGTTGCTGATCTTCTCATGAGCTGGTATATCCTACCAGGATGGATGCGGGGCTTCCAGTATCCCACTAACCCATTTATCATTAGATCAAGTTCCCCTGCACTATTCTATACACAAACTTTAAAAAAACCCACAGTAAAGCCTGAGTAAAGAACTATGATTTTTTACATTACTTAAATTCAGTGAAACTTTAAATTAGAACTAAAGAATATTTTGTCTGCTCCTTTGTCTGCAGCCACGGCAAGTGAAGGTAGCTGAAACTCTCCAGCTTTTAAGTGAGCTACTGAGAGAAGTTCAGCAGCCCTGGGGCTGTAAATGGCATTAGCAGCCACCCATCATTTCATAAATAGGCATTGTGTCTCAAAAAGCAGCCAAGCTGCTGCTTGAATGCCAGGTCCTGTGGCTGAGACACACATCTTGAGGAGATGGTGTGGATCCTCGCTTACCCTTTTCATGAAGGGGTTAATTTCCACAAGCAAAATGGACATTTGAAACATTTAGATTCAGGCCTTCCACGTAGCTTTTCACTATTTGAGGAATAATCCAATGTAAAATCCTAAAGATTTTGTAATCTCAGGATATTTGTTCTCATCTATCCCTAACCTTTCTCTTGGCAAACAGTGGGAGTAATCTTATGGGATGAAATTCTCTGCTCTTACAGCAAGGGCACTACATCGAAAGGTTGCTAGGGCATCAGCACATGATAATTTGGCCTTTTTGTAATTTCTACTAAGCTTAATGAAAATGGCAACATTAACCCTCCTTACGCAAGGCATTTAACTTTGTGCCTAAGTGGGGAGCGCAGGAGAGAGGGAGGCTCCCAGTGCTGCTGTTCTCAATTACTCTCTAAAGGCTACCTTCACTACAGAGGGACTCTGAGGTCCCAGCACAGGCTTCCAAGTCAAAGGTCTAAAATTACCTCCTAGCCCTGGTATATCGATTTTTTCTTCACTGTCAGGCTGTGTGCAACACTGTGATCAGAGCCACACCACACAGAGGCGTCCAGAGTCACAGCCATCAGCTGCCTATTGCTCAGGGAAAATTCTGCTGCCTTGGTAAAATATAATGACCCATAACTGTTTGTGGAGGACCATAATTAGCGATAAACCAACGCTGGGAAATTGTGTAGGTGAATTATAGCTTATAGAATTATAGGGCCTGTTCTTTCTGCCATTTGATTTCATAGGAACAGAACCATGAAGCAGTTGCAGCCCCACTCCTCACACCCCACTCAGTAGGGCAGAAACTGAATCTTACTCCATCTTCAATTGGGAATAGTTGCTGCTCAGAAAGTACAAAACCTCTCCAGGTGGAGAACATCATAACCCAAGAATAACCTAAAGCTAGGATGTTTTCAGAGGCAAAAGAGGCCTGAATTAAGTTGGATACAAGAGGGAATTCAATATGAGGATGGCATGTTCTGAGCAAATGCTAAGATATTGCACAAGAACAGCAGCTTAATACTGAAGTCTCAGTTTTAAAGAAGTTACAGTTCCTGCTTCTGCTTTAGAAAGAAAGAAGAGGTGTTATCCCTGCTGAAGGATTCAGAGGTGAGAGTCTCAAGTGGAGAGAAGCACTTGTCTGCCACCCTGCATAAGGCATCTCAGCCCTGGTAAGAAATGACATTTAATATGTATCCTATTTTCAGTGTTTCCCCACAGGCTGACCTAGGGCGGCTTCCCACTCAGTTCATTGTGCTTCAGCTACTGTCATCTTTGGGAACTCTCAGTTTTGGGCACAGCTTTTCTCTCCCAGGTGCTTTATGGGGACATTAAGCACACAGACAGGTATGGGGGATTTCACTACTACAGTGCAGGGCCTGAAGGCTTGATTGCACCAGCAGCAGAAAAAGCCAGCTCCCATCTCATGAAGAACACCACTGTGAGAGTCGGAGCATTAAACACTGAAGTGCCTAGAAACCATAATGATTAAGGGCCACAGAAGAGAACCAAGGCACGCCCAGTTGCAACTCATTTGACTTAGAAGCATCTGAACTGGCCTATGCCAAAGTTACTGCAGTAGCAGTTTTCTGTGTCAATGCTTGGCAACTGAGTATTCAGATTAAAGTTAAATGAGAAGAGAATACTGTGGCAGTGTTCTTCTTCTAGGTGCTTAATATTTTTTAACTGTGCATGTTAACCAGTAACTTATGTTTGATTTATTCTATGCACCGATTTTTTTCACTAGGACTTAGTTTCAATTACAGCCTTCTAAATATAGTTCTATGTCATAACAGTGTTACACACTAAAAGCAAATTTTCTCTGTTTGGGAAAAAAATAGTGTTGTATAACTGACAATTACTCCTCAGGCAGAGACCCATTAACTTTTACATTGGAGTTAAAGTGTCAGCCATTTCAGTACATAATTGAAGATTTACTGGAGATCCATGGAGAACATGAATTCCTTTGATGGAAACCTTAGCTTTTTCTCAAGCTGTGAAATGCTTATGTGAAAAAACATCATTATTATGAATATATATGCTTGAATGTAAGTTCTCAGGGTATAAACTCAGAGTTTGGTATGCATATATGAGTTACTGATACAAGAATACATATGACTATTGCTTGAATAAACAGATGATGAAAGTAGTGATTTACTTTTCGTGGTATTTTTGTCTCTTAGCAACCTCAATTGTTTTCATCATCGTACTTTTGTGTTTGACTTATGCATCAATTTGCAGTACTTGAAAGTGGTATTACTATAATATTTCGGGTTATAAACTGTTCTTGTGGGCTATGAGCTAACTGCAAGAGAGACTGCCACTCTCTGTGTCTTTTAAATGTTAGATATAATCTAAATGTTAGATATAATCTAAATGTTTTTAAATGTTCTCAGGTTATAAAATTTTCTTATTGCAATATTAACAGGGATGGATAACCTGAAAGACATCTTTCCTGGAGAATTTAGTCTCAGATATCAAGCCTGCACAAATGAAAACACATTTTTAACTTTCACATGAACTTTATGTGTACACTTTGAATCTGAATTACATATTTTGAGCAAATGTATATTTCTTGGTTCTATTTATTGACACAGCCATTGACTATTTCTCTGCTTTGGCTCTCTGTACAAGATTTTTCTTTTGAGATTTTTCATTGATTTACATTTGGATTTACTTTACTTAGCCTGACATAGCCTAAACTGTACCAGTTGCATAGGAAGCTCAGTCATGAAACTTCTTATGGGATGTTATAGCAATCAGCTCCATCATGACAACTGCAAGAGAAGGAAAAAGACAGTGCTGGTAAAGATTCAGGTTTACATTGGTATCATCTTCAAAGGACATAGGCTCAGAAGACATCTATGAAAATGTCTTCTGAGCTTATATGAAGAAATGTGAGAAATATGAGAAATCCCAGAAATGTGAGAAATCTTAGATGCATTTCTTAATACTTCTTTCCTTGTTTTAAAATAATGTATTACTTTTTAAGTGTGCAAATTATCACAATCATACAGAAACAGTATTTCAACTTATGGAAATGGTTATCTTGGAACAAGTATGGCCTTGCTAAACTGGAACCGGAAAAGACTTTAATACAAACAATTTGAGTGATCTGAAGTTGAATATTTCTGACTCCAGTAACTAGGTCCAGATCCCTGGGAAAGTATTCTTTCCTTTTCTCCTTGTCCTGGTTTTGGCTCCATTGTACTTAGTTGCCATCTGGGGTTAAACCATGACAGTTCTGAATCCATAATTGCACTTCTTTACGTTTCAGTAACAAAGGCTTATGAAAGATTGAATAAGGACACTGTTCTCAGAGTAAGTGCTCTGGTATCTAAACCAGACATTCAGCTAATTCCACCTGCAACAATACAAGTTGATAACAAGGAATTAAAAAGGGATAATAAGCATCTGTGTAAAAAAGAAACAGGCACATAAAAATGTAGAAGTCCATGCATTTATCACATGTGAGGAAAATAAAGCCTCATCTTTTTATTTTCCTTGATAATACAACACAAGGACTATATTCATTACATTATTCATTAAAACATCCACTGCTTTTGACTACTTTCTCTTGGTATTTATTTATCCAGAAGTTTAGATAAGTATTTTGTTAATTATAAATGGAAAAAAAATAAAAAAGTAAATTAGGGTTTCTGTAGGAAGAGATAAAAGACTGAGAGACAGCAACTGGATTGTTACTGATTAAATCATCTTAGTAATGGCCTTTGGAATAATTTTTAGTATTTTCTCTTTGGATTAAAAATAGTGACCTTGAAAATTCCTGAAGAGAAAGTTAGATGACATTGTTAATGGGAAAAAGGTCTGGGATATCAGATATAAGAAAACCAGGTACTTTGAAGATGAGAATGTCAGGAATGGGACGAAAAGTTGCTCTGTAACATCCAATTCATAAATAGAAAGATCAATTAATGTGATTTTTACTGCAGCAAGGGAACTCAGGTGAAATTTGACAAATAGCAGATCTAATAGTCTAAATCAAGTCTTGGCATGAAGGTGAGTCACCAGTCTGTATAACCATGTCAGAAGAAATACAATGCTAGACAAAAGCAATACAATTCTTGACATAGCAATGAAAGTGTTTCCTGTAGAGAAACCAAAGTACTGATACCTGAGCCATCATGGGCTCAATTCAGTTGCCTAAACACTTGCAACAAGAAGTTTTACTTTCCTCAAACTTTTCTTCTAAGACAGTAAAAACAATATTTTGTATGTCTCATCCAAATATTTTTGTCGGTACTGAAATGAAACTGCATCTTCTCAGGGGCAGACTTAACTTTCCAAATAGCAGTAATGTCTACCATATATGCTCACACTCAGCCACTGCAAACATAGGCTGTTCATGTGCATGCCAAACCAAAGATGGCTGTCATCATAATATCTGTCTTTCTCTTTGTCAAGTCTTTGCAAATCCAAAATATGAATCTCATAGCTATGTTTCTAAGATAATTTCCTGGAAAGAGATGAAAAAAAAAGAACATCCAGAGGGCAGCCAGCTTTTCACTTAGATATATGCCAATAGCCAGCATTCCAAGTCAGCCTTATTTAGGTGTCTTCTAGAGGAGGGGTACCCTGTAATTGCTATTCTAGGCCTTTGGTGACAATCTCCTAAGATCAGTAATACTTTTTATTGTCCAAGTACCTCATGCTTGCTATACATAAGGACAGTGACGTGGAAGGAAATGACAGACAGTACCAATATTCGGTGAACATATTGTTTTGTATATTTGAAAGTTTGCTTTGGAGCCTCCTGTTTTTCAAACCTAGTAGAGCATCATCCTGTTAAAGGTCAACTGACCTCTTCTGGCATGTGAAACTGCCAGTCCTTGTTCCAATATAGAAGCAATTCCTTTCCAGCTTTTATCTCCCTTTTGCCAGAGCTAGCCCAAATCTGCATATAAGTTCATGAACTCCCTCCAGACTCTTGGTGTTTCTGGAGAAAACATTCCTTACCCTAAAGATTACTTTATAATTGTGAGAATGTGGAAAACAGAAAATATGGAAGACAAGAAATAAGTCTAAGTATTGTTTGCAATATGAACTAATACCCCAAATTAACAATGAAATCTGGTCACCCCAAATTTTACAGAGCCACCACATACTTCTAGGGTTTTACCAGAAGGATGTCCAGAAGAGGAGATACATAAGCTAGTGAGAGAAAAAGCACCAACATTCTTTCTATGAAGTCCACAGGTATTTTTAGCACAGCTCTAGACTTTGATTCAATTCACCACAGTTTTTCATTTAGTATTAGTGATTATGGTTTTGTGGTCATGCCTCAAAGCAACCAGAATGAAAGCTTATAGCATTGGACACTATATAAAAAGAAAACCCAGAAGGCTCTGTAGGATGCTGACATCAAGACAGTGAACAGAAGGAAGGCTGAAGGCAGATGTCAAGAAGGAAAGGCAAGCCTTGCTATTACTGAAGAAAATCCTACAAATGCTTAAAGACCCTTTTAATGACTCCCACATCTGCTTCCACCAGCTGATGTTGCTCACTGATTTATCTCCATGGCAAAACCCTAACCAAACAAAACCCAAAATTTCCACAGCGTTCTGCTGGGAAAGATTGAATGGGAACAAGAAAGGTTTTTCCCCAAGCACAAAAAGGGCTTCCTTGTGCAGTTATTCGTCTGAGGAAGTCTAGAAGTAATGCATTTTAATTGGACATAATCTTATTGGAACAGGGAGTAGCGAATGAGCAAATTAAATAAATAAACTGCTTTCAATTACATTCTTATAATCTTAATAAGGAATTTACAGTTATATTAGGGTGTTTCAGGCAATTACATTAAAGGTATCCCAATTCAGAATAAAATCCAGCTGGCACTTGAAAAGCAATATCATAGAATTATAGAATAGTTAGGGTTGGAAAGGACCTTAAGATCATCTAATTCCAACCCCTATCATCTAGATCCAATATTGTCTTTGCAGTGCAAAATGTAACATACTCCTGGTTTTCTTCTGCCTTCTTTTTTTCTTCTGCCTTCTTTTTTTATTTGCCTTCTTTCTTTCTTTTGGCTTTTCTTTCCTTCTGTCCTTTATTTTCTTTTCTTTTGGATCTCCTCTCCTTCCTAGTGTAGGTTTCAACATGCACATGGCAAAAAAGTAACTGTGTTACCACAGTTAACCCAGTTTTCCTAGCCTCCCAGTCATTGTTGTAGCTGTACCTGCTCTGTGTCCTGATAAAAACTACCTACAGACAGAATACGATAAAATGCAACCAAAGTTTTCACACATTCATTTTTCAGTCTGTAATTACACCTTAGACTGAATGGAGCAGAGGAAGAGTACTCTTGATAAATGCTAGTCTAGGATACTTAGAACTGACTAAAGCCACCTCAGAGAAGTGCTTGCTCTATTTGAGATGTTGTGGAAGATAAAGAGGGCAAACACAATGCCTGTCCTTAAAAAGGAAGAGTGAAGGGTTTATAAACATTATCATAAACATTTATCATAAAAATTCTGCTAAAAATAATTGAACAACCACCTAAGTGAGGACGTATAAACACAGACTTCTTATGAGCAAATACTCTGAAACTAGCATGGCCTTCCCCATGACTGTATAACAGGCAGAAGCAATTGTTTTGACAGGAGCCCTTGACATACTTGTCAAATATCACATTGAATATCATAAGCAAAACAAGAATTAAGATTCCATTTTCTGAAACATGTTAAAACTACCATGGGCTGTACATAGACATTAGTTAGAAAACTTCATTCAGATAGTAGTTATCTGTTGCTGATGATCAAAATGCAAGGATGTACTATTCAGTAAGAATATGTCCTGTATCCAGTACTGTTTAATAATCTCATTTAGCTCTTGGGTGACTGAACAGAAAGTACATACTATTAAATTCGCAGATAACAAGAGGCTGAGAAAAAAAGGATGCCTTGGAGAGAGAATTTCAATACAAAATGAGCTACTGTGGAGGGCTCTGGAAAACAAGGACAGAATTCAACAGGGCTATGCACAAGGTTTAAGGATAATCAATTTTACAAATGCCTAGGGAAACAATTAGAAATATTTTGTTAGAAACTCAAGAAGTCATGGGAGATCACAAGCTGGAAAGCAGTTATGAGCATCTTAATCTTAAAAAAAAAGTGCATGTACCAGAATATGGCCATCAAGACACATGAAGCAGTCCTTACACTCTGCGTCCCCCTGGTAAAACCTTTGCTCTAGTACTGTGCCTAGTTTTGGAAACTGCCTTTTAAGGAAAACCACTGAATACAAGGGATAGTTCAGAGAAGAAAAATGGTTTATGAAATGGGAAAGAAAAATGGCTTTTCATGTCCAGTCCAAATGATTCCAGTAGTAACAGGCTTGAAATGTTCCTGTTAGACAAGCTGGAAAGGTTTACGCTATATAGTAGGAAAACACTTGCTACTAACGTGGCTTTTGACACTGCTTGGGAAATTTGGTTGGAACAACTGATTCTGGTACATTTCTTAATTTTCATTTGTTAACAGGTTTGTCCTCATGCATAAACTTCTCATATTCCATGTAAAGCATCTATGTTATTTCAAGTGACAAAAAAAGGTGCTTCAGGGTTTTTTGGTGTAGCAAGCACAAGATTAGAGGCATAGCTAAGAATCCTCAATTACAATACTTTTTCTTAGAACTACTTTCACACAATTTTGAGGCAGGGGGTGCTGCCAGATGCCCTCATTCTCTGTGCCATAACACGAAGTTCATCATATTATAAATTTTTTAGCAACTATTTAAAATTATTTAAAACCAGATGGGCATTGAGACCTGCAGAAATCTGTCGCAAAATATTTGCTTGTGTAAATATGTATGTGATGGTATTGAGATTTGTTGCTTTATCATAATAAACCTTCCAACTTATGAGAGCTCTTTATAGACTTGTAAAGTACATATTTTTATAACTGTATTTCATATCTACCTAAGTGCACTAAAACTGACGAATCTAGTTCACTCCCATCTTGGTCATTACAGCAAACTGTAACCAAGACTAGCTTACAGACTGAATTACCAAAGTTCATTAACAGACATTCATTTCAACCGTCTGAAGAGCATTGAAAATATCCAGATTTCCTCTCAAGAAACTCAAAGTGAAGTGACATATCAGATTCATGTGCTGCCCCAGTGCTGAAAAAAAACCAACATATCATGGTATAGAAAAGGTGCTTTAATTCAAAGAATAGCCATAGTGAAGCTTATAATAAGGTACAAGAGGTCAATATACAGATTTCACAACAAAAGAATTGCTGCTCATCCTCTTACAGCTGAAAAAAAAAAGAGCAAACAGGACTGCAAGTTCCATCTAAAACCTCTTTGGACACAGAAGATGTGGACTTAAATCAGGAGAAATGCAAAAACATATAAGGAAATAATGTCAACTGTTTAAAAATTCTGACCTCAATTTTAAGGAGTTAATTTCAAGTGACCATTTTTCTCCGATTTATTGCACCATGAGAAAAATATGGAAAAAGTCATGTTTGTGGCATGAAGTATAGACATGGGAAACTTCACTTTGATTTCTGTTCTGGCAGCGTCTCCTTGTATCAGTAAACAGCACATTTTAATCTCTCCAGGCTTTTGCCTACCATACCTTTTACTGGGAATATGAACTCTCTCCTTTTTGAAATTGGATACGAGAATAACTTGATAGCACAGCTATAGGTAAATAAAGAAATACAGATGAAAATGAGTGTTCTGACAGTCATTGAAGCACAGAGAATCTTGCTACAAGCCTGAAATTCACCCAGGACCCTTCACTGCTACCTACTAATAAAAAGTTATCTCAGAATAGGGTTTAAGAAGATACTAGGTATGCCATTGTACTACTTGTCTTTTAATCAATTATCATCAGTAGAGATACTGTCAGTTATAGGTAGAGAACTAGAGAATGGAATAATTGCATAACTGACAATTATACACTTGTTAATTAATTCCTTGTATAATGCAAGACTAAATTTCTACTGCCATAGCATAAAGCTGCAGTGTTCTCATCCCAAGTCTATCCAGAATGAAAACACAGGCAGATTAGTTCTACAAATAAAATAAACCTTTGGATTGCCAGACCAAGAAAATACGGCTATTTTCATGAATCATGGTGAGCTTATGTCAGAAGATATAAGTCTTTAGTAGCATTTAAAGCTGTCTGCATCCATAGTGTCTCCTTTACAGAAGTTAAATGGAAAGGTAGGATATAGTGTCACTGCTAGAGCACTCTGGCTATTACTGACCTTAGACAGATGGCAAGTGGCACCTTAAAACCCCCTGAAAGTTAGTAGGAAATACATAGAAGGTAAAAATCTCTCCCCTATGGCCCAAGCAATTAAAAATCCAGTATTGGACTAGAAAGGCCAAATGTACAGCTGGGCTTGTTCATTCTGCCAGTTCCTACTGGCAAAGGTCTGACTGGTATTTTGAGAGCAGAAAAAAACTAAGTAAGTTTAGATCTGAAATGCAGTTGCCTTACAGATATGAGAACATGAAAAAAAAATAAACTGAAAAGTCATTCTCCCTCCATTGAACCACTTGAATTAAATTTGTCCACAAGTACTGTTCCTGCAACACAAAAGTGTGGATAATCTTCATCTCTGGGAATGAAAACACATATGATTTGCTCAGTGGGAGCTCACATCTCTGGGAGCTGACTTTGAGATGAAGCTAATCTATTTTAAGCCAACATAGGTAAGAACGCCAAGCCCAGATAGCCCGGCTGAAACTGAAGTTTCTTGGACTGGAAATATTTATAGTATTTTAAACTGTTGAATTAAGCTCTACAGGATTCTCGTTGCATCTCTATTCCCAGTGCCTTGTCCCCTGTGTAATCACCTGCACTAGTGAGGTGTGTGTCTGTGTTCAAGCATTTTTTCTGGACCAAGACAGTAACTTCTTATTTTGTTGTTTTGTTGGGATTTATTTTTAGAGACCACCTCTTTTCTAGGACTTTCATTGATACCGTTTCATAGATGCTACATTAAAACAGAATTACTTTATTAGTACTTTATAAATTATAATTCAAGTTGTATCGGTAGTCTGACAAGCCAGTATCAGTTCTTTATTAAAATAATTTAGTTTAATAAAGAATAAATGTCACTGCTTCGCTGTGCAGAATGCTCTAAGGTGGTAATTTGTAACAGCTGGATTTTTCATTGAACTAAGCTGCAGGTTTGCTACCCAGGCAATGCAAATTGCTTTTGCCACACATGAAGTCATTTTTTTTAATATGCTAAGCTTCTCTAACCTCATTACTTAATCTTGATGGAACTGCATGCATCAGGGGAGTAGCACTTAAGGTACTGCCATGACTCCAGCAAGAGCACATTCATGATGCAGAAGAAATCCTCCGGTGGGCATTAACAGGATTTTGCATGATGCGCAGCAGCATCAGCCCGCTCCCTTTGCTGAGGAGGATAGAGCCACAACGCAGGTGAAAGATACAGTCATTGCCTCCATGCCACTCAGTGTACAGGCTCTGCTGGGCTGATGGAAGGGGCTCAGGGGCAGCCAGGGCAAACCCCACACTGGGGATACACTTTCACAGTCACCACTGTCCTCCTCTGCACTGCCTCCCTCCTGCCTCTCTCCAGCAGACAATACGTGTGTATTTAGGGATTAGGGTAAGAGAAACACAGAGACAACATGAAGTGGAGAGAGATGAGTGACATGGCTAGCACATTCCTTTACAGACAGGGCTCTGTCCAGCTGGTGTGTGTTTTGGTACAGCTATGCCAGGAAGGGTGAATAGTAATCTAGTTTTGTGTTTTGGTGGGGTTTTGGTTTGGTTTGGTTTAATATATTTTAGGGGGTGAGATGTCATTCCTACAAGTTTTCTCCCCAGCCTGTTTAGCTCCAACTATCCAACTCCTGAGATAAAGACATTTGACAACCTCTTTAACACATTTGTTTACCTGAGGTGAGACTAAAACACAGGCTTTCCTCCCAGAGTATTGAAAGTCTCTGTCCTGTAACTTTTCAACAGAATACCAGTACTGGCTGACATTCAGAGACAAAATGTTTTATTATGTCATGCAAAATTCCTGGATTTTTCTGAGTTAGTAGGGAAATCAGAACCCGTATTTTGTCCAAAGGTCTTTCAACAATACCATGACCAGATGCTAGAAGCAGAAATAATTTTCCTAGCCACAGGTACCTAATGCCAACTGAGGTGTTCAAGCAATATCAAAAATCCTCCACAAAGGACTGTCAAATTGATGCAGAACTCACTAGAAATCCACACCTTGCTGGTGCAGCTGCCAGAGGCTCAGCAAAATAAGCCATTTTGCCTACAATGGCATTAATTCATGAATAGGCAAACATATCATGCCCAATTTATATCTCTGGGTAGTGGAGGCATTCACATGGGGTTTGCAGCTATGAAACATGACTTGTAAGTAATCCATGTCTCTCTGGAGAATGCTAGATGCTTATATATGACTAATCAACTTCAATTCCAAATCTCTGTTGACTCTAATAGGAGCTTAGACAACTTCTGCATAAGCAAACATTTACAGATTTCTTAAGTGAGGTATTTTAACTGCAGCCTGAATCCCATCCTCAAAGGTTGCTCTAAGGCAGTGGTAGCATTCCTAAAGATTTTACCTTGGGTTATTGAGCTTTCCAGCCTTAGTCTGTACAGCTTCGTGTTGTCTACTGGACTGTCCTCAATATCTTTCTCAGTATCTTTTAATGCCCTGCCAGTGGCTGAACTTTAGATGAATCTAAGAGCTTCACCTATATCTAACTTACCTTTTTTTCCCAGCATTGTTACAGAATAGATTCTTTCTCAGCTGGTATTTACATGCATAATCACATTCTCTATTGTAAGATCAATGCTATGCAGCCCAGCTTTTAGTTGTTTATCTTCTTTGTAGTGCTAATATCATTGTTTCTGCCATAACTTTTGCCTGTTCACCTTTCTTTACCCAACACAAAGTTCGCAAATGCTCTGTGTGCTTTCAGGCTGCTAGCTTGGCTTCTGCTGCAGCATAACCTTTTGCCTCTAGGCCTAATTCTTTTGAATTAAGGGCACTGTTTCAATCTCCCAGTCCATGCTGTGCACACCAATGTCATTTGCAAAACCCAGCCAAATAATATAATCCATTGCTGATATTACCTTCTCTCCTCTCCAATCTTGCCTCCCCACACGACAAAATGTCAAACTAGTTCTGGAGCTACACATAGCAAATAGATGCTGGCTCCAAGCTCTTTAAACCTTACATCATTTTTCTTCTGTTTCATGTTGCCTGCCATACCTACAGAGAGCGACAGAGCCCTCTTCATACTGCATCAGTTTCAGTCTGAAGGGGGGGAATAGGGGTGTCTTAATTTTCTTGGCACATCCTAATGACTCTGGAGGGTTAATTCTACTTTCTAGTGTGAGTCTTCACATCTGCCCCTCCTGTTGGCATTAAAAAAAAATCTAACTATTTAACACTGCTCTGATGACTGAGAGCTGTTAAAAATCCAACAGAAACGTGGCTACCTTCATACTCCTTGCTTTCATGCTGCAACCCACTGACTGCAGATTCAGAGTGATGTGTGAGTAAATCTTCTCCACATTTCACAAATGTCAAAGCTAGCAAAGCTTTTACCCTCACCAGTCTTTCTCCCAGGGTGTTGTTTTCATCACCATAAAACTGACTCCCCATTATTTCTTATTGAGCAATTTTAGACAGGCATTTCACTGCAGGAGCATGACTCATTTCCATGTAAAATAATTTATCTGAATATATCTCAAGATATTATGTTGCAAAGAAAATAAATAAATTCCAAGCTGTTGATTCCATAAAGTACAGGCAGAACTGCTTAAAAGCCTTAGCGGGTTGCATATGCTGTGAAATAACGCACAGTATCATCCTGGTACCATTTCTTTAGAGCTGGTGCAGTTACAAGAGTTGAACGTTACCTACCAGTGATTATGTCTCAGTTAATAACAGAGTTGAACTATCTAACCATTTGACAATAGTATTCTGATTAGTCTCTGCAAAGGTGTTTGCTACTCACCCATGACTATTCATCAGACTCCTAATTTTGATCCCTTGATGAGAATGCAGTTGATGATGCGTCATTCCTTTGCATCCCCTATTTAGTATGCAAGCCTTTCTCCCCAAACAGCCATCTGTTTGCAAAAAAGTACCTCTATGTTGAGGCATCACACTGCCAGTTTGTGTCATTATTTGCCACAAGACAATCCACAGTGAAGTCTCATAAAAATACGTTTTTCATATTTATTACACAACATAGTGACAGAGATTAAATATCACATTTTAGATCCCTTTGGGTATTTTACTCATACTAGAGCAGGTGATGCACATCTAAGATTCGTGTTAATGAAACGATTCACTATCAACAATATTAGTTCCTTTCCTTCTTCCTCCATTATTTACAGAATATTTGATTTGTAGACTTTAATCCAAAATAAACCAGAAAAATCAGTGAGTACTTTTAAAAAACTGTGTTGTGAAAATAAAGTTCTAGGCCCCAGTGGTATCCACTGCTCTAGATGGACAGAAGTCCATCTAACACTTCAATGAAACAATAATGCCTTATGGAACAGCAGTCCAGCACCTCATTCCTTAAGATGGTGTTCTCTTAGTTCAGCTTAGTAGACTGGTTTTGCTTCAGTTAGCCCCACTATAACAAGTTATGCCGGGAGTAAAGTCAAAATACATTTAGAGAAGTAATACCATATTTTTCTCTGGCTGAAATGAAGAAAATATATTTCATTTATTTAGATTATAGCTCTTCCTGTGGTTTTTGTTTGTTTGCTTGGTTTTGTGGTCTTGAGGGGTTTTTTGTGTTTTTTTTTGTGGGAGTTTTCGAGGGGGGTTGGGGTTTTGGTGTTTGGGTTTTTTTGTTGTTTGTGGGGTTTTTTTAATATGTATTTTTTCCATGTGAGAAAGCCTTACGACCTAACATGATTTATCTCGGTTTTGATTTTTTTCCTCTGGTTGTCTGTTTTTTTACTGCTACAAGAACCTTCTTAAATTAACAATTTGTTCATTACTAATGGTTTTACTAATGTGCAAAGTGTCAGCCATAGTGCCTATATAAAGTGGTCCAAATATTTTCCCCACATGGCATAAGTCACCATCCTTTAATCATAGCGTAAACGTTTCAGCAGCCACCATAGACATTTTCCTGGAGGTCATAGATAGATGGAGAGTGGATATTTACTGTGTAAGGCCATTTTTCCTTTAATGTACTCACATAATTCATAGACAAACATGAAATAGTTTGCTATTGACTTTTGAAAATGACTGACAATCTTAGAAACTTTGTGTAAAAAAACCTCTAAGCACCAAATGCTCCTCTTTTGGTTCCTTTTCTCATATCCTGTGCGCTTTCTCTTAGTCCGTAAACATCCTCTGCTCTACCTCTGTGACCAATAACGATCTAGGCCAATATGGCTATCTTAAGACTATCTGAAATACTCACAACAACAGGTGAACATTTCCAAGAAAAAGAAAACACAACTTTAATGGAAGCTATTGCTCTTATCCTTTTGACAGTTACAGACACGTATGTGTAGCTACATCTGATTTTCAGTACAGGCATGTGTTATGTGACACTTGTTTAGTATTGTTTGTGGACCTGGTTATCATCTGCCTACTTATAGACTAGAAGAGAGGAAATAGCAGCAGGCCAGGGAGTCCATCAGTACAGTCCCCCTAGGACCTGTACTTACAGAAGTCTGATGGCTGGGACTGAAAGCAATGACAAGACCCTGCATACCTCACCCCAATAATGAGCCCAGATGTCAGAGGAACCTTCAGGAGGAAGTGAACTCTGTTGCTGTGTGAAAAAGGGAAGAGAAATGAAAAGAATTGATGGAGAGGCCTAAAGCCCATGAATTTTGCACATGCAGCGCTTGTAATGAAGACAGCTCAGCTGGACTGCAGAGCAGGACTGGTTACAGCAGTGTAAGAGCTCAGTGTAATGTTTCCTTGCTGGGCATTGCATTAGGGCAAAGACACCAGAAAACAGCATCAGTAACAGTCACTGCAGGGCCTTTCAGAACAGAAATGGAAGAAGGAATTCAAAATTCTTCCAGTGGAGAGCTGTGCTTTGTTGGTGGTGTTAAGGAGCAGGTTTGTTAGCAGCACAGCTGTGATGAATGAGGATGGTTAAAAGATCAAGGAGAAAGAGGCAGTGTGGAATAGGAGGTGACACCAGCAACAACCAATAGCAGAAGTTATGCTACAAGATCAGAGTTACTTCATTTGCTCACTTCTTTAGACCTCTTTTTCATTTCAATAAAGATACTTGTTAAGGCAGTTTTTTGGATTTGTAAGTAAGGAAAACTAGCTCATTTTGTATCAAAATGTTATTTAAGTTTTCCTTTTCCCCTTTTGCTGGTAAGCACAAGTAGGCATGTTAGCAGTGACACTTTTAAATCTAAACCTGTCCTATTTTGCTTCCAGTCAAGGTGCTGAAGGCAAGGTTTTACACAACATAATGAACCATGGCTTTCAAGGTTAAACACATTCTTCTTCAAGTCGGCTTGAGCAGCAGTTCTCCCTTGAAACTCTCTAACTTAAAACATACCTGCTTTTTCAGTCGGCACTGATGACCAGGTTTTCCTATAATTTCATTCCAAACCACTCAAGAAATAGTCTAAGAAACAAATTAGTGGCACAATAAGGTTTTAGGAATATTAAGACCATTGTTCATACCAACATCCAGCATGGGTACCTGTATATTGTCCAAAATGAGGTTTACTTGTTCACACCAGGAGTCCTTGAAGTATCTCTTCAAAAAGCATGGATCCAGCACAATAGTGCTAGAAATATTAGTCATTGCAATTATAGCCCATTTCATGTGCAGTGATGTCAAGTGGGAGTTGAATTTTTCCTGTTTATTGCAGCAATGGATGATTAATTCTCACCCAATTACTTCTTGCAGTGTATGTTTTGGTTTCCAAAGATCAGAAACAAATCTGATACTGGCTTCAATATTGTAGTTTCCCAGCCATCACCTCTCATATAACTTGCAAAAGTCCTATAATATTGGTCCCATTTAGGTTTTGTAAGTGCAGTTTATCCTCTTCTTTGGTCACTTTGTTTCACTCTTGCTTCAAAGTTGTCTACAAGCTTTGACTGGTCTGAAATCAGCTTAGAAAACAGCCTCCCAGCCTGAACAGCTACCACTCGGGCATTCGCTAATCTTTTTTCACCATTTCATTAGTAATTATGTTTTTAATTGCAGCAGCTGGCACATAAAAGAGCCACCTGAATCAAAAGATTAACAGCTAGTACATTAAAAAGTAGCTTAGCCAATATATGGAACTAGGATGTTGCTGTGTTTTACTCTCACAGAATACATCTTCTGTCTTAGTCCACTTAAATAGATATTTAATGTGGATTCTTTTGAGGTTCATTCCTGGCTGCTCTGTGATGCCAGGTTTTGCTGAACAAGTGCTGCTGGATTCAGGCACTCTCCTAGCTGATGGAGAAAAATAGAAATTAAAGTTCTGATCACAGCACAATTATACAGTAATTATCATTCCTATTACCTCCTAGATTGTATCTCTTATTTCCAGAGAAACCAATGTCTCCTTGCCTCCAGTAAGTATTTACAGAATTGTCTGTGAATTCACTCCGATTATTGCAGCATTTTCAATACTCCTTTTTGCTTGCTGCTAAACTTAGCCATTTTACTGAAGAAAAGAAATTGCACATTACTTTGGATTGCAGTAACTTCTTTATAGCACCATTAGCATCTGGTAAAATCTCCTTTAAGGACACACACCTGAATCACTGAAGTGTTCTCTGCAGCTGTGTGTGTAGTTAGGTGCACCCCCAGGCTAGGTAAGGCTTCAGCTTCAGCTTCTTGTCCCAAGGGGTGGGAATGACAACCAGCTCTGCAAAATTTGAAGCACGTGAGAGGCAGCAGAAAGGGGACAACTTCTCTGATCTTAAACATGACTGGGGGAAAGGACATACTCTAAAATGAGAGTTCTGCAGTTACTACATCAAATTGTTGAGCAGAGCTTAACACTCAGTTTCAATCTCCCAAAAAATTTTATTTCTTAACATGTCACTTAAAGAGATAACAGTATTGAGGGCTGCATGGACTACAGAATTCCTTTCCTGTACCTCTCTAACTAGTCTTGTTTTGTGGAGAAACACACACAGAACACAAACATACAAAAATCAGACATTGGACTTGAAACCTGACATCTTGAGAATCAGCTGGCTAGCAGAGCTACTAACATAACTACAAGTTATGTGTAAGTTGCTATACATGGCAGCCAAGTGTTACAAACTGGAAAAGCCTCCCTAAATAAAGGTTCCACTCAGAAGTCACCCACTCTCTTTCACCAAAAAATAATGATGTACCAAAAGCACAGCAGTAATTTTTGGATGAATTAAAGATTTAGTAAGCAAGTACCCCACTGTTTGCAGCTGTGTTGCCAATATTCCCCAATGGTCTAGAAACCGCCAGAAAACTTGTAAAACCCTGTAGCTGCTTAGGAGGTTCCATCACCCCACTCACCATGCCCAATTCAGTCAGAGATCAATCACAGAATCATAGAATGGTTTGGCTTGGCCTGTATGGCGCCTTAAAGCTCATCCAGTTCCAGCCCTCTGTCACAGGCAGGGACACTCTCCACTAGACCAGGTTGCTCAAAGCCCTGTCCAACATGGCCTTGGATGGGGCAGCCACAACTGTGTGCACGCACAAAAGCCTCAGCAGTCCAGCTGCTGTTGGATCAGCTTCAAAACTTTTGGGGAAAACTGACGTATTTACACCTTCCAGCTTGGAAGCTTAGTCTTGCAGGAGAAAGCAAGCTGCAGATGATAGTGGCTGGATAATGACCTTTAGCTTTTGCTGGTCATTGTGTCTTTCCTACATGTTGTCCTTCTTTGACCTAGTGGTGCTGCTCCCAGCATCCATCAGGCCTCAAGCACGAGCTGTGTGCTAGCCAAAATCTGAACAGAAGCTGAGTGAACAGTCACAGCTCATTTTCCCATTACAGGTAAAAACCATTGGCAGTTAAGTGACTTATTTGGTTAAAATTTCTTCCATTTAAATGCCAGGTCTCTAGGATATTCTCTTTGATTTTTCTCATAGTCTTTCGATTTTCTAAACTATATGGAAGTGAGAGGTTTGATTCAAAAATATGACCTTACATATCTGTTATTGTCTGAGAAGACATTCAGGTGCTATTTGCACACAGAACATTTTGCAGAATACATTATCTTACTTAGTGAGATCTAAAGAATACAAAAAGGACTATCTTCTTTCAATAAGCTCAAGGGAGTTTCAGAACTGTCACTCTGGTCTCTATGAATTTTCTAATGTTTACTCTTGCTTTTGATGTAAATACTGATTTTACAGAACAAATAGGGAAAAGCCCAAATGTTTTCAAGTAGCTGAGATAGAAGAATTGATACTATACAGCTATTACACCTGATCCTAAAAATCCTCATTCAGCTAGTACTTGCAAATACTAGAAATCCCACTGCATTCACAGGAATAAAAATACAGGGATAAAATTTGCAATAGACCATATCCCCTCCTTGAAACACTTTACAATTAAATGTAATTTATTTCATTAGCTGATGGAGACAGATTTTAAAGTCAAGAATAATATACTGATGAGAAAAGAAAAGTCTAAACACACTCTGTCCTAATTCTGTCTCCCACTGAATAGACACAAGCCTTAGGCTCATATGCCTTATGTCTGCTCACGTACTCACTCACTAGAGCTTGGCTTTCGTCCTGTGTACAAAATAATTCCACATCAGCCTCAGGTTTTTCTTTTGAGGCTATTTCTGTAGCCTTCTCAAAGCCACCTGAACTTCAACAGTCTTGTTCATGCTGCCTTCAGGGCTGCTCCTGTCTCACTTTCACTACAGGAGGAGCTGAACGACTCCAGCATTGCCTCACAGCCACTGTCCTTCTCTTCCCTCCATGAATTTTCTTACCTAGCACTTAAGCATATTAAGATATTAAGCTATCTCAGCTTCCATCCTAAAGTGTTTCTGCCTTCATTCATACTCCTGTAAAAATATGCTTTTTAGTAGAATTTGCCAGACACAAATTAATTCTTTGTCCCATTCCAGGAAAAAAAAAAAAAAAACCAAAAAAAAACCAAAACCAAAACAACGCCTTTTGTACTTCTTCTTTACATTTTAGCCACATTAGGCAGCAACATATTTTGTCTTGTATAGCATGTGCTGCCTTCTCAGTGTCTAACCTTCCTAGGCAAACAATAGCTCCATTAGAATGGATGATGAACGGAAGTCTTGTTCTTCACACATGATGAAAAGGGAATGGCCTCAGGGACACCATAATGAGTTTGGAGCATCACAAGAGGGTTGAGCAGATCTAACAGCTATCAGCAAAAGGTAAAGCCTGGCTGCTTTCCCCCTTTTTTCCCCTCCTTCTTCAGTTCAGTTCTCCTGATTTCATATCCCAGCCTCTCCCTTGAAACCACTCTGGTCACCATCTGGATGAACTGATTCAGCTCATTAAATCAGAAAAAAACTAACCCAGCAGAAACAACTTAATTAATTTTTGCCAGTTTAAGGAGATTAATCAGTTCATCACAGGATTTGACAAATGCCAGTGCCAAGAAAGGGAAGCATGGCCGAGAGAAGGGAAAGTAGTAGGACTGCCCCTTTTGGCAGCTGCATGCTATCAAATTGCTCTGTGAGCTAAAATTACTTCCTCAAGTTAGGCCTGTGGCAGAGGAGAAATCTAGGGTTTGGATCGTTCATCATTTCTAGACCACCTTTGCTCTCAGCCATGATGTCTGCAGATACTTAAAAGGTAAATAGAAGCACTACTCCAAACACAGTCACTCTCCTTTTTCACCCCTGCTGAAGTTCCTTGTAGCAAAGCATCATATAATAATTCCACTAAAGTTGGTGCTTGAGAGCTTTTTAAGGCTAGAGTTAGTAGGAAGCCTGTTTTCATTTATATAGCTAGATAATACTGGCCCAAAAACCAAGATCATGTTTTATGGCTTAGCTATACTGATACCTTTGCAAGAAAGTAAATATCTCAACAGAACTACTACTAGCTTTGTATAAATATAGAAAATGCCTGTCATATGATTATGAGCAATTACTAGAGCAAGACAATAATTACCTGTCACTTAAAGCATCAGCATCAATACATAGCTAGCAAATGAAGTCAACAGCTAACATCTGATTGCTCTGGTTTTATTTTAAAGCTAACTTCATTACCAATTAATCACATCTAAGTCCCTTAATGATAAATAAGGTTAAATAATAAAATCAACTAGCAACTGCTCACAAATATTAAGGCAGATTAAACTAATCTCTAATGAAGGGAAGAATCCACAATGCACCCTTTCCACTTCCAGGTGCCGGGCAATAATTATGTGGGAGGCTTCTTAATGTGAGTGCTTTCTCTGGTCCTGCTTTAGTAAAGCAAAAGGTCTGCAACAATAAGACTGACAGCAGTGCAACTGTGCAACTAAAACTCAACCCAAAAAAATAAGAGCCATTCCTGGCACTAGGCTGTGTCCTCACAGGCTAATGCAAGGTTAGGAATTTTGGCAATCAGACTCTCAGGGAGATTGCACTTGTGTCTTTGTGTGACCCTCTTTAGACATGCCTAGGATGCAAGTCACTGAGCCTCTCAGCTCACAGCTTTCTCTGCTAGAAATTACACAGCTTTATGTTGCTGCTGTTACCAAGTCTGTGCACACAAAAGCACATGGCAGAGGCAAAATACGAGAAGGGGTAAGATGGAAAATGAGAAATAAAACTGTGTCCTGTTCTGTCTCACTGATTTATAGTGCACCAGATCTCAAAATCCATTTCTTTGTGATGAAGAGTCTCCCTAAATAAATAGGAAATCAAGTTGAGGTTTTCATATAAAAGTTCATGTGAGAAATTGCAAAATACTATTTTTTGTAAAGCCCTTGAGATCATGAAATGTGTACTTCATATCTTTCTCATGTAATTTTATCAAACATCTTCAAATACCAGTAAGAACCTTCTGAAAGTCTATATGAAATAAAGATTTATTTTCTGAGGCTTTTCTCAGGAAGTTTTATAAAATTGTAGTGTTCTCTCTCATTGAAGTTCTGTCAATATAGCATAGTATAAAAATCATTAGTGAGAAAAAACTAATTATGCCCATGGAAAAACATGTTGAATAGGTATATAATGTGATTGGTTTAGTGGTTGCTAAATGACTTCAGTAATTTACAAAATTTAATTGTAGCTGCTTTTTCAGAAAGTCACTTTTCAATGAGATGGTTCATAGCAGACACGCTTTTTGAGCTTTTAATATTTCATACACCAATGTAGACTAAAATAATAACTCTAAGTCTTAATTATGCCAACCATGAAGATAACTGATGAGAAATGTCTTTATTAGGAAAAATAACAAGATTGTGAGGTAGATCCTTGTTTTGAAATTGAGTAAAAGTTCATGTGGAAATTGACAGATTATTTTTCACAATAGAAAAAAAAACAATCAAACACAAAATTCCAGACCTAAACTAAACCATAAGAATTTGTCTAGTTGAATACTATGTCTTAAAAGAAATTTAGAAAGAAAAGTTCAAACTTGGCTAAATATTATAGCTATGTTACATAAAGTGTGAGATAGGACAAAGTGTTGCAGGAACCAGTGTATTACTTTACCCGTAGGCTTGCTAAAATTGTAATTTGGAAGTTTCTGTTAGATATGAGGAATGTGCCAACTGAGCTCAAACAAGAATTAAGCAACCATTAAATGATGGGTTTTGACCCCTAAGTGTATTCTAACATTAAACTAGTGCTCCTTCTTAGTACTGATGTCATCCACTCTTAGCGTTTTACTAAAAGCTCCAGATAGGCACAGAGGTTTTCAAGGACAGATCAATTTACACAAAAAAGATTGATTTTCTAGTATGTTCCTCAACAATGGCTATGACTACAATCTGAGCTCAACTCAGTTACCTAAACACAAGTTCTGTGCCATTTGAGACAACAGTTCTCTGAGGCAGCCTTAACAGAGCAAGCTGGTATTAGACAGGAGCCCAGAGTCCTTCAGGAATGGTATCGAGATTGAGTAGAAAGCCATCTTAAATACATCTGGCTAGCTGCTGCAGCCTACAGTGAACTATATGTTGCTGAGGTGATACTAGCAAACTAAAGGCTGTCAGAATCACAAAGAAAATGATAAAAACACAGGAAAAGGGGATCAAAATAATCTGAAGAGAAAATGCAGTGGTTTAGCAATTTCCTGAAGTTTCCCAATTAGAGAGTTCTCACTGATGTAATCCAAGAAAAATAAACCATCTTTCCTGGCACAGATGATGGCCAAATATAGATCCAGGGATCCATCAGCTATTTTTGTCTTCCTGTAACACTTTGTCCTTCAAAGAACTTATTAATTCACATTCTCCAGTGTTTTCTCTGCATCAATTTCAATAATCTTTAACTAAAAAAGAGCTGATCCCATAAAAGCTGTGGATATTATCATTAAAGGCTGTAACGCTGCAAACACTTTGAGCAAAGCTTATTGCTTGCCTTTGATTGCATAGTTCATGAGATTCAAGAACCTGGTGGCAATTCATAAAAATTAATATAAGTGACTTTGCCTGTAGACAAGCAATTCTTTATAGACCCTATAATAGTTTCAGCTGAAAGGTAACTGCTTAGAGAGATTCTCACACCAGCCTTGACATGCTCTTTTTTCTCATCTTGTAAATGGATGACAGTGATTCATTTTCTTATTTAGCCATATGTCTGAAAGCCTTGGAGATTCATACTAGTGCCTATGGAGAGAGCCACATTTGATGCTTCCAGTTCTGACACTGACAGTGCATAGAGTGTTCAAGTGAGAGTGGATTTGAAACTCTCTTTAGATGTGTTTCCCAAACCAAACACAAGTAAAAGATTTGGATGTTTCTCTGGCACCTCTGAGCAGTGTATGACTTTTCTTGAGAGTGGCCCAGGCTCAGTTACACATCTTGCTAAAGAAAGCAAATCAACTCAAGACATGCAGTGGGATTTAGCAGAATGAAACTTTTCATGCTTTTTAAATAGACTCTGCATGCCCTGATGCATTTGAAAACACATTCAATTATTGTCTCTTTACCGCCTCCAAAAAAACACTCCCCAAGATATGCATTCTACTTGCTACCATAAAATTGTCTCCATTCATCATGAATTAAATTTTCCTACACTCCCCAAAGCAGAAATATGAAAGTTTAAGCCTCAGTCTCCAAATAATCAAATGTCCTTCCAACAGTTCCTTCTCCCATCCCAAAGAAGTTAACATAGGCCCTCACGGTCTGCAGAGAAGCGGTGTCAGTGCAGAGAGGATGACAGGAAGGTTATATTCAACTGTCATTCTCAGCCAACACCTTAAAGTTTACCCACATGGCTGGTGATATCACTTCACAATCATAGAATTTGCTTGAATTCTTCCATATTTTGTCTAAAGAAATGAAAAATTCCTGTGGAAAATTCATTTTTTCAACTAGTTCTGTGGGCAGCAAACCATGCTGTGCTATGAGAAGCTAGGGAGAAGCTTGGACATCTAGGTGTTTCAGTCCTGAGGCTTCCTGAGAAGCAATAACAATAAATCTCAAGGGCTACTTGATATTGTGTGAAATAAGAACCTCTACTGAAACATGGTTCAGGTTTTGCTGGTGGTAGATTTTTGCAGTCTCCTAATGTAACAGTTTTACAGTCAAATATTAGTTACCAGAATCCAAATTCATTGATTTTTGAGAGATGACATTATTTTCTTGCCTATATCTTCCAGGGTTTTTTAAGACCACTGCTCATCAAGGAGAGGCAGTGACTATATACCGGCATATTTCACTTGATGATCAGGAATTATAGAAATTTAGGAAAGACTTGTCTATAAACTGCCAGTGCCAATTCCAAAAGTATGTAGGAGCAATAAGCAGTGATAGCTTGTATAAACCATTATTATATCAGTTTTGGTTTATATGTTGTTAAATTATTAAGTGGTTTTAACTGAACCCATGTATGACAGAGATGTTATTTGTGCGCTTTCTAAAAATCCATTAGTCCAGAACAGAAATGTAATTATTTTGCAGATACCTGAATTTTATTAAGCCATCAACTCTGTGCTATTAAACAAGAGATTCAAGACTTCATTGGGATCCCTTTGGAGCCAGTTCTCATTCAGAACATGAAAGGAAATTTAGAAGGCTCATATGGTACCTTTAGAGCTAAATTCTGAAATATGAATTGAAATAAATTCAATGGAGAATATAAGCAATATTCAATATTTTGTGAAAATATACTTTTGAGATTTTCTTCAGATGGGGAAGTACTGGATTGAAATCATTTTATTAGTTCAAGTAAAGTTTAATATTAGGCAATTTAAATTACTAAGAATCAATTTTCAATAACCTCTAGTAAACATACTTGAAGAGTTAATTCCACATGGGATTAAACAAAAGAATCCATAAAGGAACATAATGAGAAAGGTATTTTTCTATATGCTTGTCATCTTCTTTTTTATCTTGCTGGCAACCTTGTGTTAGCCTGAGGCTTTGTTTATTGATCGTGGCCAACAGAAGGACAAACATGAAAAAAAATGAGGAGGCAAACTAAACTGTCTGCAGCTGAAGGTCAAATTCACATCATCTGATCTCAGGATCACAAATTTCCCATTATCTCTAAAATGAAATAACACAGAAATATTCTGAAATACTTGAAATTTATGGACAGATTCAGGAATTCTTCAAGGAACCTCCTTTGCTTATGAGAGCAAAAATAATGGCTGTGAAGTGAAATACATAAATCAATAAATAAATAAATATGAGAAAACCCATTTCCCCTCCAGGCTGGCTGGGGCATTAGGACTGGCCCTCTCTGCAGGCCCTGTCCTGACACCTCAGGAAGCCCCAGCCCCTCATCACCCTCACACTTAGCTAAACTGCTATTTAAACCCTAACAGGCTTTTAGTTTCATTAGCATCCTATGGTGATGACTGAACAGTGTCTATCCCATCATTTAAAAGCAAGGATGCACTTGGAAAAGAAGATGACAAATGAGTAGCAATTCAAAAAGGAAAGCCATAGTTCCTGATCTTTTCTATAGAACCATATTAATTTCAGAAGGTCAGTGCAATTAAGAATCAACCAGTGAACTCAATCCAGTTCTGTACAGCAAAATGTGAGGCAACTGTAAATACCAAATTTGACACAGAGGAAAGGTAGCATCCAAAAGAAACCTGACACAGACCCACCCCAGAGACTGGAAAGAAAATCCATCTAAACAAAAACATTTCAATAAATTAGTAAGAAGTTTCTATGTTACATACCCCTGCATAGGTCCTCAGGCTCACAATATATCATTTATAGAATATTTGTGTTATTTATATTTGTGGAAGGGGTGTTTTATGTCTACAGGATCTCATTCTTCAATGACAGCCCTATTTGGCTTAGGTATTTTCCCAGTGAAATTTGTAGAGGTTTTACAACTGGCATTTGCCTGATTTTGCACTGCATTTGTACCAGTGGTAAAGATTCATCAGATTTCAGTACAGGCCAAAGCTGAGGTACTATGCAAATCCTATTTATCTGTAACCATTAAAGAGGATGAAATAGTGTGCAGTGAACCATGCAGATGAAAGCCAATCTAAATATTTTGTTCTAGTGTCCACACGAATGTGAAGCACAGGACAGACCCTGCAATTTCTTCAGTGCATTTCAGAGAAAGGTAGGTGCCAGTCTTTCAGTTCACACTGAAACATCTTCAGCACTGCCTCATGGCTGCAGGGGTTGGGGCTTGACACATACTTAATTTCAGAGGTGTGAAATATTACCTTCAGTCAATGTGATGGGCATTTTTCTCACAGAGTTTAGCCTTCAAATCCACAAATCTCAGCAGCAAGTACCACACAAATCTTTGACATAAAATTGGGCAGCGTGTAAGACCTGCTGCTTTTAATTCTCTTTTAATCTTTGCTGAGCTGCTTTTCTTTAATTGCTGCTACAGGTACTTAATTTCCCTCCCCAGCATTACCAGTTGTTGCTTTCTGTGTCTGGTGGTTTTTTACTTAATAGCTTGAATGGTAGAAGATAATAGTCACCCTGTGGCTGCCTGGAACTGCTTCCCCAAATGGATCATATAGCTTCTGAACAGGTCTCGTTCCTTTAAACTGCTCTGCTGTAGTCTTACAGAAAGCTGAAAGTCTTCCAAGCCAGGATTAATGTGCCATGGCTGTGGAGTGAGCAGAGGGCAGGTAGTAATAGATCAGCATGGGCATAGTTGTAGACTGAAGTATTTTGGACTCCTGTCTTCAGAGTACTGTCTAAAGCAGGTTTCAGGTATAGGAGAATCCAGGCTCTGGGGTAAAGAGAGTAAAGGGCTGTAGCACTCTGGAAGAGCATTTGGGTGTACTTCTGTATCCAGAGGCCATAAATGCCTTTGCTAAGTGCCTCACTAATCCTGAAAGCGCCAAAGTTTTCTGGTGCCCTTCACTTAAAGGATCCTGAGCTTTCATTCCACATCAGCACACTCTGAATCAGGTTTCTGGGCTCTAAACTCCTACCTGTTATCAATCATTATCCAAAACCCAGGTAACTAACACTGTATGTTCTGGGACTCCTCACTGGTTCAGGTCTTCACAAAGTCTAGTCATTGCCGCTTTCTTTTTAAAATGCATTCATGGGGTTTATAACAGCCTTACTGCCAATGCATTCGGTAGAGAAAAGGGAGCCTTGAATTTTACATCCTTGTTAGCCTAAGGATTTCCAAACCTTCAGATCTACATTCCTGGAGGCGTGTTACTTTTGGCTCTTCTGATGCTTTGGGGATTTCTTTCTTTGTTCCATTACTCAAAAATAATTTTTCTCCCCTTCCAAAAAAAGAGATCATCGTTACCTTATGCTTTGCTCAGCCAGTCTTTAAAGAACTACCGCAATCACAAGCATGCTTAAAAATGAAGCCTGAGCTTGATGAAGAATTTCAGAAGCCAAAAGCGGCGTTTCAGTAGAATCACATTTTGTTGTTCAAACCCTCAGACTGTGCAGCTGAGCATGCAGCTGGTTTTCACAAGAAAATTATTCTAGTGCAGCATCTGCCCTGCTTCAAATAGAGAAAGACAATGTAGATTACAGAAAAAAAAAATGCCTTTGGGAACTAAATCCAGACTCACTGTATTACCTCTCAAGAGTGCCTACAGTCATGGTAGAATCAGGCTCCCTGTGTCAGTTCTTCATTTGGCCCCATGAGTTACATCCCTGGCTCCCAAGCTCAGTTCCATGAGGAGCTGTAGGAAGCATACCCACATCTGTGGGAAGGCCCACAGCAACATCCCCTAGCTGTCATGAGGGCATTTTCTCAGAAGTGGGAGAGTAGACTGGGGAAAGTTTAAAGTGCTAGCGAGTGCTTTATTCACTAATGTTTAGTTCAAATCCACATGTAGTACCTCTTCTTCCATGAGTTGAAACAGACTGTAGGTGTCTGTCTGCCTAAACCTGAATTATGGTGGAAATATAGCCTGTAAATACATGTTCACGCTCCTAAAGCAAGCTTGGAAAAGGTTTGAAGAACTAAAGCAAGATACCCAGAAGATTTCCAGGCTAAGCAGGTAAGTACCTACAGGACTAGGCAGTACTTGAAAGTAAGTCTGGGTTGCTGTCTAAGAGAAATGCGCACAGCTTTGGTTTAGACATCTATGTTTCAAATTGTTTGGGATTTTGGTAGCCTGGCTCCTACCCACAGGAATGCAAAAAACACTTTTGACACCTGCTGATGTGAAAAATTTTGTCAATACACACTTTCTACAGTAGATTGAAACTAAATTATTTCCTGTATATATAGCTAAGCCTGAGATAATAAACAAGAATATATAGGCAAATGATAAATAAATGCAATGCAGATCCTTAATGGTTCTTGAACATCTGTGCCTAAAGTACTATAAAGTCAAAAAGAGTTACAGGTATCAGTAAATGAGGAGCTAGGAGACTCACAAGACCTGGACTTGTCCTGGCATGCTGCATAGGTCAACCCTTCTAACTCCTGAGAAATTTCTGCCTGTGCTTATAGAATTACTCCGGATCTCTCTAATCTAAATTGCATTTCTAAGACTTCCCAAAGCACCCTATAAATTGTTTCATATTTTATAATCAGTCTAAATCATTCAAACTGATGTTTGAATGCAATACATTTATCCTTTGAGTAAAGATACAGTAGCTCTGAAAATAGCAATTTATATTTAGAGGCAAATACCTGGACATAGCGAGGAGGGAAGGAAGAAATAGCTATTAGAACTAAACCTGTCTTGTCTCCAGAAATCTTTGTAGGAAATATTAAAGCTACTATCTCCAGTCTTCAAGATTAAGACTCCATCTGACAAGAACATGGAATTTTTGTTAATGTTAAAGGAACGTATAAGAATGTATCACGTGAAAAATAGCCAGTGAGTAATGAAAGCTGTAGCAGAGTAAAAAGACGTGGCATCACACAGAGATGGCTTAGCAAAGCCAATATTTAAATATGGATCTTCCATCTTCCCCAAAATTACAATGTCCTAACTAATCATATGAAATGCTAGGAACACTATTTATCTGTAAAGGTGCAAAAGGCCCACATAGCTGAACAACTCATCAATTGTTTAGCCTGTCCCTTAACACCCATGTTTCCAAATGTCCCCCAGAAGAAAAAAAAACCTCTTACCTTGAGTGTATATGTTGCACTGTTTCTTTAACAAGAAAGCCTCTATAATACGTTATTTCTCTCTTTCCGAATAAGAAAATCCATCCTATATAAGAATCATTTTTAACAAATATCTTCTAATTTTCTTGGTGTGCTCTCTCTCTCTCTAGTTTACATATATATACAGTGGATTTTTAGCTGACTGAAAAGCTGAATGGGCAAACGTTCAACACAAGCAAGCTTCTTTTGAGCTCAGTGTCTTAAGTAGTAAATAACCCCAATTTTTGAGGTTGTATAGATTGTTTCTGAAATATTAGTAATTCAAGGGCCTCAATATTCTTTTGCATACTTTCAAAGGGAAGTCAAATGACAAATTACATAAAAAAGGAACTATTCCGTATTCTGGTTGCTCTTTGTAGCAGCAAAAATAAGTACATTTACCAACCCTGTATTTTTATTTGTAAATTAATTCTGAAATGAACCATATTCCCAAATGGGAAGAATGTAACTAAAATGAATCATTTTCTTGTGAATTAGGCATAATTCATAGAAATGTTCTCTTCCTGTTTCTTGTTCCAACTTTTCTGAAATGCTCTCGTGTTTATTAATGTCACATCTTTAGGCTGCAAATCATAATACAATACTGAGTAGCCTGGAAGGAAGTGATGTTTTTCAGAGGAAGGTGAATAAAGAACTGTAAAAACTGAGTCTTTATGCCTTAGTCAGGTAAGGCTTTCCCAACATTGTGTTTCAAAACTCACTGGACCCCTGGAGTTAACAGCCTACCTGCATAATGAGATACTTGTGGGCTGGTGTAACTCAGGTAACGTCATTTTCCCTGTTTTCTACATTAAACTTTCCAGAGCTGTTCATTCCATGACCAGGCTGTGGATTAAGCCCACAGTATGTTTGATAGAGATGATAATCTAACATACCCCTTGCCCCTTTCCCTCCTGTCTGCTTTTTCCCACCCTGTGCCTGGGGCAGGCTTTAAAAAAACCTTGAAAAGCATATCAGATAAAAACTAAACACAAAACAAAGTGGATTTGTCCCTGGTCTGACTGACAGAGCAGGCATGCAAACACTGGTGCTGATGCTGAGGGCAGGCACTGCAAGGCAAGAAGAACAGCAGACGGGGGCTCAGAAGGCCTCTTGCAACCAACTATTTGCTCTGTAAAGAGGGGCCTTATTCCCCATTTCACAGGTGCTCATCCAGCCTTTCATAAATTGGCGATTGACCACGCAAGCACTAAAAAGGAAAAAGTGTTTGTAGACGTTGAAATGATTTTTTTAGTAGGTAACACGCAGATGGACTCTGCCTGCCACTCGCAGTGAGGGTGAATATGCTGGCGATGGCTGAGAACAGCTGCCTGGAAAGCTTTGTAGTTTTCCACTCCTTCCCTGCTCTACAGCACCACAGGCTGCATGGTTGCCTGTACATTAACACAGCAATTAGCTGAAGAACAGCAGCTGGCTAACATCAGTTATTTTGGAAGACTAATAGTTTGATTGGGTAAATGATTGGCAAATCAGGGCTCTGACCCGCATTGCCCAAGTAATGTGGAGTATTTTCCCCAGATGACAGCCCTATATCCTGGACATTTCCTTCTTGTTTTTTATAATATGCTTGGTGGCTTCACTTTGCACACCATTATACCAATCGTTCTATTTTCAAGCCTGGGTTTTCAAGAATAGCCAAAAATATTACTCAATTGTTTTACAGTACAGGTAATAATAATTATAAAGAATGTTTAAGTAGCTTCAGGGAATGTCTATTCTGATGTTAGTGTTCAAAAATTGTGTGATCTGTTATTATTGTGTGGACACATGCTACGTTATGGGAAGGTTATAAGGCCATATGGGTGATATTGATGGAGCCAGGCTCTGCTCAGTGGCAAACAATGATAGGACAAGGGGTAATGGGTACAAACTGGAACACAAGAGGTTCCACCTAAACTTGAGAAGAAACTTCTTCTCAGTGAGGGTGACAGAACATAAATTCAGGGAAGAGACATTCAAAATGGACACATTCCTGTGTAACATTATCTAGGTGTTCCTGCTCCGGCAGGGGGATTGGACTAGATGATCTTTTGAGGTCCCTTCCAATCTCTAGCATACTGTGATACTGTGGTACTGTGTGATATTGGAGCTTGTCATTCACATAATTTGAATCACTGAAGCTACATAAATTCAAGGCAATATTGAGGGGTTTCTGAAAATCCCTTAACTTTCTGTGTCCTTTTATATCCATGAGACCATAAGTCACCTCAAATACCATCAGACACATGACACATAAGGCAGTAGGTGAGCTATGGCAGTGCAAATAAAAAGCCTCATATTATTGAAAAAACTTTTCCTATATTCTGCAAAAACTGTAAACCCAAGCATAAATACCTGCTTTACACATCTGGCAGAGTCCTAATGCACACTCATTGTTGAGTGGCATCCTTCTGAGCCATGAAATGAACTTTTAGTTAAGCAAGACTTGTTGGTTCTGCAATTTTAGTGGAGACAAGCACTTCCAAAATGTATCTTATGTCATGTGTTTTAGATTCCTAAGTTAGGATGAGATTAATCTCCCCACAGAAACACATTTTTATCATCAGCGACTATGGAGGAGCCTGGGCAGGTGGCTTAGACCCTCAGTTCAGAAAGCTCTGTTTAGGCTGAACAGATCTCACCCTTTAAACTGGTTTCCAGACATCTTTTTATTCAGGGAAATATTTTTTTTTAATTGTTTTTCAATAGAATCATAGAATAACTTAAATTGGCAGAGACCTCCAGAGTTGATCTAGCACAAATCCCTGCTGAAGGCAGCTCCAATCAGGTCAGGTTGCTCAAGTCTGTGTCCAACTAATCTTGAAAAACTCCAAGGATGGAGATCACACAACTTTTCTGGGTCTCTTCCACTACTTGACTACTCCCATGGTAAAAAAGAGAATCCTAATATGTAACTGGAATTTTCTGTGTTCCAACCTGTGTCCATTGCCTTCTATCCTGCCACTGTACACCTCCAAAAAGTGGTGCTCCATCTTCTCTGTATACTCCAATCAGCTGAAAACAGCAATGAGATCTTTAGCTTTTCCAGGCTGAACAAACCCAGATCACTCAGCCTCTCCTCTTATATCTTATGCTTCAGCTCCCTGACCATCTTGGTTATCTTTCTTTGAGTCAGAACTGTATGTTATGTCTTTCATGTAATGGGGAGCCCAAAACTGGACACAGAGCTCCAAATGTTTCTCACAGATGCAGAATAAAGGGGAAAGATCACTGGAACAGCTTGCTGCAATCTTACTAATAAAGGCTTCACCCTTGCCAGTACACTTTTGCTGACAATGATATGACAGGCAATCTAGAGTCCTACAAAATTAGACCATGGGAGATACTTTAGTCAAGAGATGATCATAAAGGTATATGAGATCTACGATATATCTCTAGAAGGTTGTGTGGAGGCTGATAAGGTAATTCCTGGAAACAAAGTGAAAATCAAGGAGGTAAAAAGAGCAAACAAATAACAACCAAAGAAACAAAACCATCTTTCTGTTGCTAGGTTTATGTTTTTGACTCAACAGTCTGCTATATAAGCAAAGTTGAGGAGCATGATTAACTGTGGTACAGCATAGCAAAAAAGCAGCAGTTGTGCGGGAGGCATAGGTTTTCTTTACCATTTTGCTATTGGAAAAAATATTAGTGCAACTACACCCTAAGGAAACTAAGTCTAGAAAATAATACTGTTACGACCTGAACTTGTTAATTCAGGGTCCATTACTCCCCTGGAGCTCCTTTAAATGGATTAGGTCCTCAACGGAAGAAACAATTTACTTCATATCCTAGAAGTTTCTCAAATGCAGAGGAAATCAGGAGATGTACACACCTACAGAGAAGCAAGAAGAAAAAAAGTAGGGCCCTATGTCAATATACTAAAAACAGAACGTTTGCCACTGACAAAATTTAAATGTACATCTACAGAGAATAAAGTAAAGAGAAGGAGTTGATTTATTTGCTGTCCCCCACTGAAGTAAAATTCATTATGGAGATTGGTCTCAGTTTAGGTTGACTGATTTCATTTAATGTTAAACTGACATGTTAACACCTGATGCCTTTTATATGCAGAAATAAAAGAAGAAAAGAAGAAAGAAAAAAAGAAGCCAGAATCTATGGAATGTGTCTTTGTATTGAGCAGCTCAACCATGTGTCCATTAGAGGAAGAATCAAGCTATCCCCTCCAGTAATAAAAGAGCTACCATCTTCACCATGGCACACAGATCCACAGAAATTAAGCTGGGGAGAAGCAAGAATGGGAGGGCAAGTGTATTCTTTCTAGCTCCATAATATCATGGGAAAGATTTCATGCCTCTGCTAATGCCTCACTGGAAGAGAACAAAGATAAAGATAGATGTCCAGACTGATAATTTAAAAACGCATAGGTCAAGACTAGAAACTTCAGGGTTTATCTGGCTTGTATGTTCAAAAGTTCTGATTGACAAGGTCAAGTCAAAGGTTGACAGCAAGCATATTATCTCATCTGAAGAGTGAAAAGCATTGAATTTCGAAGGAAAGGCTACAAGCAGTAGGATAAATATAAAATAATAATTTCTTTCATATGACTCCAGCTAGGGTGACCTCACTGAAGACTATAACTCATGGATAAAACAATACATCTAAAACTGGAAGTTCTCCAGGGTTTAGACTATTTGCCTAATCAGTCTGGGAAGGAGAAAACCTACAGTAAATGCAATCACATATTTCTGATGAAACAAACATTTCCAGAAAACAGCAATCCAGAGCTCTAAATGTTCTGTATTTCATCCCACACTACAGAAAATATGAAGGGAAATGATAAACCCAAGTAAAGAAATATTTCCATTTTGTACCCATGAGCTTCAATAATCCATTTGAAAAAGAGAGAAGATTCAAGACCCCACACATAATCTCCCTCTGCAACACCAATGCAAAAAGGTCTTTGCCAAGGAAGACAAAAAGGTCTTTGACAAGGAAGAAAAAAATCTCTTTGCCTCAGTGTTGATTAAAAGGAATATATAGAGAACAGTGATTATAAAGAAAATCATTAAGAGATACTATTTAATTCTCTCTGCTGAGTAGTGTATTGCTCACACACTAGAGAGCAGTTTACCTTCTTTGAGTGATATGTCAGGTCATACTCTTCCTTCACTGGAACTCATAAAAAATCTTTCCACTAAAGCATTTTATACTTAGAAGGGAAGCAGGAGCCACTTGATTATGAGATAAAATAAAATCTGCTATATCTTACCATCTTAATATTTTTCACCTGCAAACCTGTTTGTTTGTGAAGGAATTAAATCACTCAATGGGACCTATTGCTCACTCTGACAAACTTAACACTGAAAAGGTAATTTGATCTATAGAAAGTCCTTATTCACAGTAATTTAAAATATAAGCCATGTGCTATTACAGAAAAGTAGAATTGCATTTACAGAATTACAGTGTGTCCAAGTTGTTTTTATTCTTAGTTTTGTGTCATAAAAACATTATTCTGCTCCAAAAAGGATACAAAATATTCACTGTTTTGACCACTTGTGAATTTATTTAACATTACCATTTCATATTGCATTATATCTAAGCAATTTAAACACCATATGAAATATGGGTAATCTAATGTAATGTTGACAGGTCCTAGCCCATATAACGCTGGACTCACTGCACCCTTGACTTCTTATAATTTTTGCAGTATTAGGTGTCTATTTGTAAGAACTGATGCCAGAGTTGTCCATTCAAGGAAGGAGGGAAAGAGGATCAGATGACACATATTTGATGGGATGCAAACCATAGGATGCCAATTGACTGAGCAATTTCTTTTCAGGGACTCATGATGACCAAATAATTTCCATCACTAGGTCACTGGTTATTTTGAAACATTCAACTTTTCATTTAAATTTCATTTTGGCCTTTATCTTTTCCTCATGACTATTCTAACTCCCTTCCCCAGTGTAAATTTTCATTGTGCTCTGAAGTAGATAAGAGTTTACATCCTTTTCTAATCCTCTGTTATTTGTGAGACGTGAAGAAAGGCTAGGTAAAACAGGTCTGTCTAATATGGCAGGCTCAATGTTTAATGGGTGGACAGTATTTTCCAAGATTTAAGTCATTAAACCTAGATTTGTCCTTTCAGCACAAAGTCTCTGACATACCTGTGGAGGTCACTAATGTGAGACCCTGCTGTGTCAAATCAGAGGTAAGAGATTACTGTGACAGCAGATTTATCTTGTTCTTAATATGTAACTGAAATTTTACATCCGCCTGTTGTTCTGTGTGAGTCTGATCAACAATGTAGACTCTAAAGGACTTCTCTGACAGCCAAGGTTTCTAAAAATTGTAAACCTGATGAATTCAGTCTGCTATTTTAAGGATGTTCTCTGTAGCCAGCTCTACTCAGTCCTAGTTTAAAGCAATCACTTCAGTAAGTCAGTTAATTTCTTTACACAATAACCCATTGGACTTGTCTCAAATTTAGAGTTCTGTTACTACTTTTTGTGTAAATAGCTGTTTCTGGTTTAAATTATCTGTCCTTAACTTTAATATTTCACATAACTCCTCCTCCCTCCAAATTATTATGGATATTATTAAATCCAACTCCCGCTACATTGTGCTAATATTAATGCAGTTTTTCTGCTCCTCCCAAAAATCCCCTTCCCTCTATGCAACATGGAACTTGCTTCTCCCCCTGACTCTTCCTCAATTATTTCACTGAAAGTTTTAATTCTTGGACACTATTAGAGAAGCAATCAAAATCTTATTAAATCCCCCAACCTGCCTGAAATGCATGTGCTGCACAGTGATGTAATCCTACTGCCCTCGTCCCTCATCTGCCATTCTTCACCAGATTCTTTCTCACTGCTATTTCACACCTAAAAAGATGCTGCAAGTGTTGAGGAATGGAAACTTTGTTCCTTATCCATTCTTTGCAAACAGTAATTAGAATAAAAATAAGGTAAGTGTGGAACAAGTCTGCCTAGTAATTCTCTATTCCTGGAAACAACCTCTGGCCTTTCATCTGAGTTTGTACGTGCAAGATGCAACTGGTAAGTCTCTGAATGTTGCACTATTTCTCCATAGAAGATGCAGCTCTGGCTCTTTGGAGCAGACACACCCTATTAGTTTTATGATCACTCTCTCTGCTGTCATATTCATTCCCTTCTATCTACCAGTAAGACTTTAGAATAGGAAGGGATTTTCAGAGTGGTCATGTGGAGTTCAGTAAACATACATAAAGGCCATCCAGTTATGTGCCTGATCCTCATTAGAAGAACAGCAGACCAGAGATTATGCCATCTCAGAAGCCTGTGTAATCCCAGAGCAGTATTTCTCCCAAAGGTGCTGAATTCCTCCTTCCCTGTCAATGCACTCAGAGTTTTCCCCCTTCAGCTAATCCAGAAGCTGTTGCTATTCAGCAGAACATTAGCAGTTTGAGCAGGTTTTCCATACTTGCTTTGTTGAGTGACGCTCAGTGCACGTGTCCTGACACTCCTAGTCCCCTCAGCAGTCTGCTAGAGCTGAAAAGAAACTTTGCCTTGAATGTCTGCAGATCTCACACCTGAGCAGCAAATTCAGTGCTAGGTTCATAGCCCAATTTCCCTAATTCCAATTAGGTCGGCTTTCAAGTGCTTCAATGCGCTTAAGGTACTGCTGCCCAGCATGGTAAATCAGGACTAACCTATCATTTCTATGTAGATGTGCCTAGTGTTTTAGGCTTTGTTAACAGCCTATTTGGAGACTGGCTTATTTTCAGGATTTCTCGCATTAAATACTGGTAAACTCCCTGATGGGAACCCAGAGCACCATGACTACATTAGGAGAAAACTGGAGCATGGCCAGGCATCCTTGTTGCTTTTCTTCCACTTAAAAACCTTTGCCCACTTCTGGAGAGAAGGTCGTAATGAGATTTAGAAAAAAAAAACAAGAAACAGGAGGAAAGTAAAAACCAGAAAGTGGCACTGAAATAAATTCTGATTTATATTTCCTCTGTGACATGTTGGGGGGATTTATATTTCCTTCGTGGGACAAAGGAGAAGAAATAGTAGTGTATTGAATGAAGTTTATAAAAGCACACTCATTGCTGTGGACCTGACCCTGGGTTTTTTGTGAGTCAAAATGGTCATACACATACAGCAGTGACCAGGGGAACCTCAAGCTGAATCTAAGGTTCATGTGGAATCAGTGAGGCAATAGAAATATCGCTTAGCCAGCCTTAACCAAATCATTTTCTGACAAATGACAAAAGTTTTTCAGAAGAAATACAGCATATATTGAGCCATAATTAGTTCCCCAATGGTTGGGCAGTTCCTTGAGAGAATTGCTGCAATCTATCATGCAATAAAGTACAGAGCATAATCTAATCACAGATTATTCTTTAATTTACACAGTTCTCAGTACCAGGGCAAAGAAATTAAACATCTGGAAGCAGAGGCATCTACCAATGAATTTAGAGTTGTATTTTAACTCATGCAGCTGTCCTAGCTAACCAGATTAAAAGCTTTTGTTACTCTTGATGTCTGCAACATATGCCTGAGTCTGTGGGAAAAAATTAAGTCTCACATCACTTGCAAGCTCTTTTTGTGAAGGAAACTCTTCCTCTCACAAAATATGTATTCATTTAGGCTAAAAATACAGCTTTGTAAGTCATGTTCACATGACCTATGTACTAAGAATGTGCCTACGACATCAAAATAGTAAATGTACTAGAAGGACTGACAAAACAGTGATACCTGACTCTGCACTGACAAAAGGGTTTTGTTCCCTTGTGGGCTTTTCTAGTATTTTTCCCAAGGAATCAAAGCATTATATATTTCTTTCTGTTCCTTGAAAATGTTGTGTATTTCGACTTGATCCAGGTTATGTGCTTTCTTCTGTCCTACTAAAAGTTAATGACCGTGCATAGTGTGTGTGTCGGCAAATAATTTGGGGGATGGATATAGTATAATTTATGTACATTAGACCCTTGCACTGGTTTTACATAGGAGAACAAGATGACAGAGTAATCAGGAGAATGTTTCTTCTTCCCCAGGCAGTGAAGGAATGCATAACATCATCTTGAATATATTAACCAGAGCATAATGAAGTGTTGTGCCTGTCACTATGATCTGGGACCTCTTGGTAAAAGCAAATAGTACAGAGTGGGTTTTATCCCATCTATTGCCTAGTGCAATGATTCCTCAGGGATGGGTGGTTGGACACCTGGGAGACTCTGATACACTTATAAAACTGCTCTAATTTTGTCTTTCTAAATTCTGAACAAGAGAAATGACAAAGCGATATTAGAAATCCAGCATTTGAGCTTTCATCTCCCTACCAATATGGGGCTGCTTCTAACTCCAGGGTATTTCACAGAATCATAGAATCATACAACAGTTAGGGTTGGAAAGGACCTTAAGATCATCTAGTTCCAAACCCCTGCCATGGGCAGGGACACCTCACACTAAACTGTGCCACCCAAGGCTCTGTCCAACCTGGCCTCGAACACCGCCAGGGATGGAGCATTCACAGCTTCCTTGGGCAACCCATTCCAGTGCCTCACCACCCTCACAATAAAGAACTTCCTCCTTATATCCAATATAAACTTCCCCTGTTTGAGTTTTAACCCATTACCCCTTGTCCTATCACTACAGTCCCTGATGAAGAGTCCCTCCCCAGCATCCCTATAGGCCCCCTTCAGATACTGGAAGGCTGCTATGAGGTCTCCACGCAGCCTTCTCTTCTCCAGGCTGAACAGCCCCAACTTTCTCAGCCTGTCTTCATACAGGAGGTGCTCCAGTCCCTGATCATCCTCGTGGCCTCCTCTGGACTTGTTCCAACAGTTCCATGTCCTTTTGATGTTGAGGACACCAGAACTGCACACAATGCTCCAGGTGAGGTCTCACAAGAGCAGAGTAGAGGGGCAGGATCACCTCCTTCGACCTGCTGGTCACGCTGCTTTTGATGCAGCCCAGGATAAGGCTGGCTTTCTGGGCTGCAAGCGCACACTGCCGGCTCATGTTCATTTTCTCATCAACCAACACCCCCAAGTCCTTCTCCTCAGGGCTGCTCTGAATCTCTTCTGTGCCCAACCTGTAGCTGTGCCTGGGATTGCTCTGACCCAGGTGTAGGACCTTGCACTTGGCATGGTTAAACTTCATGAGGTTGGCATCAGCCCACCTCACAAGCATGTCAAGGTCCCTCTGGATGGCATTCCTTCCCTCCAGCGTATCAACTGAACCACACAGCTTGGTGTCATCAGCAAACTTGCTGAGGGCGCACTCAATCCCACTGTCCATGTCAGCAACAAAGATGTTAAACAAGACCGGTCCCAACACTGATCCCTGAGGGACACCACTCGTTACTGGTCTCCAGCTGGACATTGAGCCATTGACCACAACTCTTTGTGTGTGGCCATCCAGCCAGTTCTTTATCCACCGAGTGGTCCATCCATCAAATTGATGTCTCTCCAATTTAGAGACAAGGATGTCATGCAGGGAATATTTTGGCCATTCTACTTAAATGAGACACCTTATTGGGCTGTAGACATTTGAGTAATGTCCTCATTACGTTATTTGTATTTTAATTGATTCCTCTTTATAGAGTTAGCAGCCTCCAAAAGTTGTCTGAGGGTAGTGAGACACTAGAACAGATTGCCCAGAGAAGTTGTGGATGCTCCATCTTCCCCAGCCCAGGCTGGAAGGTACTTTGAGCAACCTGGTCTAGTGGAAGGTATCCCTGTCTGTGGCAGGGGAGTTGGAACTGGATGATCTTTAATGTCCCTTCCAACCCAAACCATTCTATGATTCTATGACCCTGAGCTACCTTATTACTGATATACTATTTGTGCTGCAGTATGCATCAGCAGTTCCAAATCATTAATCAGAATCCTAGAGCTGTAGGAATTATATAGACCTATAGAGGTAAAAATGGGTCCTCAAATTTTTATTCTAAATCTAAGAAAGCTGTAAGTAGTAATATACACAGTTACAGGCACTGTCAGGCAAAATATGTGATTTATAGTGTTTTCAAAAAATCTTAGAAAGTCAGTCAGGCACCCTATCAGCATGCAAAAACTCTACACTTCTAAGATATGCCTCGCTGATATGGGCTCATATGTTATTCAGAGATTACATTGATTTCCAAGCAAGAAGGGGTTTTCAGTAATCAAGCTTTATATCTGAAATTCTAATGCCTAGAATTTTACTTGGGACTAGGATAGTAGTAGCCTTGTTTAATAAATGCCTTTTTTGTGTTTATGGCAGTGTAATTACATATTAAAAAATGGAAAATTAAAATGGAAAATTACATATTAAAAGATGGACTACCATTGCTGTGTTAAACATCCTTTAAAATCAGTATGAATTTGTGTGTAGTACGTGCCATTCTGAACTCCACAATGCTTATGTTTCTGGGAAGAGGATTTTAATATCAACAAACAGGGAAACTGTCACAAAGGCAAGACTCATGCAGCACGTAGACTTATTTCAGGAAACTTAGTAACATGTGAGAGTTGCTGTATACAGCTGGGTTGCTATTTGGGTACTGAGCTAAGGACAGTGTATTTAATTAACAAAACCAATATTAATTTCCTGTTTCTTATTTACTAACAGGCAAGCTAGAGCAAAATGCAACCTCCAAGCATCCTGAAGAAATCACCTGGAAGTCAACGAGGCCCATGAATGCAAACACTGTGTATTTTAGTAGCGCCTATGAATTGTCCAGTCGGATCTGTGGCACTCTCTTGGAAGCATTTGGTAACCTGAATTCTCTGTGGACACAAGGGTGGTTATGCCCGCAGCCAATGCTACACACACTACTAACCACTGCAGTTTTCCTTGTGAGTTTTTATCACCTCTTGGAGGGACAGCTAACACTATTTATAGCACAGCTGAGAGCAGGGTTCTAGAATACTATATTTGAGAACAGGCATAACATGACCTTGTACTATGTTTCCTGCCAATTACGCTTCAAGGCATGCAATACACTGCTGTGAAACATGCGACAAAACAGAAAGAAAGTTAAGACTTTTGAATCAAGGCTATAACTACTTACTGTGCTGCCCTTTTTTAGGTCTTTCTTGGTTTTGTGTTATTTTCGCATTTATGTGAGAATTCATAATTCTGTTTTACTGCATGTACCCTGATTCCTTGTAATGCTGCACTTTTACAAAACATCATCATAAATATTTTTGTGACTTGTTACTTGAGCTGAGAAATCAGCTCCCCATTGTGATTTAAATCAAAATTAGGGAAGATCACTTTGATTTAAACCATTTATCTGAAACTTTTAATCCTTAACTCTGATACACACTAATCGTGTGCTGATTTTTACCAGGTTCTAAAATCTACCTAAATTAGTATAGAAAATTCTGTAACTAGGGAAAAAAATAAGGTAACTCTGAGGTAACCCAAAGAAATGGCTTTATCAAGTTTCTTCTCAAATTAAAAAACAAACATAAGAAATTATAAGCCAAATCTACAGAATCTGAAAGGTAGAAAAAATTAGTAAGAAGCAAAATCATGGTAACAAAACTAAAACATTTCTAGACAGTCATTCTGTTCAGTCTGATAGCATCAGTTCTATCTTTTGCTTTTCGGGTTTGACAGTCTTTTCTATGTTAATAGCATTTAGAAGTCTGCATAGGTGTAAAGACAGGAATGAGGGAAAGAAGATGGAATGTGAGAGACTGGGATGTGTGAAGTCTGTGGATGATGCGAGCTTCTTCAAGTTAATGGATAAAATGCAAGACAAAAAGTATTACAAATTAACTCAAAAATTGTGGATGAAGTGGGACTCCTGAATGAGCATAACCTTAAAATAAGTATGTGGATGAGAAGGAAGGAAGGATACACTAGTGGTGAGATTTGGGAATGTGAATGATACTGCTTTATGATGATAATGATGCACAGAAGACTCTCCATAAAGACAGTCCCAGTCTCCCCTGGCACAGGGGAACAGAGAATGTTTTCAGAGGCATATTCTTCACAGTGATACAAACTTATGTCTTGAATTAGTAATTTACTAATTTTATTTCTGATTCATAATGAAGTATAGCAGTAGAAGAGGCTAAAAAGTGTAAGAGATATCCAGATAGAAATGTCTGAAATACAACACTAACCATTCCTCATGCAATAAATCAACAAAAACACTATATAAAAACTCCTCTATAACATAATGTGTTCATGTATGTTAATGTGATTGTGTGTGACCAGAAGAAGCAAAGTTTTAAGCATAACTTGGTATCATATGCAAAGCCCTACTTCTGAGTAACTTTATTTGAATTCTGCTGATTAGTTGACATAAGGATCACAGCTCTGAATCTCAGAAAACTCACCAATTTGGGGAAATCTATTTAGTGTCTTGCTGGATGACATGTAGAAACCAAATCCCAGCAAAGTGCACTCCAGCACTAGGGTAGTGGCTGAACTGCTGGGGTGAAAAATTTGCTGTGGATGAAGATCACTGCTGAATAAACATGTAGCACTTTATTTATACATATTTATACATAGGACATAAACCTTATTACCCACAGAACAATTTAATGATAATAGCTCAAAATGAAAAAAGAGTCAGATGTTGTGAAAGAAGATTTCAGATTTAAAAATCAGGTTTTCACAAGAAGAACTTCCCATAATTTACCATAATCTGTTTATTTGGTTGAAGAGTGTTGAATGCTTGAAGTTATGCATGCATTCATAAACAGTGCATAGCCCGCTTAAGTCAAACCCCTGACATTTTAAACATTTCTACCTGAATATCTCTTATACACATTACTCTTGACTAGAATATTCACTGGTTTTCAATCAACACATCTCTCGGAGTGTGTTGTTAGTGGTTACCAACTAAAATAGAGCTACATTTGTTGAATTAATTATTGTAGTTACCAGTTCAAATTAGGAACATGTTTGGCCCTTTCTTCTATAAAGCAAAGCTAAGTAGTCTGCAATTTCTGATGGCTCTGACTGACAGGTAGGTCAGGAGCACCATGCGAACAGCTCCTCAAGTGGCATTTTGAACCTTCCCTTTCTTGTTTTGTCCAGTAAACATGAAGCACAGAGGTAAGCAAAACAAGTCACAGAAAAGTACACGAGAGCTTTTTCAAGACTTAAAAACGTTTCAGTCACAGTTTGATGTGAAAGTTCATGGGACTTGCCCAAAACATTTCCACCCTATTAATAGCCTTGGTTTAATATAGGCACATAGCAAAGGCACTGTGAAAACTTCCCCTACAGAAATCTGTCAATGCACTTCAGGTTTGAGTTACATAATTGCTTTTCCACTTCTAGAACCTCTTTAGAAGCCAGACTATATTAAGCAACATTTATAGTCTTCTATTCACTGTTCAAAGCAGTGCTGGGTAAGATATTTCCAAGGTAGCAATGAGAAAGCTAAACTACCAGCTAGTTCTGCACTAAGTCAGTACTGCATTGTTCACCAATTCACATGGCTACAGTACTAGTGATTTTTTCCACAGCTTTTGGAGAAGGTGTCCATAGAGAGGGAGCTTTTTCAAGCTTGGCCTTAGCTTTTGGAGCTGCAGATGGTGCTACTGAGCTATGAACTCTTTTGAAAATCTGGCTCTTAATGGAAGAATCAAATTACTTGAAAAAATTATCAGACATCACCCATCATGCAGCTGCCTGGTGACTGATGTCACTCTTGGTGTCAGTTTACCAGACACAGCCACTTGAAGATCATTGCACTGTCTTACTTTGTAGTGGAAGTTGCCGGGTTTGGCAGCAGCAAAGATGCTGCTTGGTGTTTTCAGCAACAGAGTATTCCTTTGAGGAATTTTGAGATTTTGGCATCTACATCTGAATGGGTACAAAATGTTTTAAAATTTTTGAGGCTTCTAACTCTTGTGTTCCCAAGCTAGTAACTTTTTGCTCTGAAATTTTGTTTATTCCAAATGTTCAATTTTGTAAAAGGGTAAATATGTTTATTAAATTTCAGCTTCTATTAAATACAGTGAGATTCTCATTCATTTCAACATTTGTTTTCAAAGATAAGTGCAAATTTACCCCCTTCAGCTTTTTTCCAGCTTTTATACCAGCTAGAGGAATTGAAATAGGATTTCAGTCTGTATTCACAAATGTAGGCAGGTGTTACTCCTGGGTGGGGATCAGGGCACTCATGGGACAGGGAGGGCAGCCACAACAGGAGGAATTTTCAGGCACTCACCAAAACCTGGGGTTAGGGAGGAGGGAGACCCAAGGAGCAAAGTTTAGGGGTCAGCCATAAAATAAGAAGACTGTGGGGAGAAACTATGTAGTAATAATTCTGCTTTGGGCATGAACTGACTCGTAGGATGATCTTATAATGGCTTTTTCAGTGATTAACTTTCTGGCTTAACTTTCTGACTACTGCTGGAAATGACAATGGAATGTTTTCTGCAGTGGCTACAGAGAAATAAATGATAGTGGTAGAAAATGAGGGATGCATAATAAACTTAACATCTGTGAGGCTCTCAGTGACAGATGCTCAAAATGTGTGTCCTGGGGAGATATGATTCCAGTGACCTTGACCCACAGTAGCTGTCTCTTAGAGATGTCTGGTAAAATGTTATTCACAGAGAAGAGACATGTCTGAAACACACTGTGGTGACACACAAATAAAATAGTGTTACAGAGAGTCTCATACTGGGAGGAGGAACCCAGAATGTGTTTTCATTCTGGGTAGGATCATATTTCATGATCTCAATTGGAAAATAACCTAGTATACAGTTAAGATGAATCAAGCCCCTGATTCCAGCACATGCTGGAATCCTGGGATTACTCCTATGAGATAAATCACTCCAATTAGTGTTAAATCATACTGTACTTGAAGTTTTGTGAAAAAGGCTAAAGTATGCTTTGTTTTTTATTGCTTTAATTATTTTTTCTATAAACAAAGATCATTTTCATTTCACTTTGCATAATATCAGCATTGATTTTATATGAAAAATTTAAAAATGAAGGAAGACAGTATTCCTCCCATAAATTTCTCTCATTATCTTATTGCATAAATATGATCAAGAAATGTGAGAAAGTTAAACAGTTAATTTCAGGAATAAGGTATAAAAAACGCCATCAAAACTACATAAATAGTAGTTCTGGCAATACAGAAATTAACAGCCTTTTCCTGGTATACTGCCTAAAAATAGGCAGAACACTATGAATATTAAATAAATAAAGGCTGTTGTCATCCGGGCATCCCAATTACTCAGCAGCTCGATGTCATACAGTCTCTTCATGCACAAAGTACTTGTGAGGTTAGCTTAGTCTGCCTACACATAGCTTGTCCTTAGGTGCTGTAACCCTAACTCAGAGATGTACTAACTGATTTCCTCCTCAGATTTGGATGGCTGGAAAGGGAGCGAGTTTATGCACCACTCCTTCAGTGACTCACTAATGCTATGGGAAACCTTAGATGGACACTTTACTCTGTCTTAATGCTAATTTGTAATATGAAAGACCATACAAAGCTCATAGACCTCCACTGGAGCTGGCAGGCTCAGATATATTACAGTTTGAATATACAGATATATCTGTAGAGATATATCACATTGTTTGAAAACCTAACACATTGCAGTGGAAAGGAAACCTTCAGCTAACATAAAAATAAAGGCCAGTGATGGCTGCTGCATTGGAAAGCAAAGCCCTTTTCCTTGTTACTATTGGGAAGCTGTGGCATGGACATATAGAAGCGAGTTCTAGCAGTTAATTCAGGCAACCACATTGCAAATTTCCTGCATGCTCTGTCAAAAAAGTGAGGCATCACCAGGTGGACATACAAAGAAAGGCACCCTAATTTTGAAATGTAAATCTTTCCCTTGTTTTCTCCTAGAGAGGTCCATAAAGACCGTTCAGTCTAAGCTTCCATCACACTTGCTTAAGAAAAGATCATTGACCTCCTGTAAAGAACCTCTTCAGAGAAATCATAGAAAGAAAATCCCCTAGGATCTGGAATCTGATCAGTACTAAGTTAGCTCCTTCCTACCACAGACTTTCACATTTTTTTCTACAGGGTAGAAGGGTGCATTTGAAACGACAAATTCTCAGTGATGAGGCTGTTTATTTTAAGGCTGGGCTAGAAATCAGTCATATGAGGGGCTTGATAGAAGAAAATCCAATGAGGTGGAAACAGCCTTCATATCCAAACCTGCCTATTGCAGTGACATTTTTAAGAGGCAATAATGAGGAAAAGATGAAGAAATTTCAGATAAAATCTAGTATTTATTTGTCTAGCCCATCACCACAGGATTTAGATCCCAGAATCAGCTATAAGCTGATGTAATTAAATTTTGTCACTCACATCTTAATTCTACTTTCACGGGCCTGTCACACTAAAGCAAAAATAAACACTTCTCACGGTATGGGTTTTGTTGGGGTTTTTTAAATCCTATCATCTTTAAATAGGAAACTATCTTCAAATGAAAAGGTTGTAACTTCCAAGAAAGAACCTCTTAAAGAAGATGATAGCTATTGCAAGAGCAGGTCGGAAATTATTTTCCATTAAACAGAATGACTAGTGGAGTTACCAAACCGAGCCCTCTGCTTGAGTAATCAGTTCTGTCATATCCTCTGGCTAACATTAATTCACAGAATGTAATGCAATATGTCTTTGGAACACAGTTCCATTTGTTCCATTTTTTTGATTGGTTCACAGTCAACAGTGAAAATAGTGAAAAAAAGTCAAAAAAGTGAATAAATCAAAAGTGAAAATAGGTCAAAAGTGAAAAACAGAAAATAGGTTCACTATAAGTAACTGTTCTTCAGAAAGGAGAAAATATTGAGCATATTAGATATAAAAACCTTTAAATTACTAGTTTTTCAATGACAACACTCATCCTGTTTCCTAACACAATTGGGTCTTCATAAAAGACTGCAGGGAAAATCTGGTCCTTTATGTTTATACAGTGGTGCTACTCAAAAACAGCAAATATGAAAGATGCAACTCTGCAAATGGATTTTCTGTTCCCACATGAAGCTCATTAGAGCACATACTGAAATCTACTCACCCAGTATCAATTTTACTGCTGAAACATAACTCGCTAAGAAGCACTAAATGAATGGGATAGGCATAAGAGGTAAGAAACACCACGATACCTATCTCAAAGTATGTCACAGGTGAACAAACTCTGGAGTTTCTGTTCCATGTTACCATTAAGTTCTTCTACATTTCTTTTTGAAAGAAGTTGAAGTAAAATGTCAAAACCTCACATGAGGTGAAATTTCTAAAAAAGTTCACTTAGAAACATTGGATATTATCTGTATTTTCATTTCAATAAATCAAAAAGACTCTTCTCACCAAAGCTTTCCATAATAAACTGTACTATAAAAGTCAACATGATAAAGGCAGAACAAACAATTCAGATTATCACAACACTCCATTAAGAAGCTATTCACAGTGACTGTGAGAATTGACAGCTCCTGCAACAGCGTGACTTAATCTGATCTTTGCTTTTCAAAAAGAAAAGTTTTCAGAGGTCTTTGATACAACACCACACTCATATATCAAGATTCTCAAACATTCTCAGAAATCTCAAGGACTGATAAGACCTATAAAAGTATTTTTAGAAGTGTGTATTACTGTCTGCAGAACAATTTGTCTTCCTCTGTTTGTGGTTAGTTTTCCTTGATGCTCATAATTTTTCTTTTTTTTTCTCAAAAAAACATTGCATGACAGCAGCTGCTTTCCTCCAGTCCCACAGAGCCCCACAGCACAGCTGGCAGACCCCACGGTTCAGGCAGTGGTTTCTGGACTCCACATTGAGGTCCTGTATGTCTTCTGGGAACTTTTACTGAGACTGTCAAGGGACTCCTGGGAGTGCCTGTTTCTGCCAGGAAAGGACGTCTGTGGGGGGCTGTGACCACCCAGATACTCTCACAGCAGGAGGAGGTCAGAAGCTTGCAGAGCATCGATGTGATCAGGGAAAGGGTGACCGGATCCTGCCTTAGATCTGCAGCCTCATGAGCTCCAACCCCAGCTGCACTAAGGGATAGGTCAGCAGCACCTCTGCTTCTCGGATTGGGAAATAGAGACTACCACAATGGAAGCTGGTGAGTTGGCCAACCAGCTTTATCCAACTAGAGGTCAACCGGCTGTAAAGAGCTTTCAGATACGGAAACAGACTGTCCAGAGAGTCTTTGAAGACTCCCCCCTCAGAGATATTCAAAACCTAACTGCTCACGGCCCTGGGCAACCTCCAGCTGACCCTCTCTGAGCAGGGTAGTTGAACTAGACAGCTTCCTGAGGTGCCTTCCAACTTCAGCCACTCTGCATATCTGATGAAACTACTGTCAGGATATAATCATGCCTTTGTCACTGGGATAGTATTCCTTTGCGAGAAAGAAACTACATATGGTGTCAAATACTTTCCCAGTGCACTTTTACTTAGCTTTCTATCACTCATCTCCATGTGAGTGCTGTCTCATTCTCTGTTATCCCCACCCTATTCACTGGCAGACAAAATATGTTTGATTTTTCAGAATTGATGAATTTTAAATGAGATGAAAATAGAATCCAATTTGAATAAAACAGAAAAAAATCATAAGAAGATTTAAAGTGATTTAAATAAATTCTAAAATCATTGCATATGTAATTCCTCTCAAGAAGTTAATCTGATATTAATAGGAACATCTAGTCTATGTCATCTTTTGCTTAGAAAGCTTGGACCAAATAATCCTTGGAGTCCTTTCCAACCTGGTATCCTATGATTCTATAACATCAACCTATCTGGCCTGATTTTTGTTTGGTTGGTATTTTAATGGTTTTAAGAAAAAAATGAAATGCCTTGACTAATATTTGCTTAATTTCTGTAGTTTTTCTCTCTTTTTTTTCTTTCTATGCACATTGCATACATTACAGGTCATTTGTGTTAAAAAAAAATCCTACGTTTTAAAGATGGGATTAATATAATATCTGAATTTTTACTTAAGAGACTATTGGACATCCTGCCCCATGATGAAGGTGAAGAAGTAACACCAAGCAGTGTCACAGCTGTCACAGCAGAATGAAGGTTTAAACAAAGGTAAGAAACAGCAGAAGAGAAAAAGACTCTTCACTGTCAGCAGAAAGGATGAAGTAGAGGGCTTGTGTAATGCTTATGCCTCCCCGGCAGTGTGCTCACACTGCAAATTACAGCTCATCCTGTGATCTTTCAATTTAGACCTCTGCAGCCACTTTTCTGAACACACACAATAAATGTGATTAGGCACAAAAGGTGACTTTCCTCCAGAACATGGGAGTGGCCATTCTGGGTCTAACAAAAAGTCCCTCTAGGCAAGAACTCTCATTCTGTTTGCTCGTCATCTCCTGCTGCTAGTAAAAGAACAAGATATTTATACATGATGCTTCACTCTAATATCCTCCTGATTCAGTCCTCATCTAAATTTAGACTATAAAAGAAAAATGTACACATCTGATAAAATCACTTTGGGAACCCCATCATATGGAACATGCATTTGGTGAAATTTGCCTGTCCTCCTTTAAGCATCTCTAGCAGGATGAGGTGAATCATGCTCTAAAAGTAGTTACTCCCCTTTAACTGTGGAGGGAACCAAGCAAGATTAGCTCAGACGTAAGAATCTTTGTAAGAGATGGATGAAGTTATCTGAGATTAATCTCATTCAAAATACCTATAGTTAAACTTGGATTTGGGGTTTTAAAGTCAAGAGGTAGGGACTAGGGCTCAGACATGCACCTGTGACTGCTTGCAATGCTGAGATGTGTTCAGCAAAGGGGAATAGCAACAGCAAAACAGAGTCAAGAAACAGCAATAGAAACATTATTCAGAGGCAGTAAAAGGAGCAGCAACAGGATAACAGACAAAACAAGTAGTATTTTTTTTAATGATCTAGTGAGCTGACTAGGAGCTAGGCAATGAGCACCTAGTGCAACATAAACAGGGAAGAATGGTTGTGGCGTCAACCATGTCAGTAAATCAGTTGCAGAAGTACACATTTGAGGATCATTGCTACCATTTCTTCAAGATCTCCAGTCCTTCACACTTTTAACTCTATCAGTTGCTTTTCCAAGTTGGTATTGGAATTCTGCTTTCTCTCCTTCAGACAAAGGGTGGGGTTTATCTTCTTTAAGGCCTTTATAAACGTTACCTGTGTGCGAGTGCTATTCTTTCTGAAGAACCCAGAAAGTGCAGTTCAGCATCTGGAATGGATTATGAGTTGCAGTTGTTTTAATTTTTTTTCAGTGGAAATCATTAGAAACTGAACCTAGCCTTTTCTTACTATTTAAACGCATGTGACCCAGAGGGTTAGGTCAGACTGAGATTCACCACTGCTTCCATCAAGAAAATTGTACGGAACAGCAGCTTTACTCTGTACAGCATTTTTTCCTGCAAAAATTTCCTTCAAAATCAGAGGAGAATCATAGACTGATTTATTTTAATAAAACCCAACAATATCGTAATAAAAAGCAAATCTAAATAAGGACAAAGCTAAGGAAAGAATTCTAAGAATCAAAGCAAATCAAGAAAAGGAAGAAACAACAAAACTTGGTAGGTTAGCTCAAAACAAGCAAAAAGCAAGAAATGCATCCAGACAGTCACAGCACCAATATTTCACTTTCATTTACTTAGCAAAGTGAGACCATAGCCTCCAGACATTTTTCTCAGGTAGTATGTGAAATTCAAGCTGCCTTATGGCAAAATGAATTGGGCAAAAGAAAACTACTAAGGATAAAACACAAGTTGGTTATCTCAAGAAAAATGTAATGGGGCCAACCTCTTGTGACACCATAAAGCTGGGTCTTACTTAAGCTGTTCTGCTTTCCAGGCTTAGGCCTTTTGATCTGCTGGTCTTAAGGAAAAAACTCTTTTGCATGTTATATGCTTTATTATTCGCCCAAAAGATAACTTTGTTTTCCTTCCAGCACTTCCTCTCCCACAGCTATCCCTTCTGCTACTGAACTAGTTTACTCTACAATGGCTCTTCAGGTTACTTTTTGCTCAAGAAGGAAAAAAAAATGAGATTTGATTCCCCGCTTTCATCCTTCTGAAAGTGTTGCTACCATGTCTCTCTACCCATTTCCCTGCTCCTGGTACTGCTGCCGAAGGACCACCTAGGGGTTAGCATTGTTATTGCTTCTACTAAGATTAGCTGTAAAGGTTTGGGGGTTTAATGATGCAGAATTGGGCTCTTGATATTTTTCATCTTTCAGAATGAAATTCCCTGTGCAAAATCACACTGAAATGCAAAATGCTAGCAGAGTGCAGCCTGACACAGTACTTCCTGAGTAATGATTCTCAGGTGGAGAAAGGAAAAAAAGGGATTTTAAAGTATTTTTTTGTGCTGTAAGTGTACAAGAGTCTTTATTGTGTAAAATGACATATTCCACATAGCCTCTATTACTATTTTTAGGATCAAAACAACTTCAAAGACCATCAAGTTCATCTTCAATGATAATATTTATTGTGGGTTTTCAAGAAAGGCCATGAACAAGTGCTCTGAACTTTAAAAGCTATCATGACAAATCATTTAAAGAAGAGATGCCAAGTGTTTTGACATCCAGGCCACATGGCGTTTACAAATAGAGACTGTGAGCCAGAGTGGAACTGCTCCCTTGGGTCTTTGTTTCCATGACCTACTGCGATCCTCTTGTTCAAGTGTACTGTACATTTCCTTTCTATGTGAAACACTACTATTTCCAGTTCATAGAATGATTTAAAAGGTCACTATCAAAGCAAGTTCAAAACTTCACAGGCTTACTCAGATTCTCTTGAAATTTTCTGTGGCTTATGGCATAAGGTTAACAATCCTGAAATTGAGTCATTTGAACAAAGTACTTCCAAAGGAACATGTTCTCCACCTGCTCCCAAAGTAGGCCAGTACAAGTTCAACAAATTCTCTTGACATGTTATCTTTACATGGAGCTTGAAAAATTGCACAGGTCAACAGTGTTCTGTATTTTTCAGAGAATAAAATATACAATAACTCTTAACCAGAATCTAATATTTTCTTAACAAAGGCCATGCTTGCATTTGCAAGAACTGTACCGAACAGGCCTGATACTTGTCTAGTTTCACACCCAGAATTTCCTCCAGAGGAACAGTTGTACATTTGACGGTGCCTTCATCTCCCGTAGGTACTTTTAACCCATGTTTTTCAGAGGCCAGGGAGCAGAGCACTCTGCTCTAGAGCCACATGAATATCCTTTTAGCATATTCAACAAATGTCAGTACTGAAATAAAGCAAATCCCCTTCCCCACTTTATACACAGATTTCTACCCTTTAACCCCAAATATTGGAGAAAGCACAGGGAGCACTGGTAAGACACCTCACCTTGAAGGACTCTCAGCACCAGTTACCTCCTATCTAAAGCCTGTGACACAGGAAGGATTTTTCCAGTTTCATAAACTGCTGTTCACCAGCTGAGCTACAGTCATGAATCTTGTTAATATTCTCAGTTTTTGGAAAACAAGATAATACATATTGATGGAGTAGATTGTAGCTATTCCACATTATCTCACATTTGCAAGGAGGTAAGAGCATGCATGCAGTCAGATATTGCTACTCCCTGATGCACAGTGACGTGCTACATCACAAAACCCATGAGTCACAGCTAGGGCAATCTTCTCCAAGCTACCGCTCCCTATTTTCTGCAGCCACCCGGGAAAAATCAGTGCAACCACACTGCTTATGGATTATTCCCAATGACTCTAGTGGCTCTGTAACTCAAGGACTTTTTCAAGTATCTGAACTCTCTACTGTGCAAATCACACAACTGATTACTAAAGGTTTGTGGTTTGTTTTGTGTCTACAATTAGCCAAATAATTTATTAATAATTAATACTCAAAAAATGAACCAAGAAGTTTCTGAAAGAGGAAATCTCTATCTACATTTCAAGTAACAGTGGGCCAGTTCTCCCTAAAATGTAGTATCTACATGTGTCTTTTCACTCCTTGTTACTCTTTTGCTCCCCAGACAGCATTGCCTCTGCACAAAGACATTGATACAGTAATTCACAGTGGTCATTCAAGTCTTTAGACAATGTAATAAGTCATGCACGCTCATATTTCAGAAGAGTAGAACTGACAAAATAAAAACATAGAATGTGAAATGAGATTCTGAAAAATAACTGGATTTGTGCTTCAAACTGACTCATCAAAAAATAGTATTCTCAAAGTGGATTGAACACAACAGAATTGACTAGGAAACTGATTAGTCTTTTCAAAGACTGCTTTTTGTCAAAAAAAAAGACCAAACAAAAAACAACAAACAAAACAAAACAAAAAAAAACACTCTTCATTTTAAGCCTTTAATTTAATGAAAGAAACAAGTGAAATAAAATCATGTTGCACTTCTAATAATGTCATAATTGTCACAGTGACCTCTTTTGCCTTTGAGGAATTCTGCTTGTAAGTCAAATCATTTTCATTACAAAATCGAATATATTCTGATCTAAAAAAGTTAAAGATTTAGAAGTGTTAGATTCATAGCAAAAGCTTTTCCTGCCCAGAAGAGATTACATTTTTAAATCTAACTCATGAAAACATTGACAACTTTAAGGATAGTTTCAGAAGGATTCAGTTCTTTCAAAATTTGCTATGAGGTAGGAAAGTAATTTCCTTCCTATCCTTACTGTGTAACTGGATTCATATCATTCATGTTGCATTTCTACAATTACTCTATTAACTGCAGGGCCTTGATTTTCCTTTTATGTTACTTTTTGTAGCAGATTATTTGAAAGTGTGCACTTAATGGAGCTGCTTTGCTTTCATTTCCATTTCTGTAAATGTAACCAACAGTTTCTGGGGAGGTATTTTATTTGCTACTATGAACAAGATCAAAATCAAACTTCTTCCCAAGTCATGTTGTAACAAGTTGTATGAAAGTGATTTATCAAGCAGTCTCTAAATCACAGTAAATAATTTGAAGCTGCTTTAACAATGTTAAGGTGTTTGAAATCAGAGCAGCTGGCTGTAGTCCAAGGAAGGGTAGTGAAAAAATCAGACTTTCAGCCTGCTTAAGGTTTTTATTAACAAGAATCTTAGTTCATTCTATATTGTCTGAAGTTTCACGTTTGAATTTAAGTTCGAGCAAACCTAACGTAAGGGTTTTCCAGTGTTAGACTGGTCATTAGCGATGAGCTGAAACTGGTTTAAACCTTAAAACAGGTCTCTTTAATCTTTGTATAAATCACATTGGAATAATCCAGATCTCTTGATTCAAACAAACTTTAGTTCTGCCTCTGCACACAAACTGTAAAAATCATTGGATTCAGTGGTCAGGCCACTGCTACTATTTTTTTTCCCATCTAGTGAAATTACTGCTTAACCTGATACGAGAAACTCAGCTCTGGCTTTTGAGTTTTGTTATAAAACCTATTTCAAGAAGGAGTTTCACTATTCTTCAGACAAAAAGAGGAGAAAAAGACGTTCTACCTACTTTCCAACTAGAGAAATACAGTATAGCTGTAAATCTATTGTCTATAATGCTCTGTTGTAAAAGTCCTGTGTCAGGGAAAAAAACTGGACCAGAAAAATTCTGAGCACACAGTTACTGTTTTAAGAATTTATACCATGCAGAGTGCTTTCTTCTTGCCTTAAAACTGCAAGCAGCCTGTTTATTCAAAACTCTCAAGAAGTTTCAAAAAAAAACCTGTAAATGGGTTACTGTAGAACAACCAGCTCTCAGAAGCAGAGTGTGAAGCAGCACATAACTGATCCCCTTCTGGGAATCCTGTATTCTGCAAGGCCAGAATGATGCTTTTCCACTTTCAGAATACATTGTCAACATTTTCTGGATTAGCCCCAAACTGGTAGATTATTTTCACTTTCTATAATACAGATTCCAAAAGATAAGTAGAAAATTTGGAGGGATGCTCTCCAAGTTCAGTGTAATATAAAGATGGTTCATGGGAAGCAAAAGCTATATCCCTATCTATCTAATGAGCCAACCAACTATTTAAACTATATATTTAGGCATTTACCCAAATGAAGGTGTCCCTAAGTACATTTTCAAGCAATGATGCTGCAATGTTAAAGTAATAAATTAATAGCAAGGGTATAAAATGGAGTAACAATTGAATGTATGGCATTATTAATTTTAGTATGTTTAATATTGTCTGATGTCTCCACTGCATGACTCAGCAGAGACAAAAGAAATATGTAATGCAGGCACACAGGAAGTGAGTGGTCTGTCCATGGAGCTTTAGTGCAAAAGTACAAGAAATCCAACTTTCAAATGCGAAAAGGAAAACTTTCAACTCCCACCTTAAAAATCTCTGAAAGAAAAGCATATTTTCTAACCTTCTTGATGCTGAAGAAAGAGGGCATCAGCAAAGGGCCATCACACAGTTTAGTTTTGTTTTCTTTTATGAAGACTGACCCTTTCTTTAGTTTTGAGAAGAAAAAGACATGGGCACTTCTTTCCGGAGACATCTTGTCCTGCAGTTGTCAGTCAGATCGAGGCTCTTTGGCTGAGCACAGCTGACTGCTCACTCCTGCCCTCCTCTTGTTCCTGCTTTGAGCTTTCTTCTTGGTGGGCACGGGGGCTGGGGATGCTTCATGCACTGGATCCTATCCTAAGACTTCCCCTCCATTAAAAAGCAGTGCAGTGCAATGGAAGTGGGATGGTTCTGACTGCCCAACAGATACACAATGGGAGATTTAACTTTAGACTGGAGCTAGTCTGGCCCTGGGAATTTAGCATCCCTTAGCAAGCAGAGTGCATTGGATTAGAGCCTAAACTCATCATGAGATCCTAAACTATCTCACAGTTTAAGTTTCTCCAAAAAGAATTGAGTCTGTATGCTGTGAGACCAAACCACAATATAAACTGATGCAGAGTAGGTGCAGTAAGACTGGGAGTCATTCTGGACTGTGCTGCTGACCCAAATTACTTTGCTAGCATAAAGGCACTCAAAGGCGCCTCACTCTCCTGCATCAGAGACAGACTTGGTGTTGAGCATAACATTACTAATTCAAAGGCAGAATCCAGCAGCATGAAATCAGTTGTATGTGTGGATCAGAAATCTTATAACAATCAGCTCACAGAAGTTTACCAAAAATTGTTACCTTTGGCCTTAGATAGTCTCACATCAGTCAAAATGACCCAGTGCATTTTATTAGACTGCCACACCAGCCGGTTACAGTGATTGCTCGACACTACGTGTTGCAAAACATGGTTATACTCTTTATAGGCCAGGCACAATCCATCTGGCAGAAGCAAGATTATATCAACAAAAATAATTCAGCTCAGTGGTCATCAAAAGCTTTTAGTGTCCAACACCTCCATGCAGCAGTGTTTAAGCAATTTGCTGACTGTGCCCTACTTTTTAATTTTTCCTGTGTTACCTGTACTTTGGAAGGCAGTTTCCAGTGTTCACCAGTAAAGGCCATCACTTGCTATTACCATTTAGAAATTAAATCCTTTTTTTGATGACTCAGCCTGCTGGAAAAAGCCAGCTTTTGCTTTCCTACTGCACCAAGTGAACTAAATTAACTTCCAGAAAGGACACGGGGCTCACACTCCTGCATATTTCAGCTGCTGGCTGTCATCTGGGACTTGCAAGCGCTCAGTTTGTCAAGCTTCTCAGGAACCTTAAAATATAAATCTTTTTTAAAAGCTATACAGTGCCTCCACTCTAAACAGAAACATAGGGAGCTGAATACTCCAGCTACAACAACAGAGCATAGAGGGTGAAGAAGGACAGAAGTTTATTTGCCCTGCAAAAGAAGCCCGTGGCAGGTATATTGGAACAAGTACAGCACTACCAGGAGGATATAAAAGTGAAGGTCTGCTGTGCTCAGGCAGCACTTGCTGCTAATACTAGCTTTTGGAATATGTGTTTAGCTTGATCACAATATTACACTAATACTGCAATGACTGGCTATACTTACACACAGTCTGTACCAGCTCATCCTAAACCAGCTTGTGTGCCTCTACACCCTGCCCTTCCATCCTCCTGGCACCAGGGTGAGCCTGAACCGAGCTCTGACTGCTCTCATGGGTGGGGATACACTCTAGCCACTCCCAGGCCAAGAGGCACAGAGCTGGCTCAGCTCCTGACAAGATTCAGGACTGCAGTGACTGCAAGTGGACCTCTGCTGAGCTACAGCCCACCTGGGCTGTGATTCATACACGCTCATCGGTCAGCAAAAGAAGGGCAATCACACACCTCTGCCTTAAGAGGACTGAATCTGTTGAAGTATAGCCCTGTACACTGTCAACAGCTTGAATTTGACCATGGGCCCTCTGGAATTTCTCTTGGCCTCTGATATGAAGATCTCATGTCAGCAGTACTCACACAAAGCTGAAATTTTCCAGCTGCCCACTGGACACCCTTTTCCATTGCCAAAGCTAGCAACATGTGATAGATGCATACGCATACAAATGCAGTCATTAAAAGCCTGCTCCCACTGAAATTAATGAAAGTTAGCTTAATTTGCATCAGTGGAGGCTGTACTCAGCTCTTTATCAGAGAACATAGAAGGAGTGAACACAAAAGAAATACAGTATGCTTGCTAATGTACCTAGCACTGGCAGTAATAGTAAAGCACAAGCCATATGATACCACTTACAGCAAGACAATCACTACACACTGGGGACCCCAAAACTCAATATAGCATTGCAGCAATGAGATTTCATGCACACCCCCTCTGAGTCCCATTTGACGCACTGACAGTAAATATCAAGCCAATATGCCTTTGCATGTATCCATTAATGCAGTTAAAAAGCTTTGGAATGAACGCCTGATAACAGGTTTAGTACTTTAAATTAGCTTAGAGGAAACACCAGCTGGTAAAGCTAAGGCATTATTTCAGGTTTGTTATTTTAAATAAGGTTGATAATAATTATGATTGCTTTTTGCCAGTCTATTCAAGGCTACAGATTTGCTTCACACCAGTACTCTTGCTCTTAAAGCAGTCAGTTGACCTTCTGTTGGTGGGTTGGAGACAAATGAAAAGACTATGTCAGGAGGGAAGCTTTTAGTCTTTGGGGCATTGAGACATACAGCAGTAGTAGTGCTGACCTCACAGTCAGTTAATGCCTGAAACAGCTGAAAACAAAGCCAGCACTCACATTTGAATCACAGCTTGCAGTGTTTCTCCAAGTTATTCCTCTATCAATCCACCTTTAGTTACTGATCCAATTCAAACACCCATAGGAATCCACCCTCAGAAGGATCCCATCCAGATGATCATAGGTTGATTGTCCCAGAGTTTTTATACTGGTGTGGAATAAAGTAGGCAGCCCTTTCCCAGCTCCAGCTGGTATTCTGACAGCTTCATTGTATCCAGGTGCCTGTTGTCCCATCACTGCTGAAGGTGACACTCCCTACATCCTCCCTCAAAGAAGGGGCTCATGTGAATGGTCCTAGTTTATTTGGTCAGAATAATCCAGACCCTTTGTTACACTGGCTAGGAGTTTTTTCTTGAAGCAGAGTGCAGGGGACAGAGATGAACTCTGATGAACAGATGAGCTCTGCAGGAAAATCTGTAGGCACAGTAACCTTCAGCAGAAGGACAGGCATGCCGTCAAGCCATGAAGCTGTCTGCTGACTGGACATCTCCCAAAAGCCCTGTATTCTCTTCCTGTAGGTGTTGCTGTTATAGTATAAAATACTTTTACTTAGAGGTTTATCATTTCCATGTTGGGGAAGACTGCTACTTAAATTTGCTTGTATAATTCAAGTGAGGCAAATAACTGAAGTGCAGACAAGTTCTCAGCCACCACTACCTCTTCTTTGAATAACAAGTAAACAGGAGAGGTAAGTGCTCTCCAGCTTCCTAGGCTACGGTGTCAATGGATGGACACATATCAAAATGGAGTATCTGTAATGGATCATATATTCTTGTTTTATATTTTTTAGTACTTGGCAGACACAAATTACTTCTTCCATATATGAATTTCTTAATATTCATTGACAATTATTTACAATAAAATGTTGGATATAAAACCTAAGCATATAGAAAATCAGAGGGTAAACAAAATCATGTCTCTGCATATTTCTGCTTTTCTTCTACACTTTTCCTTCTTCATGTTCACCATTCGATTCTCAGGATACAAAGGCAGCTTTTAGTGTAGCATGCTTTGAAAGAGTTGTAAAATATGGAGCAAGTAATTTCTACCTGAGATGAGTTCATAATAGTAATAAAACACGAACCTACATATTTCTCAGCTGAAGATCTCAAAGTGCTCAGATTAATACATAAAGCTTCAGAGACCTTTAGGAAAAAAAGTTAGAGCTAGGAAAATTGAAGTATGAAAAGGTGGTATTATTAAAGCACAGCACTGGGGAAACTGGAAAAGTCCTGGTTCCTATCAACTTTTATAGCTTTCAAGGGCAAGACTGTATGGAGTTATGCTTGAAAGGTACAGCCCAAAGGTAAGACAACTATTTAACAAAAAAATACTACAGAATTCTATAATTTCTATCATCAGGGAACAACAAGCTTCTCTTTTATTTCTGCAGCGCAATCTATTCATTCTTCTTTCCCCATTATCCACTTGGCAAATATAACATTGAGACACTGCATCTGTTGTCCAATTTAGTCGGTATCACTGAAAGGTTGGAGGTGCCTCAAAAATGCTTGGTATTGTTAGGAAAATGTGCTGAGCTTTTTTTTTTTTCCCATCAATAAATTCAGTGACATCTTATGCTCTTCAAGTTCCCTCTTTGGAGACACTGTGAGCTTGTCTTTATACATTACACCTCCTGACTAGGAAGGATGCTGTTGCAACCCCATAGTCATAAATGTTTTAACCTGAACTGCAGAGCAATATCAGTTTTCCATCCCTGATGACCAACCATTTGGCTGAGTCCTGTTTGACCATGTACTCTACTGCCTCCTTTTCTGTAATGCAGATACTATACGAATTGTCTGCTCAAAGTTGTAGGTTTCAGCTCATTACATTATGGAAACAATTTGAATGGATTGAAACTATAGGATTCTTTGGAATTCCATCAATTTTTTTTTATATTGCTTACCAAGGGAAAATTATTACGGGTATCACAGAAAGAAAACAGAGGCTTAGAGAAGATTTCTCTCTCATAGAGGTTTTTATTGTTTCTAAGTGAATCTAAATGAACTTAGATTTTTTTTCTCCAAGATATTCAGTGTTATTCCTCAGGGCAGTTACAATGAAAAATACTGCCAGTCTTTACATGTTTCCTAACAAGATGTGTTCTCTTCCCAGTCAATGTTTTGTAAATGCATAGATTTTATAATACTCTGGACCATGGGGGACATGTGTGTAATTAAACTCCACTTAAAATATAGAAAAAGTGGAGCAAGGTATTCAGTGATAAAATGGATATTTCAGGATTCCAGCTGCTTGACAGTCCTGAATATAGAGTCAGTCCTAAAATGGTTCTCTGTTTAATTATGTACTTGGAAGAGAAAGCCGTATCCTGTTGCTGATTCGCAACATGGAAATTAATGAGTCTCGATTGGCTGAGAACTAGTCTTATCATTAATGTTCTTTATGCTAGTTCTCAATTTCAACAAAATCAGACTTACTCCTGTTGCTGACCAAATCATCCTTAGTTGTGACACTGTAGACTTTACAAAATTATGCAAGTAGAAATATTGTCATAAAATACAGGCAAATTCCATTAGGACCTTCTGAAAAAGCAGATAGAAAACAAGGAAAGTGAGATACGATCCTGATAATACTTGTGGTATGTGGGCAAGAACATTTAGGTTTCTATGTTTTTAAAATATTACAAGAGTTCCGAGCTGTGATTGCAGTCCACCAAAAGCAAGGTAAGATCCAAGACAAGTGAGAATAAAATTCAAGCATAAAAATCAGCATAAAAATCACCTGTTCTGCAAAATGCTGGGAATAGATGGGTAAAATGGATACAATTATTAATTTTAAAAATATAGTAAAGAAAAGCTGAAGTTCACTTTTGTAACACAGGCACAATTCAATGAACATACGACATGGAGCAACAATGGCAGTAGTTTCATTGGTGCTTCACAGAACAGCTCATAACACTTGTCAAACATTAAGTATTTAAGATTACACTAGGGAATTTCCAGCACTTCCAATGAAAAGTTCACAGACAAGAATCTCTGCTAAAATGTATCTTCACTGTTTGCCTGTTGTTGCAACTGAATATATATATATATATATATATATATGAGTTAGAGTTTGCTGTGATGGGAGACTGATAAATCACACTTCAAAACAAAAGGGGTACTGGATTGACCTTTGTCAAAAACACACATTGCTATACAGTACCATGAAGCTGACGCCACATGGTGCTGGTGGCTATGGCCCTCATTGGTTTTAGTTACCCACATGGAGGCAATCCAGACTGAGAGCTCTTTTACAAGGGAAGCTGGACTTGATGCAGATCTCATCTTTCCCCTTCCCACTGCACCCAGTCTGAGATCTCCTTTCATATGTCTTCAATCTCCATACGATTCTGAGTCCTTTACCTTCTCTGAGTCCTGAACTACAGGCTGGGCAATGCTTAGGCAGGGTTATTTTCCAGGCTGTAGCAAGTACCTTCTTGTGTCACTTGGCTTTTTTGCTTTCTCACCTAACTGCACCTTCTTGTCTTAAATCAAAGCAGTCTTGCCAGCTCTTTACCAGTAGGTGACCACCACCTAGTAGCTCATAGCTCTTTGACCTCTCTCTTCAATCTGTGCCCATACTTTGGAGGCTTCCACTGTTATCTCATGTTTTAATTTCACATCATAACAGGAGACACCTGGTACCAAGTTCCAGTTCACTAAACAAGGTCTCACAGCAATTTGGTACCAGACTGAGGCTTGTGTAGTTAGCAAAAGGCATAGTTAGCATAAAAAACAGCATAAGGCATATGTCCTGCTACTGGCTACAACATTATTTATACTGACACTGTGTACAAAATGTTTATACATTGGTTACCGGTTATGCTATATTAGTGTGTTTATGTCTGGGTTCAAAGCAAACTGATATTAATTAAATCCTCTCAGCCTGTTTCCACTTTACAGGTACAAAAGACCTGTGCTTGGACTTCACTGCTGAGGTTGAACCATGGACAGCCAGCAGGTCTGATCCTGCTGCTTTCCATTAAAGCAGTAGTGGTTCTTCAGACAACATTATTAGTTCAGAATTAAGTGCTTGTGCCCAGTAGGTGGAAAACAAAGGAAGGTACTTGTGGAGCATATGTTTCACTTTAAGAAGTACAAGCTGTTAGCAGTCCTGCTGACAGGATCTAAACTAGTAAGCAAATGGACTTCAGGGCCGCAGCTGACTCCAGCAAACTCATGCTCCAGGAAGGGTGGGCCATGGTAGACAACATGTGAAACAGCCACTGTTTGTGCTGATGCAATTTTTTTTTTGCACAAATCTAAATTATTTTCAAACAAACTTACCTCTTCTTATTATCAAACCCCCAACAATTTACTTTGGAGCGGAAGAATTTGTTTAAGAAGAAACTATTAAAACAATTTTATAGTCTTTATAGTAAGAGATATGATGAAAACCAGGATTCCTCCTCTCTCTGGGGAGTCCCCATCTGCAGGACCTGGGAGTGAAACTTCCTCATTTGTTCTGTCTCTGGCCTCTTGAATCTTTCCTTCCTCTCTGAACAGTGGCCCAGCCATTTCAGATCAAGGGGTTTTGCTGAAGGAATGAAGGGATGGGACTAGATGTCCCTCAGAGTGACTCAGAAGTTCAGCAGAATTTTGTTCTACATAGCAACCTTATGAAGAATGTGAATAAATATTAGCAGGAGATAGTGTACGTCCACATGATCTTTACTGAGGGAATGGCTGATTAATGAGAAGAATCATTATAACAGATAGATGTAACAGTCATAATAACAATTAAATTTTTATCTTACCAGATGCCAGATTTGTATCATTGATGCACACATACATAGAGATGTTTACATCTAATTCTTTTTGCGTGTGGTGAATTTTACATTATGTCAGTATTGTTCAAACATTTACACAAGAGATTACATTTTTCCCACAGCGTGTCTCTATTTCCTGTTTGAAATCCAGTGACCACAAATACTGAGAAACTCTTTAAATAACTTGTGGCCAGTGACATGAGCTCATGTTTTTATTTGAATGAGAAAAGGATAACTAATGAAGACCATCTACTTATGCAGTATGAATCACTGGGGCAAAAATGTTCCAATTTAACAGCAATACAAAAAGAAGTGATTCAGGTGTCCTGTTAAGAAAGTAACACCCTTTTTTACTGTAATGAAAAATGTGTAGTTTCATAATCTTATTCCAGTATGTCAAAATCTAACCTCAGTTTTCTTCATCCACTCTCTGTTAGATACTGGTGTCCAAGATCTCTGGCCAGTACGTGGCTTTTTTTTTTTTTTCATTCCAATTAAAAAAATCATTTCCATTTTTACAGCTTTCTTTCCTTTATGCATGAAATTAATAATAATTTCTGCATTAGTGTCTACCTATAGCATTGAGTTCTCATATCTGACATTCTTATCAAACAAATGGAAAGTAGCATCCCAACTTGCCACTCAACCACACTAATCTTATATCAATGTCTCTTCTTTGAAATCGATGATGTGACACCAGTGTAAGATCAGGATCAGCTTCTCTCATTTCATATGCTGAAAGCTAATGACAATGGACAATCACAGAATTGATCAACTGCATTTCTATCACTAAGTCTGTGCTAGGGAGGAAATTGGTGCCACCAGCACCCACGGAGAATGAAAAAATGCTAGGAAACTCTGTCAGTACTGAATACAGCAATGTGATTTCTGTCCTGATTCTCCACTGCTCAAATAATGATGAAATCACAACAGTAGAGGGTTTTTTTATGAAAATACCAGCAGCCAGGTGAACCAGCCACACATACTGATCTTCCTGTGCACCCATAGGTGTCAGACACAGGGAAAAATTTACAGTAAAGCTGAAGAATGATGAGGAAATGGAACAGGCACATGTTCAACAATGCTGCAGTTTGCCTAAAGGGGACTATTGCCCCTACAAGAGTAAAAAGGAATAGGAAGTACGTCCTTTAGTCAATAACTGGTCTAAGTTGAGCTCCGGTTAAGGTACACCAGCATGCCAACAAGGGAAAGATGTTGTGACCAGAAAAAAGGAAAAATGTGCTGTGTGTAGTAAAAACATAGCAAAATTCCTCACTAATGCTCCAGTGATAAAGGCATGACAGTGAATCTGGAAAACAAAACTCCTGACTACTTATTGTTATCAAAAGTTTCTTATGAGATGGTTGATAAAGGCCATAGTCAAACAGCTGTTTGGCTCCAGCTGGCATGGTGGCCTTCACAGACATCCAGTAGATGATATCAAGATCAGATATCTCAAAGAAATTTAAGCTTTCTAAATCCCTGTGTTTGTTTGCTTTTTCTTGTGATTCAACTTTCCAGTTGGTAAATTGTAGACAACAGCATTCCTCTGTTTTACAGGTAAGGAAGAACATGTTAAAAACTGCAGGGCATTCAGGTGTTACCCTAGTCAGGAGGGCCATATAAATGCCTATAAAACAAAAGTAGTATTCCCAATACTAATACTGACTTAGTAGTTTGAGTCTCTGTTTTGTTCTTCTGCATTAAAAATCTCCCACCCTTCCCCAAGAAAGAAAAAAAGCAGCATTTTAAAAATAGTATTAAATACCAAGTGCTAATGTTTATTGTTCTCGCATCAGTATTTTTCTATTTGTGATGGAAATAGTACTATCAACTTGTTATATTTTATCTGTATAGTATATCCTCTCTGTGTTTGCATATATACATATATATATATACACACATATATATACACATATATTTTGCAAAGATTTCTGTCTTCGAGATTCAGAGCAATGTTGCATACAAGTTTACTCAGCTTATACTCACTGGTAGTAAAGCCTTAAAGCATAACAAGATGTGAATATAAATAAATTAAAGATGTCCTTCTGGAGCAACTTTTTCTTAAAACCTGAATTACAGTCCAACATTTGCTCAGGAGGAATCAAAGACATCTGTTAAGAACCACTGGTTTTGTGTTGCTTCCAGCCTTATGTGTGCTACTGTTCTGGGTACAAAAAAAAGCATAACACTTCTATAAATATTAAAATAATTTACTCTAATTCAGTGTAGTTATCACTATGTAGAGTAAAAAATTACCCAGTTTACTGGGTATCAGTCTTCATAAAATTACAGTATTGCTACTCTTGTCAGGAAGTGAAAGCAAAGAATAATGCTCTGTAGTACTAATTTGGTATATTCAGGAACTGCTTAGCAAGAAATGGGGCCTTATTAAGGCATTGACCAAATTTGTAAGTGCAGTTTTCAATAATTATGATAAAATGCAATAGTAGTCAATCCAATACTTTTGATTTGTAAAGTAAGATTTATAGAAGAATGAGATCCCCTGAGTTACTCAAGAGGAGCATTTAGAACATGTATATGATGAAGGGGACCTTTTAAAAGTTAAAAGCAAGTGAATAGTAGAGTGAACACAATGGATACTGTTGGAGAGAAAATCAAATTTTAGCAGAGCATAAAAAAATCTCAAGACATTATCAGTAATCAAATCCTGCAATTTCCAGAAGTCCAGACACTCTTTTCTAAACCTTTGGCAGCTTGGCCAGTAACACTAAGAACACCAAGAGCTGATCTTTCCTCTCCATTTTTTCAAGACTTAAAACCACCTCTTTTTAACTTCCTTTACAGTAAGAACAAGCAAGCAAGGGGTAGGATTCCCTAAACATTATTCTCTTTTCTTTTCACACCGTAGGAAGACTGTGACAGCAACACTAAGAGCTATGCACTTAAATTGCTGTAAACCCTACAAAGTTCAGAATCACATCCTATTTCTACGGCACACATTATCAAACCACTACAGTAGAAAATCTGTCCAGCATAGGCTACTCTCAGATGTTTCCTCCACCTAGTTCACACTGCAATGTTAGGTAGGGCAAAAGCTGACTATCTCACATTTATTTTCATGGGAATTATACTTAAATCCCTGTCATTGGACATCCTATTGGTTTCAATGTGCTACTGATATATTTACTGGGCAGCTGGTACTCTGTCCAGTAGCTGGCTTATATTCTTACATAAGGAATTGGTATTTCAATTTAAGTTGAGCCAGTTCAGTTTACTGTGTTTATTGCTGCTCTTCCTTTAAATAAATTACAAGGCTGAATGAAATCACTCATACAGGAAGCAACCAAAAGCTAAACATTGTCTGTCTGCGCTGTATATAATTTACATTGTCCCATTCTGCAGCAACAGAAAAGTAATCCAATGATGTGGTGACTTTTCTCTAAACTGTTTGAATGTCAAGGCCCACAGAGAGTTAATCATCAAGGATCTGACAAAGATCTGTGTTCTTGTTGATGTGAGGGCCTAAGTAACTTGGAGCCATAAGAACCTGAACAGTCACTGCCTCTGGATACAACCCACAGTGCTTCTGAATGGTCTCATCCGTGTTTGGTGATTCTTATTACTGACTACTGTATCTTGGGTTGATTTGATAACAAAATGCTTGACCCTGTACAAAGACCAGAAGGGATAAATAAATATATCCCTACCTGAATTTGCTGCTATGAGCAGGAGTAAGGACCTGCACAGATGGATGCTTTTACAGGTTCCACATGCAATGAACTGAATATTACTGAACATTATTAAAGCAACCAGTCAGCAGCATCATTCCTGGACTGAATGCATGTGGATTTGTAGTCCATCTGTGTTATACATAGCTACCATGAGGCTGAAGCAGTTTACATAAATTGTTTATGTTTAGATTAAGTTAAAGAGCTACTTCTGCATTCCTTGTCTAAGCCTCTGTAGATGGCTGCCCGTTTTGCTAAGATACTGTCTCTCCTCACAAAGAACATCTTATACTGGTGACATTTTAAATGAAGCTTTTCTTCTGTGACTACCATGTCTCAGCTTATTTTATGAGTGTACTCATTGCAAAACCTGGCTTAGAGGACTTTGTTCCTCTCACTTCCTACAGAAATCCCTTTGCCTTTCAATACTTTTGTGGCAAATACCTTCAACAAAGCAGGACCCAGTATAAATAATTAAATAATGTGTCATAAATTTATTCAGGATGTTTACAATAATCTCTTGTATTCTTTCTCATTTTCTTTTGTTTATTTCTTGCAGAATGTCACCTCACTCACCTCTCCTTACTTGTCTAGTCTGTTTTCTACTGTCTGATTCACCACACTTCCAGATTTGGTGTGTGGGAATAGTGATCCTGCACTTTTCCAGGTACACAGACCTACACTGGCCTCAACCAGAGAATCAAAATAATTATTGTTATCACTGCCATACGCAGCAGATATTCAAAGCAGGAGCAATCTCTTGAGTAACTGAATTCAAGCTGAAGCAGAAGCTTTAATGAAATATGAAATGTTGCCTTTGGGTACATCATCACACTTAATCGTGCACCTAGTGGAAAATGTAAGCTTGATCCATCTCAGGCTAGAGAGTGCAGCCTGCTTTCTGAAGCTTTCCAAATACTTGTTTCACCTTGTAAAAGAGAGTCTGCTATAGGTTGGATATAAGAAGGAAATTCTTTCCTGTTAGGGTGGTGAGGCACTGGAATGGGTTGCCCAGGGAGGTTGTGAATGCTTCATCCCTTGCAGTGTTCAAGACCAGGTTGGACGAGGCCTTGGGTGATATGATTTAGCATAAGGTGTCCCTGCCCACAGCAGGGGGGTTGGAACTAGATGATCTTAAGGTCCTTTCCAACCCTAACTATTCCATGATTCTATGATTCTATTCAGAAAACAACGTATGAGCTAGCTGCTTACAGTTGAAAAGGCTATTTAAGTACCCAAATCAGGGACAGGGTTTCAAGATGTGACTCCCAGTTGGTCTCACATGGGAGAAATACTGAAGTCTTTCCCCTTTTTACCTCCATTTTCAACAACCCGTCCTCCTGGCAGGTCTAAATATACTGTAGAGAGATGCCCCCCATCTCTGAATGCGCAGGAGGCAGAAGGCACCAAGACTGGGCTGGGGATGTGCAGTAAAAGCCCCTCCTGTTTGTAAGGTTGTCTCATACACTGCAGAGGCTGAGTAAGGAAAAGTAAAGCTGGTCTCAAAGATCAGCTCATTGACTGCCCTGAAAGGCTGATTTATTCCTGAACTTGCCTTTGAATGCCAGTTTGATTATACATAACTAACTTAAGAAAAGATTTTCATGAGGTGTAACTAAACTGCATGTTTCTTGTTTTCTGGATATGCGACAAGCAGCTCCAGGGCCTATTTTTCTGAAGCATTAAGTGATTCCATCTGTGCTATATAATAAAAGATACTTCAAAAAGGCTTAATCCTTAGTAGACATCTTCATAAGCCTCAGCTAGCAAGATGTGTAATGGAGATAAAAACAGTCCTTCATGTAACAGTATCTTTGTGAAACTATGTAAGTATTGTGTGCAGTTCTGGTGTCCTCAACATAAAAAGGACATGGAACTGTTGGAATAAGTCCAGAGGAGGGCCACGAGGATGATCAGGGGACTGGAGCACCTCCTGTATGAAGACAGGCTGAGAAAGTTGGGGCTGTTCAGCCTGGAGAAGAGAAGGCTGTGTGGAGACCTCATAGCAGCCTTCCAGTATCTGAAGGGGGCCTATAGGGATGCTGGGGAGGGACTTTTCATTAGGGATTGTACTGACAGAACAAGGGGTAACGGGTTAAAACTTAAACAGGGGAAGTTTAGGTTGGATATAAGGAGGAAATTCTTTACTGTAAGGGTGCTGAGGCACTGGAATGGGTTGCCCAAGGAAGTTGTGAATGCTCCATCCCTGGCAGTGTCCAAGGTCAGGCTGGACAGAGCCTTGGGTGAGATGGTTTAGTGTGAGGTGTCCCTGCCTATGGCAGGGGGGTTGGAGATAGATAATCTTAAGGTCCTTTCCAACCCTAACTATTCTATGATTCTATGATTCTATGTTAAAAAGTCATATTCCATATGATAACTGCCATGGAAACGCTACAAGGAAATAATTAGTATTATTGTCAGAGGAGTGTATAGTAAATAAAGGTCCAGGCTATAGCTTGGAAAATGAGCATAAAACAAAATACTGCCTATGTAACACAGTCAGTCCAACCTGTGCACTGAATGAGGCAGTGGTTTCTGTAAAGAGAATATGTGACTATGTCATGAAACATTTAGTCATGTGCACGTGTGTTTTCAAACCTGTCAAAGTTGCTCTGTAACTTTCTCTTTGATCATTCAATAAAAATATCTATATACACACACTCATGCATAACTATATAAAGTTTGTACCTATATATATATACACAAACATATATATCTATACATATATATAGGAACACCTCACAAAATTTTTGCATTAATGACTTTTAACATTAAAAACTACCTCCTCTTTTTCCTGTCCTGTAACACTGCTATTAATATATTACAAGCTTACTCTCCTGGAGCTCCTATACATTCAGCGGCATTTCTGCGTTTTGCATCAGCCCTGCTTCTTTCCAGGGCATTTCTCAAAGCATTTCTTTTCTTTTTCCCTATAACATTTTAATAGTCAAATGTTCAAAAATGAGCCTGACAATTTTGCTGTTTAATGACACAAACCATATTGAGATAATCTTTTATCAAGGCAGTGTTGAAACCAAAGTTAAATTCTATGAATTTGTGTAGTATCTTTAAATACAATTAAAATTATACTCTATTTTTTAACTTATTTGCCTCAGGGACCTGCTGCTTTTAAGTTTCACCAATCCTTCCATTGATGTTGCATTGCTCATTGGAGTTAGGAATGGCTCACATAAGGTATCTTCACGTTATCACTGGCATTTCAACAAACCAGATTTATTTGGGAAGTCTTTAACAAAATCCTCTGTTCACATGATCCTACTGTCTGGGGGGGGGGGAGGGGCGGTGGTGGTTCTGGGCTTTGATGACAGGTTTTGTTCAAGTAAATGAGTGAACATATGAAAGCTTTTCTTCACAGCAGGCTTAAATGTGGTGGACAGGGCAGAACCATCCCTCAGGGGAAAATGACAGTGGCAGGAAACTCCCTCCCATTTGTGTAAAGTCAAATGAGAACTTGTAAGGAATATTTTCCCAGCCTCAATAATCTTCAAAATGGTAACTTGTTTATCATACACTGTAAAAAAAAAAACATAACAGGATATCATTTAACTTAGAGTGTGCATAACTGACTACTCTATTGCTTAAGCATCTTCATGGCAATGCGTTCTTGCTAGCTAAGCTTTGTTGACAATGACAAAATTTGGTTCTCTCTTTCCTGAAGCTCTGTGAAAACTTCAGTTTAGAAATCGAAACAACATACTGCATCTAGTCACAGCTACAAAAAATACATCTCCTGCCTTTTTTCCATGCCTGCACTGGCATCCTCTCCATTTTTGGAACAGTTTCAAACTTCTTGTCCTTACTTTCTTAATTCTTCAAGGATGGTACTGTCCATACTCTAATCTCCAGTTCTGCTTCATCCTCCACCTGTCTCATGTCTGCCTTCTACTCAGTCCTCAAGTACCTCTTCACCTTCTCCTGTCCTTTGTACCTGTTTTCTGCCAACACGTGGAACAGATTCCTAGCCCCTCTCCATTGGGTAGTTTTCTCTTTCTCCATATTAGTTCCTTAAAAGTTCACTGTCTTGCCTTTATGACTCGCCTTGGCCTACCAGGTCCATGATAAACCCATTATGATGGTCTGACTTCCATCTGCTCAAACGAGACCATGATCAGCTCAGAGCAGGAACTTTTCTGTCTCGGCATTAATCCCAAGGTGTACATCATCCTGAGTTAGCCAATCAGGCTGGTCACCTTGAGAAAATACAGGAGAATCTGAGTATTGAGAGTGGGGTCAGGTCAATAATCTTGGCAGGGGAAATCTCACTGACATAAATATACACAATTCTCCTGCAACTTTTTTCTCCAAACACCACTTGAATGCTCTCCTTTGAGCTGGGACTGGCTTTGGGGGTTAGGCTGAGATCAGAGATGAGCTAGAAAGACTTGACAAGATAGCAAAGGTGAGAAGCAGAGCTAGCTATAGACAGGAGATGATTGTCCTGACGTGGATCAGATGTTTTCAACGTTTGTCAGAGCACTGAGGGGACAGAGGGATGAAGAGGACTCCTCCTGGTGCAGATACATGTCAGGTATCTTATGAACACATTTAGTTTCATGCCAAGGCAAACATTTTAAGGGAGTATGCTTGGCCCAAGATAAACATGACATATGTGAGAAAGAAAGGTTCCCTGACCCTGTCTGAATCAACAGCTCAGTATCAGTCTTTCTCCCTTTCTCCCCAACAAGATATCTCCATGCCAAGCTCTAGCAAATCTTATCCTGACCAGATCCAGCCTGTTCTCCCCATATCCTCTTCCACAGGAAATACTGGAGGTGGGAGGGATGTGGGGTCAAATTAATTTGTAAAACAGCTGCAAAGTCAGCATTTCAGAATATCCTGTTCGGGAAAGCTATTTCTGCAGCAGGGGCTGGGAAGACACGGAGGAGGGCTGGCTCCCTGAGTCCCCAGCCCTGGTGCTGCCAGGGGACAGGGACACATGGGACTGGGGCTTGGCACAGGGCAGCAGGGCCACACACGGAGAGCATGACTTCTGTTCCACCTCAGCTACCAGGCGGTTGTTCCTGGGGCACAGCTAATTTCCTTGGATCAGAAGAGGTGCTGCAGGGCCTGCTCACTACTGCTGTGCTTTTGCCACCTCTCAAGTAACTACAGCTCCCACTCCATATGCCAAAGAAGGTTTTCAAATCTCCTGTGGGGTCCCTGACCTCAGCTCACACTGAGCTTCTGAAGAGCAACTGAAGAACCCAGATGAAAAACTAGCAAATAAATAGAAACTGAGATAGAAAACAAACTTCGAACAGCTTCTAAAAGTGGCATTTCTCAATAGAAAACTGCTGGACAGAAAAACTCCTGACCAGCTCTACTAAGTGTAATTATTTATGTTTCCCCAACTGTGAAAGAGATCTTTTTTTTTTGTTATTATTATTGTCTAAGAACAATGTGCAGAGGTTCATCTCCCAAGCAAACACCTTGAATTACTTTCAGCATTTCGGGAGAAAACTGTTGTGTAGATGTGCAAATTCAGAAAAAAGGGAACATCCTGCTACCTCAAGTATTTAATATAGCTGTAAGGAACTCAAATGATGGGTATTTTCATAGAGTCATAGAATGGTTTGGGTTGGAAGGGACCTTCAAAGGTCATCTAGTGCAACTCCCCTGCAATGAGCAGGGACAACTTCAACTAGATCAGGTTGCCCATTTTCTAGAAGTGCCCTCAAAAACTCTAAGAACATTTTTGGTGTTTTCTATATGTCTAAGGAACTTGAAATTTTCTAAAGGTCAGCCTCCTTAAAAAAAGCCTTACACGATTTACAAATATACTTGATCCAAATGGATCAGGGAAGGTATGCCCATCTAACAGCAAAAACAATCACATATTTATACAGCAACCCTGATTTTAGAACAATCCTGACCATTACAAATGACTGAAAAACTCCCAGTTAAAATGCACTTTGAAGACTTTCTTTAAAAAAAAAGATTTACTTGCTTCAGTGCACTGCAAGGCTCTCTACTTTCCCATTCAGGAAGCACAACTTTTAGTTTTGGGTTTTTTCTCTTTCCTGAGAGGATTTTCAGAAGAGATCTGAATTGCTCTGCTTCACTTGTCTATGATTACAAGCCTTCAGGAGTATCTGGTGAGATGAGAGCTTTAAACTGCAGGTAAACCCAATAGGCGGGAGGATGGCAAAATAACTTCTAGCATTATTAACTGGAGAGGTAAAACCACATTTATCAAGCAGGTAAGTCAACAGGATTGATTAATTTGCATTTACATATCATAGTCTTGATGAGGAGGACTACAACTACTGGTATTAAATTTTAATACATCTTGAAATATGAGAGGAGTAAAGGTCTGCAAAAGTTGTACCAATACTAAATAAAGCAAGGAGGTTGACAGAATTTGATGACAGTTTGCCTGACAGACTCCTGCTGGACACATTTGTAACCCTCTACTATTTGCTAATATTCATTAATGTTAACTGCTGTTATGAAATGCCCTGGTGACCAGCTGGGTGCAGGTGTTGTCTAACTCGAATTACCAAAGTCTCCATCACACATGGGAGAAGCTTCTAGCAGCTTCTCACATAAGCCACCCCTGTAGCCCCCCTGCTAACAAAACCTTGCCATGCAAATCCAATACAGTGGCTTAGAATGATAGCCAGTAATCAGTCATTCATTTTCATTAAAATGGAGGAGTCATTTCTGTTTCTGCCTTTTAATTAATTAAAAAGGACAGAAAGGAAGTGGAGACAAATTGTTTAAGCATCTAAAAAGATCTTAGCAAAAGAATTTAAATCCAAATCTGAAAAATTATAAAGCTGGATTCCTTCAAATATTTCACTAGAAAATAGAGTGCTTTTTTCTTCTGATTGCAGTTTTCTAATAAGAAAAAAATTCTTATAATTACTCTAACAGGTCTTGTATAAAAATATTTTTTTATATTACTTGGACATTCTCAGCTTTTGTACTCTAGTCTGTGAATTCTGTTCTTTTTATTTCACAGCATTTTTGTGGACTGTCAATCCATGTGGTTGGATCAGAATTTAATCAGAGCACTAGAAAAGTTAGCGAAACATTTAACCTTGCAATAATGCAGGACCTCATTGAATATTATAAGGCCAAAAGAACTGCACATAGAAAAATTTATTTGTTCTTATATGCAGGACACATATAAAATGAAGCCTTACTTTTTAAATACTTAGTTTTGTACTTCTATGTCTGTGCGAAGTTCTCAGCTTCATAACTCATGTATTTACTTTTGCAACCAAAAAAAGAAAAAAAAGCAACACAGAAAAAAAAACCAAAACCAAAACTTCTGTTTTATATCTGCTCATTGTAGAAAACCAATCGGGTTTTGACATTTTTTATCTGTAACTACGTACCACAAAATAGCAGTGACGGGGAACATCTACTGCATTTTCCTGTATATCTCATCGTTTCCCCACCACTGGTTCAGTTTTAACAGCTTTTTCAAATTTTTGTTGTCAACTGAGTGTTGAAAGAAAATATGAAATTATAGTCTGCAAAAAAAGGTTAAGAGGAAAGTAGAAAAATAAGCTGGGGCAAAATTATTTTATAAATGAAATCTCTTCTTCTGTCCATTTACAAATTTGGATATGCCACTTTCAGAATAGTTCGTGAAACAATTTCCTAAGAGTGATGTCTGTTGGCCATGGCAATTAAACTGTTGATTTGCAGTTCAAAGGCAAAAGAAAAGCACATATTAGCTGTTTCCTAACACTGCCAAAGCTTACCCATCCCACCTTAGGCACTAGGAAGTGCTTATCTATTCTATAATTGCCACTTGTGAGGTTGCAGAAAGAGGTTATCCACCCTACACGTTCCCATTACACAATCTTCATCCAAAGGTCCATCTAAGCAAGCCCCACACCTGATGGGAGGCAATAGCAGATCTCTGTGGAAGCTATAACAATCAAACAAGACTCAGTCAGCCTTCAGAAACCTCTGGTGCAGGGGTTTTTGATCTAGTGACAATGTGAGCGTAATAGCCTTCATAGATTTGTCTTCCATTAATACATCCTTTTTGAATACATGCAAACTTCTACTGTTTCTTTATCAAACTTCAAACTTTCACTGAAATTGTGTGCGCACATACTGCTTTTGGCCTATTTTGAACTTGTTGTCTGCTGATTTTATGTATTAGGTTTTGGTTTGGAAGACATGGCAGCTCTTCCCTCTTCACCCTTCCCATATCATTACAGATGCTGAAGATAGCTTTTATATTACCTGCTCCCCAAGAGGGTCAACTTATTTAAGTCTTAATCTATTTATTTCCTCCCACATGGAAGCCATTCACTAGCTTGGATCATCTTCACCAGGTCGTATGGGGCTTTGGGCAACCTCATGTAGTAGGAGGTGTCCCTGCCCATGTCCTTTCCAACCCAATCCGTTCTGTGATTCTTTTTTTTGTATCTTCTTTCTTTGTAGTTTGCATCAGCTCTGGTCCCACTATGTAAATTATATGAATACTGAGGCTACTGAACCACAGAGCTTCCCATTCTCCCCTCTGCCTCACCACTAGGCTTTCTGCTTGGGCTCACAAAAAGCCTGGGACTTCATTGTTTTACCTGGGGCTTTTTTCCCAATTTCATGTGTTGTATTGCCTACAGAGGGTCATTGTTTTTTCCCTGCTGCTCCATCACTTGCCCGCTAGTTCCATCACCCATCTAGAATCCGGTCACAGCAAGATCTCTCTCTCCGCTGGGATGAAGATGCCTCAGTGACTTCAGCAGCAAAAGTTTAAACATCCAGGAAATACCCAGCACAACTACACTTGTACCTTCTATTTTACTGCTTACCATGCAGTGCCTGTGCCACATCAGTCACAGAGAACTTAGTACAGTTACTTTCACATGCAAAGATTCATCACCATGCGCTCCTCTTCCCTAGTGCTAAGTATAAAATACCCCCTAAAGCATTGCAGAGCTCTGCGCAGAGTAAATACAAAAACATACAATATAAAAGTAATAATTAAAAAGAGGTGCAAGAAAACCACAGTGCATGCAAGCTCTGATGGACAGCGCATGCTCCAAGGGTTTTTTTTCATAGGACGCAAACCCCAGAGAGTGCAGTCCTGGGCTGCAAGGGGAGACCAATACTGGCTGTGCCTCCTGAAGGATACTGTGTGCAAAATGCACCTAGGGCTAAAAATATAATTATATATATATATAATTTTAAAACCTAAATAAATAAATAAGAAAAAAAAATAATACCATTTAGAGTAAATAATAAAATAAATCGTAAGTTAAGCTAGAAAAGGCACATTTCTTGCGGAGCAGACGCTATGTGCTGCGGGGGGCACTGCTTTCTCCTGCTCCCCGAGGGAGGGAGCCCCTCCAGGGTGCCAGCGCCTCCGGAGCGGGGCGCTCCAGCTCCGCGGCGGCTGCCGGGAGGAGGAAGGGGCTGGGGGACCGCGGAGAGCGCGCAGCTCCCAGCACTTTGGCGCCCCCTGCTGCCTGGCCCTCGCAGTCTCAGGAGCAGCCCTCAGCCGCGGGGGGCGCAGGTCCCGCTCCGGCGTGAGGCCGCGCACCCCACGGGACCGCGGGAACCCCCGGGCTCGCAGGCGTTGAGGCTCGGAGGCGCGGAAGGAGGGAGCCGGTGGCCCTTTGGGCCGGGCTGTCCCGCCTGTGCTGACTAAGGCTTGAAGCCACGGGGCCTGCTCTCTCACCACGGTCCTAGGGTTTGAAACCGAGTGGATTCAGGCACTTGGCAGTGCTCCGTAGCTGACAGAGCTATACCTGAACAACGGTCTGAGTGGTTTTTATAACAAAGCTCTGCTTGCCTCAGAGCTGAGCCTAGCATTTTCTTCTGAGGGCTTGTTTTTGTTACACTGTCTTCTCTGCAAACCACTTGTCAAGGCGTCTTCTGCAAAAATAAGCCCCAAAACTGTCAGACAATGTGAGGCTGAGGAAAAGCTGAGACAATGGAGAAAAGCACATAGAAAATGAATGCTTGCAAGCCCATTTTGTATGGGTCTTAGCAGACTCTCACTAAGAATTGCATGAGAAATACATACTTGGGTATGTCTACTTATGAGTGATTTCTACACGCACAGATGCACACCCTAAGCTAAAATTTGGAACCATGGAGTAAGGGCTATTCCTCTCTTTACATGAGTTATATCTTTATACAGTACTGCACAGTACAGTATTATTGACACTGTTCTGTATGAGAATTATATATTAGAGCATGTTGTAAAGTAAGAACTTAAGTTCTGGTCAACAAATTAGCAAGACCTGTGCTGCCTGAAAGATAAGGATGCCTTTCCTTCCTCAGTTTTAATTTCTTTTATAAAAAGCTGCAAAATGAAATGCAGGCTGTCTTTATAGATTAGAACACATGGCAGATTGATACCCAGCCTGGAAATGGGAGTGCATGTTCCCAGAACCCCTTTGTAAATAACTTGTGTTCTCTGTACAGCCGTGCGGACACAAAGTAGCTCTCCTGTGCCCAAGGATTACCTCTGCTGGCTTCTGGGCTGGTAATGGGGCTCCTGCAGGGCATGCTCCAGGTGGAGCAGTGCAAAACATGATGGAAATAACCAGAAAGGTTTTTGATTCACTGATTGTAGCCATAAAATAGTTCTTGTTCTTAAGGTTTTGATATAGTAAGTATAAACCTAGTTCCAGTGGCTGCATTCAGAAAGGATCTAAGTCAAAAGTAAAATTGGTGTGTGTGCAGCATCTTGGCAACTCCTTGATTATGTACGGCTCAAGGCAGTTTGCAGCTCCAGTTTTTGCACTCATCCAGTTTGCATTCATCTCCAATGACGACACCAGCCTCCTGGAGTAAGTCCAGAGGAGGGTCTGGAGCATCTCTCCTATGAAGACAGGCTGAGAGAGCTGGTCTTATTCAGCCTGGAGAACAGAAGGCTCCAGGGAGCCACTATAGCAACATTCCAGTAACTAAAGGGGCCTACAATAACTCTGGAAATGGACTTTTTATAAGAGCAAGTAGTGATAATGAGGAAGTGACTTTAAATTGCAAGAGATTATATTTAGACATTAGAAGTTCTTCACTGTGGGTGTGGTGAGACACTGGAACAGGATGCCCAAAGAAGTGTGACTACGCCATCCCTGGAAGTGTCCAAGGCCAGGCTGGATGGGGCTTTGAGCAACCTGGTCTAGTGGGAAGTGTCCCTGCCCATGGCAGCGTTGTTGGGTTAGAAGGTCCCTTCCAACCTAAAGCGTTCTATAATTGCATGATACAAGGAAAATGACCATGAGATTTGCCCCCAAAGACCACACAAAACAGAAGAATCAGCCTGGTTCAGGAATCAGAAAATTTTATTCCAGGTCAGTTTCACACAGGGAGGGTGAGTAGCACAGAGATCCCCTTATCCATGGCTGTGGGGAGCCTCCAGCTGCCTGTGGGAAGATGGCGAGGTGCAGGCTGACACTGGCTGTGCTTCCTTGTCCTTAGGTCTTTATTGAAAGCTACAGAAATCTCTGG